>NC_060208.1:2384375-3060000 GCF_021130785.1 Homalodisca vitripennis
AGCGTTGTTGCTTCACTTGTTCAGTAGTGTAGTTGTAGTTATGTGTTGTGGTTCATACTGTGTTATATTCTTCAGTAACGTTCAATAAATAATACATCAAGTGTTTATTTGAACCATCCACTCCCCTCTCCCCAGCAAGCAAGTCTATCTGAGTCAGCGTTGTTGCTTCACTTGTTCAGTAGTGTAGTTGTAGTTACGTGTTGTGGTTTGTACTGTGTTATATTCTTTGGTAACGTTCATTAAATAATACATCAAGTGTTTATTTGAACCATCCACTCCCCTCTCCCCAGCAGGCAAGTCTATATGAGTCAGCGTTGTTGCTTCACTTGTTCAGTAGTGTAGTTGTTAGTTATGTGTTGTGGTTCGTAACTGTGTTATATTCTTCAGTAACGTTCATTAAAATAATACAATCAAGTGTTTATTTGAACCATCCACTCCCCTCTCCCCAGCAGGCAAGTCTATATGAGTCAGCGTTGTTGCTTCACTTGTTCAGTAGTGGTAGTTGTAGTTATGTGTTTGTGGTTTCATACTGTGTTTATATTCTTTGGTAACGTTCATTAAATAATACATCAAGTGTTTATTTGAACCATCCACTCCCCTCTCCCCAGCAGGCAAGTCTATCTGAGTCAGCGTTGTTGCTTCACTTGTTCAGTAGTGTAGTTGTAGTTAAGTGTGTTGTGGTTCGTACTGTGTTTATATTCTTCAGTAACGTTCATTAAATAATACATCAAGTGTTTATTTGAACCATCCACACCCCTCTCCCCAGCAGGCAAGTCTATCTGAGTCAGCGTTGATGCTTCACTCGTTCAGTAGTGTAGTTGTAGTGTTATGTGTTGTGGTTCGTACTGTGTTATATTCTTCAGTAACGTTCATTTAAATAATACATCAAGTGTTTATTTGAACCATCCACTCCCCTACTCCCCAGCAGGCAAGTCTATCTGAGTCAGCGTTGTTGCTTCACTTGTTCAGTAGTGTAGTTTGTAGTTACGTGTTGTGGTTTGTACTGTGTTATATTCTTCAGTAACGTTCATTAAATAATACATCAAGTGTTTATTTGAACCATCCACTCCCCTCTCCCCAGCAGGCAAGTCTATCTGAGTCAGCGTTGTTGCTTCACTTGTTCAGTAGTGTAGTTGTAGTTATGTGTTGTGGTTTCGTTACTGTGTTATATTCTTCAGTAACGTTCATTAAATAATACATCAAGTGTTTATTTGAACCATCCACTCCCCTCTCCCCAGCAGGCAAGTCTATCTGAGTCAGCGTTGTTGCTTCACTTGTTCAGTAGTGTAGTTGTAGTTATGTGTTGTGGTTCGTACTGTGTTATATTCTTCAGTAACGTTCATTAAATAATACATCAAGTGTTTATTTGAACCATCCACTCCCCTCTCCCCAGCAGGCAAGTCTATCTGAGTCAGCGTTGTTGCTTCACTTGTTCAGTAAGTGTAGTGTAGTTATGTGTTGTGGTTCGTACTGTGTTTATATTCTTCAGTAAACGTTCATTAAAATAATACATCAAGTGTTTATTTGAAACCATCCACTCCCCTCTCCCCAGCAGGCAAGTCTATCTGAGTCAGCGTTGTTGCTTCACTTGTTCAGTAGTGTAGTTGTAGTTATGTGTTGTGGTTCGTACTGTGTTATATTCTTCAGTAACGTTCATTAAATAATACATCAAGTGTTTATTTGAACCATCCACTCCCCTCTCCCCAGCAGGCAAGTCTATCTGAGTCAGCGTTGTTGCTTCACTTGTTTCAGTAGTGTAGTTGTAGTTATGTGTTGTGGTTCGTACTGTGTTATATTCTTCAGTAACGTTCATTAAATAATACATCAAGTGTTTATTTGAAACCATCCACTCCCCTCTCCCCAGCAGGCAAGTCTATCTGAGTCAGCGTTGTTGCTTCACTTGTTCAGTAGTGTAGTTGTAGTTACGTGTTGTGGTTTGTACTGTGTTATATTCTTTGGTAACGTTCATTAAATAATACATCAAGTGTTTATTTGAACCATCCACTCCCCTCTCCCCAGCAGGCAAGTCTATATGAGTCAGCGTTGTTGCTTCACTTGTTCAGTAGTGTAGTTGTAGTTATGTGTTGTGGTTCATACTGTGTTATATTCTTCAGTAACGTTCATTAAATAATACATCAAGTGTTTATTTGAACCATCCACTCCCCTCTCCCCAGCAAGCAAGTCTATCTGAGTCAGCGTTGTTGCTTCACTTGTTCAGTAGTGTAGTTGTAGTTACGTGTTGTGGTTTGTACTGTGTTATATTCTTTGGTAACGTTCATTAAATAATACATCAAGTGTTTATTTGAACCATCCACTCCCCTCTCCCCAGCAGGCAAGTCTATATGAGTCAGCGTTGTTGCTTCACTTGTTCAGTAGTGTAGTTGTAGTTATGTGTTGTGGTTCGTACTGTGTTATATTCTTCAGTAACGTTCATTAAATAATACATCAAGTGTTTATTTGAACCATCCACTCCCCTCTCCCCAGCAGGCAAGTCTATATGAGTCAGCGTTGTTGCTTCACTTGTTCAGTAGTGTAGTTGTAGTTATGTGTTGTGGTTCATACTGTGTTATATTCTTTGGTAACGTTCATTAAATAATACATCAAGTGTTTATTTGAACCATCCACTCCCCTCTCCCCAGCAGGCAAGTCTATATGAGTCAGCGTTGTTGCTTCACTTGTTCAGTAGTGTAGTTGTAGTTACGTATTGTGGTTCATACTGTGTCATCCTACATTTTTAGTGTAACCTGGAATTTCTAGTTTATGTTTGAAAATTCAAACACTTAAGTCTTAATTAGTCCAGTTTTTATACGCTCTACTGTAGTTTTTTACATGTATAAAATTAGATAACAAATTACTCTTTACTTCACGTTTATGAAGGCGTACAATGACACAATAACAGAGGATGCACAATAAACGCACCTTGTTGTTGAATGTATGCCTGACGCCTTCTTTCGAGCACATGCGATGCACGAGGTTGACCAAGTCAAGGTTAGGTAATTGGCCATTCAGTCCGGACAACTTGACATCAATGTACCCGACCCGGGAGGCGTGCAGCTCTAGGTTCAATGCTGCCTGGATCGCCCCACCTCTTCCCAGCAATGAGCCGTGCTCCAGCACTCCTACGGCAACACTACTGTGATCTCACTCACTCACAGAGAGCAGGAAGTAGTTGATGTTGAATGAGAATAATATTGATAACCTATGATTATTACAAATAATATACAATATTTAACCCTGTAAGTGTCATTGTGAGCAACTCTGCGATTTAGTCTAAAAGTCTGCATTTCTATATATTTCTTAAAAGCCCCTTCTTGTTTCAAAGGTTCCAATGTATTGATTTTGCAGCTTGCGTATCCATACACTGTTCGATTAATGAATCTGACAAAAAAATAAGTAATTCAATTCTGTTGGTTTGATTTTTACATTAGCTGCTAATGTTTTATTATGTTTTGTCGTAATTGTTTACTGTCTTTTTTTTATTTAGTCTATAGATTTTGTATTGTGATATTATTAAATTCTATTTCATTATATGTGTTTCAAAAACTGTTTAGACATGTTTTTCAATCATTTTATATTTTTATTCATTTGTGGCATTGTTAGCGATGTCTTATGTTTTATTGATTTTCAAGATTAATATATGTACATACTTTTTTGTATTTTTATTATTATTTGTATACTTAATTTTATCAAAAAGTAAAATACATATGTATATAAAGTACAATATTTTAAAACTTGAACTGTTTTATATTTTATTTAATATTTTTTATGGAAAAGAAATGTAAAATAATCTCTTTAAATAAATATTTCAAGATTTTTTCCTTAACCACTGCATTTTAAATTAAATTGGCTAATACACTTGAGTGTGAGAGAAAGCCAGAGGCTGCAGCACTAAAAGGGTTAAATGATCGATTGATGGTAAATAAGTGCTAATAGAAAAATAATTAGTTGAATACACTTCTAGGATACAAAACTTTCTATGATTATTCAGAAAAATTCCTTGTTTTTAACCTATAGTTACATATTACAAAGAATTTATATCAGTGGCTTATGGTTTAGTTTATTATACTCCATAGTGAAAGTTCCTCAAAGATATCTGTGCTTACATACCGGTGGGAGGTGTGTCATGATAAGCCTCCAACCAAGCTTGAACACCGAGCTGTTCATGTTCAGTCACCAAGAAGATGATGTCTTTGGCCCAGTACTTCTGACGTCGGAAAAAACTGTGCCAGTGCCAGCATAAGTGCCAGCCCTGGAGCAGTGGTGGGGTGTACGCTGGTTGGCGGGCGGTACGGTACTGTCACCACAACTGCTTCGGTACTGGCACTCCGTGGCGCTCTCAAGATACCATAAACGTTCTTCCCAGTAAATTTCTGTAGGAGAGATATTTTGTTATTTTCTTCAGATGCTCTAGCCAAACAAATATTTTGTTGACCGTAAAAGCAGTTGTGGAGTTATCCAAGGATCAATAACTGAACCTTTGATGATTTTTATACCAAGCAATTTCTTTGGTCAAGAATCTTTATTTAAACTCTCAATAGATTCCTAACTTATTTAACGACACTAAATTTTGAAATGTTAATTGATGGTGATATATACTAAGAATAGTTTTTTACAATACACTAAAAATTCTTATTTCATTTTGTTCTTCAGTGAGACAGTAAAAGTTTAAATGTGTTGTAGGGTAAATTACTTGCAGAAAAATCTAGGTAACAAGTTCACTTCAGGCACAAATAGTTCTATTTCTATAGATCAAACGTCCTATTTGTGTGCCACGAGAAAATAATTAATACTAATGAGTACAACAGCTCACTGCTGTCTCTTGGAAGTGCAAATCCTTAACAAGTTACAGTTTGGAAAAATTTCTCTAACACAAACAATAAAAATTGTAAAACTAAACAAAAAACCAGTGTCGATACTGCCAGTCTGCTGTATTGACTATTGCAGTGCCTTCAGGCAGAAGACGATACATGAATGACCAAAACCAGTGTGGATACTGCCAGTCTGCTGTATGACTAATTGCTGAGGCAGAAGACGATACATGAATGACCAAAACCAGTGTGGATACTGCCAGTCTGCTGTATGACTATTGCAGTGCCTTCAGGCAGAAGACGATACATGAATGACCAAAACCAGTGTGGATACTGCCAGTCTGCTGTACGACTATTGCAGTGCCTTCAGGCAGAAGACGATACATGAATGACCAAAACCAGTGTGGATACTGCCAGTCTGCTGTATGACTAATTGCTGAGGCAGAAGACAATACATGAATGACCAAAACCAGTGTGGATACTGCCAGTCTGCTGTATGACTAATTGCTGAGGCAGAAGACGATACATGAATGACCAAAACCAGTGTGGATACTGCCAGTCTGCTGCACGACTAATTGCTGAGGCAGAAGACGATACATGAATGACCAAAACCAGTGTGGATACTGCCAGTCTGCTGTATGACTATTGCTGTGCCTTCAGGCAGAAGACGATACATAAATGACCAAAACCAGTGTGGATACTGCCAGTCTACTGTATGACTAATTGCTGTGCCTTCAGGCAGAAGACGATACATGAATGACCAAAACCAGTGTGGATACTGCCAGTCTACTGTATGACTAATTGCTGTGGCTTCAGGCAGAAGACGATACATGAATGACCAAAACCAGTGTGGATACTGCCAGTCTGCTGTATGACTAATTGCTGAGGCAGAAGACGATACATGAATGACCAAAACCAGTGTGGATACTGCCAGTCTGCTGTATGACTAATTGCTGAGGCAGAAGACGATACATGAATGACCAAAACCAGTGTGGATACTGCCAGTCTGCTGTACGACTATTGCAGTGCCTTCAGGCAGAAGACGATACATGAATGACCAAAACCAGTGTGGATACTGCCAGTCTACTGTATGACTAATTGCTGTGGCTTCAGGCAGAAGACGATACATGAATGACCAAAACCAGTGTGGATACTGCCAGTCTGCTGTATGACTAATTGATGAGGCAGAAGACGATACATGAATGACCAAAACCAGTGTGGATACTGCCAGTCTGCTGTATGACTAATTGCTGAGGCAGAAGACGATACATGAATGACCAAAACCAGTGTGGATACTGCCAGTCTGCTGTACGACTATTGCAGTGCCTTCAGGCAGAAGACGATACATGAATGACCAAAACCAGTGTGGATACTGCCAGTCTGCTGTATGACTATTGCAGTGCCTTCAGGCAGAAGACGATACATGAATGACCAAAACCAGTGTGGATACTGCCAGTCTGCTGTATGACTATTGCAGTGCCTTCAGGCAGAAGACGATACATGAATGACCAAAACCAGTGGATACTGCCAGTCTGCTGTATGACTATTACAGTGCCTTCAGGCAGAAGACGATATATGAATGACCAAAACCAGTGTGGATACTGCCAGTCTGCTGTATGACTAATTGCTGTGCCTTCAGGCAGAAGACGATACATGAATTATCAAAACAGCAAAAACAAGAATAAATAGGGAATTATTTGGGCGGCTGCAAGAATATCCCTTCATTAAACGAGGGTACAATCTCTGAGAAACAATCAACATACTTTGGGGCAGGATTCCTGAACATCTTTCCAAACACCATGAAGACCACGTTGACATCTTGTCCATTGACCTAATGAGATGAATTATATTTTTATAATCCGGTTAATAGAGCTACCATTCTGCTTAGCTGAAGTGTTTGAGACCTGAAAGTTTGAGAAAAGAACCCCTAAGACAAGTGTAGGAGTTTTATCTCCCATAAACCTACCTTCATTTTTACTTTTTTTTTATTTATCCACATTATATTTTCAACTTTAAAGAGTACAATTTATTTCTTATATTTCCCTTACCGTTATTTTTGTGATGATAGGTCGATCCCCTTTCAAGGCCTATTCTGACGGTCCTCATGGGCCATTGGCCTGTGTGAGGATCGTATCAAACAGTATAAGGAGGAAGTCAATACAGTATAAGGTAGATGATACTGATAAAAAGTGCTACGGTCACAGACAGGATTTGACCTACGCTACCTCTAACTCCTTACATCATCATGCTCATGGACTCTCCAAAATAATGTCTCTATAATCATTTTCATGTACTTGCAAAAAAGTAAATTACTATATATAGTATATATATATAAAAGATGTCATGACCTAACTAATGCTACTCAACTCACAGTGCCTTTGCCGAGGGGGTAGTTGAGAGTGAAGTTGTGTGTATAAGTGTCTAGGCTAAGACGGGTCATCTTGGCAGTGAGCCAGGAGACAGGCATGGACTCCTGGAACCTTTGAGCTTCCAGCTCCAGTTCTCCCAGCATCACCTTGGCCTCTCCATCAAGATCAAATTCCCCCTTCACCAACCCTGGGAGTAACGCATTCTCCGAAAAGTAGGTGGCTGGATAGTGACGAAAATGGAAATGTAATACATGAATAACACCACACAAGTATTAATAGAGAAGTGTTCATGCACGTCCATCATACAAAATTACATGGATTTCACTAACGTATGAATCTATCTGTTTACCAGCATTATGTAAAACTGTTGAACTGGCATTTTTTACTTGCTGTTCTTTTACAATATTTTCAGTCATTCTTGGAGCTGCCACTATATCACTAAAAATTCAATAATACATTAAATATACCCCTAGTAAACAATAATAATTGATTCCAGGATTCTTCAAAGGATTTTGTACATGTGTGAAACATTAATGGAATTATTCAGACTTGAAATCCAAATATATTTAAGAAATATAAGTACCAAGTACAGAAGGCGTACTGATTGAAAAAATACAATGGGAACTAAAAAAAAGTCAAGTAATCCTTTTTTAAGAATTGTTATTTTTATATATATTTTTTTAATTCAGTGTTTTGGTACTTCTACGCAGAAAGCATTCCCATTTGTAAATTTCTGTTGATCCCTAATACCTCTAGGCTAGAGCCTCAGACTCCCCCTAGGCTGCAGTGAAGGTCACCAAATTCATTGCAAAATTATTATTTTTACTTAAGTTTGCAGATTTATACATAGCCTATTTAACAGGCAGACTAGTTAATTTATTGCAAAGTTTCAAAAACTTGAACGTGTTACAAGTTTTCAATTTAAAGTAAGCTTCATAACTATTTATATTAGTATGATAAAAATGATAAAAAGCCAATGTAACATAAAGAATAAACTTTATTGCCATAGCGTGTAAGAAAAATAAATAATATTACAAGATTTTTAATTTTACAGATTTTGGTTATAAGTATTGATTTAGTTGGTCACACTAAAATTATATACCTACAAAAAGAAAAAACTAAGAAATAAAAATCAAACTTACTAAAATCTTTAGGGTGATTGTTCTTCTGTCACGTGACACTCATTTTGAAATAAAATATCTACATCTAACGACAAATTTTCAAATGATTATTAACTGCTGCATCTACAGCAATACCAGTACAGAAGTAGCTTGACTGCAGTATTTACCAGCTCTACAGTTCTTTTTCCTTTATCATAAGTAGTAAAAAATTACTAACTAAAAAAATTAATATGAATAACTACTTAATAACAAAATATACAGCACTCGAACTTAATAATAAAATTTGTTCATCATAAATAATATTAACAAGACCATAAATAAATTATTTAGAAATCTGTGAACATACCAGCATTGAAACTGTTGTGTGCCAAGAGGCCGAACCATACAAGCGAAACCAAGTAGACAGTCACACAAATGATGTTGTGGTACTTGACAATAAATTGGGTCGGTCTCCCATGTCCAGTCGGGTCGGTCAGCAGACCCATTGGCAATCCTGACCCGTCACTCTAACTGAAATAGAAGTATGTATCAGGACAAGGCATATTCAGGAGAGGATAATTTATGTAGTTAGTATTAAAATAAAACATACAGATAAATATAAGAATAAGAAAATATTCATTTCAACCTTATATCACATACAGTAGTTTTACATCTAGTCAGGTACATTTTTCCCACATGCCTAGATACAACAGCTCAATAGAGACTATTTTCATTCTTTTACATTAATTTTGTATTCCTAGTTCTTAAACTATGCAAACCGTGTCATAACTAACGTCAAAAACTTCCAGTTCACACTTCATTGAATCATTGCTTACACAATTATGTTCCTGAAACATCTCGGCCTTATTGTGGAAAGTCATCTTCAGTCATCAAATGATAAACCGAAAGACTGATGATATTATTTGTATGTTTGTATTGAACATTTGAAGTAGGCTTAACCTATGGTTAATGTTTTTTAATTGATAAAGCTTCATATTTAGATTACTAAGTACTAAATTATTATTGTGTCATCTATATAATAGTTGCCAAAGAATCCTCACCGGAAGACCAAGCCCGGTCACATACTCTGTTATAGAATGGTGTTACACAAACAAACATCAACAAGTGCTCAGCTGTCACATTCTACAAACAAGGTTCCCAATCCTCCTTCAGTATGTCTTGGATAGCCTCTCCAACGAATTAGTAATATCAGGGAACTTTGTGTTACTTTTCACAAACATCTCACATTACAAAACCCATATTAACTTAGTTTGCAGGAGAGCAAATCAACTATTGGATTTATCTCAAGGTCTACAAGAGAGTTTGCATAGTCCAGATGCCATAAAGATACTTTTCTGCTCTCTGGTCAGACAAGTTATAGTAACCTACCTGGTCAAATATCTAGCCGACTGAAGGTCATCCAAAGAAAGTCTTTGAGAATGGCGGGGGCATTCATATCGTAAATTTCCGGCCAATAAGCTGTAACTTTTATTGCATCCACCTGTTCTACAACTACAAAGGTCTGTGGCTGATGTTATACTCCTTCAAAATATGTTGGTCGGTGTGGTTTATTGCCCTCAGCTCAGAGTTCCTTAGCGAACCAGATCAAGGCACATGTTTGGAAGATAGCACTTTTCAAGATGAGATGAGTATCACAATTCCTTAGCAATATTATTGTAACTCAGGAACATGGTTGGAATTAATTTTTCCAATTACGCTTAATTTTTTTCTGTTGTTATTATTATTAATATTTTGTTATCTATTGATCATTGCTTCAGCAGTTATTATTGTTATTGTTGTAATATTGGTTGTTATTTTGTTGTCACACGATAAAATTATCATAATTATTCAATTTATGTATTGTTGAATTTTGTTATATGTTATCCCACCTACTGGCTGTTTTAATATTTGTTTTACTCTGCAGTTATGATACTAGGTAGTTTTAAGTTCTAACACAATTGTAGGTGTTTCGAGAAGAGTACGATAAGTGACCCGGTTTTTTTTATATCAATATTATCAAACAATATTTAATTAATATACCCATCGATATAATTATCAAATCAAATCAAAAATTCTTTATTTGTAATTTCATGGAGAAATACAATGGCGTCATGGTAGTAAAGTCATATTTTATATACAAAAGTGGTTTTTAATTGTACAAATTTTGATGTTGTTGTTTTAAGTCAGTGAATTCTTTGATCGAGTAAAAAGACCACTCCAGGAGCCATTCTTGAAGTTTCCTCTTAAAATGTTTTTGTCTGGAGATCTTCTTCAGGTAGTCAGGAAGGCAGTTAAACAATTTTGGTCCCATGTAGCTTGGCTTCTCTTCATATAGGCTGAGACGGTGGTTCGGCAAAATGAAATTGTTTCCATGCCTGGTGTTGTAATAATGGAGCTGTCCTGTTCTTTTTAGATTTTGATTAGTAGTGTAAAGAATAACTTCCTGGATGTAGAGGGATACTGATGTTAGTATCTTTAGTTCTTTAAATGTACTTCTGCAGGAGTCAAGTGGATTGAGGTTGGCTAAGATCCTAATCGCTTTTTTTTTGAATTACCAGGATACGTTGCACATTTTTTGCTGAGGAGTTGCCCCAGACTGTTATGCCATATCGAAGATGAGCCTCAAAAAGTGCAAAATAGGCAATTCTAGTTATCTCCTGAGTATTGGTAGCCTTTAGTCTTTTAAGGACATAGACGCAGGAGTTAAGTTTTGAACAAATTTTATCAATATGTGGTGTCCAGGTGAGTTTGTCATCAATAGTTACTCCCAAGTATTTCGCTTTATTATCTACGTCAACTTCTGGGAGTCCTGTAAATTCAATTGTTCTTCTTCCAAAGTTTAGTTGTTGAGTCTTATGGTCGTTTAATACTAAGTCATTCTGATTACAATATTGTTTTGCTGTATTTAGAGCGATAAAGGATGCTATTTCTAGTTCTTGTACTTGTTTATTTGCTATGAGGAGGACAGTATCATCAGCATACATGAGTACCTGGCTAAGCTCTTGGAGATAGTTTGGGAGATCGTTGGTTAGCATGGAATAAAAAGTACCGGTCCCAAGACAGATCCTTGAGGGACGCCTCTACTAATAGTAATTAACCAATAGTAATTAATTTGAACAATAAATAAATCATGTGCACCAACTATACATGCATTTACATATTTTACACTCAATTTATTCTATAAGTAACTTCTTTTAAACAAAAAAGATAGTTCATTTTAGAAAACTATACAAAATAACACTGAAAGGTGACTTATAATGTCTTTCTCAGTTTCAAAATGATTGTTTTGTTTTTACGTTTTCTTTATTATTTAAAAGTCATTTATTCTATCACCTGTTTTAGTTTTATTGTTTGATTAATGGTTACGGTTCCTTTATTATTTATGACATTAGTAATTGTTAAAAGTATTTTTATTAATTTGAAACATGTGACCTTAGTGTAGTATTGCAGATACGTTGATATCGAGTTCTGTTATTCTATATAAGTATCGGTGACTGTAATAAGCGATATATAAACCGGGTCCGCTTATTGTACTCTGCCTGGTGTTTCTACCCTCTGTTTGATCCCACGAACTATTGATAAACAACCCAAAACCAGTGGTGATGATTATGTATGTTTATACAGTATATATATATATATACTATTTATAATTTTTTCCACTGTTTTTAATCTATACTAGGTCTATATATACACTAGCCTATTCAGTTTTAAATAAGCAAAAAACTTACTCCATACGGTTTAACTTAACGACAACTTAGTAGTATAATACTTATTTTATATTGCAATTTACTATTACAAAATCATAGATTTCACCTACAATGGCCTATGCTCGAGGAGCAATGGCCATCCTATTTAACTGTTCTTTCACTAAAGAGTTCAGAGTTTTTTCACTAAAGAGCAAGAAACTGGTGAAGCGTCTCATTATACTTATTTCAATAAAAACCTCTTCACACCTTCCAAATTGACAGAATATCAATTATTCATTATAAATAAGGGGCCGACATGAAACTGGCCATAGATTCCACCCATAGAAAGAACGAGTACCCAGACCTTTTCCTAACTGAATCCTAACCTCGTTCATCAACAACCCATACAGAGTATATATTAATTTAATAAAGTGAAAATAATACTACAAATAAAGATTTTAAATGAACAAACACTACTTTTATGATAATAATCGCCATTTATAGCAGCCATTTTCAGGACTATACTGTACTCATTTATCAAGGCAAGTTCTGAGAAACCCTCATCTATGTCCTGTACCTCAAAAACGTACAAGCTTTATATACACATTTGAAACACAGTCTACTATACTACAATATATGCCACATTCTTAGACCGCACCTATTTTTAGAGCCAAACCTAGGCTATGTGCTAAAAAATAAAATCTATGGATGGCCATACCTCAAAAACTTACAAACCGATTTTGATAAAACTTTCTATACACATTCATTACATGGTCTACTATACTACAATATATGCCACATTCTTAGACCGCACCTATTTTTAGAGCCAAACCTAGGCTATGTGCTAAAAAATAAAATCTATGGATGGCCATACCTCAAAAACTTACAAACCGATTTTGATAAAACTTTCTATACACATTCATTACATGGTCTACTATACTACAATATATGCCACATTCTTAGACCGCACCTATTTTTAGAGCCAAACCTAGGCTATGTGCTAAAAAATAAAATCTATGAATGGCCATACCTCAAAAACTTACAAACCGATTTTGATAAAACTTTCTATACACATTCATTACATGGTCTACTATACTACAATATATGCCTCATTCTTAGGCCGCGTCTATTTTCGGAGATAGCCTATACCGATTTTACACTGGAAAAACATATGGATGGCTGTACCTCAAAAATGTACAAGCCGATGTTGATCAAAACTTTCTATACACATTCATTACATTCTCTACTGTACTATAATACAGTCCTCATTCTTAGGCCACAACTATTTTCAGAGTATATGACATGTAAAATATATACTATATATATCTCCAAAAATAAGCTTATATTGTAGTATAGTTGACCATGCAATGAATGTGTATAGAAAGTTGTACAAAAATCGGCTTGTACGTTTTTGAGGTACGGCCATCCGTAGACTTCGTTTTTCAGTATTTTACATGTAAAATCGATATTTCTCCGAAAATTGGTGCGGTCTAAGAATGAGGCTTATACTGTAGTATAGTAGACCATGTATTGAATGTGTATAGAAAGTTTTATCGTAATCTTCACCTATGATCATTTATAGATTTTTTTTCTGCATTTGGCCTGTGAAATTAAGTACACTGTACATAAAAACTGGTATTTTTAGTTTTAGAATGCCTGTTAAGTAGATTCTATAGATTTTTTTGTATTTGTTCTTTTTGTTTTCAAATAATAAAATTAATTTAGTTTTGTTAATTGAACTGGTTCAGGGACTAGGTTAATGGTAGTTCAGGAAATAGGTCAGTAGTAGTTCATGAAGCAGGTTAGGATTCTTGTGAGAGAATTAGTACTTTTTATGGATGGAATCTATGGGCAGTTTCACACTGCTAGTAAGGGTGGAAGCTGTGTGCTCCTCTTACCCAGATTCTGAGATGACAAATTTTTGTTTAAGTACATTAAAATATGTTGTCCTTATGCTATACTACTAATTCAAAATAACATACAATTAGTCGGCTACATAAATAACTTTGATCCAGGGTCTGGAAATATATAGTAAAGAACTTAAATTAAGTTACTTACTGTTAAAAGCTTCAATAAAAAGACATATAACACCTTCACAGGCACAATATCAAACTTAATATTTAAGCATTATACAAGTAAAAACATTTAAATCTAATTATCAAGATATTACTACTACTCGGCGTTTGTAACCATACACCTATCAACATAACCTAAATTCAAATTTAATAACAAAATGGTTTGATTGAATAGAAATCGGCTTTGACACGGGCTTAAACATACACGAACAAGATATCGTGAACGTAGAATAATCAACAGTAAATTTAGCACTATAATTATACAAACTAAATTCATTGTATTACTTTTCAGTTTTGACAATATCTATAGCGGCATCCTTTCGATTTGTATTTCTTTCGAAACCTACTTGACTAAAGTTAATCTCAAACTATTCAGGGTTTCTTTATTTCTTTAAAAAGGAGAGGCCGAGCTTTATAACGAGAACAATTTGTGTATATGTTCATACAGTGTAAAATTGGGAGAAATGGTATGTTTTCGTATGAAATGAAAAATAACATACATTTATCAATATTAAATATGTTTAATGACAAAACTTGCAAGTTAATTATGATAACTTAATAATCGCCCATTAACAACAGGCGAATAGGAAACAACAATGTCGACTAGTAGTGTTAGTTGTTGGTAAATAAGAAAGTACAATAGTAGAAAGTTATAGTTTGCTTAGTCTAGCTTTGCTGATTTATAAAATTAACGGAGGTAATGGTTGTGATTGTATAAGTGTATTTAGTACCTAAGAAGAGTCTAGAAAGTCTGATCTTGAATGCTTCCGACCATCGTCGCGTGCCAGAAAACAATTTGAGAAAACATTCAAATACCGCATTGTAAAATCTCATTACCATAAGTTACTATCACTATAATAATGTTTTAAACAAACAATTATAATTTCTAAGAGTACAGCATGCCGGTAACTGGCAGTAAGATAGGATGACAGACATTAATACGGAAAAGAAATGTTTACAAAACTTTATATAATATTGATATATGATGTATTATTATTGTAGACAAGAGTAAGTCAACAATTTCTATGTAGTCAAAGGACATTCTTAGGCTATACTTATTTTAAAACAATGAGTTTCACAAATTATATCATCCTGTTAATTTTTCAATCTTGACGACATTGATATAACCTCTGTTGCTGGTTCTGTGGGTCATATCAGTTTAAATTTATACATAGAGACTGGTGCGAGCTATTCTGGCACTCTATGCCAAATGCTCTTTGCCGCCCACCTCACCACCATACCATAAGTTTCTTGAACCAAATAGTGATGGAAATTACGGTTACTTTGACGTAATAGGTTCCAACGTTACGTGACGGAGCCGTAATAGGTTCCAGTAGCCTATTATTTTTGTCACCTATTACGGGGACAGCTCCGGCTCCGCCTGGCGCTGTGGCTCCGCTCGCGCTCGGCCGGTCTGTCACTGTCACCATATTATTTAATGGTGACAGTTACGTTACAGCCGTAGCTCTCGTAAACTTCAGCAAACACCCGTCACCGCAAACACTGATAATTCAACTTAATTTTTGAAATTACAGGTTAGAGTTGCAATACTAAAACATATTATTATTTCGTAATTCTAAATTGCTTATGAACTAGTGTGTCATTTAAAATTTACTTAAGTTAAGTTACTATTAAGTCTTAAAACCAGGGCTATAAAGTTGATAAGCCAATACCTTTTAGAATGTAATTTATGAGATACAACGTATTGAAAAAATATACAAAGTATATTACAACTACAATATGCAAGTAAAAATATACAACTAAAAAAACTTGTACTAAAAATATGTCGGCATTATTAAAACAACAGCTCTTAACACAGTTTGCCTGACATATAATAAGAAAAACTAAACTAAGAACAACTAAAAAAAACTTATTGCACTAAATATCTGTTAGCATTTAAAAAACAACAGTTGTTCACATCGTTTCCCTGATAATCTGGTACGTCCGTTCTGTAATTATGTATCCTGCTTTTGAGAATAATCTCTCACAGGGGACCGATGTTGCCACTGCACAAAAATGTTTTTTTTACAACTTGTGACAACAGAGGGTAAAAAACTTCATTTTGTTTCCACCACAGTAGTGGGTTTTCTGAGCGTCCGATGCATTCCTCGTCTAAATAACGGTTCATTTCAACAATTGCAGCAGATGTCTTTGAACCTGAAAATACAATGAATTATTGTAAGTGGATAATAAAGTGTTTTAACACGTAATTGAATATGACAGCAGATGCCTTTAACCCTGAAAATACAATTATTTTAAGTGGATAATAAAGTGTTTTTTTAAACCCAATTTAATATGGTTTACAGATTAATATATTTTAACGTACCTGACGGTTTCTTGGATGCTATCATCTTATCCAAGGTCTGCCCAGATAGAAAACTTTGCCTGTTTTGTAAGAGGCTGATTTCCATCGTCTTTTTCCTGACTTCCACTGACAGACGTCACAGAAGTGCTTGTCTTCTTGCTCCATATGGCTGACATGAGCTCAGTGCAGTAGGTTTTTATGGATCCAGCTGATTTTTCATCTGAAAATACTGCAAGCTTGAAACGTGGATCTAACAACGTCGCCAAAGCTATAGTCTTGCTGTTTTCAATGTTAGAAAATCTGGTTTTTAGTCCTTTGAGCAATTCATCAACTACACGTTTGGAGACTTCGCTTAGGGTTTCTTTTCTCATTTTATTGCAGACAGAAACTAGTCCATTGATAAATCCAATCACTTGGCTAGCTGTAAGGTAATTTTCCCCAGAGATATTTCTGGTTACTTCTTCAAAATGGTTCCAGAACCATTACCAATTCGGAGCAAGTCTTCCATTCATCTTCGGTGAGCACTGGAATTTCTTTATTGATTAAAGCCACTGTCGTTTTCAACAGCATCCTTCAACTCTGAAATTTCTTTGCAACATATTTAAAATGTTGAGTTCCATCTTGTAGCTACTTGTAGAACTAGTTTTTTGGGTTCCAGTCCCAAATTTTTCTGTACTTCCCTTAGCTTCTCTGTAGCACTAGTGCTTCTTTTAAAATGAGAAAACTATAGCTTTTATGCGATCTGTTAAGCTCTGACAAACCTTCAATGCATCCTGCAAAATTAAATTAATTGTATGGGCGAAACATCCGAAGTGTTTTAGTTTTAGTTCATTAGTTATAGCCCCTACAATATTACTGGCATTGTCAGAGGGACAATGATCATGATTTTGCCTTCAAGGTGAAATTTTTTTACAATTTTGTCTATTTCTACCGCCAAGTTTACACTTGTATGAGAAGATCTGATGACAGAACCACTCAAGTAAAATTGATTTTAATTCAAAATCGTTAGAAATGTGGTGGGAAGTTAGAGCCCATATAAACTCTCTGTGTTTGAAGAGGTCCAAGTGTCAGTTGTCAAAGTAACATTTGATACTGTTAGGCATTTCTTGTCGAACAGCATTCAAACACATCTCATATTCTGCTGGTATCATAGAAGATGAAATGGTTTTTCTGTTTGGCAGAACATAGTTTGGATTTAGACCATTGACGAAACTTTTTAAAACCTTCGTCCTCTACTACTGAAAAGGGTTGGTAATCTTGAACAAACACATTTAAGAGGAGCTTGTCTAGTTTCTTCTTTTGGGTTTCACTAATTTTTTTCTGCTGAGGTATGAAGGACCTTAATGCTTGGTTGGTTATTTGGTACAATATTACACATTGAACTATTAGTGGCAATGTTGTCAGAATTTACATTTCTGCATGGCAATGTTGGTGTTCGATGTTAGTCCTGTTTAAAGTAGAGGCCAAAGAAGGAACAGCAAGGGGTTCAACCACATTTGATACCGGTAAGTGTTTCCCTCTGGCGGTGGCAAAGCAAACAGTGGTATGTTTTCTTTCTAAATGCTTTCTAAGGTTAGAAACTGTAGTTTTAAAAACTTGCCAATTGACCACATAAATCGCCACCTAGCAATTTTACTTACGGGATCCGTAGTTGTGAAGTAAGGACCACAAAATAAACTAGTCTTCTGTTTTTCTGTTCATTTTTGTTTTCACACACCAGTCACACAAAATTAAAGATATTAACTACAAAAACTGAGTGAAACTATTAAACACAATTTTATTAATGTATAAAAACTAGTGGAAAAAGTCCAAAACACTACTATTAAACTATTAATACGGTTAGAACTGTCAATAACCAACTTGAAATGCACAAACACGATAGTAGCCCTCAGAGTCAGAACGCAAGTGCATTGAAGTTTTCGTGTCATAACACGACACGAATGGTCTGTGAATCACGTGTGAATGACGTGACAAAACTCAAATATAGTGACAGCGGTAACGTAACGAATCCAGTGTCAGTGACACACCGTTCGTTCCGTATTACTCGTAGTTTTTGTAATAGGGTGATGGGTTAGAAGTGACAGATCCAGACTGTTTCTCAGATAGCCGTTTACTAAGTAAACTGTTATGTTTACGTGACAAAAATAATAGGGTGTTTGTTGTAAAACCTATTACAACGGTGACGGCTACTACGTGGTAATAGTGTTATTAAATCCTATTACGTTCTGTAACGACCATCACTAGAACCAAACCATGGAACCACGAATATTCCAAGAAGCAATGTGTAGCGGAATTAACAACGACATTTAGTAAATTTGAACTACAGTGCACATAAAACTCTCTTAGGTTAATCTCAATTACTCTCTGTTGTACTCTAGAGTGTTTGCCTTTTATGTTACTTCTAGTATCGAAACCTTGACCTCACAAATCATCAATATGTAAATTGATATCATTTAACTTTTCAGACATTGCTTCAGCTAAACCAGCATCAGTTACCTTAGTCAAACGTAAGAAATCGATGAAGTGTTCTCGAAATCATATGTAGAGTTTTATGAGTCCGTGATTGCACAAATCTTACAAATTTGCTCCACATAACTCTTACCTGGCATGACCTCAAGAATTGTAGAATAATATTATACTTTGCAGCATTAACACTTTTACAATTTCTGTCAGAACATCTTTATACATAAAAATTTCAAATTTCCTATTACCAGTTGTACCCAGTAAGTACAGTAAGTCATGTTTTCCTGAAAGGCTAGATTCTGAGCTGATATAAAGTTCTAAACAGGAACTTGATGGACAGAATTACTTAGCAAACACATGGGTCAAGTGTAAAAGTTGTACAGTTACATTACATAAGCCACAAATACTTATTCACTCATTCATTGTTCATTCTATCCCATTTCAGCATATGAATTAAACTTGTAAATTAGTGGTGTCTATGTAAAATGTCAAAACTTGTCAAAATTATGGGATACATATAAATAGAACTTTTAACGCCTTTAGCATTGGCGCATTTTCTATAGCATCTGGCAAACTTACGACAAAATGAAAACCTGTTGGAGAAGGCAAGTATTCACAATCTGCTTCTGTCTCTATCAGTTTGGTAATTGTTTCTGCCTCTATCTCATCATGTGTGTAATTCATGACCTCTGGTCAAGGATCATTCGGAAGTATTAAAAGAAATTGTTTTGGAGAAGTAGAGAATTGGCAAAGTGAACAATTGGAATTTTAAGCTGTCTTGTATGACTCTTTAAAATGTAATTTTCTGAGTATACAAATTGCTTTATTGTAAGTCTGAATGCTCTTTGAAAACATAACTTTTAAACAAAAACTTTTCTAACGTAACTATGGTAAGAAGGGTTGATTGAATTGAATTTTGAGTTTAGCTTCAGTTCACCTTCCTTTTATTACACCGTCTGGTAACTTACGCTGTCTCAGACTTGACTCCTAGAATCTGGAATCATGTTCGTCTGAAGAGATCCAAAGAAAGTCGACGACGAAGAAGCTCAAAATGAAACATTACCGTTTCAACATCAGAGACACCTATAGTAGATGAAGTGGTAGTCTCATCAGGTACACAATAGAGTGCACTACGATGTGATAGACGCGATCTCTAAACACGGTGGATCAACCGAGTTTTCTACAAATAACGTAGCTATGGTAGGAAGGGTTGGTGCAATTGAATTTTGAGTTTAGCTCCAGTTCGCCTTCCTTTTATTTGTTACTACTTCACATAAATGGGTATAAATCAATCCAGAATACCCTGTAATACAAACTTGCTCACAAAACATATATGCCTGAGAATAATTTTATTTAAACATGAGCAGTATGAATGTTGCCGACAACCCTCGATATAGGTTTATACCTTGGAACGTAAGAGATATAGACGATTTTGAGGATGGAATAATGGCAAGTTCGCTTTCAGAGTATATGGAACAAGCAGTGAAATTCAAGATATTTATGTTGGAGTTATGGATATTGTTGCATTTATTTATTTGAAGGTGGAGGCTATTGAAGTGCTGACTGAATATAATTGTTGAGTTCAACTAAAACCCTGCTGATATAAAATTTTTAGTTGTCCTGAAACAGTCACGTTATTACAGTACGTCTGTTTCTGATGATCCAATATGTAATTGATGTACGTGTAACAGAACAAGATTTTGGCTAAGAATTAAACCCTGGTAGATTCAGAAACTCAGTTTGGTTTTAAAAACTTAACATTATCAATGACAGAAAAGGCAATATTTCCTCAGCAGATCATCTTTGTAATCTTAGGGAAGTAAGTAAAATCTTTTATATTTAGTTTATTTATTAGCTTTGTTATTATTACATTTGTCTCAGTTTCATTAATGCACACTGGTTTTCATGTTTTGGCTTTCTTATTTATTTACTGTAAAGGATTTAAACGAGTTATTTAATCTTGTTAACTTATAATTTTGAAGAAAATTTAGTTAAACAAAGGCCTTACAAAAATAGTGTTAGTGCAAATTATTGACTAAATTAATATTTTACAATTTCTACTAGAAATCAGTTCACACAAATATAATGTATTAACTGTTTCATTTTAGTAAACAGTTTATTTACTTTTATAAATATAAATACAAACATGACATAATTTAGTTTAAAAAAACATTCCATACACAAGCTCCAAAGAAGAAGCTACATTTAATTGAGCTATTTTATGTATTTAGCTAAAAAAAATCTGAAAGAAACTTCTTATTTCAGTTTTGTGGTTATAACTCATAACTGAGAAACCAAGTTTGAAATTTGTATCAAAGATCAATTTAAATTTTCCAAAATTAAGTCAAATCCCATGTAGATATTTTTTTTTATAGTTCCGTGTTAATCTAAACTGTCCCAAATCTCTTTGGTCTAATTTAATTGACAAAAGACTACTTAACTTAATTATAATAATAGAACAAAAGTATAATACAAGTATATTATTCATTATATTTTATCCTATCAATGCGTCCATTTGTATTGGCACATATGTTTTTCAAATAGGTATTGTTTGAACAATACATATTTTTTTTATCTTAAAGAGAATTCCACCTCGAAATAAACAGTGGTTTTGTACTTATATAAGAAGACAACTATTGAAATCAACAAAATATTACAGTCGTAATAAGTCATTAAGATAAAAATTATAATAAGAATACATTGTACTCGAATATATAAAAGTATACAATTATATAAATCTATGTCTTCTCAATTTAATTTATTTTTATTCTGGTAGCCATAAATGTGCAGGAAATAAAATATTAATGAAATAGTTTATATTTCATTCTTGAAGCTACACGTTGACTATACATCTACTCTTTGGTTACTAATTATCCTTAGTTCAATATGTATCTAAAATAATACTGGTAAGAATGCATTATGTTAACAGCTGTGATCAGTCCTATGAGAAATGAAAATTGGGCAATGGTTGGGAAAGTGAAAACCTCAGAAAGAGGTCAAAATAACTAACTCTAGCAGAATAAACTCAGCACAACAGAAGATAAGACAATGGAGACTTGCTTGTTTACAGAATTTTTGAGTAGGACGAATTATATGGGCATTGAAATTAATATTTGAAAAACACAGGAACTTGTGAAGAAAATTAGTTTAGATTTTTTGTGAGGGGAGACATCCAATGCAAAGCAACTAATATAATCCTTGTTGCTTGAGTGTGAGAAAAAACTTTATGATAACACTTATGTGGCAAAGATTGATCAATGATCAGAACTCGAGTGTTTTTATAAAAAGAATTGTTGATGTCTGAACTCAGTGAGTTGTTTCCAATAGAATGTACTCTAAAGTGTGTGCTCAACAACATTGTCTGCAACCTTAATAATTGATCTGTCTAAAGCCTTCGACACCATCTCTTATAAGTTACTTAGTTATAAGTAAACTTTATTGCTATGGTATGAGAGGTAATGAGTAAAATTTGATGATATCTTATGTGAAAAATAGAAAGCAAATGCTTGTTCAGGATTCTAATTCTTCTCTCATAAAAAACACACGTTCAAGGCTTCTTTGAATTCAAATTTTTGTAATTTTACTTTGAATAGCTTCAACTGTAATATTTTAATTACTTTATTAGTTACCAGTTAACTTGATTTGTCAATTGAAGAATATAAAATCATTAATATTTGGTAGCAGTTGAAGTATGGCTCATTTTGTAAGAACCAACAAATTTTAAATCAAGAACTGGCTCAAATCTTGGCCAATTTAACTGAAGCCATTCAAGTGATTTACAATTAGAATTGCAACTCTCATGGTGTCTTAATTGTGTTGAAACTGTGATCATTTCAAAATAAAACCATATCATACTTTCTTTTGTATTATATTTATTAAACCTTAAATACTAATTGTTAAAAAACACGTGTAATGTTTTTACATTCAGGGCAAACTCTTACAACTACATATTAATTTAAACAAATTGCACTAAATTATTATAATTATAATGGCACTATATTTATTTTTGAACTACAAATAACACCTATTTTAAAACTATTATCTTAACTTGTCTTTAACTAATTTATTTCAATAACTTTAATGACTAATTACATTGGTAAATACATGATTAAAAGTTCATACACTACAACATCATTCTTGTGTAGGTCGTGGTAAAGGCACCTACAGTAGATAAGAGATTTATTACAACATTTTATATACTCTGGAATAATATACAATGCTTTGTAATTAATAATTAAAATTATCAATTAAAAAGAATCAAATAAATATATATATTATTTTTTCAAAAATATTAATTGTAACATTTGTAAATAAGGAAACACTTTCTGTGCTTATCATGTTTCATACACATTTGGGTTTTATTATGGAAGTTTTAGTTTGGTAATAAGTCATAAACACTTATTATATAACTAAAATGGCATTCAAAATAAAGTAAACAGTTCCAATGTTAAACTGTCTTGAAGGTATGGTAAATTCCCATTGCAAAAAAGAGCAAATACAAAGACAAATGTTATTGAAGTTAGTACACACAGTAGCTATCAAAACAGATGCTGAGAAAGAAATGAAAAGGGAAAAAGATTGATGTTGAAGAGAAGTATCCAAAAACCCAACAACAAAATAAAAGAAAGCAAGCCAAACTTATAATTTGAAGAAAAGAAAACAACAAAATGACACTCTTGTACTGTTCAATCACAAAAAAAACATTCTTTTTATGTATTCAACCTGAAAAATGTTATTTGAACTTACTAATTACTGCAAGCTTAGTACTAAAGAAAATTCTGCTTCTGTGTGATTACAGATTCCTTTGTCCTTTGGTCTTAGAAATTAATACAACTTGATCGTACAGTTGAAACAAAAATACCATCGGAGGCCTCATTTAAACGTCAACACTAGTGTTTAGTTACAGGGACTCCTAGTTTCTGGCATCTACCATCTACCATGTGGCACAAATTTTAGATTTATCAATATCAATTTATTCTACAAAAATTTAGATAATCCATTATCTACTAATTTTATTTATAGACACTTCACTCCAACTGTTCAATTTTTACGATTGTAATTTTGTTAATTGCCATCAAGGTCGTACCCAGATTTATTAACAGAGCAGAGTTACTCGGAAAATATATACGGCCGAGCCCCGCCAACCCGCCCCTGTCACATCGCTTCACCCTCCGACTCGCTACTCCTCCAGCCAACCACCGCCACCACACAAATGCAGAGGTCGCAGGGCAACGAATAAATTGAATACAGAAAGTCAATACTCAGAGTTTGTACTTGATTGCAATGATTTTTAAAGTAATAGTCACAGTTTCTTCGAACATGTAATAAACGATATTACAAATTTAGCCTATAATAGCGTTACAGTTATTAGATTTAGCTATCTCGTCCATTGACACGGTCCCTTCAAATAGACATGTGGTTCTTTGAGAGCTCGAGTCCCAGTAAAATTGTCTGAGAAAACCGGTTAGAGTACAGGCCTGATTGCCATACAATAAACAAAGCGTGTTTGTGAGTAGTTTCCGTTCTGAAATTCCTCCACTGCACACTCCATTGTTTTACATCAGTTAATGCATATTTCAATGCCACCACCAATCAAGAGTCCTGCAGACTGTGAAGTACAGCTGTTACTTCTTTTCTTTGAGCTAAAGGTGTGAAAGCAGTTGAAATTTATAGTCAGAATTGTGAAGTGTACGGACAAAACATTATGAGTAAAGAAATCACATTTAAATGGGTAAGACCACGAGAAGATGGCCAATAGAATTTTCATGATGAGAAACGGAAGGACGATACTCAATGATCACCAAAGATTTGGTGCAGAACGTGAATGATAAAGTGAAAATAAACCGACATTTCTCAATTTCTTCTTTTTTCATTATCAGGGGAGTTTTCTCAAGTTTCAAGTAGCCTTCTCTATGACATTTTTATTAAATATTTAAGTTATCGAGAAACATGTTTTGCTACACAACAATGTTTGTTCACATGCGGCAAAACAAACTCAAGATCTCACCACAGCATTTTGCTAAAATCAATTTGATAATACCCCAAACATCTTAAATTTATCATCCATTTATCTTTTCATGAGAACAAGCACCTTGAAGATCAGCGCCGCAGGTAATAGATAGATCTAATACACTGATCTTCTTATGGTGTATTAACCTCATTTCCAGAGAAAATAATCAGAAAAACATTTAATAATTTATTTTCTTTGTGTTTGTTTTTGCTACATATTGCATTATCAGTCCAAAAATGTGTTTCTTTAAAAATGTGAAAAGTAATGGATCAGTATTTTTCTATAAGTTATTTCTATTATTTTTTAAACCCATCAATTTTAACCAACAGTTTTTGTACTATTTTAGTTTTAAAACATTAAACTCTGCCTGAGCAATGGATCACTATATTAATGTAATGTAAATTAAATACGGTACTACAATTTAACAAAAAATATACATAAAACTTAATTCAGTCCAATATGTAACTAAAAAAGAGTTTAATGTAACGTTGTCATTGAAGTTTCTTTCCTGAGCTATTTAAACAACTAGGTAACTCTTTCTTTTTTAAAGTAGTTCTACTTTGAGATTTTAAAGCTAAAAGTTAAGTTAATCTTAGAACATTTTAGAACAATTACAGCAAATTTGTAAAAAATTAAAATTTGTATTTAATATATTTCTTATTCAAAGTTAAACAAGAATTAAAACTATTCACAATCTGTTTAATGAATTACATTTTGAACACGTTACATAGTTTATAAATTGTGCAACAACCCTACAAGGGTAAAAAATATCGAATTATTTAAAACATATTCGATCTACATCTAATAATACTTTGTCTGACTATTATGTAAATAAATAAAATAAAACTATAACAGCAAATACATTGTCTGAACATTTCAATGCCATCGGAATGAGAACAGGACGACTATTTATGTACACAGTTCCTATTTACACTGAACGCAGACTCTCAGTCCAGGGAGATCAACGATTCCTTGCTTCGGCTCGCTGTGTTCCCTTTGTCTGCAGGGAACCGTGGACCTCCCAGGTAACTGATGGGATTCAGGAATGTCCTCTGGTCCTCAGACAGAAAAACTGGGGAGATATTGGTAACTGGGAACAGATTCCTCAAGGGGCGGTACATAGGTTTGGTTTCCGGTTCTGGAATCCATAATAAGTTGTTGTTAAATTCATAACAATTAAGTTTAAAGTTTGAGAACTATATTATATTTATAACAAGACAACACAGGATTTATTATCAATTAGTCTTTTTTATCTTCAATTAACAAAACTTCAAAAATCATATAACAATTTTTTATTCCAACGGTAGTTGAAGCGCAAATAAATACTATACCACTGTACTAAATATTACTATGGATAACTTTTGAAAGACTTTGACTCTGTATAAATATTTCAGGAAGACTTATTTCAATTTAAAATTCTAATATATGTGTATATAGGATATAATTTCAAAGTATAAAAATACTTAGTTTTTCATGTAGTAATAAAATAATGTATTTAAACATTTTAACTTTGTTAAAAGTTCAATATTAATACAATTTTTAACGTTTACAAACATTTTCCTACTTTTTAAAGCCAATTGTTTAATAACATCTAGGCATATTAGTTAAGTCATTATTGAACATGAACTTCATAGTTATTTACACTTTGAAGTTAGACACATTGGTCGTCAAGTTTGCTGTATAAATATTTAATAAAATTAATAATAAATAAAAATGAACTTTTACAAATAAAAAATCTATTAATAAATTGTTATCGCTATTGTGGTTCTATTTTTACTTTGAGTGGAAATTTGACAAACATCATACTAAAAAATTGATAAGTGAACTCATCCATGAATAGAATTGTAACCTCCTTTATTTCAGACTTGGAAACATATATAAGTTCCCTGCCTATTTGGTTGTGGACTGTTGTGAAGTGTACAAATCACCAAACTGCACCTATATCACTGCTACAGCTCAAAGGGCTCAAATTTGGACCTACTGTGTCTTAGTTCTTTTTTCTTTATTTGTTTTGGGTTGAATGTAACCACCTGTTCAATGGTGCTCCTGATAAAACTATAAACCAACTCAGCAACATATGTTACTTTCTTATATTTCATTAGCTGATATTTAGCTCTGAGAGGTTAGTTGGCATTTCCCAAAAAATATCTTATGTCAATTCACTAATAAAATTTGCCCTACTTAACATAACTATGACATATAAACGTGATTTATTGTCAAACAAAATCATCAGTAAATTATTGTTTTACACCACTATTAACAGCTGTCATGACAACAACATTAATAATACAAGGAAAATTTGAATATTCATATTTACAGTATTTATAACTTAATAATTTGAGATTATACACTAAAATGTGTTCCAATTCTTGAAAGTGTAGGTATAATTTTTATGATTTTTAATTCAAACCAAATTGAAGTAAATTAATTCCAACCAGAAGCGCAAAAGTAACCTATCAGTTGCCGAACTGTCAAGAAAAAAAATGAATAATTCAATACGAGCTGAGAAGGAAACAGCTGAAGGTCTACATGCTGGACCTTTAGAATACAAAGGGTTAAAAAGAAATAGTGTCTATATTATTACATTTCCATCATTCAATTTTTAAGCTGAATCAGCTTACTGAAAATATTTTTATTATTACTTCACACCAATACAACATCGACTGTTAGGAGAGTTTTCAGATCTATTGAAATAATTAGAATAAAATAGAAGAAGAAATGAACACTGTCAGGTAAGTTTTCTTACCTGGGTTTGTCCGTCCACTGGGACTCTCAGGTCCGTCCTACCACCAAACACAGAATCAGCTGTTAGGCTATTTCGAGTGTTGAGCATTTGGCAATAGCTTATTGGAATATTATTCTCATTTTCAGGCATTATTTGAGTATTAAACTTTGGATTTACTACAATTAAACATGACAAATAAAACATTTCAGAATTTTGCTAACAAATGGAAAAACAGTAGTGTATCCAACAGTCTTAAAGGACAAAGCATAAACAGAGCTTCAGTAATATAACACTTTTAGAGCCACAATTTTATTGAACAGAATAAATCAATTGTTTTTGCTGATTCTATAATTTATAAATAATAATGGTCTCCTTTTCTTACAAAGATGATAACAATAATAGGAACATGGAATTTGTAATGCCAGAGGACACTTGCTGTATTTTTTCTGGACTCTTTAGTCATAATCATCTTTATTGCACGATACATTCATATTTGAACAGATGTGCAGTCAAAACTAAAAACTCCGCTTTACTGTGGTATATCTATAAACTCTATCGGTCACGCAAGTTTACTTCCTTATCTCGATCCTTTCATCATTTTGAACTTTTAACCAAAGGATTAACCTCTTTATTTAATAGTAACAATATAAGAATTTTGAAATTTTAGATGTACTTGTCACTGTTTGAATTTAAATGATTCGAAGTGACTGAATGTAAGCAATAACAGGTCACTAAGCAATGAAACTGTTTTATTAACCCTCCAACTGGCAGTCATTTTTTCCTGTAGTGGCGGCATGTTTTCGAGCCTCGTGCAAGGGTTTTTTTTTAAAAATTTATTAAAAATATAAATTAAAAGTAATATATATAAAAGTATATATTTTTGTGTTCAGAATTAAACATATAATAATATTAGTATTTAAATTTGGCCTTAAAAAAATGTTTACTAAAATTTTTTTTCCATGAAATTCAAAATTTACATTTTTTTTTTTTTTATTTGGGGGGGACCATACCTAGCAAACCAAGTTATAGTAAGAAAACTATAAAAGTGAGAGTACCATTGTGTGTCAAATTTATTCTAGTTTCAGAAACACATAAGCATTATACAAATTTATGAAACTATAATAACACTATATAACAAAAAAGCAGCGATGCGCATAAATTGTGAAAATAGGGTGTATATGTAAGAGTTTGCTAATAAAAGTTTTACTAATACAGTTTTACTTCTATACATGTTATATTGCATATTTTATTACTCAGAATGAAGTAAACTATACAGCAGTAGTAAAATAAATTCCATAACTTTTTTTTGAAGAGTCGAAAAAAGTTTCATTTTGTCATTACTCAAAAATTTTGCGAAAAATTTTCGAGAAATTTATTTATTCTAAAATATATTTATTTGCACTACTGCAATATTTAACAATTCACCACACACTAAACACAACACTAAAACACAAATAAACCTACTAAAACTTACTAATAAACACGACTCGTCACATCAACAACTCAGACGGCATCGACAACATGGCGGTCACATCTTTTACGTTCCAAACTACGAACTTGGTACGTTGCAACTACAATATAAAGAGGAATAAAACTATAGTATTCCTTAGGCTTTTTTTCCCCGAATCCAATGGTGCATGAATCGAATCGATACGTTGCCGGAATATACTGTTATGAGTGATTATGCAAGGGAATGTTTGTTTATCAAAATTTTGACGAACAACAATCCGCTAAGGGTTATGTTTATCAAAATTTTGATAAACAACAGTTGGAGGGTTAACCAACACGAATAATTGGAACTCATAACAAGAAATAATACTCTGTCTTGCCAAATGCTCACTGTTAAATAATCTACTCTACATTAGAATTTAAAAAATTAATATAAAATACAGTTATAAAAAAATGGAGGCCACACCTTTTTCATCAGGCTCATCAGCTTCAAATATTGTTGGAAATATAGCAACCTTTGACTCGTTCAAGGCTGGAAAAAGTAGGAAGTCCTGGACACAAGACACAAGCCACATAGAGAAGCACAGAACAGAAACACAAGGAATACAACAACACTGATAGGATGGGTCAGATATATACCAGACGACTGAATATGAATCAAGTGATTTATCAAAGGTTTTTGAACCACAAGCATTGGTGGGTAAATACTCCGCTGGTGAGATGCTGAACAAACGGAGAGTGAATTGGAGTATTAGTACACAGAACACAAGTAATTCAAGTTTGGATAAAAATTGCTAGAAGCATTAAAAATAAACAATACAATATAGAAACAAAAATGTCACAGTTCTCAAAACAATAGAAGAAATGCTCATTTCAGAATTTGGGGCTCAGTTACATTTTTCAGTGTGTTTGTTCTCTACATATCTTCAACATTTGTTGTTCCACAATATTCTTTTCTGAATACTGTTCACAATAAAGATCCTTCCTTCAAATATCTTTCTTCACTCCATCATCCATATGTTTCATGTTTTTCCTCCCAATCTTTTGCTTTGCTCTTTTGCCTTTTGTAACTCTTCAATTTTATTTAAAAAAAATCTTTTGTGATCCCCATTACCCCACTTTTCTACCCAGTTAGTTAATGTAATCTTTTAGACGTGTTTAGTGCAGTATCTGAAATCTGATGGCAAGTGTTTTAAATGTTAAACTACCTTAATCCTCTCAAATTTCCAATGTTTTAAAGAGATTTGTGTTCAGCAATTTTTTATAACGTTAAAATCTTTTTATATTTTCAAAACATTAATATTTGGAGAAATTCAGAGTTATGCATCATGAAGAGCAGGTCCTGCTTTTCCAGAACAGGAACAGAACATTAGAACGAGTGTATTGTAGTGGGAGAAAAACAACAGGGTCATAACTTTAATAAAAAACAGTCTAGTTTATACCGATCCATCCTTACACTGCTAAATAACAGAGAATATTAACATTTTGTTTGCTAAGAAAACTAGCAAGCTTGAGGCAGAAACATGTTGAGTGCATGATTCTTGAGATTGACATAATAACTTTAAATATTAGAATTAAGGTTTTCTATAAACCTGCATGGGAGAGACCCATTATCCTGTCTACAGTATCAACTCATTGTTATTAAATTAATTAAAATATTACATTCAAATTTAAGTCAAAACAACTTCAAACTAAGTTTGCTATACTAAAGAGAAATTCTAATAAATTTTTAATTTGTGGCCAATACCATTAAGAAACAATTTGATTCCATTCATCACGAGGCAATACGCTTTTGGAATTCACTGCATTTCTAAAATTATGAATTACAGAATTACTTGTTCTATTTCCGACAAAACATATTTTAATCAAATTGATATCCAAAATTACCACATAGTGGATTTCAAAACGTCCACATGAAATACAGTAATTATGCAACTATTGAGCAAATTAAATAACACTAAAAGCCAACCAAAACTTTAATAAAAAATTTCTAACTATAAAATAAATTCTAAAATAAAATTTGTAACTATATTTTAACTAGTTGTAACCGTTATACTTGTAACTAGTAGGTAGTGGAAAGCCAGGTCACCTGTGTCAAGCGTAGGGTGTGGTGGTGAACTCCATGCTCCCGAGCTCGTCTATGGTGTAAGGGAGTCTATCCACCTATATGCCCACCCCACCACCAACAAACAGACAAACAAACATGCAAACAGTTAACACAGCACAGACAAACATAGAGACAACCCAACAAACAGTTAGTAAATTGAACAACTAAGTATCAATCCCTTTAACATGTTCATGGCAACGGCTAATTGAAATGCTGTCGATTTTTTCAATAACAATGGCAAAAAACTGTAATCATTTTTTTAATGTTAAGTGTCAAAGTATAACAAGAAATGTATGTAGGCTTCGCAATTATGCATAAAAAATTAATAAAGTTAATAAAATTTAAAACATATTTTTTTATATGTTTTTTCAATGTTCCTCCGTGTACCTAAAATGTAAAGCCGATGTGTAACCGTCAGGCACACAACGGCAGTTGTGAAAGATCCCCTGTACCTAATGGGATACACATCTTCGTGAACGTGTTAAGAAATGAGAATTTGGTTGTCTTTAATGATGATTTAAAGATTATAACAGGGTGTTTCCTAAAGGTGTTCCAATATTTTGGTATTTTGTTCTAGACGTGAAAATGAGCAAAAAAACTTCATATGGAGGTATGTCCTAAAACGTTTAGTTTTCCGCCTATCTGTCTGTATGTGATTTTTACCAAAAAAGTGATATCTTTTATACCAGTGAAGATAAAGTTATGAAACTTTGCAATTGTTTTGGCCTTTTTTATGCCCATTTGAGAAATAAATATGAACAAATTATTAATGTGAACAGCTGTTTATTTAAGCTATTAAAAGTTGTTTAATTCTGAGTTGGTAAAATTTGTAATATCATTATTTGCCATTCCTGTTGCTAATGAAAAGAAACTAATTAAAACAAACAATTATATAATTAAAACTAAATAATTAAAACTAAAGTAATTGGAATGGAGACAAAACAACTTTTACATTACAGAAGAAATAAACAGCTGTTCACATTAATCAGCTCATCGACTTTAAATCACCTGTTCAGAGTAAAACAGTTTAGAAAACTATACTTCCTGTTGTGTAGTGGGTAAAACATGGTATTATGTTTAGTAATACTAATCAGTTGTTTGTTATCCGACTTTAATGAAACAACCACTGTTAGATTTAGAATAAAGGTTACAACATTTTAATATTCTTGTAAAACTTTCATACAGGGTATCGATTTTGCGGAATTTAACATCAAAATTTATGATTGGCTGCCATTTTGAAACGGGTAAAGATAATCTTTACTGGTATAAAAGATATAACTTTTTTGGTAAAAATCACATATAGACAGATAGACGGAAAACTAAACGTTTTAGGACATACCTCCATATGAAGTTTTTTTGCTCATTTTCACGTCTAGAACAAAATACCAAAATATTGGAAAACCTTTAGGAAACACCCTGCATATATATAGGTATATGTGTGTGTGTGTGTGTGTGTGTGTGTGTGTGTGTGTGTGTGTCACACAAAATTTTTGGGTGTTTGCAACAAAGAGGGAGAAGGTTAGTAGTTTTTTAGTTAAAAAAAAGGATGAATGTATACCATACCAGGTCAATGACAAAATAATTTATTTCTCCCTCCCTGCTTGCCAACATCCTCCCTCTATACAATGATTATAAAATAGACTTATCTTCAAACACAAAAAAATAATTTTGTTAGTAACCTTTGCTTACTTATTAAAAACAAACAAAATTATAGATTATATAAATGATTTATAAGTTGTTTTAAAATATAAGAAATTATTCATAAATGTGAAAATGTATTATTACTTTTATAATTTATTTCCAACACTTTAGAAAGACTAGTTAATTGCTACAATAAAAATTTGTAATTTAATACTTTAAGATTTTAATTAATGCTTTCAAAGATTAGTAACATTGACCAAAAGAGTCATACTATAGATTGTATCCAGACAGTTAGTTCCTTTAACATTTCAACTAAAAAATGGTACTTGAGATATTTTTAAATAATGTTTATTCTGTAATTCCACTGATTTCTTAGGAAGAGGTTGATAAAGGTTTTAAAAGAGGCTTCAGATAGGTTTACTACAGAGGCTACAGGCTTCAAAGAGGTTTACTACAGAGGATACAGGCTGTAAAATTAGGTGTATTAACATTGCCGTCTATTTATGTATTAAATGTTTTGTTATATGTCAGAGATAATTTATCATTATTTATTAATCAATGTGATGTTCATAGTTATAGTACTCGTAATAGAAATAATGTAGTTGTACCAAAATGTAACTTTGCTAGCACTCAAGCCAGTTTTAGATATCAGGGAATCAAATATTACAATGCTTTGCCCAATCATATCAAGGTATTAAACAGATCAAATTTTAAAAATGTTGTAAAGAAAATGTTAGTAGATTCATGTTTGTACACTGTTGATGAATTTTTAACTGTGATAAGAAGTAAGGATATTTAAAGTAAGCTATAGATTATTTATAATATGACGTTGTTATATACATAGTTTGTATTCTGACAATAAACCATTTGAATTTGAAAGATATTACAAGAAAAATACTATTTAACAAACTGCCACAATCAAAATATATTTCACAAGGTTAATGATTTCCTATTAAATGAAGCTCGTCAATTACATACAATATTTGATAGCTAAATGCAGACCAGATCTGAATAAGTGTGTATATATTGCTTTTTACTCTTTTTATTATTGTACTTGTTTATTATGTATTGTATAAAGTTAACTTTTTAAAAATCATATAAATTGTCGATTCGTGTTGTTTGTTAATTGTTATTTATTTATATTATTTATTACTGATATAATTCAGTATTTAATGTTGCTGTGAATTATTACATAGACGTCTTCTTATGCTGTACATATTTATCTACTGTTAACTCAAATTTGTTAATTTTTATACTTGGTTATGATATTTTCCATTATATGTGCAGACAATTTATTTATTAAATATGACTTAACTACTATATTAAATTGATTAATGAACTAGAAGCATTTATGTAATAGCTGCTAAATAGTAATTTATAAATGACGAAGTCTAATGTATCATTGTATGTCTAATGACTAATAAAGTTCTTGATTCTTGATTCAGAGAGGTTTACTACAGAGGCTACAGGCTTCAGAGAGGTTTACTACAGAGGCTACAGGCTTCAGAGAGGTTTACTACAGTTTGTGTTCAGTAAGGTAACAGACTTACCATGAAAATTTATCATTTAGCAAAACAGTTTTGGATCTTCTTTTATGTTGGAAAATAAGATAAAGCATTAAGTGTCACTTCTCAAACCACACAGACGCTCTACAGGCTGGTCCATGCAGTGTTATTTCTTTGAACTGGGACCTTAAGCTCAACAAAATAATCTTTTTAGTGTCATTATCTTCCAAACATCAAATTTAAAATTTAACAATCTACTATAAGTTTACACTTCTTTCATTATTCATCCATCGCATTAATTAGGTAGTTTAGTTGTATTTTCATTTTTAAAAATATAAATTAGTTTTATTCTTCATTTAAAAAATTTCGAAGTTATTTCATTATAATGATGTGGTTATTAAAAGTTATGACTTTAAATGTGATTATTTTATCAGAAAATAAACTAGTTTTATTATGAATTCCAATTTCCTACTTGACCATCATTGATTTCCTCACCATGAAAATATTCTATGTGCCATTCATCTCTAACTCACATATCTCTCCATATCCTTATACTTTACTAACTCCAAAATAATTACACTTCTATGCAACTCAAAAATTAATCAATTAATTTTGGTATATCACAGAACGTTCAGTCAAAAAATTGTATTTCAGATCTTTATTCTAAGCAAGGTTGCACTTTCATCAATCTTGTTCATTTTTAATTGTCCAAGTCATATTATGTACATTTGAAATTAAAAAAATTTCATCATCTTCTCAGGAAACCAATGGATGTGTCTCCATGAACAAAGGTGTCAAATTGGGGATAGGGTTGAAACATTAATCTGGTGTTAGTGAAGCATGAATCTTACTTGCATGTATGCAGCTTAATCCATATGATAAGGACAGAAAATCAAACTTTAAATTTAGAAGTGATTGAATTGTCATAGGTGATGAATGTGTTGTGTAAACTATGAATTGTCATAGGTGACAATGTGTTGTGTAAACTATGAATTGTCATAGGTGACAATGTGTTGTGTAAACTATGAATTGTCATAGGTGACAATGTGTTGTGTAAACTTTGAATTGTCATAGGTGACAATGTGTTGTGTAAACTATGAATTGTCATAGGTGACAATGTGTTGTGTAAACTTTGAATTGTCATAGGTGACAATGTGTTGTGTAAACTATGAATTGTCATAGGTGACAATGTGTTGTGTAAACTATGAATTGTCATAGGTGACAATGTGTTGTGTAAACTTTGAATTGTCATAGGTGACAATGTGTTGTGTAAACTATGAATTGTCATAGGTGACAATGTGTTGTGTAAACTATGAATTGTCATAGGTGACAATGTGTTGTGTAAACTTTGAATTGTCATAGGTGACAATGTGTTGTGTAAACTTTGAATTGCAAAGGTGACATGTGTTGTGTAAACTATGAATTGTCATAGGTGACAATGTGTTGTGTAAACTTTGAATTGCAAAGGTGACATGTGTTGTGTAAACTATGAATTGTCATAGGTGACAATGTGTTCTGTAAACTTTGAATTGTCATAGGTGACAATGTGTTGTGTAAACTATGAATTGTCATAGGTGACATGTGTTGTGTAAACTTTGAATTGTCATAGGTGACAATGTGTTGTGTAAACTATGAATTGTCATAGGTGACATGTGTTGTGTAAACTATGAATTGTCATAGGTGACAATGTGTTCTGTAAACTTTGAATTGTCATAGGTGACAATGTGTTGTGTAAACTATGAATTGTCATAGGTGACAATGTGTTGTGTAAACTTTGAATTGTCATAGGTGACAATGTGTTGTGTAAACTATGAATTGTCATAGGTGACAATGTGTTGTGTAAACTTTGAATTGTCATAGGTGACAATGTGTTGTGTAAACTATGAATTGTCATAGGTGACAATGTGTTGTGTAAACTATGAATTGTCATAGGTGACAATGTGTTGTGTAAACTATGAATTGTCATAGGTGACAATGTGTTGTGTAAAATGAATTGTCATAGGTGACAATGTGTTGTGTAAACTATGAATTGTCATAGGTGACAATGTGTGTTGTGTAAACTTTGAATTGTCATAGGTGACAATGTGTTGTGTAAACTATGAATTGTCATAGGTGACAATGTGTTGTGTAAACTATGAATTGTCATAGGTGACAATGTGTTGTGTAAACTATGAATTGTCATAGGTGACAATGTGTTGTGTAAACTATGAATTGTCATAGGTGACAATGTGTTGTGTAAACTATGAATTGTCATAGGTGACAATTGTGTGAATTGTCATAGGTGACATATGAATTGTCATAGGTGTGTGAAACTTTGAATTGCAAAGGTGACATGTGTTGTGTAAACTATGAATTGTCATAGGTGACAATGTGTTCTGTAAACTTTGAATTGTCATAGGTGACAATGTGTTGTGTAAACTATGAATTGTCATAGGTGACATGTGTTGTGTAAACTATGAATTGTCATAGGTGACAATGTGTTCTGTAAACTTTGAATTGTCATAGGTGACAATGTGTTGTGTAAACTATGAATTGTCATAGGTGACAATGTGTTGTGTAAACTTTGAATTGCAAAGGTGACATGTGTTGTGTAAACTATGAATTGTCATAGGTGACAATGTGTTGTGTAAACTTTGAATTGTCATAGGTGACAATGTGTTGTGTAAACTATGAATTGTCATAGGTGACAATGTGTTGTGTAAACTATGAATTGTCATAGGTGACAATGTGTTGTGTAAACTATGAATTGTCATAGGTGACAATGTGTTGTGTAAACTTTGAATTGTCATAGGTGACAATGTGTTGTGTAAACTATGAATTGTCATAGGTGACAATGTGTTGTGTAAACTTTGAATTGTCATAGGTGACAATGTGTTGTGTAAACTATGAATTGCACCATAATGTGTGTTACATTTCTACAAGTGATAGTTTTCAACTTCTCTGATTTCACTACCAATTTTTTGATTAGAATTCTGTAATAAAGTCAGAACTCATAAGTACATTTAGAAATTTTGTATGACTCACCTTTGCATCTGAAAATTAAAAAAGGAAGATATATAGGATAAGAGAAAATGGATCATTAGCAAGGATTTAGAATATAGTGGTAGGTAATGCCTCTGTGCTAATTTTTAGTGAATTTTTGTGTGATAAAAGCAGTATAAGAACATAAAAACTAATTTATATGATTTGTTATACATGACCAATACATAACAAATCTGACTATCCACATAATTTGTAGCCTTAAATATTAAAATACAAAAAGATATATTTATATTTTAGTTACAGCTATTAATTCCATAAATATTAGCTAGTACCTTTGTTATTGTGTGTAAAGCTAAGAAAATATGATACCAAAAAGAATAATGTACCATTACTATTATATTAAAACTCATTATCTAGTTCATCATTCAGATTAAAAGTAGACTAATTTTATAATACATGAATCTTTTTGTTTTATAACTTATTAAAGGTTTAAAAACACCTGTAAATGGAAGTTTTACAGTGCAACACGACGTGGCAGTCAAGCTGTGCATCGCTACCATGATACCCGCAATAGTCAAACCACAGAGGTAACAAATTATCTCAAGGCTTCTAATTATACTCACGTGTTATGTGTTTGGATCAGTTTACTTCTAAAATTATTTTAAAACGATAAAAATATAGATAAACTAGAAGTGTAATCTATTAGGATGATTAGAATTTATTAGTTTTAAACAACAAATACTATAAATATTACGAAATTTTAATAAAAACAATACTTTTCCAAATGGTTTATTTTTTGGATGAGGCCTTTCAAACTAAAGATTTATTTTTTGGATGAGGCCTTTCAAACTAAAGATTATTTCATCATCAAGCGACTCCACAACTCTATTTTTGGAGTTGCCTGATGATGAAATCTTTGGTTTCAAAAGGTCTCGTCCAAAAAATAAACCATTTGGAAAAGTGTTGTTTTTATTAACATTTAGTAATATGTAAAAATATTTCCAATTGCTCGAAGAGTCTTCAATAAATACTATATATTTTTCATAGTCTATCAGTTGATCGATTAACATTTAATGGTTTTACAAGGTTCCTAACACAGTATAAAATTATTAATTAGTTAAATTATTAAGTAAAAAATCCAGATTACATTATTAATGGTGATGTATATAAACATTTCATGCAGAATATCGTGAAGCTTTGATGAATCTTAAAAAATTGAACACATAGGAAATTAATGAAAAAATTCAGTCATATACTGGTTGTGCACTAGTCAAACACTTGTATTGGTTTTAAATGAAATTCAGCAGAAAATCTGATTTTATCCTCATAAAAACTCTCTGAGCATGACTGACATTTAATATTCAAGATATATAAAGTGTTGTCCTTTGACAGAGGTAAATGTACCTAATCAAAAAGTGACTGTGCTTCTTTTTTTATTCTTTGTTATGTTTTTTATTGCCTCTAGTTTTAATTAGGAATTAGAACAAAGAATACGACCAGATGGTGTTCTGTTATGCAACAGTACTAGGACTAGAGAAACATTTAGTATATTACTACATACAGTCCAAACACTTTGGTAATTTATAAATGTTAAATGGATTTGATCCTTAATTTTAGAATAAAATGAATATATTCGCACCGACATGGACCATCGATGGTTTATATATGCCATATCTTGTCCTGGACCACTAACAGTCTACAACAATTCATGTTTGTATCTACTTCAGACGTTAAATAAAATTGTTTAGTACACTATATTGTTCTGTACAATAATTCATAGTTTTTAATTTTTTCCCAAAAAAAAAAATGATTATGTCAAATTTAAAGAGTGTAATATGAGCGATTGTTTTAAAAAGATTCTCTGTGGCCTATGCCTTTTATTTACAAATAAGATATAAAAAGGCTTTCTTAACACAACATGTGCAATTAGAAGCTCTATTTAGGTCTAGACAACAAGTAGCCCAAGGCGGCCTGGAATAACAATATATTTCACCACCATCCTGGTGTTTAACACCTTTGTTCTACAATAAAAAAAAAAAAACAAAAATATAGGATGTAAAGACAGCGACAACTCATCAAAACACTTCCATTTATAAAGAGATAAATTTCTTATTTTTATCATTATATAAATGATAATATACCAATTCTATGAAAAAATTGTGGTTGGTGCAAATATTTTAAGCCGAATAAGCGAGGTTTGTCTTTTAGGTTAAACTCTTCTACAATTCCATGTTTCAATTGTACAAGAAACATTGTCTACTTACACAGTGTTTAACATCTAGTACACAATCAGCTTATAACTTATTTATTCACAAATGTTGGCCTGTATCTCATTGTCGAATGCCAAAAGCTCACTGAAGGATCCTAGGGGGGCTCTTCTTCTTACCGGGTTGCCTAAGAGTCGCTCGTCCAGTTCCTTGTCCTTGTTGGTAGAGTCTACTTGTGTGATGACCATGGGCTCTTCTTCCTTCTCTTTCTCCTCTTCCCCACTCTTCTCATCATCCCCTTCCGGTATCTTGTCCGCAGGGATGTCCACTGCCTCTTCTTCCTCCTCCTCCTCCTCCACAGCCAGTTTATCATCAAGTTCCTCCACAATTATCTGAAGACACAATTATTTAACATAACATATTAAAAAGGCTTGGTCGTATTTTCTAATTATGACTGTACACTTCCATCAGTTAACTTCTATAAAACAACTTAATCAGTACATCGGAATTGTCTACCCTTTCCTACTGTATTACTGAGTTGTAACTCATGAAACAAAAATATGCAATGTAAGTTTTGTTGCTATAATCACTTTACAATGGCTGCCATGTAAAGTTCTGGAAGCTCCCTCATCTTGGAACATCGTAATGTGTAAACCTAGTATAAAAACTGTATTTTTGATACTATACTCATACTTATAATCATATAATGGTTATAACCCAGAATAAAATGTTGCATGCTTGTGAAAGCTCTCCCTGATTGATAGATAATTTAAACTGAAGTAAAAAATAAAAATAAATCATTATTAAGAGCATGGTTGAGGACATACTGTATTCAGATTGGGGTGGAATCGGTTAGAAACTATCACTTAGTGACCGCTAACTATACAGGGCTGCTAAGTTACATTATCCATCTGAGAACTATGTACAGCTCTTACTTTCAGACTCTAATAGATATCATAAAACATATCAAAAATAGAAACATAACAGTTTGCATCATCCTTAAAATGATAAAACCCAGGTTTTGCTCTAACATGTTTAACAACTATGATATAACTACTTCATTTCAAGATTTTAAAGCCTACCACCATAGCAAAACCATTAGAGGCATGAAAGAATGTCTAAAAACCTTTTTTCCTAGGTTTTGCTCTATTATGACCAACAGCTGAGATATAAATAATGTATTCAAAATATCTGAGATGCTGCCGCCTTAAAATCTTAAGATGGATCAAACTATGTGCACGGATAAAGATCTTTCAAATATTCCTTAGCCTGTAAAAAATGTTTTACTTATGGTTTGTATTGTGCTCAGATAAAAAAAAATCACATAAAATAAAGTGGCCACCTTTTTGGAATATTTTAATGAATGAGGCTGCCAAACAAGCTTATTAAGAGATGTGATAATTCTATTTCAATATCAAGTTTAGTCTGAAATTGTAGTAGTAGTTATTGAAGCTCATATCATATTGCACAAGCACACAGTCACATACACATTTATATGTAAATTTTAATATCAACTTTAGTCTGAAATTGTAGTAGTAGTTATTGAAGCTCATATCATATTGCACAAGCACACAGTCACATACACATTTATATGTAAATTTTAATATCAACTTTAGTCTGAAATTGTAGTAGTAGTTATTGAAGCTCATATCATATTGCACAAGCACACAGTCACATACACATTTATATGTAAATTTTAATATCAACTTTAGTCTGAAATTGTAGTAGTAGTTATTGAAGCTCATATCATATTGCACAAGCACACAGTCACATACACATTTATACATCATTTTTCAAATAGAGACATGTTTTTAGATCTGGGAATCATGATCAGTGAATATATAAAACTGAAGAAATTCTGTCATGAGATGATTGAATGAGACAAGTTTCTATGAAATCTACTCCACTAAAGCACACAACCTAGTTTTTTTAATGGGTGAAAGAATTACTTATTGTGCAATTAACAGGTACTTTCGATAATTAATTATCGAGGGAGGTCGTCTGCTGGCTGTCTAGTGCATAACAAACTACATTTTTAGTGCTGAAATATTTAAATTTTTACTAGTTTCATTCATAAGTAAGTGCCAAATTTTAATTTTAACTAACAAGTGAAGATTATTTTACCAAGTGGACTTGTAAATGTTTATTTTATTTTCACAGACAGTTGATTAATATAAGTAATTCAATACTCATAAATTTTTCTGTTTGAAACCACCTGTTTTTGAACACAGTTTGTAAGGCTTAAATCTAACTGTGGAACAAAAAGAAGCTATATTTCTTGTTTGCAAGTTGCTTCTAGTATGCAGATTTACATTTAAAATTCAATATTAGTACCCAGGAACAAAATTAAAGACTGGTTTTATTATATGGCTTACTTGCTTGACTAGTGTAGCTGCTTCCTGTTGAACGTTGGAAACTTATACTCATTAACTTCAGTTGTTCATATAACTGTTTTATCATTTGTTTAAAAATATGCAACAAAATTCCAACATGCAGATACTTAAAAATAATAATACATAAATTATTTATTAATTAACTGATAATAATTTTAAAAGCACAATAATTTAGTTCTGATTGTGACACAGTGAACTTGAACTTGGCTGTGAACAACACTGTATCTTGACAGTTGCCAGTATCCAGTTAATTCATGTTGTCTGTCAGGGATAACCCTTCTAATATAACATGTTACTGATTGGAACATCTGAGTACAAGTAAACAAGAACAACCGAGGTCAAGCTAGTAGAACATAGCTGGCAGATAACCACTTGTTTACACTGGGTTAATAATCAATTATCTTACCTATAAGAGAAATTCAGATTATTTATTTTTCACTTGACATATGGTGAATTGAGTAGCTATATGCCAGGTTTTAATGCTTTATAACCAAGATTATTTTGTAGAAATATTATATGCAGATTTTGTTTCCTATGCATTAACAAATAGTGGCCTAATTTTCCCAAGCTAATATGCAAACACCATCTGGAAAAAACTATTGACATTGAGAGTAAAAACGAATTAAAAACTAATAGTCTAGTTTTTGCCAAGGTAAAAGGGTTCCTTTCTGGCCTGCGAGGATAACATGTGTTAATAAGACAAAAAATAAGAACACAGCAAATTTTGATGTTATTTTCTTCTCAACGAATGAGATTGGACATATTAGTACTAATGATATATACAAATATAATGATGTAAACAAGTCGAAGTTTACTTTAGAATCCATTCCTAAAAGATATAAGGATAGTTATGAAAAAGCCCTAATTGAGATTGAGAAATCACAGCAAGAATTAATTAAGTCAAATCAGTCACCTTTACCTTCAAGTAAAAAAACTCCATTAAATAGGCTGAAAACAAGATCAATGACCAGTGGGACAAAAGGCTGTGTAAATCCAATTTCCCAACAATCCCCAATAAAAACTCCTGTAAACCTAGTGTTAGAAAATTCTCCAGTTAGTTGTAATACTCAAACTAATACTGATGGAAAAATAACTATGAGCTTATCGATTTTGGAAAATGACTGGATAACAGATGAAACTATTCAATTGTATTATGACTCGCTTGCTGTATCTGTGTTGCGATCAAACAACAAAATATTTTTAATGAATACTGTGGTTACTCAAGCAATCAAATGCCTTGAAGACTTTGACCATCTTCTTAAACCACTACATTTATCTGAGAAAACACTTATATTTTTTCCTATATATGACCTTCAGCAAAAAGTAGATAAACTTGATCCAGAAGATACAAAGAATCTGTACAAACAAAATGGATCTCACTGGAGCTTATTGGTCTTTGTGAGAAGCATAGAAAAGTTCCTTTATTTTGACTCAAGTGGCACATACAATATAAAACATGCTCAAGAAATTGCCAGTAAAGTTCAAAACTATGTTGGAACAGTGAGAACAATTCCCTTTCATATTGTTTCGGTTCCACAGCAACCAAACTCTGTTGATTGTGGTGTGTACCTCACTCTCTTCACAGACATAATTTTACAATTGGAAAGTAGGGGAGTCTTGGATACCTTGGGATCAGCAAGTAGCAGGTTGCCTTGTGCTATTGATAGGTCGGACGTTTTCACTAAACGAGCCCAATTGGCCTTTTTGTGGCACAATTACCAACACCTTCAGTATGATTCTCAGACAATCTCGGATATGATGTTCAAATCCATTCAGCTACAACATAAAGTAGATTCTACAATGGATATTCACAATAATGTTACTGCCTATCATCCAGAACATAAAAATCATCCTACAAGATGTGAAAAGTGGAAAACCATAGAAAACACAAGAGACACTAATTCCTGTTTTATAAATGAATATTTCAATATTATTACATCCAATAGTTTCAGCGTACTACAAGAAGAAGAAGGACAACGTGCAAATGATTCTTTAAAGGAAAATCATACAATAAAAAACCACACAATTAATAAACAATTGGTCAAAAATCGTTTTACTTTAAACCATTGTGTTAAGGAACAAGTAAAGGCAGAACTCTATGCTGATAGTCAAGGAAGAGATCTTCCGGAGATTGTGGGTCGGTGCAGCAGGGGGAAAATATATATGGATGGTTTAGTTAAACCAGGTGCTGATATCCAGTATGTGTATGATCAAGCATCAAAATCACTGAATAGACCACTTGTCTTAATAGCTGGGACCAATGACATATCAAGCAAATCATCGAATGTCATATACAAAAATATAGAAAGCAGACTAGTGGAGCTTAGTAAATCAAGACCTTTGTGTATCACTACCATCCCTCCTCGTTTCGATAAAGAGCAGAATGATACAATACATTACAATTTAGCCTTGGCAAACAGGCACATTAAAGACCTTGTATCAAAACTGGAAAACATTGAGCTCATTGATCTTGATACATTTAAAAGAAACCACTTCTCACGCCAAGGTATGCACCTTAATTACAGTGGTAAAAGGAAACTGGCTTTTATGATTAGTGATTTTTTACTAAACATCACTTCAGAAAATCAGAAGACGATCCGAGAAGCTAACAATGATGGTCTTAAGAAAAAAAACTGCTTGGAAAACAGGCTTATAACAATAACTGATATGAACATGGCAGATGTTATTAGGCATTTCAGATACAAGAAAAATGTAGGTTTTGCCCACAGCATCTCGGTCGACTTTTATCACCCACGTCATATGTCAGCGGGAGTGGCTGCTGTCTTCGGGAGGCTGTTTGGAAGACCTGAAACCTCTCAGTGCCTTACCAACCATTTAGCAGTACAGGATAAAACAAATTGTGCCTCTGTCTTCAGTTTGATTACTAAAAGTAGATATTTTGGTAAACCGGCAAAGCACGACTATGATATTGCTTTTGGTGACCTAGCTCACAACTTTAAGAAAAGGCGACTAAATCATTTAATATGTTCACCAATAGGCTGTGTGCAGGACAAAATAGAGCTGACCCATTTCATTGACAATCTTCTCAAGTTCCAACAGAAAACTAAAGCAAAAATCACAATAGTGTCATATTTTCAAAAATCACACCGTGTTCTTAGAAATGGACTCTCTCATGATGAATTCTTAAAACAAATAGAAAACATAATCAATATAAAATGTAGTTTTTTAAAACCATCACAAAAGTTTAACAACACTTCCTTGGAGGCATTCAACCCCACTACAGCTCAAGCAGAGATGATGACAAGCAGAACCTCCACTCCTACAGCAGCAGCAAACGAAATATCACATGCTACAACACAGTGCGAACAAGTGAAAGTGGTTCCAGGTGTCTTCACATTCAGTGAGATGCTCAAGCAGAGCAATACGATCAGTGCTGAGAGTGCAAACACAAGTCCTGTATGTGCCATCAGTGAGAATAGTTTGCTTAAAAAAGTAAATAAAATTGTAAATAGTAGTTTTAAGTCTGATCATTTTAATTCAGATTGTTGTGTAGTTGATAGTCCAGTAGACCTGAACAGTTCGGATCAGTTTAATCTGAATTTAAATAATAGTGTATATAAATTATCCGCTTCCTCTTTAAACTCTCTGACAAAACAACTTCCAGAAAAACCCTGACACATTCAAATCAAAATTCTAAAGTAAAAGTTTTGCATCAAAATATTCAACATTTGAAGTCTAGAATCGAACCTTTAGAAATTATTATAGAAGAATTAGAACCCCATATTATAGTTTTATCTGAACACGATATGAAAGAAGATGAATTAGGCCGATTGAATATAAACAACTTTCTTATAAATTCCTATTTCTGTAGACAAATTTGTAGTAAGGGTGGAATAATGATTTTAAGTAGACGAGATTTGAGGTGGAAGCGGGTGGTTTTACCTAATAAATTAAACACATATTTAATAGAAGAAAAAAATTTGAATTTTGTATATCTAAATATAATATAAGGAATTATAACTTTATTATGGTAGGTTTATATAGATCTCCAGCATCTTGTGTAAAAATATTTTTGGATAAATTAAGTCAACTTCTAAATTATTTAATCAAATTATATAAAGATTGCTCTGTTTTTTGTGCTGGAGATACAAATATAAATGTTTTAGTTAATTCTAAAGAGCAGACAATGCTGAAAAACATGTTGGCTAGTCATAATATGGAATATTTAGTCAAGTTTCCAACTAGAGTAACAAACATTTCAGAAACCGCTATTGATAATTTCTTTGCCAAAAAGCGTTTACCAAATCTAATTTCTGTAGAAGGATGTGTAACATGTCTCTCAGATCGTGATGGACAAATTCTGGAATTCGGATGCCCAGAACATACCGTAAATAATAATACTTTTACAATTGTTCAGAAACGTTGTTACTCGCAAGAAAATCTACAGACTTTTTCTTATTTGTTATCAAAAGAATCGTGGTATGATATATATTTTTGTTCAGTTGAGGAAAAATATGATAAATTTGATTACTTACTCAAATTCTATTTCAATCAAGCATTCCCCATGAAAACAATTAAACAGAGAAATTCAAATAATAAATGGATAACATATGCGTTAAAAGAAGAAAAAACCAACCTGGTTCAGTTAAGTAAACAATTTAGACAATCTAAAGATAAAGACACAAACACAAAATTGAAAAGAAAACTGATGGATTATAGGAAAAACATTAATGAAACAAAAAAAGCATATTATAATGATAAGATTCTCAAGTCGGAAAATATTGTAAACAGTATGGGGCATAATTAACTCTGAAGTAGGAAGCAAAAACTGTCAAAAACATTATGATAACTTTAAAATTAAAGTAGGTAATAAAACATTAACAGACCCTACATATATTGGAAACAGTTTTAATGATTATTTTGTAAATATGGTTGATTTATCTGGCCAACATGGTCTCCAGCATGTCTGCCTTGATGAGACATCTAACGAATTTTCAAATGATAATTTAAGAAAACCAACTTTTAGATTTAAACCTGTGACTGCTAGGGATGTCAATAATGTATTAAGCTTAATGAAAAATAATTATTCAAGTGGAATTGATGAAATACCAGTTATACTTTTAAAATCTGCTAGAGAACATCTGTGTGAAATACTAGCACATTTAATAAATTCATCATTTATATCTGGCATCTTCCCTGATAAATTAAAAATAGCCAAAATTTTTCCGATACATAAAAAAGATGACAAAAAAGAAATGTCAAATTACCGTCCAGTATCTCTACTTCCCTCAACATCAAAAATTTATGAAAGAATCGTTCACTCTCAGCTAATGGCGTTTTTAGAGGAACATAATCTATTAGACGATAACCAGCATGGATTCCGTACTGGTAGATCTACAATAAGTGCTGCAGTACAATATTTAGAGTCGATAATAGATTCTGTTGATAAAGGGGAACATGCACTAGGTATTTTTATGGACCTTTCAAAGGCTTTCGATAGCGTAGACCACTCAATTTTAATTAAGAAATTAAATTGTTTAGGAATAAATTCAACAAATTTAAAATGGTTTCAATCTTACCTTAATAATAGATTTCAATATGTAGAAATTCCTTCGATATCCTTACCAAATAAAATCTCAAGAGTATCCTCCAAACTTAAAAAAATAGTTTTTGGAGTTCCGCAAGGTTCAATTTTAGGACCATTGCTATTCTTGTGTTACTTGAAAGATATGCACCTTAGCTTAAAACACATTCCCCAAGAAAACCTGTGTTTATATGCAGATGATGCAAACCTCAAATTATCATCTAATTCAGTAGATGAGATAGAGAGGCTTTCATATTTGGAATTGAATAACATTAATTCCTTTTTAAATGAAAACAATTTAAAATTAAATATAAATAAAACAAATTATATATCTTTTAAAACCCAACAAAAAAAGGAAATAATTGAGCCAATGATCATAGTAAATAACCAACTAGTAACAAAGAATCAGAGTACCAAATTCTTAGGTCTGACTATTGATGAAAATCTTAATTGGGATCAACACGTACAATTGTTGATTACAAAATTAAACTCGGGAATTTATGCTTTGACGAAGATGTCTTTTATCTGTAGCACTGATACAATGAGGACAATCTATTTCTCTTATATACACTCTTATATTGCATATGGCCTCTGTTTGTATGGTGCTACAAAAAAATCAAATCTTGATGAAATTCTCCGGATACAGAAAAAATCTCTGAGAATTATGTTAGGACTAAAAATAAATGATTCTGTGAAAGAATATTTTAAGGAATTCAAAATTTTAACTGTCTACGGTCAATACATAATGGATACAATTATGTGCTCTAAAATTAAAAACTAAATACTGGTATGACCAACGTAATTCATTTGTACAATACACGTAATAAAAATGATATTTTAATACCTCACCATAGGCTAAATTTTTACACAAAAAAACCAACATACATTGGATCCAAATTTCTTAAATCCATTCCACTTGCTATCAAACAAGAAACAGAACTTAAAATATTTAAAAGAAAGCTTAAGGCATACTTGATAGACAAGGCTTTATATTCATTAGATGAATATTTTGATTTGCAAATCAGGTAGTTTTATTTTAGTTTTATTATAGGCTTATTTTATATTAGTTTTTAGCTAGTTTAAACTGACACTATTCAAATGTTACATCATTGTAACTAAAATGAATAAAGATTTTTTGACTTTTGACTATCTGTAAGATGCGCTTTTAATTAGTATCTGCTATACTTAATTGGGTGTGGCCTGCAATAAACTTAATACAAAGTAATAAAGATGCTAGCTGCATGCAAAGAGATAAAGTTTTGAGAGAGCGCACAGGCATGAATTCTAATTCCTACTTCATGGTAATTTTGGATTCCAATAATTATAATACTAATACTAAATACGTTAATACTTTTGGTGGGGGTGGATTTATTAACTTGTGGTTTTCATCTTCGCTCTCTTCACCAGCTGATTTCTCTTCTGAAAAACAAACAAAAACCGTGGTAATACCAATCTGTAAGTATTAAGTTACAATGTTACCAAAACTTATTACACTAAACAAGATTTGTAATCAATGGTTATAATTGATTGTCTGCACATTACTGTACATTGGCCTATATATTAAGATAGTACTCCTAAAAGGAATGTAGGAGCTTTGTTTTCCCTTAAAAAGATCTCACCCACTCTGTTAACATGATGTAATGTCAACTTTGAAATGTGCTACAATAGAGGGATTGTTATTTTTTACTTGTTCTATTTACTGAATGTTTAATTTTATAAAAAAACTAAATTACATATTAAACACACTTAGAATTGTACATTATTGTACATAGGTATACACAAAAATTAACAATTTCTTTGCATTAGTTTAATTTTAAATAAAATTAAAACACAATAAAAGAGGAGTATTTAATGTTTTCATAATTGCACAGTGCCTTCAAAAGGTGAACCACAACATCAGTAGTGCATTTGCTTTCGGTTCTTCATATCACAATAATTACTTCCATATCCAGTTTTAACAATATCCAGTCCATACCATGTCAAAATTACAGAAGTACTATTTGCTATGTCATACCCGCTAATAGCTAATACCAAAACATGTTTACGAAGTTGGCCATCAGTTCATTTGTGAAATTCATAAATGATGTTAGCTATTGCATGAACATTATAAATAAGTAAAACATACACAAAAGAGATAAATTATCCTTACTACAAGATCATAGTATGAAAATATTATTGTATTTTAATACTTAAATAAATGATGTATTATGCAATTTTATCAATTAACCCTCTTACAGTTTTTTGTACCTAAAATATGTTGCTGGATATGTTTACTGCTTTTATACAGGGACAGGTTTGTAGAGTACAGTAGAGTATTTTTTTATACAAATAAAGTTATTTTTATTGGTTTTTTTTCAAGTTGATGTTATTTTTCACATATTTTTTACTGAGTCACTGTTACAATCCATGTTAGTGTCATCATCACATCAACGAAGCTAATTGTCTATTTGTGTGTTGGATATTTCCATGGTGCAATAAAATCTAGAAATAAAATCATAAAATATTCCATGGTGAGTAACATGCAAAAATAACACACGGTAGCGGTCTTCACTGTACGATTACAGTGTACTCGGCAAGGTACAAAGAAGTACTGACATCTAGTAGGAAATGCCAGAACTACTCGTGCACCATGCTGTTGTCATTGAAATGCTTTCTGAGCAAAGTAAAGAATGTTAGAGTAATCTGATCAGTAATGCGAGTTATTTCCATCTTAAAAAACAACAATTTAAGGAAATAGCTATAATATAATCATCAGGAATTAGACTTTCTTATACTGGTTTTAAAGTACTAAAAATAGTGATTGATCTGTCATGCAAACAAATAATATTCTACCTGCTATTATTACAGAAACCCTAGTAGAAGATGTTACCTCTGATGGGGGTTGCCAGATGGCGCTCGCTGTCTCGCAAGCGTTGCCGAACTCCCACTGGCTTGATGACTGGCCTCAGCTCTGTTCCGTTGCCAATCAACACTTTGCTCTCTTCTACTGGTTGTGGAACCTGCACCATTGAGGCAGGTGGATTTCATCAATAGAATTAAACAACCGTTGTTTCAACCAATTATTGTTAAACGTTTATAAAATTGGAACCAACCTGACGAGTTAGGCCTCTTTCTATTGCCACAGTAAAATGTCACTTTTTCAATCGTTTGGTGAAACTTTCTTAAAGGTTTTAGAATTGTTCACAAAATTATATATTTCTATAATTTATAATATACTAATTTATTTATATTTAATGTTACTAAAGTAGGCCTATACTATATAAGAGTGATTTTTAAAATGATATACACACATATCTTTTACAAAAATTTATTAGTTTTTATTTTTAGCATTCTTAATTTCATAGTTTTTACAAATTTGAACCTTTACAACATATTCTGTATTTGAAAATAAAATAATATTGTATATATTTCGTATTTATTATATTCAACAGCTTGAACTAAATTGAACAATTAATCTTTGATTATTAAATATTTATTTATTCATTATAGTAATGTCCAATAAACTAACAATGAATAGTTAAAACAATAAAATCACTTATCACTAATCACTTATTGGATCTATAAACTCCGTAGTAAATTAGATGAAGCCTTCCGAATTACCTGTACGTTCAATATAAAAACCAACATAATTGAAAAAAAAAACTATATGAAATATAAAAAAGTACTATATTTACTTTTAAGATATACAAAATATCCAAGATTTACTACAAAAATTAATAGTAAAAAAAATAAAATTATGATATATTTTTGCAATGCATTAAAGTAGTCAATTAAAAAAATTCTGATTATTAAGTATTGGACACAAACTAAAAAGAAAGTAATATAAATTTAATTATTAAAAAAAACATTTATGGTAATATTGTCTAATGCACCATTTCTTGTGAATTGTGGAAACTGTGACAATTCTTGTTAACTAAAACATCTTAGAGCATTAAAAAAATTGGAGATTTAAACAATGTTACTTTGTTACAATGTGATATGTTAATACAATGTAAATACAAAATAAACAACACATTTAATTTTTTACCAAACATATACTGTATGTTATATCTTTTGTACAAAACTAATGTAGGCCTACATCTGTTCTGCTTCAATTCAGTAACATTTTGTGGACTACAATGAAATAAGAAATATTGTAATGATTAATTGGCAATAAAGAAAGACTGATGATTACAACAAAACCTTTAACATTAAAACTCACTTTATTAAAAAAAAAAAATGCATTTGTGGGTAACAATATTAATTTTTAGTCTGAAATTAGTTTCCTACATGGGCATTATAACCCGTCTACTAATTTAAATGTTTTTCCTTTTTTATACAATCCAAACATATTTATTCTTTTAGTAACATATGTTTGTTCAATTACAATACGAAGATGATAAAATCCCATTTATTCTAAAGGACCTTTACTCTTGATCCTGGAGTGATAGGATTGTTATGATAGTAAAGGTCGATGGTAGGGGCCACCTCCTGTCAAGAATCCTTGAGAAGAGATAGCAGGCTCTATGTCTCAGTCCTGTCATCTTGGAAGAATGAGAGTCTAAATTTGTGCCAGCTTTACCAGTAAAAGTGGGCAAGGAAAGCTATTCTCTCGTGTTTACATTAATAACATCCTTCAACATTAAAGCCATTGATTCCTAAGAATTTCTGAATTGATTAGTTTGTTTGTTTAAAATGTTATATATTAAAAAGACTCTATGACTCCAATCTGGGGATGTACATGTCTCTATAACATAACCTAGCTGTGGTAAAATGAAACGAGATTAGGGTTGTTTAGTTAGGATTTCCATTTATCTTTTTTTCTCTCGAGTACTCGGTTCACAGTTCTCAGTTCTGAACTAATTGAATTGTTAGTATAAAAATAAAAAGTTAAACACTAAAGAAGTTGTTTAGTATTTCTATTGATACTTATAAACTAACTAACTAAACCACAGGAAACCTTTAGTTGATTGTGAATCATTACTCAATTCAAAGTTAATTGGTTTCAATCAGTTAACAAGCTAAGCCTTGTTGCGCTGTGGTAAGCATTGTGTCATTTAGCATTTTTGAATGAAAACGATTATAGGCTTAGCTGTGAGCAAAGCATTTTTTAAACAATATAAAAACTTACCTTTGTCTGACGATAATCTTGTATAAGTAATACAAGCACACAAAACTGTAAAACTAGTTTAAAATGTTCTTTTGTATATTAAAACTTTATTTAATCTTTTTTGATAAATAAATTTGTTCAAAATGTCCATTTAATTAAGAAAAATACTTTTTTTAGTCTCATTTAAAATTTCTGTAAGTAAGTTAAAGTAATAAAATGCTGGTACTTCCGTACATTACCTGCTATAACACTGGTACTTAACCTAGGCTGAGAATCATTGGTTTTTAAAAGCAGCGTGATAAAGAACACATAAAGGAGAAAAATGCAAGTTGAAGCACTTACACTCTTGGATCTGCGGATCTTATAAAGCGGGCCGCTCCCGTCTGTAAGGGTTTCCGTTGACCCAATAAACAGGTGTTTCCGAGACCTGGACAGAACATCTGTGTATCTCTGGTCTGTACTTACTGCGAAGACATGCGCTGACTTACATGCGCAGATTTACAGGTTGCCATGCGCAGACAGAGGGGCCAAACCGTACAGATACTGACAGAACGTATTGTTTGGTTCATACTTACTGTGTGGACATGCGCAGACTCACATGCGTAGATTTACAGGTTGCCATACGCAGACAGAGGGGCTAAACTGTACAGATACTGACAGAACGTATTGTTTGGTTCATACTTACTGTGTGGACATGCGCAGACTCACATGCGTAGATTTACAGGTTGCCATGCGCAGACAGAGGGGCTAAACCGTACAGATACTGACAGAACGTATTGTTTGGTTCATACTTACTGTGTGGACATGCGCAGACTCACATGCGTAGATTTACAGGTTGCCATGCGCAGACAGAGGGGCTAAACTGTACAGATACTGACGGAACATATTGTTTAGTTCATACTTACTGTGTGGACATGCGCAGATTGTCAGATCAGCATGCGCAGATTAACACTACATGAGGATGATGGACATTTGCAACCAAGACCCTCTTTTACCCCTCTTTTACTTAATAATTTTGTTGGTCGAGAATAATTTCAAATTGGTCATAATGGTACATATGTTGAGAAATAGCACTATTACATTTAATTTGAACCTAGGTGAAGCGTTTGTAATATTTTGTTAGATTCTGGATTGAAAAATTTACAAATTTTGAATATGTTCAGCTTATTGTTGCAAACAACCTTTGAAAAGACTTAAAAAGTCTGAAATAAATTGTTAACAATTTCTCCATTAATTACTAGTGCTATAATAAAAAAAAAACTATCTATAATATTGATTCTCATTTCTCTCTTCCTCTTCTGATGTGACTGTCTACTCATTTTCTGTTCTACCTAATAATTGTCACATTCTTTGTAGACATTGTTTGAAGAGAGTCTAAACATTAGTCTTACTGGTCCTAAAATATTTGTCTCACAGTTCTAAAACATTTGTCTCACTGGTCCTAAAACATTAGTCTCACTGATCCTAAAACATTTGCCTCACTGGTGCTAAAATATTTGTATCACTGGTTCTAAAACATTTGCCTCACTGGTGCTCAAAATATTTGTCTCACTGATCCTAAAACATTTGTCTCACTGGTCCTCAAACATTAGTCTCACTGATCCTAAAAACATTTGTTGTCTCACTGGTCCTAAAAAAATTAGTCTTGCTGTCCCCTAAAATATTTGTCTCACTGTTCTATAACATTTGTCTCACTGGTCCTGAAAAATTTGCCTCACTGGTCCCCTAAAATATTTGTCTCACTGTTCTAAAACATTAGTCTCACTGATCCTAAAACATTTGTCTCACTGGTCCTAAAACATTTGCCTCACTGGTGCTAAAATATTTGTCTCACTGTTCTAAAATATTTGTCTCACTGGTCCTAAAAAATTTGCCTCACTGGTCCCCTAAAATATTTGTCTCACTGTTCTAAAACATTTGTCTCACTGGTCCTAAAAAATTTGCCTCACTGGTCCCCTAAAATATTTGTCTCACTGTTCTAAAACACTTGTCGCACTGTCCTAAAACATTTGTTTCGCTAGTCCTAAAGGGTTTTCTTAATTTATTATTTACAACAGCTTTTAGTACTTATTAACAAGCAGAAATTTATATAATAAATATTGGTAAATTGTTTAGTAATTTATAAACAAAGCCTTCAGATTGTAGTCTTTACAAATCCCATTCCCAATACACTATGCATATTTACAACAAATGCTCTCTAATTAATGATAACTACTTTAGGATAATTATTCATAAACAAATTGTAAAAATCTAAAAGAACAAAGAACAGAGTTTTCTCATATAGTTCCTGCACACACACTTATAGCTCTTGCATTGTCGTCTATTTGTGGTTTAAAAAATTATGACTACATTTCTCAATTGTACATAGATTTAAGTTTTGTGAACAATGAAACAGTTCTAAACTTTCATTTATACAAATGAAACCATATTTAGCCTAGTAGTAAAAGTCTGTACAAATTCAACTATTCAGGTATAACACGAACCTACTTTAGTTTTTTTAAGCCTCTAAAACCAATTTTGAGTTTTAGTAGGTCAAACATAATAAAGGCATTCTTTGCTACAATATGAAAAATATTTGACAATGAATAGTCTTAATTGGCAAACAAATAAGCAGTTAACTTTCATGACTAGTTTAAAAATGATTTATTTTACTTTATCCTAAACATTAAATCAAGAAAAATCTAGAAATTGTTTTGACACTTTAAATTTTTATAAACTTATCTATTAACTTCAACTGTATTATATTCTGATTAGCAGCTTATTCATAAATGTTGAATGTTACATAACGATTTAAAAGTACAGGGTCTCTGAAAAATAGTACTGAGATTTTCAATGGCCATTACTTAAACACAATTCTAGATAATTACACGATTTAAACGTCAAATCGAAGTTGAAATAACAAAGTTTTGTTTTCCGTGGCAGGAAAAATTTGCGTTGGCATGCATAGAACAGCTGCAAGGTGGCAATCTGCTATTGTGACTTACACATCTGATGTCAGTGGTGAGTACAATGTTGGGCACAGTGTGTTCTGTGGTACGCAGAATTGAAATCTATTGTTAGTAATCAATAGTCATATTTTTATTGCTTTCACACAATTATTTTATATTGCATTTGCAAACATTAATAAATGAAGCTAAAAAGCTTGCATAAACTGCTAAAGTTTGTTTAATAATTGAAGTCAGAGAAATACTAAATACAAGAATTCAGTTCAACAAAAGTTTCTATTTCCAGAGCGGTGTTTCATTATGCTTTGATGCAAAGACTCGTGTCATCCGCATACTGGACTATCTTTCCACTCTGAATTGATATTTCAAGATTGTTCACATAAACCAAGAACATTACAGGTCCAAGGATAGATCCCTGGGGGACCCCCTGGTTCAAAGGAACTCTCTGTGACTGAAATTGGAAATTCCTACAAACTGACATCTGTCACTGAGGTACGATTTCATCCACTTCAGTTCACCCCATATGATTCCAGTTTTCACATCGTAGTGGTATTTGAACACATTTAAAGGCCTTCAAAAGATCGAGAAATACACCAACTGTGTGCTCTCGACCCTCCAAACCATCCACAACTGGATCCACAAGGCTTGTAATGGCATCAATAGTTGACATGTTTTTTTTTCAAAATCCAAATTGACTTGAAGAAAAAATGTCAAACCTATTGAGAAAATCCATGAGTCTTTCAAAAAACTTTTCAAAGACTTTGCTCAAAACTAGCAGAATTGAAATAGGATGATAATTGCTTGCGAGACAAGGATCATCTTTCTAGAAAATTAGAATCACTTTGGCTGTTTTTAGCTAAGCTGCAAACACTCCTATTTAAAGGATGTGTTAACCAGTCTGTCGGTGGTTTCAATATGAGCCTTAGGCAACGTTTAAGTAGCCAAACTGACATGCCATTGATGTCACGTTAATTTTTTGTGTTGAACCCCTGTATCATCCCTGCCACCTCATTCTTGCTAGCAGGAGAAAGCACCATGGACGATACCGGTCCCCTTATAGGTTCCAAACTAGACCGACTACCGCTCAAAGGCAGGTTCGGCACCACGGTTGAAAAAACTACCAAACTCCCTCGCCACTTCTTCAGGGATTTGTAAAAGTTCATCCCCAATTTTAATTTTTATTAGTTTTAAAAATTTGGAAAAACCTGGTTTTAAATTCGGGTTAATAACGTCCCATGCTACCTTGGATTTTATGTAGTCTGCTTTCTGCAGCTTACTTACAGTGTCATAGACTTCAGCTGCTTTTATCATTTTCCTGTACATTCTCTTATAGCTTTTGAAAAAAGTTTTAAACCACTCATCTTGAGATTCCCTAAGCATAGAAAAGTAAAATTTAAATTTTTCTCTTGATTTGAGAATGCCCTGGGTAACCAATTGATTATTTTTGAAATTTTACTTTTTCCTTGAACATTTTTAATGGGCAAGTGGCGTCAAGATGTGTGGTTATGCAATAACTGAATGCCTCATTTGGGGATTTAAAATTTTTAAGAAAGTCCAGGATTCCTTTGAAAGAGACTGACGGAGACGATCAACATTTCTGAAATGTAGAGACCGTTTGGTGCTCGGGTTCCGGTCATGGTAACTTCCTGTGCAAAATGGTCAGAGATGGCGGTGTCCAATACAAAGAACACAGCAGTTGGCATTGTGATGACATTGTCAACGGCCGTGCTCAATGTAGCGGTCACTCTAGTGGGCAAATTCACTGCCCACTCCAATCTGAAGCAATTTTACATGTCTCGAAGCCAATGGGCCATAGGGTTGGTGTGGTCTAAGACATTGACATTGAAATTGCCAATTATAATGAAATGCTTGGATTTTGGTTGAAAAAAAGAGTGATTCAAGTTCTCAAAAAATGTATCACTGCAGCCTCTGGAAGATCCATACAGTTTGACATGTTTATCTTTTCAGAGGATTTCATGGTCTTCCAGAAGTTCGAATTTAACCCCTTTGAACTTATTTTCGTGGAATTACATAAAGAACAATGTTTATGCTATAAATACTCTTGATTTACCACATCTGCGTGGGCGAATTTCGGAAACGATCACAACTATACCACAAGAGATGCTACATAACACTTGGTGAGTAACTGAATACCACTTTGTTATTTTCAAAGCAACAAATGGAGCTCTCATCAAAATGTATTAAGGTATGGAAATATAATTTCTCCTTATCTCTTCAATTTAATGTTCAAATCACTTAGTTATCTTTAATAGTTTCCATGTAATGGCCGTTCAAAATCCTGGCATTATTTTTCAGAAACCCTATATAATAAAATTAAGTGTTATCTTAAACAATGAATCTATAAATCTTACTACACTACAAATATTCAATAATGAAAGGTGCTTAATTACATTATTTACATAAGACAATGTACCAATCTTTCTAATAATTACTAATTGTGCCAAATTTGCCCTTACTTCATCGATCATTGCAATTTTCAATTAATTGCACATACAACTTTTGAATATTAATTTTAAATCTCCTGTCATATAAATAACTCACAAGTCAAACTACCATGCAGTGCCTATGACTGTCCAAACCTAGCAAGCTATGTACATGGTACAAGAGATAAACATGGACACACAAACACTGAAATGTATACAGTGTTCTATACGACAACACTCAATTCTGACAAAAAGAAGTGCTTTTAAAACTCCATATGTACGATGATAAATTTGTAACATGCGGAAACCGGTTGTGAAAGAACTACTCACACTGCGAGACCTGACCACTTTGACCTGAACCGGATCCGTGAAACCAGGCGGTATCTGCTGGCCATTGTGCCACTTGATGGCCTGAGCCGCACGTCGCTCTCTTCGCTTCTTCCACTGGAGGTGGTTACTCCACACATGGTACAGAGTGCCCAGGATTATTATACAGAATAAGGAAGTTGCAATGATGAAGAGAACTGGAACAGAATGCGAATAGAATATTGAGGTGCGTATGCACAAAGTCATTGATTGGTTAATACTACATAATAATAATAATAATAATAATAATGTTTTATTGCGTGAACATATTACATGTTATGCAATCGTCAGATAACTGAATTAAGCTAAAATTTTTCACTCATACTTGCATCAAAATCCCTTTCTAACATACAGTTTTGACATTCACTCTCTCCCAGTCATTCGAATTGTTCCACCCTTTCCCCAGTCAGTAAGCCAATTGTTATGTCTCCCAGTTGTGTGCCATGAACTCGTCCGTACTGTAAAATGCGTAAGTGGTCAGTGTTGTTTTTAGACGAGTCTTAAATGCCTTCAGCATTGGGGCACTTTTAATCGAGCTTGGCAATTTGTTGACCAATCGAACTCCTGCCTGAGAAGGCAGTCGTTCATGAGCTACCGTTCTATGTCTCACAGATCGGTAGTCGTCCCTGCCTCTCGTTGCATAAGGGTGTATGTCACTACCTCTTATGGTCTCGCATTTGGACTTGAAAAAAATGCAGGTTTCCAATATGTAGAGGCAAGGAAATGTCAACAGTTTCAGGTTTTTGAAAGCTGGTCTGCACGACTCTCTCCGTTTCAGTTTTGCAATTGTTCGGACTGCTTTTTTTTGAAGGATGAAAATTCTGGAAAAGTTTGCGTTTGTGCAACCTCCCCACAAAGCCACTCCGTAGGAGAGGTGCGGGTAGATTAGTCCGTAATATGCCGTTATCAGTACCTGGGTTGGGCAGTATTCGGACAGTTTCCGCAAGACATAAATGCCTGAGGATAGCTTTGAACAAACATGATCTACATGAGAATCCCAAGTCAAACCTCGATCTAGGTGTATTCCTAGGAATTTCATAATAATAATAATAATAATAATTTATTTGCCGTTAAGCAGTGAAGCATTGACAAAGTCATAATTCACATGTATACATACAAGCATGTCAAGTACAACTAAGTCTAATTAAAATTATCACTATACATAACAATTCAAAACTTGAATAATATTAATTCAAAAGTCTATGATATTCAAATTAAAAAATTCGTCAATGGAATAAAAGGGATTATTTATCAGCCATTTATACAACTTTTTACAGAAGGTTTTCTCAGGATATTTAATGATTAAGTTTTGTAATTTATTATATATTTTTAGTGAGATGACAATGTGGCTATTCAATGTTTTAGTCAATCTACAAGAATTAATGTTTGACTGGTTTTTAGATCTTGTGTCATACTTATGACTGCTTGGTTTAAGCATATCAGAGTTTTTAAAAACATACAGGATCGAGTCAAAGATATACACATTGATCACTGTAGGAATATTTAAGCTTACAAATATGGGTTTACAATGTTCTAAGGGCCCTGCATCAGAAATGGTTCTGACAGCTTTTTTCTGTAGCACGAGAATTTCCTCTATCCTACTGCAGTTTCCAAACAGAATTATTCCGTATCTGAATACTGATTGAAAATTTGCAAAGTACGCTGATCTAATGTAATTTTGATGAATGCAATAAGTTAACCGTTTTAATAAAAATATTACTCGAGATAATTTAATACTTAAATAATCAATATGTGGTCCCCAAGTAAGAGTCTTGTCAACAAAAATTCCTAGAAACTTTACGTTAGTAGAAGGGTTATCTTTTAGAAAGTTTTCATTACATTTTCTCAAAGAAAATGAGATTTTTTTGTGTTTTTTCTTCGTTTAAATGGAATCCATTCGACATGAACCATTCAGAAGCCTCTTTTAAAGTATTTAGACAAAGAGATCTAAGTTCTTCAAGGTTTTTATTAGAATTAAAAAATGTAGTGTCGTCAGCATACATATAGGTTTTACCTTTAACCGAATTTGGAAGATCGTTAATACTAATTAAAAAAAGGAGCGGCCCCAGTACAGAGCCCTGAGGTACACCGTATGAGACCACTAACTCCTTGGACCATTCTCCATCTATACAAACCTTTTGTTTTCGATTGCTAAGGTATGATTTTAAAAAACTTAATTGTGACCCTGAAACACCATAGTAGTTCAATTTCATTAACAGTTCTGAATGATTTACACATTCAAAAGCCTTGCTCAGGTCACAAAGGGTGGCCTAAGCAAAAGCCTTGTTCTCAAAGGCTGATAGCACATCTTGCACCAACATATCTACAACGTCAATAGTAGATTTTCCCTTTCTAAATCCAAATTGAGAATTACTTAAAAAATTGTTTTCTTCAAAATACGCATTTATCTGGTCATAAACCAACATTTCAAATATTTTGGATAAAACGGGAATAATCGAAATTGGGCGATAACTCTGCGGCTTGTCCTTGGGCCCCTTCTTAAAAACCGGACATATCCGACTTAACTTCAACTCGTCAGGAAAAATTCCCTCCACAAGACATAAGTTAAAACAGTAAGACAAAGGACTTGCAATGGATTTTATTATATTTTTTAAAAGGTTATTGGACATTAGATAAATGTCACAACTATTTGAGTTTTTAAGACTGCTGGCTAATGTAATTACTTCATTAGGAGTAATTGGTTGCCATGCAAAATTTTGAGAATTCACTGGCAAATTTTTAATAAGCTCCTCTGAACCATATCTAGGGCAGCCCATTTTATTTTTTATTTCATTTACAGAATTGATGTAGGAATTATTGAATGAATCAGGTGAAATTCCAATGTTAGAATTATTTACAAAACTCATTTTTCCATTATCTTTTATTATTTTCCAGGCAGTTTTACATTTGTTGCTGCTATTATTTATTAATTTTGTATTATGAGTTAATTTTGCATTTTTTACTGATCGTTTATAATGTTTCTTCAGGTCTAAAAAAGCTTTTATTTCAGGTTCTGAGGCCGATTTAGAATTTTTTACTATACCATTCAAAAATAATAATCTTTTTTTATGTCAGCTAGATCATTAGTATACCAATTATGTTTTAATACTGATAAATTATTCTGGTTTACTTTTTTTAGTTTGGCAAAATAGTTGATATTGTCTATTAGCAGTTTAAAAAAAATTTGAAAAGCACTGAGAGCAGTTGGTTTATTCATACTCAATATGCCATCCCACTGATACGTGTTTAGTTTGTCTGTCAAGTGTGCCCAGGCATTATTAGAAACAAATAATTTGTAATAACTGACAGAATCTGGACTATTTTCCGCTAATTGTTTTTTCCTCTTTACTGAACCAGAAGGTGCATGTATTATGAGACCATTGTGGTCAGAGAAAGGAAAGTTAAAAATGTCACAATCTATTTTAAATTCTCTTTGGTAATTTTACTAGAACATTGTCCAGACAATTAGCACCTCTGGTTGCTTTATTGTTTATGTAATAAAAATCATGCTGGCGCATGACATTACAAAACTGTTTTGACATGTTATTAGTTTTGGTGACATCAAAATTAAAATTAAAGTCCCCCCCTATGATAGAGGTGTAATTTGGGCAGCTAGCTAAGAAAGAGAGCAACTTGTCAAAATTTTCAAGGAAGATATGTGGGTTTCCGGATGGTGAGTAATAAAGTGACACTATTATAAGTTTTAAACTATCAATAAAAATTGCAGCTGCCTCAAAGTTTACTTCTGAAACAAATTGATTTACATCACATGTCCTGCTTTGGACATCATTGCGGGTAAAAATCAATGAACCCCCACGAATGTGGTTTGACCGACAGAAAGCGCTGACACAGGTATAACCATCAGGTGCAGCTAGTTTAATTTCCTCCTCTTTGAGCCAGTGTTCACACAAACCTACCACGAAAATATTTTTATCAGTTAAAAAGCTATCCAAAATTGAAATTTTATTTTTTAGACCTTGAATATTTAAAAACAAAACACTGGAATTTGACCCGTTACAGTTAGAGACAGTATTCAGATTAGTATTTTTTTTTTGTTTACTTGTGTTTTGGTTACGTCTTAAACCTAAGCATAATTTATTTCTATGGGTCTTACTCCTAAAAAATCTATATTTATAGGCGTACTATTTAGTGAACCTGTAGCACATGACACACAACTGACCATATCATCACCAGCACATTTATTACAAATGTTACAACTAGATACTGTCGGAGTGAAATGAGCATCTGTATTATCATCTAAGGTAGCAGGCTCCATTGTCTCCCCGTCTGAGGTCACAGATGATGACATCTCATCAGCAGAACTCAAAAGTGCTGTCATCTCACTGGGAGTTGCTGGATGTGTTAGTATGGTTGAAGCGAGACCATCAGAAGATATCGGTATTGCAGCTGGGGACATATCAGCTTTCTCCCACAGTTCACGGTGAGAAGAGATGGTGTATCTTAGCTTCTCCACAAAGGCGGAATAGGATAGTCCGTTTCGAAGCTTCCTTTTTGCGTACTCATTACATGTGACAATGTAAACAGAAGCTTTACTGACTTTAATAAACTTAATCAGTTCAGCAACAAAGTGTTCAGGTTCAATACCATCTCTTGTACAACCCATTGGTGAACAAATAAGTTGTTTTAGACCCCTTTTTTTAAATTCTCGAGTTAAATCTTCAAAAGCTAGGTTATAATTGCTAATTTTGGGTTTTTGGTAGTATTTATCTTTTGTAATTAGACTAAATATTTCAGCACCTTCTGCAGTTTTCTGGTACGCCAAATGACTTGTAATGCAATCTTTCATAGAGGGTTTGCCAAACTTTTCTTTAAAAATCGTTGCAATTCCAGCACTCATACTTCTTTCATTATTTAGGTCTGCTGATATGCAATGTGAGAAAGCGACATGTTCGTCTCCTTGATGTTTTTCAAAGACATCCATGATGTTCGCCTCTATTACTGTAATTGGTTCTTTATTTTCCATTGTTGGTATAATTGAGGACCTTGCTGATATTGGAGAGAGAGGGAAACTAGTGATTGGTGTTAACCTGATATTAGCAGTATCAATTTTATTTAGAAAATCTATAATCATAAAACTCAGTTTCTTTTTTCCCCTATAGTTCAGGTGCAAGCCATGGCGTGTGAAATGCAGTCTATTGAAAGAATCAAAATCAATAATATAGACATTATCTAGTCGGGAAACAATTTCTCGTATGTAGTTGTTCGCCATTGCTATCTCGTCATGTATTGGGCTGTCATGCTGTAGGTCAAAACAAGGAGGAATTGTGGTAATACAAACTGATCTTGTCTTGCTGAAATTTTTTAGTTTGCTTTCCATTTTTTCATAGATTACCTGAGGTGTTTTCTTGAGCATATCATTTGTCCCAGCTAATAACATGAGGGGGCGATCAAGAGATTCTTTTATTTGGCCATAAACTTTTGTTATATCAGCACCAGGAGTCACTAAACCGTTAATGCTGATTTTTTTGTTGCTACATTTATCAATAATTTCTGGAATACCTCTACCTTGGCTATCGGCATAGAACTCTAATTTAACTGGCTTTATTTTATCTAGCTTCTCTTTCAGTTTCACATCCACAATAGCTAATTTATTAAAATTTAGATCTTTGCCACTTCTTATTTGACACCTGGACAGAAATTCATTTTTACCAATATTTTTCTTTGTATTACTAGAAGTCCATCTATTTTTATCAATTGTTACATTACTATCTTGGTTTGCTCCTCTCTTTTCCGTAAAATTGCTTTCTTCGTTTTGCAGAGTCCCTAGAACTTCATAATAATTTTTAGATAAGATTGAGGGTAGTTGACTTTCAGGTGCATTGAAACTCTTGAGTTGACCTTTTTTATGTGGTTCTTATTTGAGGGGTTGAGGATAAAGCCATCACCACTTCCTACTTGTTCACTTGTTTCAAATTCGCCAATTATTGTCTTTTTTTTCAAGTTCGTTATTTAAATTAAGGATTGCGTCATTCAAAAGCTGGACATTGTTTTCTAAGGAATGGATTTTCCCAGTCATTGAGTCGACTTTTGAGGATAGTTCTTTTTCTTTTTCCATTGTATTAATGGGCCTCAGCTGCATCAAGCTTTCCATTACCAAAGATGTAAAATCACTCCTTGAGAACACAGCATTATTAATATTAGTTACAATATATGCCATTAGTGAGCGTTTCGTTACTAAATCAAATTCCTTTAGCTGATCTGTTTCCATATACGTAACTTCAAATGGTTTTCCATTCAAGATGTCCAATACCACCTTTTCAACAAAGAATATGGAATAAATGGAACAGTCATAATTATTTATCTGCTGTGGCCCATTTATTAATAACAGCTTAGGATCTGTTGACTCCATATTCATATGTCTTGTCAGTTTCACCATAACAGTTTGTGCATGAACTAGGTTATGATTGGACATTGAGTCATAGTAATGGTACTCATTGGTAGTCTTATGATACAGCAGAATACTCCAGTGGGAGCCGCCAATACCATCCAAAATTTCTGAGTCATTTATTGGCACAATAAGGACAGTCTTATCCTTTACATTAAGATGTTCTAAAAAATGATTATAATCTTCAAGAACTTTAACGGCCTGCCCAATAACAGGATCAATTATAAGACAAGAATCACCCAGTGAAAAAAACAAAGTGTTGAATAAATTTAAATATTTATACAAGATGTTGTCTGAGAGCCATTTTTCCCCAGGATCTCATTAACAGCATGCAATGATGGTGAGTCAATTTCTGTTTGGGTGATAGCCGAGTTGCACATAGTCTCATTCTGAGTATTTTCAGGTTGACTGCTAATACTTATATTAATACTAGGACTAGAACTTGCTATGGAGCTGTCCATTAGGCTAGTGTCAACAGATTCATTTAATTGAACTTTCCCAGGTTCGTTAACTTTATTTTTTGAAAAATTAAAGTGATCAATTTTTAAATTTAAGTTATTATTTTTTATAAATTGAGATAGCTCTCTTTTTGAGCGGAATATTGTTCCTTTAGGTGATATAATGTACACATCCACCCTACCTTTACTCATCCCACCCTTCCTTATTATTTCCTTTCTTACCCAGCCTTTTGGCATTTTATCAGGGGAATTAGTCATTCTTATATTTATAAATCAAATTAAATTCAAACTAAGCCAACAGAGAATAAAAACAATACTAATAATTTATATAATGCTGTGTATCAGTAATGATGGTAATTAAACAAATGCACATGTACAGGTAGGTTCATTATTATTATTAATACTTGTGCTGCCTCAATTTTTTTTTTCTTAAATAGAAAGAAAACAATTCTTTAAACAATATTTATATTAAAACAGCTTAGTGAATTGACAGATTGAAGGCTGTCTGCAGTATAGTAAGTTGTTGACAATCAGTAGTTCAGTCTGTTGACAGGCGATTGATCAGTATCAGCTGTTTAAAGTTCAGGTTCAGACCACTCAGTACACAGAGCAGGAAAGTGTACTGATTAACCTGTCAGATTAGGCCTTTAGTTTCTGTGGTCAAATGATCTACTATGTGCTGTACTTTGTCACTTCCTGTCACAATAATATCTAAGCAAAATTAAATTAAATAAAACTTGTGTTCAGTTTGTATGTGTTCACTTGTATTATGATAATATTTCAAAAAACATACAAATAATATTAAAGCCTTGTTAATAGTGTCCAGATTACAATAGTGTTACTGCACTCATTAACCATGTGGTTTTGGCCTACAAAATGTAAGTACTTTTAAAACTCTGAACTAGAGCAATAATAAAATAAAAATTTGAAATTTTATATTTGATAGATCAATTAACACTTATCCAAATATTGTTGAGTCTCTCGGTGTCACATAACACTACTATACCATAAAAAACTTTAGAATTTAAGGATGAAAGATATTTTAAAAGGCTTAATCCACCATCTTGCTTCACAGACTACTTCATCATAGCGTAGACTTCAGTGATTTCAGTTTCATCCAACATGACTGTTGGACTATAATCTGAATCTGTTTGTCGCAAACTGAATTTGATGAAAGATGATTTCGATGGGTTTGTTTTCAGATTGAGCTCGTTGAAGTGTTGAACTAAATTGTTTAGCTCATTGAAAGACATTTTTTCGAGCGCCTCTTGTGGTTCTGAGTTGAGATAGAGAGTCGTGTCATCTGCGTATTGGACGAGCCGCCCTTGTTGCACAGATGAGCCAACATCATTGGCGTAGATCAAAAAGAGAAAAGGGCTGAGTATTGAGCCTTGAGGAACTCCATAGTTCAGCCCCAGCTCCTCCGATCTAACGCCTGAAATGCCTACGAATTGTGTTCGATTACTAAGATACGATTCAAGCCACTTGAGTGACCTTCCTCGTATCCCGTAATACTCCAGTTTGTGAGTGAGGATTTGGTGGTCGACACAGTCAAAAGCTTTTGATAAGTCAAGGAATATACTCAAAGTATTCCCTCGACCTTCAATTCCCTCTACCACTGCATCGACTAAACGGGCGACTGCGTCTACTGTCGATTTACCGCTTCGGAATCCGAATTGGTTTGCAGATAGCAGGTGGTGCTTATCCAGAAAATTTAGACATTGGGAAAGAAAAAGCTTCTCAAAGATTTTGCTGAAAACCGGCAGCATTGAGATTGGGCGGTAATTTTGAATAGAGAAAGGAAATTCTTGAAAATTGGCCTGACTTTGGCCTTTTTGAGAGAGGAGGGAAAGGTTCCAGCATGAAAAGAGAGGTTAATGAGATGTTCAAGTGGCCCCAATAAATGCTTAGAACACTGTTGTAGGAGCCACGTTGACACGTGATTCGAGTCATTTGACCGTTTTGTTGGAAAATCTCTTATCACTCTGGCAATCTCCTCCTCTGATACCGGGACCAGTGCCATTGAAGCCACCGGACTCGGTACTAAGGGGGGAGCAGGCTGACTATGTGGTGGACGAAGTCCTTGGTCAGCTCCAACCGAGGAAAAGAATTTGTTAAACTCATCAGCTATCCTTGAAGGGTCGTTGATGAGTTTATTTTTTATGTGCAGTTCAATTGGTTTGTCAGTCAGTGGTTTTTTATTGTTAATGATGGCCCATGCAGTTTTTGAAACGTTTTTTGACGTGAGCAATGCTTTGTTTACATCGTAAGCTTTTGCAGCCTTGATGACTTTTTTATAAATCCGTTTGTAATTTTGAAAAAATGTTTTGAATTCCTCGTTGGTTGTGTGCTTGTTAGTTTCTGAGAAAAAGAGGAGTCTTTCTCTAGAAACCAGGATACCTTTGGTAATCCATGTGCACTTCCTTTTTTTGCGTTTTTGTTGGGTATTCCTTAGGGGACAGCTCACGTCTAAATTGAAATTGAAGGTGTTTTCAAATGTTTGGAATTGCAGCTCAAGGGAGTCTTCAAAATTTAGAAAGCTCCAACTCTCTTTTTTCAAAAGAAAGTTGAGTAATGCTATGTTTGCGGGCCTTATGTCTCTAGTTGTTTTCTTTTCGACTGGACCCCTTGTAGCTTCATGACCATTGACGATGACCTGTTGGCCATAGTGGTCTGAAATGGCTGTGTCAACCACCAATACATCAATGTCTGTCATGTTTGTGACGACATTGTCGATCGCAGTCGCCGAATCGGCCGTCACTCTTGTTGGAGAGGTGACTGACCACTTTAGGCCAAACGACCTCAGTATATCGGCGAATCTCCTCGTCATGGGGCTATCAACATCTAAAACATCAATATTGAAGTCCCCCACGACAATGAAGCCGCGATTTTTCTCTGTCAAGTCAGAGAGAGTTTCTTCGAAATTTCACGAAAACATTCACTAAAGTAAACAACTTTCACCACGAAGTTTTGAGGAAACGGCTGAAATACAAATATTTAATTGTGGACACGATTCAGATTGTATACTTTTAAATAGGTATATTGCTTATGCTCTGATAGTGAAGCTGAACAAGAGGTCTGCGCAAATACCTGAGATTTGTTTGTGCAATATGTAAAATTTGTAAATTAAAAAATGACTATATGATAACATACTATTGTTAATTAGCACAGGTTTGACTTTCATGAACAGTTTGCAGATATATCCACAAAATCAGGGTAAACCCATACCAAATTATTATTGATGTAAAATTGCTTTAAAATGTACTGATCAGAGGTACAATTTATGAAAATAAAATAAAAATTCTCAAAACTCAAAATGAACTATGCGTTTAAGGAAAATTTGTTTCATGCATTTGCAACACTGCAGTTATTATGTATATCAGCATGTATTGTTATGTCATAAATCTGTTGGTACAAATTTACTATCATACACTAAGGTTTACATCAAAATGTGTAAAAAAAATCGTTATTTTATAAAAGAAATTATGTTTTGACTTGAATTTTTTTAAATGTGCCAATTTTGGCCATCCATCAAGGGATAACACTTTATATTGTGCTCACTTGGTAATCCTACACGAATTAAATAGTCTGTAATTTCTATTAAGTTATATTAAGATAATAAATTTATTCTAATTTTGTTTTAAAACTTATATTACAAAACATTTTATTGACACTTAAAATTAGCATGTGCAGATTTGATATCTGTTCTCTCCTTCAGGTGACATACGGTTAAGCATGCCAGAGAGTAAACAATTAAATCACAAGGCGATAAACACACCAAAGTCTAAGATGTTAAAGGAGTTGTTCATCTAAACCATAAATGTATATATGAAACACAACACCATGTCAGGAAACATACAAGATCACAAAATATGACAGATGAGTGGCTGGAAACATGAGGAGAGGCTAGATACCACATCTGGAAGTCGATCAAGGATTGGTTGGTATAGGAGAAGGGATGCATGGACCAATACATTATCTCGCAGAAAACAAGATAGTGGTTAAAAGATAGATAACGTATACAATACTAAATATTGGCCTGCTATTTAAGGAATTTTTAACTGCCACTTCAAGGAGTTAAAGAAAATGATTACGCTACATACTTTTGCCTGTTTCGTTTTCCTCTGTGGAAATATCCGAGTACGTAGACTTGTAGTCGGTCCTCTTTGGAGGGTCCACCACCCAAGTCAATATAGCATCTTTGCCCTTAATCAAACAAAGAAAATCGTAAGACACGTATTTTTGAAGGGAGAGTGAGAATAGAGTGGTGCTCTGTCTGCAATAGACCTACCAGACTGATGTTGAGCGAAGGGCCAGGCCTCGGTTTGTGGGTGACATCGAAGAAAGCACACTGAGCACTTCTGATGCCGTGTGAATTCATTACGTTCACCTCCTCGCTACCTGTTTTAGTAAACAGCATGTACTCGTCCAGGGGTTTCATACTGTACTTGTTAACCTCCAAGAATACATCTGGAACATTGTAATTATGTCAGAACAAAAATTAACTGACTTTAAAGAATTAGTTAACAAGAATTATTAAATAGATCTATTTTGTTAAGCACAGAACTCGAATTAAACATCACATTAACAACCTTAAAGCACTCTATCTCAGTCTTCTTTTAACAAACTGACCCAAAATATGCTAACACACACACACACTATGTAGACAGTGACTACATGAGTCCATAAGCACTGCCATTCATAGTTATTCTGAAATCTTTTTTTAGATAATGTTTAGCTTATTTCTCTTTCTTACCAACACTTGAATCTTTTACCTTGTGGTTTAGTACGAATTTATAATGACAGAGAATTAAATAACCATCAGTTTATAGTAATTGCTATAATTGAATACTTTCACACTTGTTGAATAGTACTCAAATATTTTTTACATCTCATGGTCTGTAAAACTAGAACACTTTCAGTCTATCACTTATTTTATTATAAAAACAACAATGGCAATTTAAAGCTCTTGGGTTTATTTGTTTAATGAGCCATTCATGAAATATACTAAATTGTTGGAATCATAGTCAGAGATTTTTTTTACTGGATGAGCCCTATGTTTTGTTACTAGGATAAATACAAAGTTATCAATCAATAGGTCTAGCCTGTCCACAACCATAGAGAGAATAAATAATATTACAATCAAAACTACATTTATCGTTGATATCGTGCAAACTTTTAAAACGGAATATTCTGATTTCAGGTAAAAACAAGTAAGTGGAAACCTATGCTTTATTTCCATTTCTTTTAATCGCTTTAGACTTATTTTAATGTCCAGGGATTCTACGACAGTTACTTACTTGACAGACAGCCACTGTAGCTCTTGTAGGCAGCGAAACGGGGGTCACTGGTGTTCAGGCCTCCGATCTGAACCTCATTGGCTCCGAGATGACCCTCAGGAACCTCTGTTAGACTCAGGACTGGGATGGCCACCAGAGGAACTGTTTCTCGGTCCACCTGCACAAATACAGAATGTGTCGCTCATTGTGTTTGTCTAGGTAAACATTTGTAAATTCAAAACTTTATAAACAAAATTTGGAGTTTATCCCTAACTTAAGAAGAGGTAATTCTGTTGTATGTCAGAATGACTTCTCCCCTGAGTTACAGTCCATCAGGAAGTATTGGGGCCATCCTAGTAACAACACATTATTAAATATAGTTAACTATGGCCACCATTTTATTCATTATAAACAAAAATTATGAAATAATAACAGTTATATAGAAGGATATAAACCAAATGTTCCCACCTTACAACTATTTTCATGATACGAGAGCTATCCAGAAAGTAACAGACGTTTTGAACTAAACAATTAATCAACTGAAATAGGAACGTTTTATTACATTTAAAACCTACACTCTTGGGCTATTTTTCAACATCATCCCCGTTCAAATTGAGACATTTATCATAACGTAACACAGGTTTTTGATTCCAACTTTGTAGAAATCTGCTGCCTGAGATCTTAACCAATGATTAACACCACAGTGAAGTTGTGTCAATATCGAAGCACTGTGTTGCAAGCCAGGTCTTCATAGCTGGAAGAGGTGGTAATCGGTTAGTGCCAGATCTGGGCTGTATGGCAGATGATCAAACACTTCGTAATCAAAGTCATCCAAGACTTGTCGTGTACGATTGGTTGTATGGAGACACATTGTATGCACTGTTGTGGAAAATACCAATTTTTGAGCTCAGCTTTCCCCCACACTTGTTTTGTATCGCTCGCTGTAGCTTAGTCTCTTTTTAGGTTTCTTTAATTTTCTGGGGCCGGATGTGTCCAAAGCCATTGTCACTGTCCTTATAAAAATGTTGTAGGCTTCTTCAGCAGTGTCAGCTTGTTTCATGTTGTGCCAGTTTTCCTATTGAAGTAGGAATTTTAGATCATAGAGGTTTTCTGGCTTAAAACTGCGATATGAGCTACTGAAATTCTCTATTGTGTGTTCTGTGTTGATTATACAAACTTGAGCTGTGTGATCTGATAGACCAGAATGATGCACCATTGCAGTTAGTTGTTCCCTATGTATGTTAGTGCAGATCCAATCAATTGATGAGATGATGTTGGAGGTCACTCTAGTAGGCGCTAGCTTCAGCCTATGAATATTGTGAGAAGCCAAGATCTTGTTTAATTTACCTGCTCTTCTGTTGGGTTTTAAAATGTCCATATTGATATCTCCCATGATTAGAAGCTCTGAGTTTTCCAGTTTTATGTCATCAATTGTTTTTGAAAGAATATCAAGTGTTTCATCTAAGTTGGATGATGGTGATCTGTAGGGACCCATAATGTAGATGCAGGAGATGTTAAGAGCGACGTTTACCACATCCATTTCACATATGAGTTCTTAACAATACTGGGTAACATTAATATTAAAGGTATTTTTTTGTAGCTCTTCCTCTACATATATTGCAATCCCTCCCAATTTTTGTATATCCCTAAAGAAATTTGCCTTAAGAGTATAACCACGTATTAGTGTAGTGTTTTCAATTTCACATGATTTAAGGCTATGTTCACTTAGAATTGTTACATTAGGTGTCGGTTTCAGCTTTTCTATAAAGTGTACCAATCTATTTGATCTGTTCAATAAATGTTGTATGTTCTAATGAATAACTGTTGGATTATGTGTTTTAAATTTTTGCGGGTTTGTTTTGTGCCAAGTAAGATGCATTATTTATTATGTTGGGGTCTGATGCTGCTGGCTGGTTCTAAAAAAAGGAGCAATGTTCATTTCTGTAGTGGAAAGAAGTTTTTTGTAGTAGTTGGCTTTGAATTTCTCAATATTTTTATCATAAAATTCTGTGAAGGTTTCTGAGGGCTTTTGTGGCGGTGATGGGAGGTCTTTTCGACTATGTACTGAATGCCAGAGTGTTTTGACACCAAGATGGTGGCTGTAGCCTTGTGCACAGCCGCACCATTAAAAAAACGTCTGTTACTTTCTGGATAAAAATATACATATACATATCATATAAAATATATAAATATGTTGAGCCATTGGCTTATTACAATCACTTATTCTGTAATAATTTTGATCAATAAAGGCTCTCTACTTCTTTCTAGACAAATTGAACATGACTCAAAGCGTCAAGTGACTGCACAAAACTACATGAACTCTATAAGGCATTGCGTACCCGCAGCATTGCAGAATCATTGTTGCGAAGATAGTAGATGGAATGCCTAGCACCATTGAGGAAGTACCGGTCCTTAATTCGAGCTCCATAGGCAGAACCTTCTCTGTCCTCCTCAAATATCAACTCCCCTTCAGAGCTCAAAGCAACAAGGAGGTAGTAGCTGCGCCTAAATAACAGTTTATTTGTTAGGGTAAGAATCATTTTACAAACTGGCCATTATTCCATTATTACAATGTGTATTTGAACATTAAAATTCTCTCTTTGGAAAGATTTCCTTTTTTGTATATCATTTAGTTATTGACAGGATTTTATTCCACATTTCCAGAAATTTAAACAATGTGCATGAATAAGAAAATGGTAAAATATTACTTTTAAATTGATCACAATTTATATTACATAGAGCTAGATCCAATTGTGTTTATACAAAATTAGCTTTTTGTTATAGAAATTTAATATGTTCTCTAGTATTATGGTGCAATTCAAGTAACATGTTTCCTTTTATTGCTTTCATGGTTCTTTACTTACTACAATAGATGTTGAAAAATTAAGTACAAGAAAAATTTTAATTCTAGACCTTGATGTTGTTTGAAACAAGATTATATTTTATTTTTCTTAAACCTTACAAAATAATAAAATGAGCTCTATACTATGGTTGAAATTCATTAACTTTAAAATAAATTATCTTTCTTAATCGTAGCAAATGTAGCAATATTCTCACTTGTTCTCTGTCTGCAGCAGCAGCACTACAGTGTTTCGCTGGCGGTCGTCTCCGCTGGAGAACGCCAACTGGACCTTGATCTGAGTCACTGGACCTTCCAGCGGGAACTTCCTCTGCAGAACTGACTCTCCGCTGAAGTCCGCTCCCTTTTCTGATCAGCATTTGAGATAGTATATTTCTAGGATTTCATGGGAAATAGATATCTTACATAGATAATGATTTATGAGAAATGACACATATAAAGAGTAGAATAAGAAAAGCAGTAAAATACTACAATAAGAACTAGGCTCACTTGGAATAGGAATAGGACTTGAGAACCTAAATGCAGAGAATGGGAAAAGACTGAATCAAACATTTGACACGAACATACAGACTTTCATCAATTTTACAGTTCAGTAAAACTCAAAAAAGATATGTAATACAATTATTTAAAAACTCAAATGGATACTTAACGATTCTCATGTATTTGAACAGAGAAAGTGGTGGACAAGTATAATATAGTATACGAACAAAACTAAACTGCTGTAGAACATGTAAATTACAATGCAGTAAATTTAAGAGATAAATAAATTAATAAGTATAAAATTTCACCAACTTCGACTTTGAACTGTTGTAACAGTTCAAATTCAGTTGTTGAATCAAAAGAAATGCCACATAAGCACAAGATCAAAACTTTTCAGAAAAGTTTCACTAAAACCTGAATGAAAGTCGTTAATGTTCTAATACCAACCTTGTCCACAAAACTCGCCGTAGTAGGAGGTAAACTCGCAGTCACAAGAGCTCTCATTCTTCTGAAAGTCCTCAATACAGATTCCCTGATTTTTGCAAGGTACCTCATCACAACGCATGTGACATCCAGCAATAATGCCTGCACTGTCTACAAAAAAATCAATCAATACATCAATCAATGAAATACACTTCAAATCAAGTTTTTTCTGCTGCCCCTGCAATTTTTACGATTGATTAGTGAGTTTACGTGTTGTAACATCTGAGCGTAGGCTAAAAAGTTTTGCAAGTACAGAATTTATCTAGAACTTTCTAAGATTTCACAGTTTTTTTACATATTCATTGCTTTACTTCTACACAGTCATGTAAAATGTTTAGTAGACACTGTTTTCACTGTAATGCTTAGCTCAATTATTTTAGACTCTACATAATGGTTGGTTCCAAAAGCATTAAAATGCAATCTTCAAAATATCAGTACCTCTAGCTGCCTATTTCTTTCTATTGTTCATTGTTTGATTAGGTAGTGCCCATTTTGATTTTCTCTTTTTTTGTATAAAAGTTATAAACATAACAAAATTAAGGTTTTCTACTTACTAATAAATGGAAGTAAGAAATAATTAACAATCTTTGTTTTCTTTATTTTACATTGATATGAAACATTGACCATAAAATGTTTGTATTTGTAGAAAAGCATGACTAAAAAGTTACAAATCAGTACTATATTCAGATGTTTACACGTGAGTTTACTTTAACTCTGCATCTACAGGAACAGCAGGTTCTTCACCCAAAAATTAGTTACTGACTTTGCCCTCCTTCCATGAGGAAGTCGGTCAGGATCTTCAGTTTTTCAAAGGTAAAGCTTCAAAAATATAAATAATATAAATAAAGAATACATACGCCTTATTGTACATTGGTGGTGTGATTTCAGACAACTACCTCTCACTTTCAAAACAGTTGTAAACTTTTTGAATTCTTACCATTTATATCAAGCTGGTGGGACAAGTCCATGAGAATATTTCCTATTTTGAGTCCACGTATACAGCCAATGTAACCATCCAGAACGGGAGCCCCAGAATTCACATGAAGTAAGTTCTCACGGTCATAGCCTCCAAGATTCACTTGGAAGTAGTCTGTTGGAGGTGCCGGGGGCCTCTGAGGGGCCAACACCTCTGGAACATTTAAAAAACACATTGAAAACTATAGATCTCTCATCAGTTCCTTTCAGTTTTTTATTTAATGAAATATGGGATTTTATCTTCAGAATTCATTAATCACACTCATTGCGTTCATTATTCACCGTCTTTTACCATCATAATATTCACACTTAAAAACCATTGGATTAATGATAGTTTATTCAAACCTGTAAAACTACTTGGCTTCTATCTAGATAGCAAACTGTGCTGGAATGTACATATTGATAATCTCTGTAAAAAATTATCTAGGGTAATTTTCCTGCTAAGAAAATTGAAGTACTGTGTAAACTTAGAAACACTTATAATGACGTACAACGGCTATTTCATAGCCACTTGTGTTACGGCATTCGACTGTGGGGTAATTCCAGTACAGCAAAAAACGTTTTTGTCTGGCAGAAAAAAGCAATTAGAATATTAGCTGGATTATCATACAAAGAGTCTTGCAGACAACATTTTTCTAGGCTTAAAATTATGACCTTGGCATGTACTTATATTTTCTATAATCTAATATATGTAAAAGAAAATGAAGATAGATTTGAAACACAATGTACACTCCATGAGTATGATACCAGATCAAAAGATAATCTAAGAACTCCTAATATAAGGCTAGATAAATATTATAAAAGACATAAATACCAGCAGTTAAAACTATTTAATAAGCTTCCTCTTTTTGTTAGTGCTTTACCTTTCAAACAATTTAAATCAAACATGTCAGAGTGGCTTAAGCTTAAGGAATTTTACAGTGTTGAGGAGTATATGAAATGTGATATGTTGTAAATAACATATATATATATATATATATATATATATATATATATATATATATATATAAGGGTACTCCATAATTTATTATATTTATTTTAAATTTTAGATTTTAACTCCATGTCTCTGTGTGTTTTTATGTTTTTTATGTTTTATTTATTTGAGTAGATTTAAGTATTTATTATATATTTATTATAATAGATATGACTGAAACTAGTATATATTTTTACTATATCACTAGAATTACGCTGAAAAATAATGTTATTTTGACGAAGCCTATTGTAATCTTTGGAATACTTAATGGCCAATAAAACTTCTGATTTCACTCACCAAAATTAAGCACCATGAAATAATAAAGAAATGTACAAAACTTATGCTGGTTCCGTTGTAACAATTAGTTATTTAATGAAAGAAATGTACCTTAAGTGCCTTAGGTATGTTTCAAATTGTGCTCTAACAGTGCCAAGCATTTATTACAAGTGTGTACCTGCTACTGCCAGAGGGTCTCTATCCAATTTTGCAATGTGTTAGTAAATAGTTTGTATCTCTGTTATTTGTTACACAAATTTAATGATTTTTTACCTGATTATAGATGAAAAAATTCAATCTATTTGAGTAAAATACTAAAATATAGTCTGTTCAAATTAAAATATTTGTTGTTACAACAAAATTTACTTATGTGAAAAGTTTTTGACCTTTTATTTGGGCCTCCTTATGGTTATGAAACTAATAGGTGAGCTCTATTCAATAAATTCACTTTAAGGTCCACTAAATTATAAACACAGTGTTGAAATTTAATGGAAAAAATGTTTACAAATTAAAAAATTCACTTTCTGAAAACAGTATATTGTGCTTATTTTCAATAAGTTTCTCAATACATTTTAATATTATTTAGCAACTGTTCTAGGATTGTTGAAATTTTGATTCAATAAAAAAACAATTAGGGTAACAACAAAATCAGAAAGAAAAGCTCATTGTAGATCATTGTTTACTCAATTAGAAGTACAAACTATCACCAATTTATATAATATATACTTCTAATTGAGTAAACAATGATCTACAATGAGCTTTTCTTTCTGATTTTGTTGTTATCCTATATATATATATATATATATATATATATATATATATATATATATATATATATATTATTTGTAGTAAATTACTTTACAATTAAAACAAAGTGTTTTTAAAACATTGGCACTATATTTCGGTGAAAACCGTCTTCAGGTGCAAAAATTGTATAAAATATAAAAATATAAAAGAAAACAGTACAAAAGAAAGTAAATAAACAGTGAATAAGTAATAATAATAAATACAGATGACATGAACTAAACAATTGTTCCATATGTTGATTTAAAATTTTGTCGTTTTTGGCTAAGTTATCTGATGTTGAGGCCATTTGGAATTTTGCTCTTTAAAACCAATTGGTGTGCTTGTTCTAATGTTCTGAGGTAAATTGGGTTTGTACCCAACCAGAATTTGTATGTACTTGCCGAATAGGTTTGACTGAATATGTATGTTCAAAAGTTTCATTGTGATTTATACCATGAGTCACGACAGTTTTCTTTAAATCTTGGTGTTTATAATCAAATCGGTGTCCTGTCATTCTTGTCCTCAAGGTATTTGTTGTTGAGCCAATATAATCTGCTGGACATTTTTTACATTGAATTTGGTAAATCACATTTTTAGATTCACAAGACAAGTTGCCGATGATAGGATATGTCTTGCGTGTTTTGCTACTAGTGAATTTTGAAGAATTTGGTAACATTTTACAAATCAAACATCTTGGTTTATTGGATGTGATCCTTTTTGTTTTGGTATTGATTTTTCATTGGTGTTTGTCATTGGTAATTTAGGTTTGGCCATTCACTAAGTATTCCCCTTAACTTCTAACAGTTACAGTATTAGTTATTTCTTATGTATAATGGTATTAAACATTTTTTCAACTTTGAACAGCGATTTCATCCGACTGGATCAACCTTTTGAAGTCCGGTTTGCGGCATTGTTTTTAGTTCAACTAGACCTTTAAAATGATGTACAACTCAACATAGGCTGTCATTAAAGATTTTCTTATAACCCCTGACGGGCCGTCCCCCAAAGGTGAAATACGACCACCATGTACACAGAAAAGTAGCTTACAACTTCCAGTAACGGTATACAAAATTTGGTTATGATATCTCTTGTCGTTTAAAAGTTATAAAGTCGTCCTAAGACTTAATGGTCACCCTGTATATATATATATATATATATATATATATATATATATATATATATATATAAATGAAATGCATGACCACAATACTCATCATAAGAAAAAGGCAGTAATTGAGTACCATAGATGAAGCAAATCTTTATCTAGTCATTTATTGTCTCTAAAAGTATACAATAAGGTTAATCACCTTATAAGTGGACATTCAGTGAAAATATTTAAACAAAAATGTTATAAGTGGTTACTCAACAATCCTTTTCATTCTTTAAATGGATTTTTTCCAATGTGTATAACCAATTTTTAAATTAAGAATTTAGTTTTTATATTCTGCAACTGTGCTTAATTATTTATTAATGTTTTACATTTAGTGTCTGTCTAATTTTATCAAATAAATTTGTGTTTTGTTTGTACAGTATATGTATAAGTTGTTATGTTTTTATTGTTATTTTGGTCTCCAGTTTTCATTGAGATTAAGTTTGTGAGATTGTATTAACCAATAACTTTTAAACTGTTTTTATTTATCCACTTATTTGTCATAACTTTAAGTATTATTTATTTAAGTAGGTTAGTGACATGGCAAATTGCTCAATTTGAATGACTTTGTCAATGCTTTTGTAAGTCTAACGACAATAAAAATATTCTTATTCTTATATGAGTATCTGCACAAGAGCAACTACTTTTGTTTATACAAGAACATAATTTATAATAGGATATAGAAAATGATGGGCACTGGTCAATAGCTGTTTAAAAAAGAAGAAACACATTTCAAGAACTGATATCTATAGTCTCTTATTTATCAAAGTGTCAAAGTTATTTTTTGTAATCTTAACAAAACGTTCATGCCATTAATTGCTTTTACTTTTGTGCATGGTAAGTGCCATAATCTTAGTTCTTTGGTTTATTTGGCTCAGAATAATTTATTATAAGTTTTCCGGTTGTGTCATTCTCAAACCATTGCTAACACAATGAAAATTTTAAAATATTTAAGTTCTATTGTGAAGAGTGATCTCTAGTCAACAGATGTACTCAACTGCAGAGTACTTTGCAGAACTGACAAAGCTAGTAGTACTCATCCACTTAAGTGGAGGGGGTGGAGCTGTACCATGATTGGAAAAAGCTCAACTGGTCAGCAATCATGTGGCTTCTTTATAAAAAGACTGTCAGCTGTAATAAAAAAGACACATTTCTTGCTACTTGATTGGTTTCTGCCAATCGTGATACTTTTCCTCTTCCCTCCACTCACCTTTATAAGTGAATGTGCATTACTGCTTCAGCTAATTTGGGTTGAACATTGATTCACTGAAGAAAGCTCATCACAATATAACTGATTGTAGTTCAAGTAAGTTCTAGAGCTATTTCAAACCTAGTAAAATATACTTAAAGCACTCTTTACTTTGAATTTGTCAATTATGTGTTTACAGCTTAAGGGCATATTTTTATACACAGGTTTTTTTTTAATGTGAATTTAATAATTATTTTAATAAAAATTTCATAATTCACTCTTTGCATGATAATCTGTTTGTTAATCTTCACGACACCATACCTTTCTCCGAATTGTTCCAAGGCTTGTTAGAGTACTCTGTGAGCAGTCGCACTCCGACTGGTACAGAACTGTTGTGATCGTTGACGTGTAAGATCGTCTCCTCTGCTCTCCTCTCTACAGCGATCTGTACAGACTTACCGCTGTTCAGTCCTACAAACAAAGTTACTTTGATTTATTTAGCTAAATGTACTCTTAACCTATTTCCATTTGCAAGTATTCCAAAAACCAACAATTTATGTAAATTCTTACAGAATGTATTAAAATAACATTATGTAAAATAAGGTTCAAGAATTTCCTTTTCTAGTTTTAGATATACTATCTCCTGTACTATTCCTCTAAGAATGTGATATGTTTCCAACTTAAGGAGGGTAAATAAATAGTCTGATCAGTTGTCAGTGTTTTGGGAAGACTGGTTTCAAAACTTTTTTATAATTTCTTTCAATAATATACAACTTTTTCTTAAATTTTGTAATCTAATTACAAAATAAAATAGGTATGTTATATGACTTCATGCAAATATGCGTAATTATAAATTTGAATACAAAGCACTTGTGACCGGTGAACACAAGTATAAACGCTCAGTGTGAGTCGCAAGTGTGTACAGTTCTGTGTGTTACTGCTCTCACCTCCATACTCAACGGTGATGTTATGGATAACCTCCATGCGGTTGAAGAGTAGCACTACTTTAGTCCCCGCAGTGATGTACAGCTGGAGGAAGTTGTTGAGATGATCGTTGGCATGAAGAATCAGTGAATGTTGATCGTAAGTCCTCAGATTCACCAGAACCGTCTCCGTCAGCAAGGCCTTGTAGTTCCTCTTCTCCTCACTTGTCACATTGAACAAATAATTCTTCTTGAAGTATGACTCTCTCGTCACCAGTGTGATTCCATTCTCGTTTATGTCTGAAAAACAATAAATTGATACAAGAAAAACTGAAGACTGATTAACAAGGTAAAAAAGCAAACACATGCACTTGGGTCCACATCTGTATATTTAATTGTTTATTATTTATTTAGAGGTTAATGTACACTAATGATGGTTGAATACCGAAACACATGTGTCAATAAAAAACATTTTTAAAAGGGTTTTAGTTACTTTTCATTATATATATACTAAAGAAATTAATCTTTAAAAATTTAAAACTATTAGGAAGGTAGAAAGTTTTTTTAATAGTGTAAATATACCTTTTCTAGAGTATTAAAATTTGATGATTTCAGCGCAAAAAATGTAACAATATTTTCTTTCAGTTGAGATCATGTATTAAATGGAAAACAAATCTCATGGAATTTTAGTACTTCTGAGAAATATGCCAATAGAGAGTTGATATTATGATAACATCCTGGCTTTCCTAAGCAGTGAAATTATACTTCTCATCATACTGATATATTTTACTCACAATATCCTACTGGTAATATATGACACCTTGGTATTATGTGTTAACTGTCTTCATTAGTCTCAATATTTTAAGGGCAAATGTGAGTTAAAATCTTTTATAACCTAATAAAAAAGAGCCTGTATTTTAAAGTTGTGCGTTTGCTTGAGAAGCAATATCCACATGCTATATTATTATATGGTTATTCGCATATATTCACAGTCCATGATTGTAACTTAATATAAATTAGGGTAGAATGAGTAAGCACTAAACAATCTATTGATTAGAGTTATTGAGGCATTATAATCAAATTTCAATAATGATCTTATGTATTCTGTTTAAAAGTGTTTCTTTCTTTGTATATTTTTATTGTAAAATTACGAGTTTGTTCTGTTCTTTCCTTTATCAAATACCGGTATTAATAATTAATCTTTTCTTTAACTAACTACATTTTTTAATATTCTACCATTTTATTCTACAATCCCATACTTATAATGTATTTTATGTCTTTTACTGAAACTATAACCCCATGAGTTTTTTTAATTTATGAACAGTAACTGCATTAAAGAGAAGTGCAAATAAACAATTTTAGCCCACTTACTATGAACCCTGCAAATGTTAGAGAGACAACTCGCCTAATAGTAGTAGTAGTAGTAGTAGTTTGGCATTATGCTAGCTCACGCTTTATAAGAGCATCTTTCCAGTAAAATAATTGTAACGTGTATTAACTCGTGTATTACATCCTCAGGAGGGTTCACTCTGGCTAGTTTATACCTTCCAGTCGAATCTACTGACCGGGTACAGCAAAACCGATGTGTTACTTAAATCTGGGAAATCCCATAGATATCTGGGAGCGGTACATTACTAACCGAAAATCTCGAGATATTGCAGTGCTAATAGACTTGATTTATCGATCTACCCTATTGCGGAGGATGACTGTTGCAGTTGGTGGGGCTCTCTAAGTGTTAAAAGTAGTGGACATTAAGGACGTGCTACCCCTGCCTGCTCTGACTGGAGAAACTGGTACAGACCAGGCCTCCCCATGACATGACTAAGATACAGGTGACTGCTACCCCTGCCTGCTCTGACTGGAGAAACTGGTACAGAGCAGGCCTCCCCATGACATGACTAAGATACAGGTGACTGCTACCCCTGCCTGCTCTGACTGGAGAAACTGGTACAGAGCAGGCCTCCCCATGACATGACTAAGATACAGGTGACTGCTACCCCTGCCTACGCTGACTGGAGAAAATGGTACAGAGCAGGTACAGAGCAGGCCTCCCCATGACATGACTAAGATACAGGTGACTGCTACCCCTGCCTGCTCTGACTGGAGAAAACTGGTACAGAGCAGGCCTCCCCATGACATGACTAAGATACAGGTGACTGCTACCCCTACGTGCTCTGACTGGAGAAACTGGTACAGAGCAGACCTCCCCATGACATGACTAAGATACAGGTGACTGCTACCCCTGCCTACTCTGACTGGAGAAAATGGTACAGAGCAGGTACAGAGCAGGCCTCCCCATGACATGACTAAGATACAGGTGACTGCTACCCCTGCCTGCTCTGACTGGAGAAACTGGTACAGAGCAGGCCTCCCCATGACATGACTAAGATACAGGTGACTGCTACCCCTACGTGCTCTGACTGGAGAAACTGGTACAGAGCAGACCTCCCCATGACATGACTAAGATACAGGTGACTGCTACCCCTGCCTGCTCTGACTGGAGAAACTGGTACAGAGCAGGCCTCCCCATGACATGACTAAGATACAGGTGACTGCTACCCCTGCCTGCTCTGACTGGAGAAACTGGTACAGAGCAGGCCTCCCCATGACATGACTAAGATACAGGTGACTGCTACCCCTACCTACTCTGACTGGAGAAAATGGTACAGAGCAGGCCTCCCCATGACACGACTAAGATACAGATAACTGCTACCCCTGCCTGCTCTGACTGGAGAAACTGGTACAGAGCAGGCCTCCCCATGACATGACTAAGATACAGGTGACTGCTACCCCTGCCTGCTCTGACTGGAGAAACTGGTACAGAGCAGGCCTCCCCATGACATGACTAAGATACAGGTGACTGCTACCCCTGCCTGCTCTGACTGGAGAAACTGGTACAGAGCAGGCCTCCCCATGACATGACTAAGATACAGGTGACTGCTACCCCTACCTACTCTGACTGGAGAAAATGGTACAGAGCAGGCCTCCCCATGACACGACTAAGATACAGATAACTGCTACCCCTGCCTGCTCTGACTGGAGAAACTGGTACAGAGCAGGCCTCCCCATGACATGACTAAGATACAGGTAACTGCTATCCCTCCTCATGATCTTGACAGGAAGTGGCACCGACCTCAACCTAAATATTCTGTCACTCAGGAAGTAAGCACAGAGGTCCTTTTAGAACTAAGTGCAATGAGAGGTATCTCAGCTTCTTTTCCAAAGAGAAATGAAAACTAGTGGTAGAGCGAGTTATTTAACTATTGGATCATTAAGCCTTTCATTCAGTCTGCTGTCCACCACATTAGGCCATATAATATGAGGGGTTCTGTATTAAAGTATCAGTCTTTTCCCCATCCAGTTAACTAGGATACATTCTCGATAGGAGCAGATTTACATCAAAATCTTATTCTTCTGTGTTAGACTAGAATAAAGTTTTGCTGCACAAATAGGTCAAATAAAATAAAATATTCTATTATAACATAAATTAAAATAACAAAACAGTGAATTAGCTAACAATCAGCTCCTAATTATGCAACAGAAACAAGGTTGTGAGTTAGTAAGGGTATAAAAAAAACATAATTTCAAGATGGTATTGAAGCCAGCTCAGTCATTGAAGAACTGTTTGGACCAGTAAATGACAAGATTCCACTCTGTATAGAAAGTATTATGTGTGGCTCAGTCTATATTTGGGATACAACATTTTTAACTAATCTACACAAGTTGATGATCACATTAGGCATACAAAACATCAGGATACAAAAAACTTGACTATAATAGTGGAACACAGCAACAAAACCAAACATGCTATAGAATTTAGCAAATCAAAAGTATTTGCAAAAAGGCATACTATTATCCAAGAAAAATAAGTTGAGGAATCCCATACAAATTAAAAAAAAGATAGCATCGAATTATCAAAAAGCTGGCTGATTCTCACTGATTGGTTAAACATTTAATTAAGCTCTACCTCCTTCAATTGACATTTATAAGCTGATGCTATTATTGGCAGTTTTTTTTTATTAAAGACGGCTCTCAACAATCAGGCTAAAATATTTTACAATTTGTATTGTGTTGAAGTGGCGTAAAGTGGAAAACTTGGGTAATAGTTTCCAGACCAATGGACAAAATAATGTTTTGAGACTAAGACAAAGCAGACTCACTGTACTGTATATACTAAAAAATCTATATTCCTATTTAAATATTTTTTTATTTAAAAAAACCACTATACTGACTATTATAATATAATGCACTTATAGAGTAAAAACATAAGTGGTAGTTTATGAAAAGTTGTATCAGGACTTTTTCAAAAGACTTGTAAAAATAAATAAGCTGCCTAATCTTTCTTGTAGATGCTTGGATGCTCTGAATGTAGTTCTTTTTCCCCAAATGAGTTAAAGAAGAGTTGTTAAAGTTAAAGAATTAGTTGTGGTACATACAATTAACTAATAAATTCTTAAACCTTGATTCTGTAGTGAATAAAAGTTGACACACTTCTCTCTAAGGGTTATTTGTAAAGACCACATTTTGATCAAATTCACTATGTAGCCTCCCCACCATTTTCTAATTCAATGGTTATTACATGTTAATTTCAGCCTAATTTTAGTATTAAGTGCTATGGAATTTAATAATTAGTTAGGAAGGTATACAATATTTGAAATTTGAAAATTTCACCAAATGTTAAGGAAGGTAACAAATAAAAAGATCAAAGGCAATAGAAACTAAAAATGTAACACTATTTTAATTTTAAGACTATTTGTGTAGCATATAATACTCACTGGTTTCACAGTATGTGCCGATGTAGGCCCAGGGGTTGTCACATACACACTCAAAGGTACTCCACAGTTCCTTGCACCTAGCTCCATTCTTGCAGGGGTTAGGATCACAGGAGGGCTTGCAGTCCTTGATTATCTCTGACAGGTGAACACTCATGTAAGAATAGATGTCGAGGATCTCCCCGTTCACCACCAATCCACGGAAACAGCCAATTAACCCTTTGTGAACTGACTGGCCCACCAGCAGGTCTCTGGAGGACAGACAGAGGATAACACAACCATGGAAGGAGGATCAATAGTGCGATGGAATCGTTCTATCTTCCTTGGAGGTCTTAGAGACGCCAGGTAATCACTCGACACAATTCAGAAATACTAATAATTGATCAATATGTATGTTGTATACAATATTCCATAATTTATTTTGTTATTTTTGTATAATAGCAGTACTATTTATACAACATTGAAATAAATAGATTTATACTCTTAATGTACTGTATTATTTTAACATATCAATTTAACAGTTTATTATCATTTAACAAGAATAAGTATTGACAATGTCAGAATAAAGCAAATGTCCAAAATCAACTAGAATAACATTAACTAAATATTGTAAATTCACTGGACAGTTATAATTTATAACAACTATATTACTAAATAATATAAATTATAAAATTTTCAATTAGCTTATATAAGATTATTTTCATAATATTAATTTGTATAATAAAAATTCCTTAAGCTAAAATTTCTTATAGCAAGGATTTATCAAAAAAACGTACACAAAATCTAATAATTTAAATAAATTTACATCAATTCTTATCAAAGTAAAAACTCATCAACACAATAAAAAGGATTTTCCGACAGCCATGTGTACAATTCTCTATGAATTATTTCAGTAGAACATTTAGTTATCATTGGTCAAAGACTATTGTAAAGCCTCAAACACATTTCTGAATGGCTATTCCATGTTCTACTTAATCTATTAACTGATGTTAATTATTTAAACGTATTTAACTACATAATATAAAGATTAATAACGGTTTGTATTTTTAACTTAATGGAGAGTGATTTATAATGTTCACTAATGTTGGATTAAGGTATTAATCTCACAACATTCTTTTGTACGATAAGAATTTCCTGAACTTTCCTAACATTACCCCAAAAATACTGAACTATACCTAAAAATAGACTGAACGTAGAAAAAATTTTGCTACTGAACAAATAAAAGTGCTTTGACATTCACTTAATGTTGGGGGTAAGATTACTGTAATACAATATATTTAAATAGTTATGATGATGAATTTCTTTCTGATAATAATTCTTTGTCTGAAGTATTTTTTTTGAGAATGGAAGTATTATGAAGGAAACGCAGGATTTTTTTGTAAATTTGATATCTTTCAGTGATACAAAACAATCAGTAACATTGGTTTCGAGATAAGCAATCTGATCTCTTCTTCAGGTTACTAACTAACCTAATACATAATTACAATCAGGTTAAAATAAACAAATCATACCAGAGTGTGACACACACAAGTCAGGAACCACAACAGCCAAGTTGTGTATCTACTCCATGCAATTAATAAAAGTAAACACTATATTAAAACTTAACTACAGAATACAGGTCACATTAGGTCTGCACTTAACCAAATAGAACAGATATCAAACTTAGTGTTATTGTTTTATATCACTGAAAAATGGAAAATGTCCGGAAAAATCCTGTTTTCTTAATACTAATTGTATGAAAATCATTGTTTAAGTAAGAACCATTTGAAAATTAAGTAATAAAACACTTTTTAGAAAGGAACACATTCTCCAAACTAATATCTAAATAATTTTGAAATTCTGTTAGAACTGTACCACCTGTCCTGGATAAATGGTTGGTAATACTGGAAATTCTGAGAGCACTGAATCAATGCTATACAGGAGTAGTTCTATAATTACCACTGCCCTCAAAGGGTCCAAACTCACTCTGTAGCTTAGCAGACGAACATACTGTCCTCAAAGGGTCCAAACCCACTCAGTAGCTTAGCAGACGAACATACTGCCCTCAAAGGGTCCAAACTCACTCAGTAGCTTAGCAGACGAACATACTGCCCTCAAAGGGTCCAAACTCACTCAGTAGCTTAGCAGACGAACATACTGCCCTCAAAGGGTCCAAACTCACTCAGTAGCTTAGCAGACGAACATACTGCCCTCAAAGGGTCCAAACTCACTCAGTAGCTTAGCAGACGAACATACTGTCCTCAAAGGGTCCAAACTCACTCAGTATCTTAGCAGAAGAACATACTGCCCTCAAAGGGTCCAAACTCACTCAGTAGCTTAGCAGACGAACATACTGTCCTCAAAGGGTCCAAACTCACTCAGTAGCTTAGCAGACGAACATACTGCCCTCAAAGGGTCCAAACTCACTCAGTAGCTTAGCAGACGAACATATTGCCCTCAAAGGGTCCAAACTCACTCAGTAGCTTAGCAGACGAACATACTGCCCTCAAAGGGTCCAAACTCACTCAGTAGCTTAGCAGACGAACATACTGCCCTCAAAGGGTCCAAACTCACTCAGTGGCTTAGCAGACGAACATACTGTCCTCAAAGGGTCCAAACTCACTCAGTAGCTTAGCAGAAGAACATACTGCCCTCAAAGGGTCCAAACTCACTCAGTAGCTTAGCAGACGAACATACTGTCCTCAAAGGGTCCAAACTCACTCAGTAGCTTAGCAGACGAACATACTGCCCTCAAAGGGTCCAAACTCACTCAGAAGCTTAGCAGACGAACATACTGCCCTCAAAGGGTCCAAACTCACTCAGTAGCTTAGCAGACGAACATACTGCCCTCAAAGGGTCCAAACTCACTCAGTAGCTTAGCAGACGAACATACTGCCCTCAAAGGGTCCAAACTCACTCAGTAGCTTAGCAGACGAACATATTGCCCTCAAAGGGTCCAAACTCACTCAGTAGCTTAGCAGACGAACATACTGTCCTCAAAGGGTCCAAACTCACTCAGTATCTTAGCAGACGAACATACTGCCCTCAAAGCGTCCAACTCACTCAGTAGCTCTGCCGACGAACATACTGCCCTCAAAGGGTCCAATTTCCTCCTCAGGCAACAAGCCTATGACCTGGTAGTCTGTATTGATAAAGAAACGCTACCAAACGTCTACTCAACGCACTCAATAGCTCTGCCGATGAACATACTGCCCTCAAAGGGCCTAAACTCACTCGGTAGCTCTGCCAATGAACATACAGCCCTCAAAGGGTCCAATTTCCTCCTCAGGCAACAAGCCTATGACCTGGTAGTCTGTATTGATAAAGAAACGCTACCAAACGTCTACTCAACGCACTCAATAGCTCTGCCGATGAACATACTGCCCTCAAAGGGCCTAAACTCACTCGGTAGCTCTGCCAATGAACATACTGCCCTCAAAGGGTCCAATTTCTTCCCCAGGCAGCAAGTCCTCAATCTGGTGGTTTGTATTAATAAAGAAATGCTACTAATGTCTAATCAACTCACTCAGTAGCTCCGCCGATGAATATACTGCCCTCAAAGGGCCTAAACTCACTCGGTAGCTCTGCCAATGAACATACTGCCCTCAAAGGGTCCAATTTCTTCCCCAGGCAGCAAGTCCTCAATCTGGTGGTTTGTATTAATAAAGAAATGCTACTAATGTCTAATCAACTCACTCAGTAGCTCCGCCGATGAATATACTGCCCTCAAAGGGTCCAATTTCTTCCCCAGGCAGCAAGTCCTCAATCTGGTAGTTTGTATTAATAAAGAAATGCTACTAATGTCTAATCAACTCACTCAGTAGCTCCGCCAATGAACATACTGCCCTCAAAGGGTCCAAACTCCTCCTCAGGCAGCAAGTCCACCATCTGGTAGTCTGTGTTGATCATGAAACGCACGTGATGCTGGTTGTAGTCTATCCAGATCTTCTGCCATTCTCCCGAGTTGAGGCGACGGGACGACTTGATAGCGAGAGCTCGCGGCTTGCCAGTATTCATTGTGAAGTTGAATGTCAGGTGGAACTCTGAAGAAACAGTTGCCATGTTTAAGGACTTGAAAACATGATTTAATATACAACTATAGCAAATGTGTGATATATATATATACATATATATATGTATAAATAAGGCTATTGCCATTTATACAATTTAACGTAAATAAAAGTCGTTTGACAGGTGTTTGGTCTTCCGATCATATGTTAGTTTGCTTATTTAAACGCATATGTGACAGATACGGCCAAATACAAAATAATTGAATCGGAAAAAGTAAGCGCTCTGTGGTGTAATGGTAGCACATTCACCCGGCAAGTGAGAGATCCGGGTTCGACTCCCGGCGGAGCAAGTACTTTTTGTGATTCAATGTTTATTGAAATTATATATATATATAGTTGGTTAAGGAGAAATTTGTTTATATCACTAAAGAATATTGTAATCGTGATTTGAATGATTTAAGAATTTGTTGTAATTTTAATTTACAATTTATACAATATGTTGTAATAATATGACTTAGCTGTATTAACTTGACGAATCTTATTGTAATTTGTTTCACTTAATAGTTAATAAAGAATCTGTATATGAATGTGAAAAACATAGATTTGATCAAATGACCAGAAATAATTTCCTTTTAATCGCCAACTCAACTAGATTTTTAAGTTGAATATTATCTTTATGCTATGCATTTTTCAACAGAAAATATTACATTTATAATTCTGGAAATATTTTTTAAACTACTTTGACTGATAGTATTTAAAAACTTAATTTGAAACCCCTAAATCAAAATGACAAGTCAACTCATTATAAATTAAAAAATGTATTGCAAAATATTAACTACTGTGTATTATAATTAACAGTTTATAAAAACTATCGAAAACTCAACACAAAATCCTAAAAACCAAAACCAAAATATTTAAAAATATTAACAATAAAATAATCCTCTACAGCTCAAAAATAGATCTTTCTAAATCTCTAAGCTAAATCCAAAGAACTCTCTAAAGCCTTATCAATTATAAAATGGAAAGATCTCTTAAACAAAATGCCAAAGAAGCACTCACCACTAGTCAGAGCCACCATGAAGGAGGGCTGATGAGGTCGGATAGGGGGCTGGTAGAGAAGGATGGCCTTCTCTCCTGTTGTACGAAAACTGAAGGCTATGTCTCCCTTGGTCCAGCCAGGCACTTCTATGTATGATTGGCTGGAAGTGAATGTAACTACATATTTCTGTGTATCTGCAAACAAAAGAAGGAAAAGACTAAAACCACCTTTTTTCAAATAATTTCAAATTTCAAACAGAGCAGAAATGTTATACTTACACTTTTTGATAGTTTTTGTTTTAGCAACACAAAGAATCTTTCTTAAGAACATTTTACAATGTATTTTCTGTTCTCCACATAATATTCATAGGATTGATTCTATAATTATACGGTATGTAGTCTTAAAACCAGCAGGATCAAAAATATATTTTAACCACAAAAAGATTTAGGCTGAATTATAAATTGTTAAAATTTAAGTGTATGTAAAAAATGATTCACTGCGATTTACCCCTGGTTTGCTGTAGGCAAGTTATAATAATAGACAGTGTTCTTTCCAATCCACCATATCACTATTTAGCACCATAATGCTTGTAAAATATCACAATTTTAACATGATATATAGAACTATATTTATTGTGACCTTAGAGCTGAGAAGTATTATATTTATATGTTACTTTTAAATGTACACAAATTCTTTGAAAAGTCCTTAGGTGTAAAATACAAAATAATACATTTTATTATTGTTTTCACTTTATTCAAGAAATACTTCGGTGACTGTTGTATAAAAATCCCGTTTTTATGCATTTTTTTATTTCTTCACACAACATTTTTCAGATACTTTGAATTTAATTTGTAAGTAACTAAATATTTAAATATTTAAAATTACTATAATTTTGAAATTAATTAAAATTATTTTTACTTACTTCTTTTTCTTGATTATGTAGAAATTATGCAATTATCCATAAAAACTTCCAATCCTGCAGCTCAAATTACTGTTTCATAATGAAAAAAACATATAAAATACAGAATATAGAAGGAAATAAAAACACATTTTAAAATAGTACATTGTGTGTTTGCCTCAATATTTGTCTATGGCTAATATATTGCTATATGTATATGGAAGCACTTTTTACACATCCTTTACATTCATTGGGTTTTCAAATAATAATAAATAACATTTAAAATGGTAAATGTATAATTCACTTACTGGTTTCAACACATTCCAGAGGTCCAAGTGTAATTCTACCAAGAGCATCCTCGTCTAGATCTTTCTGCTGAAGGAACACCATTTTGGTGATGCCAAGAGAATCAGGAGAGATGTAGTAACCTTCGTCAGAGAGCCACTTGGCCTCAGAGATGTCACAATTGCAGGACTGTTCAGCATTCACACAAGAGCGGTTCACTACAACACAAGGAAACCATATCATTAGATTCTCAGGGATCCATCTTAGACCCTTCTCTTTTTCTCTGCAGTTAAGGGGTTTGGCCCAGAATTTTATTCAGGAAACTAACACATTATTCTATTCTAAGATGCATACTGCATACTTTTGGAGGCCTCTCCAAAAATATCTTAAAAGAATACGCAGCAAATAGACAGGGACAGCAATTCTGTGGATTCTGATCACATGTGTGAAAATAATTAGTTTATTGGTGTTAAATACAAACATTGTAAACAATCCATTTTTCAAGGTAGGGCCATGAACAAACAAACTAGTTCTTTGACCGGTCGTGCTACAGTAAATAGTGATAAACTAAAGGTTGAGAAATACAGATATATATTTGTGTTAAGGTTTGCTGAAAATGAGGAAAGTGAAGTTTTAAAACAGCATATTAAAGACAGTGTCAGTGGTAACTATGAAGTTACTAAATTAAAAAACCAATACCCGTGATACAGTTCTTCTAAAATTAGTACGCCCTTATATTCCTGGAATAGAGTTTTTGATCCAGACTTCTGGCCTGCTGGGATATATATTAGTCACTTTTGGTATTCCCGTAGAAGTTCTTGTGTATCTTTTTTAGAACCAAGCCAGGGACAAAGTCAAATAAAATATTAGTGGTGGAAAGAGATTCTGTACCAAAAAATCAGCCTTTACTAGAATTTAGTCATTAATAAACGAAATGCATGATTTAGAGACAGTGCTGCAAGAGTGTGGAAGTGATCTTGTTTGTATATATGGCTTAAGCTCCAAGAGACAGAATTCTACAACCTAAACGGCTATAACCTAGATGTGCTTACTGATTTATGTCGTAGAGGATACAGTGTCTCTGTTGAACAGTTCTGTACCTCAGACCATGCTTCTCTATTGTTCGATAGTTTGAAATCTGATTCTCCACAATTATCTGTCGAGCCAAGACAGCCGGTTTTAATTAGGCCTAAAACAGAGAACGTATTCAAGGCTACTCAGATTTTTTGGCTGAAGCAGATTGGTCACGCTTCAGCAGGATTTAAATGCAGAAGAAAATTTAAACTTGTTTTTCGATATAGTAAAATCGGGTATGAAACCTGTTTCCCAGTAGTTAAGAGAAACAGAAATAAAGGATGAAAGAAGATGAAACTCCAGTAGTATAATACAAATATTATGGAAAAAAAATAAAACTTCTAATGAAATTTCATGATTTAAATAAACTTTTCAATACAGAGGAATCTCATAAAGTACTATCTGAATATCGATCTCAATATAGAACTAAGGGAAACAAAATAAACAGTTCACTGCTGATAGCATCGAGAGTTCCGAAAACAATGTAAAGCCACATAGGAGCCATACGTTAAGTGACATCTACCAGTTCTCAAACTCACGTCTCCATGGATCCTAACCAATTCAACGAGTTCTTCACTTCTTCTGTAAGAGAGGCAGTCAAAGAATGTGGAGGCCAGACAGCTGCGGCACTGGATGTTCTCTACTCAGGAATTGACACAGCTTCAAATTTTCAATAAACAACTGTGTCTTGTGAAGAGGCAATGTCTCATATAAATTGTCTATAAAGCTTGAACAGTAAGATATCTATGGCCTATCCAGTGTCTTACTTAAAGCTATTGAAAATGTAGTATTAGTGCCACTAACCTTTTGGTATACTAAGTGTCTAACAGAAAGTATTTTTCCTAGTAAACTTAAGTTTTCTAAAGTGATTCCTATATGTAAGAAAGGCAATAAAGACATTCCATCTAGTTAAAGGCCAATATCATTCCGCACCTTCAACTCTACCAGCACTTTGAGATCAACACTCTTTTCTCTGCAAGTCAGTTTGGCTCTAGGGCAGGGAGATTTACAATTTAAGCAGTTCATAATATTATTTATTAAATAATCATCATATATAGCTTGTGAATTTTGAAGATAGTGTTGATACTGGGGTCACTCCAGTATCCAGCTCTATCAGCCGAGCCGATAAGAGCTCCTTATCTGTTTCAAGATTATAAGAGCCTCCTGTTACGCGTGTGTCTTTTCCTGTCTTTGCCATATAGTTTTCTTTTATAAGTCGTAAAAAATGGCAATTTGTGGCGTCTGTAGAAAATCTTCTAATGATGAGAGTGATGTGAAGTGCACAGGATCATGTGGTTATGTGTTTCATGGGGATTGCATCAGAGATGAGAAGAAAACACAGTCAACTAAGGACTTCAAATGTAAAGAGTGCAGGGCTTCATCTTCACAAAGCAGCGCAAAATCTACTGCATCATGTGAGCTGAGCAAGGACTTCTTACTTAAGGTAATGGAAGGCTTTAAAAAAGATGTTTTTACTGAAATGGAGGGTTTCAAAAAGGAGGTATTCACAGAGATAGTAGCATTTAGGAAAGATGTAAACGAGCTGTCATCGTCTCTGCAATTTATGTCTGATAAAATGGACTCTTCCTGTAAATTAATGGAAAAGTTAACTGCACAATTTGCTGAATTGAAAAAAGAAAATGAAGAAATAAAAACAAAAAACATCTTCCTTGTTAACGAAGTGCGAGAGTTGCGTGAAAAAATGTGAAATATGGAACAATACTCAAGAGTGAACAATATTGAGATAAGTGGTCTCCCTGCAACCAAAGACGAGAGTGTCGATGATTTGGTGAGGGATGTGGGTTTGGCCATCGGGGTCGAGGTCCACGTCGGTGACATCTCCGCCGCTCACTGAGTCCCGTCCTTCAGAAAAGACAGGGATCCTGCGCTGGTCGTGCAGTTCGTCAACAGGACTAAGAAAGAAGAGTGGATCACTAAGTACAGGATGAAGAAACCATCATTGACAGCCCAGCAGGTGAATCAGCGCTTCCCAAGTCAGCGAGTCTACATAAACGACCATCTGTCGCCCGAGAACAAGCAACTTTTGTCCAAATTGAAGCAGAAGTGTCGCGAAATCGGCTACACCTATGCCTGGTGCAGGGACGCCAAGTTTTTTTTTTATCGAGGACATTGATAAGCTCAAATAAACACTGATATAGTATTACAACTTATGTGAGTACAGTAAAATTATTTTTTGTTTTATTACCGTAAATGGAAATTGTTTTTAAGTGCGCTTTATTTGTAGACCATTCATACTAAAAATACTTTTACTTGACATACAAAATAAAAAATTATGACTAACTATTCATTTTCATTAAATACGTTCTTTGTTGGAGAAAATAACGAGCAAAGTTATGATTTAATTTATGCTAACATACGGAGCTTAAGAAAAAACTTCAATGCTTTTATTTTAGAACTAAGCCAAATTAAAAAGAAAATTAGCATATTAGTTATGTCTGAAATTTGGATAAGTAGCGACGAAGTTGATTTGTTTCATATTCAAGGGTACAACACCGTGCATTGCTGCAATGACACGTACCGATCGGGAGGGGTAATTTGCTATGTCGCTGATGAAATATGTGTAACTAATTTATTTAAATGTAAATCTGATAACAGCTGATGTTTTGTTTTTAAAACTTAAATTCAATAATTATTTCTTTAATCTAATTTGTATTTATAGATTGCAGGCTTTTAGTGGAGAAAATTTTATTAATGAATTTGTTACACATTTGTCAAATGTGGGAAATAATTCAATTATTGTAGGTGACATTAACATAGACTTACTAGACGGTTCACAGACAACTCAGCACTATTTGACAATGTTGAATGTTTTAGGATTCTCTCAAAGTATTAATTGCCCAACTAGAATTACTCCCCAGACAAAGTCTTGTTTGGATCATATTTTTATCAGATGTAAAGATGTATCGCGTTTTATTACTACAGTTTTTGACATTCATTTGACAGATCACTGCCTGCTTGGCTTAAAAGTATTTTCAAACAATAAACGTAGTTATTATCTAAATATAAACAAAAATAACTTTCCCAATGAAATGTTTTCTACCGATTATGTATTATTTAAAAGAAAACTAAATGAAATGTCCTTTGAGAATATTTTTATGAATACTGATGTAAATGTATGTTTTAACACTTTCCATGATGTTTTCAGTAATATTATAAATAGTTGTAAGAGGTCTGAAGGTATACATGAAAAGCTGTACAGGGCTAAAACATTTTGTCCATGGATTAATGCGACAATTCTGTCAAAACTGAATAGAAAAAAACATTTATATAAAATACTAAAACAAAGGTTGTATGATCGGAACTATATAAATTATTTTAATCGTTTTAGTGAGAATTTGAAACAAGAAATAAATGAAACAAAACAGGCTTACTTTGCACAAAAACTTTTGTCTTGTAGAAATGATTCAGCAGAACAATGGAAAATAATAAATAGTTTAACAGGAGTAAATAAAAGTAAAATTATTGATCGAGTGGAGCTGGATAACGGAGAACTGATAACAGAGCCGGACATAATCGCCCATGAAGTAAACAACTATTTTATCAAGGTACAGTCAGTTCAAGAAAATGTTGGTGGAGTCGGACCTCTCCACCTCAACCATAATTTATCTTCTTTTTATGTATTACCAACCACAAATAATGAAGTGTTGGAAGTAATAAGAGGTTTGAAAAACAAGAAGTCTAGCGGTTTTGATAATATAAATACTAATTTGATTAAGCTAGTAGCAGACGTTACATCACCGGTTTTATCACATATAATTAATTTGAGTTTTCACACTGGGGTATTTCCTGACAGACTAAAAACAAGTGTAGCAGTCCCTATTTTCAAAAAAGGAATTTCATTAAAATTAGACAATCTACGTCCTATTAGTTTGTTATCTGTTTTTTCTAAAATTTTTGAAAAATTAATGAAAGTTAGGCTTATTAACTATTTGAACAGTATATCTTTTTTTAGTGAAGATCAATATGGTTTTAGAAAAGGCAAAAATACAGAGGATGCTTTAATAAATGTAACGGATCTGATTTATAGCAGTTTAAACAGTGGAAATAAGGCCACAGGCTTATTTATTGACTTTAAGAAGGCTTTTGATTTGGTAAATCATAGAATATTGCTTGTGAAGTTGGAGGCAGCAGGGGTAAGAGGAGTAGCACTCAGCTGGTTCCGTACTTTCCTCACAGGCCGTCAGCAGCGAGTCCGCATAGGAAACTGCCTTAGTGGACCTTTAAGGATTGAGCGCGGAGTTCCTCAGGGATCTGTCATTTCTGCATCCCTTTTTCTTGTTTTTATAAACGACATGCTTAAATTAAATTTCTTTGGAAAACCTAGTGCGTTTGCGGATGACGTGGCGTTATTTTACACAAGCAAAAATATTGACATTTTGACGAACCGAGTAACAGATGATCTTAATACACTGAGATATTGGTGTTCTGCAAATGAAATGTACATAAATGTGAAAAAGACAAAGTATGTAAATTTTGATTTTAAGGGTTTTGAGTTAAGTACAGTATTAAAGTACCATAGTTTAGATTGCATAAACGAAAATTGCAGTTGCGAATGCATTGCGAAGGAGTCAAGTTTTACATATTTAGGGGTGGTTCTTGATCAACATTTAAACTGGGAAGCACACGTAAAAACAGTTCAAACTAAATTAAAATCATCACTTAGAAAATTTTACTTTTTAAAAAATATTTGTAGTACACAACTCTTAAGGAGTATTTATTTTTCATTAATAGAATCTAGATTGCAATATGGTGTGATTTGTTGGGGAGGGACCCACAAGTACATAATTGAAAGATTAAGAGTAATACAAAACCACTTTATAAGATTAATTTTAAGCAAACAAAAAAGGGAAAGCTCTTTTCCTCTATTTGTTGATATGAAGGTTTTACCTATCCAGCATCTATATGTTTTTAAAGTTTTGAGATTATTTTATTTGCGTAGCGGAAACACTGGGACAACAGATCTTTTATATTTGACCAGAAGCATTGATCGTAGAATGTTTAGAATGTTGAAAGTATCCAAGTCTTTATTTAAACATTCTTTTCAGTATAGTGGTCCAAAATTATTCAATTTATTACCAGAGGAAATAAAGAAAGTGCAAAACATAAATAATTTGTTGCGTTCAAATTAAAAACTGGTTGTTTTCTCAACCAGATGTTTCTCATTTTAAGGATTAATAATTGTATCAGGGAAGCTGTATAGCTGAAATATTTTATTTGTTACAACATGTTTAAGTTTATTCTGTTAATATGGGGCGAGTTGTTTATTTTTCTGTTTAATTGTCACTTTTAATTAAAAGTTTTCTTTTAAACACTGTGAGTATTATTTTTTTTGTTTAGTATAAGCATACAGTAAAATATTGTTGGATGAAGTACTACAGCTTTTCAAGTATATTTTGTCTTTAGTCTAAATGATTATGTATTGTAGTTTGTTAATTATAATTAACAAGGTAAAAGTCAGCTGTGTCTGACAGACGCCACAAAGTGCGGCTCAACTGGTAGCAACGAAATATTTATGGACTCAAGAATTTTATTAGTTTTTATTTAGTACAATCACTGACCACAATACTTGTAAGAGTGGTCAGTGTTTTCCAGGGAAATTTTCATTTAGTTTGTTTTTGTGCATTTTAAATGCTGGAATAAATCATTATTCTCATTATTCTCACTCTGAGCAACCTCAGTAAAGCTTTAGATTGTGTTGGCCACAGAACTTTGCTTTCTAAATTAAGTTACTATAGTCTCTGTGATACCTCTTATCCTTAATGAAATCCTATCCTAAGAGGAGGCAGCAGATTGTTTCAGTAAATGGGTAACTTTCAAAATGTATTAACATATGTTGGGGTGTATCACAAGGGTCTGTGAGTAGCAAATGTAAAAAAAGCATATCTTAACGTAGCCTATTTCAGCTTCTTTCAGGGCATACTGTTGTATGGCATTGCTCTGTGGGGCAGTTCAAGTGGAGTCAATAACATATTAGTGATTCCGAAGAAAGTTGTCAGATTATTGGCTGGAGCAAGATTTAGGGACCTTACAAAGAAGATAATTCTTTAACTTTGAGATCAGATATACATACAACACAACAAATTGTAACAATCTTCATATGCTTTATTACAGGCTAAGTAAGTTAGCCAGTAACTATAAAATTCAAGGCGTCAAAGTATTTAACAAGCTTCCCTTGCAGTTAAGAAACATTGAACCTATCTGAAAGTTTAAAGACGTTTTGATGTGTAGCTTGGTTAAATATTCTTTTTATTCTGTTAGAGTGTTTTGATGCTGATTTCAATGCTATGTTTAAAGCCTCTTTATTAGAGAAGGGCATAAATTTTATAGAATAGGTCTATTTCTCCTAAGTTAGAGATATACACTGTATATATGTACTTTTCCATAATATTACAAGTAAAAGTGTCTAATGACGATACACAATTCTATTCTATCCTATTCTTGGGCTGAGTGACTCAGAGGTCTATAGTTTAAGCAATGAAGAGGAAGAATCAGCGAAACTATACTGGCTGAATTATTCAGTCATCGCAAGTTGTCAGCAGGAGTTATATAAGAATCCTTTTTGCCTTTAGTCATAAGAGGTGGACATCAGGAAGGTAGCTGAATGTTGCTAGAATTTTTGAATGAGTGGAGTATGATGGTTAGGAGAGCACAATAGACTCTACTTCACAGCGTTATGGGCAGAAAGCCACACTCTAGAAAGAGCAATCTCATGATAATACCTGAAGTGTTTTTTGTTCAAGTTTTTAAAAAGGAATTTTTGTAAATTATTCTAAAGTAATGTCTTTTAAAATAATAGTTCTACAAAGCTGACAAAAATATTACTTTTACAACTCGTATTACAATAGTTCCTATGCTTCTGAACAAATTTTGTAGTTTATTGTTAAGTAATAATTTATTGTCTCTTCAGCTTGTTGTCAAACTATTCTGCTTGAAAAAATAAAAAAAACAAACTGAGGTTGATTTGTCTTCAGATTAGTGGAAGAAATATTGCAATCTAATGTAAAACCGATGAAATTTGAATCCAAAGCAAAGTAATTTAATAAGATAAAAAATTGAAACCTATATTTTGTCAAATTAAAAAAAATTAACAAAGCTTTGAAATGTAATCATGTAAAGACAAAGATATAAACTAATTTTGCATTATAAACAATATTTGCTGCTATAAACCACATGTTATTTGTAGATCAGTGTACCTGCACAAGGGCAGGAGCCACGCTTAACGTTGCCAAGGTAGTCAACGGTTCCGTTGTGAGCAGCAGAGATGAACCACGTGGCCGAATGCAGCTCTAGAGGGGCCTTGTAGCAATCGTACTTGATGTACTGGCTGCAGTACAGTGAATGTGAGATGAGTTCTGTCAACATTGCCGAGTTGAACTCTCGGTAAGAAATGTCAAAACTAAAATCAGTCTCTGCAGAGCTCCTCACATCCTGAAATTTAAAAAATCATAATTTGAACTATTACGACGTACTGTACATTTTTTGGAGTACAACGTCAACACATTATGAATTGTTAAAAAAAGGAATGTCTCAGCATTAGAATTTGGAAAGTCTGATCCGATCATCAAGATGTGACGTCACAAGGGATGGATAGAGCAAAGATAATATTATTGTTACACTTATAAAAGATCACTAGTCACTTTCCCCTTCAACCATTATCATGCCAATCACCTATTTCCTTCGATAGCATCTCCGATGAACTATTATACTCACTATAACATAATAAATGAACTAACAACTTGGCTGGGAAGATTGTGCTCGACGATGGTCTTCGTCGAGTCCTCCAGAGACTGGAACTCACACTTGACGTGGGCTGGAGGAAACCTGCCATTACCGTCAATGTCGATCAAGTACACGTCAGGCTTGGTGTAGCCCAGCAGTGCCAGCTCCTCACACGTCTTGCGGAATTTGGCTGCAACATTCACTCGATATGTGTTTACAATTATTGGCAAGAAACTCTGTTCACAAATTGAGACCAATTTCAATTAAAATAATAACAGAGGTCGACTGTTTGACATCTATTAATCACTCTTGAGCTGTAGTACATAAATGATAAATATTTAAATATGCTGACCATTTTCTTTTCTTGATTATTTCAAATTTGAAACTTTAAAAAATTCCAAAGTATTTTTTTTGTGAATTTCAAAAATTACTTTTTTGAGCATGACTTTCTTGCAAGATCTAATTTATTTATTAGTTCCTGACAATATATTGAGGGAACCGTGTTTGAAAACCTGGTACAGGAGTATCTGATAGATTTTTTGAAATTATAAACATAATTCTTAATCCACTAAAAAACTTTACACACAATGTATGTAAACTCTCCAGCATGAACAGAATTACAAATTTTATTTAATATAAATAAGTTACCTTTAGTATTTGGCAATAACAGCTACACCTGAAACTCATTAGTTAGATCGAAAACAATAATTATACGTATTACGACACTATTCAGATCTGAGAAACAGTAAAATAATAAACTATCATGCAACTCACCAAAATGGCAATTCTTCCCTATATATCCAGTCTCTTTACAATCACAAGAGAGATGATCCTCCTTCACGGAGCAGATGCCTCCGTGCTCGCAAGCATTAGGGCTCTTGCAGGGATCCACCAACTCACAATTGTCCAGTGACACGTGACCGAAAGTATGCTTTGTGCGAGTCACATAGCGAGGCTCTATCAAGAAGCCATTCACCGAGATCTTCTGCATACATCCCACCAATCCTGACAAAAATCAGTTAGATTAAACTCAACGATGTACTTAAAGTCTAAAAAATATTCCCTATTGTCATTAAAAATTATCTAAATAGGAATACAACTTAACCTTAACTCCTTTGCAGACAAAATATATGTTCCTAAACAATGAGTAGTTAATTTAATTTTGTTTCTTTATGTTACCAATAAGTTTTGTGGTTTTTTTTATTTCTTTAGATCAGGGTTTTTATATATTTTCTAGACATACTGACTGTGGTAGATGCAACCTACTACTATTCAGGCTGTCTGTCTACTACTACTACTACTACAATACAATACAATACAATACAAATTCACTTTGTTCATAATTTGTACATAACATGTAACAAACATAAAATGGCGTCAGTTTACAATATACCATACATTACAATAACTATGGTATCATAAGATATTACAAGGTGCATAATGCCTACTCAATTTACAAAATTTTTATTCTAGGCCCATGACAAATCGGTCATTATAACGGTTATCATTATGTACAAGATTATTTTGTGTATTTTACATTTCAGTCCTTAAGGCTACTAACTAAAGACAAAAAAACTCATCAAATGAATAAAGTGGTCTACTGATCAAATACTGCTTTAGCTTATTTTTAAAGTTTTGAAAATTGTCAATTGCTAAAATATCTTTAGGTAAATTATTGTAAAATCTAATGCCTGCAACTATTGGTTTTTTCCTTGTGAACTGCAAATTAATTTGTGGAGCTGCCAAATGAGTACAGTGTCTAGTTGAATAGTTATGGAAGGTGCCTAATCTAGGTAAGCTGTAATTAGCTTTCCTTACTTCTAATATTGTGTCCATAATGTAAAGCCCATAAATAGTTAAAATACCTAAATCCGAAAATATTTGTTTCACTGACTCCTGTCTCTGTAAATTTAACATAACCCTCATAGCCTTTTTTTGTAACAGCAAAATACTTTGCAAATTAGCATTACTGGTTGCTCCGTACAAAGCAACACCAAAAGAAATATGCGAGTGAATATGTGAGTAATAAACCATTTTTAAAGTTTCCAGATTACAATATTTTGAAATTGATTTCAATGCGTAAAGACCAGAAGATATTTTCCTTTGAATTACCTGTATGTGACCATCCCAAGTTAAGCATTCATCCAATGTCAAACCTAAAAATTTAATTTGATCTACTCTTTCTATTTGTGTGTTCTGAACCTCAATTTTTGGCTGTGGATTGAGTTTATTTTTGTGTGTACAAAATGAAATATATTTAGTTTTATCTGCATTAAGTGACAAATTTTTTTCACAAAAATAATCATATATTGATGTTATATTTTGGTTTGCTATATTTTCTATTTCATTTAGAGATTTATGAGATATAACTAGGTTGCAGTCATCTGCATACAAACACATTTTACTATTTAAATTTAATACAGTATTCGGTAAACCTTTAATATAGCACAGAAATAATAAGGGGCCAAGTATAGAGCCTTGAGGGACTCCATATTTAATTATTTTCATTTTTGATTTAACAGAGGTTAGTTGCCCATTCTGAATATGAGGAAGTCCAACGTATTGTTTTCTCTCTTTAAGATAGGAAATAAACCAGTTCAACGGCACACCCACAATCCCTAAATGTTCTAATGTTCTAATAAGAGTATTATGGCAGACTCTGTCAAATGCTTTGCTGAGGTCCATAAATATACCAAAAGCACGATTACCCGAGTCCACAGAATCCAGAACTGACTCCACAAACTCAATTCCAGCAGTGATGACAGATCTACCCGACCTAAACCCATGCTGCTCCTCCTCAAATAACCCATTAGTTTCTAAGAATTCCACTAACCTAATATGCATTACACGCTCAAATATTTTGGAGAAGGTTGGCAGTATTGACAATGGACGATAATTAGTAGGATCAGTTGTACTACCTTTCTTAAAAACAGTTTTTATTTTAGAAATTTTCAGTTTTTTTGGAAATATTCCACTCACAAAAGAAGAGTTAATAACATGCATCATAATCAATAGATATTTTGCATTTTTTATAATAGGCATAGGGACATCGTCATACCCCGCAGAGAATTTATTTTTAAAAGATGATATGACTTTATCAAGTTCAATTTCGCTTAAAGGCTTTATACGAAGCTGTTTGTTGGGTGGATTTTGAGTATTTAAATTATTACTATCATGGTTAACACAGATAAGGAAATTTTGAACTATACTGTCATCTACAACATTTATGAAGTGACTATTAAATATTTCACAAACTTTGTATGGATCGGAGCTCATTTGGCCATCTGCAATCAATGTAATGTCATTGTTTCTTTCTATTTTAGGTTTTATTTCTTTATTTATTATTTTCCAAGTAGATTTGCAGACATTATCAGAATTCATGATTTTATTATTTATAAATTCCTTTTTTGCATCAATGGCATTTAAATGATATCTTTTTTTTCATTAAGTAATTCTTTTGTAGCTCTATCTTTAGTTAACCTAACAGTCTGACTTAATGCAATTAATTCTTCCTTTTCTTTTTTAAGTTCATAGTTTATCCAATTGTCCTTATTAATGTTATCAACCCTGGATTTTACTAATGGAAAGCACAAATCAAAATAATACATAAATATGCCGTAAAAAGTGTCATATTTATGTTCTACTGGAGCATTGTACAGATCTAGCCATGTTTCTGAAGCTAATTTTTTAACAAATAAATCATTATTTTCTTTTGTAAATTTTCGTTTTAGTTGTGAAATTGGCTGGTTTTCTTTTTTATTAGGATAAGCAATTTCTAACAGCTGAGCATCATGATCAGATAGCTCTGTGACCAGACCAGAAACCGAAAGTTGTGAATATAGTAATAATATTATCTATACCACTTTCAGAACCAATGGTAACCCTTGTAGGAAAATTAACAAGATATTGTATGTTGTGCTGAATTAAAGTATTCTTTAATCCATTATGGGCTGAATTCTCCTTTAAAACATCTATATTTATGTCCCCTGCCAGAATTATATTTTCATATTTAGTAAGTAACATACCTAGAGCAATGTCAAGCTTATTCAAGAACACATTATCATACATTATGCCAGGAGTTCTGTACAATCCAACTATAATTATTGACAAATTGCCTAGTTTACCATCTACTGCACAACACTCAAATTCTTTTTCACTTATTAATTCTGTAATTTTTGGAATATTAACATTTTTTAATTGTGTACTACTTTTGCTGTTAGTAAGTATCATAACTACTATTCAGGCTGTATGTTTACTACTACTACTATTCAGGCTATCTGTCTATTACTACTACTACTACTATTCAGGCTGTCTGTCTACTACTACTACTACTACTACTATTCAGGCTGTCTATCTACTACTTCTATTAATATTCAGGCTGTATGTTTACTACTACTACTATTCAGGCTGTCTGTCTACTACTACTACTATTCAGGCTGTATGTTTACTACTACTACTATTCAGGCTGTCTGTCTACTACTACTACTATTCAGGCTGTCTATCTACTACTTCTATTACTATTCAGGCTGTATGTTTACTACTACTACTATTCAGGCTGTCTGTCTACTACTACTACTATTCAGGCTGTATGTTTACTACTACTACTATTCAGGCTGTCTGTCTACTACTACTATTCAGGCTGTCTGTCTACTACTATTACTATTCAGGCTGTCTGTCTACTACTATTACTATTCAGGCTGTCTGTCTACTACTACTACTATTCAGGCTGTCTATCTACTACTTCTATTACTATTCAGGCTGTATGTTTACTACTTCTACTATTCAGGCTGTCTGTCTACTACTACTACTATTCAGGCTGTATGTTTACTACTACTACTATTCAGGCTGTCTGTCTACTACTTCTATTACTATTCAGGCTGTCTGTCTACTACTACTACTATTCAGGCTGTCTATCTACTACTTCTATTACTATTCAGGCTGTATGTTTACTACTACTACTATTCAGGCTGTCTGTCTACTACTACTACTACTATTCAGGCTGTATGTCTACTACTACTACTATTCAGGCTGTCTGTCTACTACTACTATTCAGGCTGTCTGTCTACTACTACTACTATTCAGGCTGTCTGTCTACTACTTCTATTACTATTCAGGCTGTATGTTTACTACTACTACTATTCAGGCTGTCTGTCTACTACTTCTATTACTATTCAGGCTGTATGTTTACTACTACTACTATTCAGGCTGTCTGTCTACTACTACTACTATTCAGGCTGTCTGTCTACTACTACTACTATTCAGGCTGTCTGTCTACTACTATTACTATTCAGGCTGTCTGTCTACTACTACTACTATTCAGGCTGTCTATCTACTACTTCTATTACTATTCAGGCTGTATGTTTACTACTACTACTATTCAGGCTGTCTGTCTACTACTACTACTATTCAGGCTGTCTGTCTACTACTACTACTACTATTCAGGCTGTCTGTCTACTACTACTACTATTCAGGCTGTCTGTCTACTACTTCTATTACTATTCAGGCTGTATGTTTACTACTACTACTATTCAGGCTGTCTGTCTACTACTACTACTATTCAGGCTGTCTGTCTACTACTACTACTACTATTCAGGCTGTCTGTCTACTACTACTACTATTCAGGCTGTCTGTCTACTACTTCTATTACTATTCAGGCTGTATGTTTACTACTACTACTATTCAGGCTGTCTGTCTACTACTACTACTATTCAGGCTGTCTGTCTACTACTACTACTATTCAGGCTGTCTGTCTACTACTACTACTATTCAGCTGTCTGTCTGTCTACTACTACTACTATTCAGGCTGTCTGTACTATTCACTATACTACTACTACTATTCAGGCTGTCTGTACTACTACTACTACTATTCAGGCTGTCTGTCTACTACTACTACTATTCAGGCTGTCTGTCTACTACTACTACTATTCAGGCTGTCTATCTACTACTTCTATTACTATTCAGGCTGTATGTTTACTACTACTACTATTCAGGCTGTCTGTCTACTACTACTACTATTCAGGCTGTCTGTCTACTACTACTACTACTATTCAGGCTGTCTGTCTACTACTACTACTATTCAGGCTGTCTGTCTACTACTACTACTATTCAGGCTGTATGTTTACTACTACTACTATTCAGGCTGTCTGTCTACTACTACTACTATTCAGGCTGTCTGTCTACTACTACTACTATTCAGGCTGTCTGTCTACTACTACTACTACTATTCAGGCTGTCTGTCTACTACTACTACTATTCAGGCTGTCTGTCTACTACTACTACTATTCAGGCTGTCTATCTACTACTTCTATTACTATTCAGGTTGTATGTTTACTACTACTACTATTCAGGCTGTCTGTCTACTACTACTACTACTATTCAGGCTGTATGTTTACTACTACTACTATTCAGGCTGTCTGTCTACTACTACTACTATTCAGGCTGTCTGTCTACTACTACTACTATTCAGGCTGTATGTTTACTACTACTACTATTCAGGCTGTCTGTCTACTACTACTACTATTCAGGCTGTCTGTCTACTACTACTACTATTCAGGCTGTCTGTCTACTACTACTACTACTATTCAGGCTGTCTGTCTACTACTACTACTATTCAGGCTGTCTGTCTACTACTACTACTATTCAGGCTGTCTATCTACTACTTCTATTACTATTCAGGTTGTATGTTTACTACTACTACTATTCAGGCTGTCTGTCTACTACTACTACTATTCAGGCTGTCTGTCTACTACTACTACTACTATTCAGGCTGTCTGTCTACTACTACTACTATTCAGGCTGTCTGTCTACTACTACTACTACTACTATTCAGGTTGTCTGTCTACTACTACTACTATTCAGGCTGTCTGTCTACTATTGCTACTATTAGTCTGCCCATGACTCACTGCGGAAGGAAAATCATCTATTAGTATGATGTTTCCTTAAGCAAATATGATTTCTACTAGAGATAGATTTCCTTAAGTAATTTAATAATATATAACATCAATCATTCCAATGATATTCAACAGAAAATTAAGGACTTTTATACATTTATTCCTTTAACTATTGTAGGCCTACTTAATTTCTTTCCACATAATAAAATTTCACTTAAAAATGATGGTCATAAGATGAGTGCAGCAGTAAGTAACAACTAATGCCCATAAGCAGAGAAGACAATGATGTTCATCTGCTTGTCAGAGTTATCGGGTAAGCCTGTACTGGCAGCAGTAAGTAACAATTAATGCCCATATGCAGAGAAGACAATGATGTTCATCTGCTTGTCAGAGTTATCGGGTAAGCCTGTACTGGCAGCAGTAAGTAACAATTAATGCCCATATGCAGAGAAGACAATGATGTTCATCTGCTTGTCAGAGTTATCGGGTAAGCCTGTACTGGCAGCAGTAAGTAACAATTAATGCCCATATGCAGAGAAGACAATGATGTTCATCTGCTTGTCAGAGTTATCGGGTAAGCCTGTACTGGCAGCAGTAAGTAACAACTAATGCCCATATGCAGAGAAGACAATGATGTTCATCTGCTTGTCAGAGTTATCGGGTAAGCCTGTACTGGCAGCAGTAAGTAACAACTAATGCCCATATGCAGAGAAGACAATGATGTTCATCTGCTTGTCAGAGTTATCGGGTAAGCCTGTAATGGCAGCAGTAAGTAACAATTAATGCCCATATGCAGAGAAGACAATGATGTTCATCTGCTTGTCAGAGTTATCGGGTAAGCCTGTACTGGCAGCAGTAAGTAACAACTAATGCCCATATGCAGAGAAGACAATGATGTTCATCTGCTTGTCAGAGTTATCGGGTAAGCCTGTACTGGCAGCAGTAAGTAACAACTAATGCCCATATGCAGAGAAGACAATGATGTTCATCTGCTTGTCAGAGTTATCGGGTAAGCCTGTACTGGCAGCAGTAAGTAACAACTAATGCCCATATGCAGAGAAGACAATGATGTTCATCTGCTTGTCGGAGCTATCAGGTAAGTCTATACTGGCAGCTATAAAAATTGTGTTAAGCTCTTAATCTGGAATAGATTAGATTCTGACAACACTATTGGAATTGCTGTCATCAGAAGAAACAAATCATTAATTAAATAGCTCTACTGAAGGAAAGTTATTCACAAGCATAACAATAAGTTTCTTTTCAGGTTGATGATTTAAAATATTCACTATAAATGCCTGCAATCAAAGGCAGGTTAAACTTACCAGCATCTATCGTTTTCTATCAATTTGCACTTATCAATCTGAAGATGAAACATCAATAATTTATCTGTTATTTTGTGATTTTGTGAGTAACCTCTTCAACATTCTAACTCAGTGGTGGAATTTGTGTACTAAACTATCACTGTTAGTTTGTGTAATGAATAAACTCTAATCAGGTTCCTTCTCTTAAACTATCAGAATCTAACCAAGAACTAACCCAGGCTAGACTTGGGTCCTACTCCACTGCCGATGGTGATAACATCACTCAGTTTGAACTGCAGCCCAAACAGGTCAGCTGTCTTACTTTTGGAGTCCACAATCAGATTCACCTCTCCGTCATTGTAGGTTAGCTCTATCTGGACAGTCAAATGCAGAATACACTGGTTGAGCCAAAATATACACAATTGCTGCAAAATATATAATACAGATAATAATTATGTGGTCCAAAAATTATATTTATTTGGGATAAAATATTGTTCCCTCTTTATAAACCACAATTCTTTCAGCCTTTTCAGTTTTAATGTCAACAGACTTTTCAATAGAATAGTATTATAATCAACTGAAGAACTGTATTTAATATGAAGTTTTTATTGATAGTTGTTGACTGAAGATAGCCTCTGTACAGTGTGGCAGACTTCTCAATATTAACTGTCTAGCAATGTGTGCAATATCTATAGCCTACACTGCTAATGGTGGAATCAACAACCAGAGTTAAAGATTCATAAATACGAGTATTGTATAATCATAAGAAACCATAAAGGCTATCCATTACTATTCTAGTCTATCATTGGGGGAAAAAATGAAACTGATCCATGACTACTTTAATCAAAAATTCAAAAATATTGTATTCACTTTAAAACTTGTCATCATAAATAGAGTCAAATTAGTTACATCACAATAATCACTCACAGTGTGCCATTCATCCTTGGAGTCAAACTTGACGGTAGTCAGATGTGTGATGTTCTTGTTCTGCTCGGGTATCACTTCAAAACGAATCTCTTCGTTTACCATTCTCAACTGAAAATTGAAAATATATATTCAAAACTGTTTAGTTCATTTAGTATTTCTCAGTGTACGTATACAAGTGGACTCTATATCTGGATTTCAAATGTCAGTACATAATGAGTGAGAAAATGAATAGTTTTATTTTACATTGACTTAATATTACAATCCAGTATGAAAAATGTATATTTGTGAACTTTTATTGTACAGTACCCGAGTCGCTTAAGCTCAAGTACTGGACCAGTACAGTATTACTTAATAACTGTTTCTTAGTTTGTCAACATCAGATTATAACAAAGCGTACAGTGCAAGCAAAACTGACCTCCCACTGGCCCAGACCCAGAGAGGACACCACCTCGGCAGTGGCCAGTATGGCCATGCTGCGACTGCTCTTGAACTCGAAACACAGGTGCAGGTACTCGGGGGTGGTTATCGGCCACCAGACGTGGGCCACCGAGAACGGGAACGTGATGGGGATAACCTTCATTAACATTACACAAAACTATTTTAAAATGCTGACGACACAAAGAGCAATAAATATATTTGACTACAGTTATGAATATTTCTCTTTTATTACGAGATTTCATTGTTAAGCTGTACGAGGTTTGTCCTAAAACTGCAAAAGCCACTTTTGTCATCCAACGCTTCTACTTAAGGAAATATTCCTTAACGTAATTTTTTGGAGTGGTTAACATGTTTTGTCAAATTTATATTCTGATCTTTTCTACACTCTCATATCTTTTCCCTTTAAGAAGAATTTTAATCTTTGAGAACAGCCAGAAATAACACGGAACTTCAATAAGACTGAAGGGAGACTGTTGAAACTGTTTTAGATAAGGAAGTCAGATTCTTTTCAGGCAAACCTCGTATGAAAGAAATACAATTGAAACAAAATATTTTGGAACTTCATAAATTGAAGAGTTTTGAACATGGTAGTTCAAATATTTTTTTATCTAATATTTTTAAAGTGCTGAACAAGAAAACTTATTATGAAAGAGTCATTTGAATTATAACAATGTTATTTCCCTACAATACTTTTTGTTTCCCCATGTGAACCCATCCCCAACAAACAGTTTTAGCAATGTAGCAAGAATCGTTAGTTTGAGTTATTGGAACGATGAGACATAGTATTTTTCTAACTCGATGCATCGCTGAAGGTTAATTTTTACAAAGTTAAAGTAGAAAAAGAAGAAAACAAACAAACCTTGATGTCGTACTCAAAAAACATTGGATCAAGCACTCCTATGTAATGGACCTTAGGGTTGCCTTTCTTCAGCTCATACAGAATGGAGATCTCATTAAAATAGACATATTTTAGGGAGCCGACAAAATTGTTGTGTGACGCAAGCCCTGGAACACAGCAATGTCAATTTATTGTGATTTTACATGTTTATCCATAACAAGATCTGATCTATACGAATAATAAAAAGGCATAGTGGACATGTACATATACGGCTATATACAAGCAAAAAAGTTATATTTTACTTTTTATAAAAATGAATGCAAAATTGCTCCCATTAATTTTGACAATTATGTCAATACCTTTAAAAATTAATGATTTAAAAAAAGGTAACAACAGCAATCTGCACTATTTAAAAAATTGGAATTCTTATACAGCAATGACAAGACATTGATTGATTAAATGATAAATTGTCTGACTGTAGTAGTGAGTTATGTCTATGTCAAATTACAAAATAACCCAAAGCTGTTTTCTATTAAGAAACAAAATAGAATAACTTTAGTATATTCATAATATTTACAAAACACAACCAATGTATTTCTATGCTAGGCGGGCTCGATAGATGTTCACAAGATTCTACAGTTTATATTAAAAGGGGAACGTCAATATAGACCATACAAAACTAATTGGTAAGAGGACCTTGATTGAATTATATGTCTGAACTGACTTCTATCTAATTGGCCTCATTATGCGTCTGACCTCTGCTATGCACAACAACACTAACTAGTTGATTGCGGCCATTAGTCAATACTGCAACTGACCCATTCATCACTATGTCTGAACTGACGTCTATCTGATCGGGCTATGGACAACAACACTAACTAGTTGATTGCAGCCATTAGTCAATATTGCAACTGACCCATTCATCACTATGTCTGAACAGACTTCTATCTAATCGGGCTATGGACAACAACACTAACTAGTTGATTGCAGCCATTAGTCAATATTGCAACTGACCCATTCATCACTATGTCTGAACAGACTTCTATCTAATCGGCCTCGCCATGCATCTGACCTCTGCTATGGACAACAACACTAACTAGTTGATTGCAGCCGTTAGTCAATATTGCAACTGACCCATTCATCACTATGTCTGAACTGACGTCTATCTAATCGGGCTATGGACAACAACACTAACTAGTTGATTGCAGCCATTAGTCAATATTGCAACTGACCCATTCATCACTATGTCTGAACAGACTTCTATCTAATCGGCCTTGCCATGCATCTGACCTCTGCTATGGACAACAACACTAACTAGTTGATTGCAGCCATTAGTCAATATTGCAACTGACCCATTCATCACTATGTCTGAACTGATGTCCATCTAATCGGCCTCGTCATACATCTGACCTCTGCTATGGACAACAACACTAACTAGTTGATTGCGGCCATTAGTCAATATTGCAACTGACCCATTCATCACTATGTCTGAACTGACGTCTATCTAATCGGGCTATGGACAACAACACTAACTAGTTGATTGCAGCCATTAGTCAATATTGCAACTGACCCATTCATCACTATGTCTGAACTGACGTCTATCTAATCGGGCTATGGACAACAACACTAACTAGTTGATTGCAGCCATTAGTCAATATTGCAACTGACCCATTCATCACTATGTCTGAACTGACGTCTATCTAATCGGGCTATGGACAACAACACTAACTAGTTGATTGCAGCCATTAGTCAATATTGCAACTGACCCATTCATCACTATGTCTGAACTGACGTCTATCTAATCGGGCTATGGACAACAACACTAACTAGTTGATTGCAGCCATTAGTCAATATTGCAACTGACCCATTCATCACTATGTCTGAACTGACGTCTATCTAATCGGCCTCGCCATGCATCTGACCTCTGCTATGGACAACAACACTAACTAGTTGATTGCAGCCGTTAGTCAATATTGCAACTGACCCATTCATCACTATGTCTGAATTGACGTCTATCTAATCGGGCTATGGACAACAACACTAACTAGTTGATTGCAGCCATTAGTCAATATTGCAACTGACCCATTCATCACTATGTCTGAACAGACTTCTATCTAATCGGCCTTGCCATGCATCTGACCTCTGCTATGGACAACAACACTAACTAGTTGATTGCAGCCATTAGTCAATATTGCAACTGACCCATTCATCACTATGTCTGAACTGATGTCCATCTAATCGGCCTCGTCATACATCTGACCTCTGCTATGGACAACAACACTAACTAGTTGATTGCGGCCATTAGTCAATATTGCAACTGACCCATTCATCACTATGTCTGAACTGACGTCTATCTAATCGGGTTATGGACAACAACACTAACTAGTTGATTGCAGCCATTAGTCAATATTGCAACTGACCCATTCATCACTATGTCTGAACTGACGTCTATCTATCGGGCTATGGACAACAACACTAACTAGTTGATTGCAGCCATTAGTCAATATTGCAACTGACCCATTCATCACTATGTCTGAACTGACGTCTATCTAATCGGGCTATGGACAACAACACTAACTAGTTGATTGCAGCCATTAGTCAATATTGCAACTGACCCATTCATCACTATGTCTGAACTGACGTCTATCTAATCGGGCTATGGACAACAACACTAACTAGTTGATTGCAGCCATTAGTCAATATTGCAACTGACCCATTCATCACTATGTCTGAACTGACGTCTATCTAATCGGGCTATGGACAACAACACTAACTAGTTGATTGCAGCCATTAGTCAATATATATGTCTGAACTGACGCCTTAGTCTGATGACCCATTCATCACTATGTCTGAACTGACGTCTATCTAATCGGGCTATGGACAACAACACTAACTAGTTGATTGCGGCCATTAGTCAATATTGCAACTGACCCATTCATCACTATGGTATTATCCGAGATATGTCACTCTTGTTTTTAAAAAGTACTGATAAATTTATCTTTAAAAAGTTAAACAATAATTAGTAGTGCTAAAATTTTTCAGTTATCACAGTAGTATTTTTAACCCCCTTTGAAAAAGAGGAGGTTATACTGTACAATTCAACCTTTTTCTATATTCCTTTTTATATCTATGTCTACCAATTTCTTCAAAACTACTAAACCAATTTTGATTTAACTTTTTTTTCAATAAAAGAGGGCTGCCCCAGATTGTTCCCACTTAACGTTTTTATGGATTGGACAATATCTGACCAGGAAAAATGACCAATATGACTTTGGAAGTGCGTCCGGAAAAAACCGTATAAAGAAGCCAGACAGAGCGATGTGCGAGTATGCGGTTTTCTTACAATTACTACAACGTGCCTCAGAGTGCTAAGAAACATACATTTTCATGTTTGGCTTTAGAATGACGTCCCCGTTGGAGGAATTACATAAACACCACCCTGAAGTAACGGTACAACATTGATTGCAGAGTTTTTATTTCCAAATCACTATAAGTTACCTAATTTGTGTTGAAAGCTTCCTAGTCTACATCAGGGTTCCCGAAAACGCTCCTATAGGAGTATTTTGAAACATTACATGGAGAAACGAGACAGAATAAGATGCCAGGCTGTAGTTTTGTTCCAATACCCATCCACACCTTTGCATCATGATGCTGGGAAACACCATAGTTCATGGTAATCTTATAGTGTCCAACGGTGACACACACACCACAGAGTGCTCCTGTGACCATTGGTAGGGAACATGTTATTATATCAGTCAAAAGGCTACACTTATCACTATAATCCTAATCTTGAACATTCATATAGCCATCTTGAGATCAATGCACTATTGCTCACTTGCTTTCACTCACTATTCCTTTCATGTATACATCACAAAGTTGACAAATTTCTGTAGACTTGTAGTGTTTTGTTAAAAAAAATGCAATAACAGTTTACACCTCGGAAGCATGGAGAGTTTACAGTAAACAAAGTAAGAGAGACACAGTCTGCATGTCACCACAGCTGGATGCCTGTAGCCTTCTGAGGGTTAGAGTGTCTCTATACCAAGATGGTGGCTCTGACACTGCCTATCACCACAATAGTCTAAAATGTCTATTCTTTTCTATACAGCTCTTTCAAAGAGGGCAACCTATTTTGAATGATAAATTGAGTTGAATTACTTTTAAATCCTTCTGTTTAGTTTCAAACTTTAAATCTTCAATTAAATGAATTTTTAAAACATCTTAGAATAGTAATGTGGAAAATGATGAAATTAACGGCAAAACTTTCTTTGAGGTTTTTTGAAAGAAGTAACAAGTTCTGAATTTTAGCACACGCACCTTTTTTCTGTTGCAGGTCCGGCCCACCCCCGATATAGATCTCTGGATCTATGTATAGATGAGGTTGGCCATTCTGAATCTGTATCACTCTTGCAACCTGAACAAACAAAATACATAACTGCACAGCTTTCCAGTTTTCATAAAAAATATTATTCCGTTAAAACAAACAAATAACAATCACATAGTCATAGTTGTTTTCTTAATACATTTCTTCTAACAGTTACTTGATTCCAGATTATGAGATGGGAAAGAAACTTAAGGAGGTGATTTATGGCAGAGGGGAGCTTCACTCTTACAACACTTTGCCAGATAACTACTAGTCTTGTACAAAACATCAAGAAAAAAAAGAAAAAATTGAACATGCAGAATTTGCGGTGAATTTTTGAAGCAATGGCAGACCATAGCATGGTTTGTATACGTGTAAATACACTTTGTGAAACATGAGGAAGCCACATAGAGAGAATGCCTATGACATGTAGAGGTAGAGCACGGTAACCCCCGAGATCGTTACTTACACTCAAACATGTAAAATGAAATATGCCTTTATTTAAGAGGTGGAGTTAGGGCTATTTAGCGCTCTCTACCACTCAACCTCACATAATATACAGATATATGTACAGTGAATGATCTTAACTAATAACAAATTTTAAATTAAAATAAATGCTTAAAAATTAACCAAAATATATACATACTATTTAATAATTAAAAATAAAATTAAAATTAGAATAGTATTTTGATGAGAAACTTTTGTTCCTGTGTTTGATTTCTAACACCTCTGGTGGATTTACTGCCTCACCTGGTGTTCTTTCTGTTACTGCAATTAAGTGCTGCAAGTGGTTCCTTAAACGGGATAGAGTTCCTGTGTTTTTAACACCTTTGGTGGATGTACTGCCCCACCTGGTGTTCTTTCTGTTACTGCAATTAAGTGCTGCAAGTGGTTCCTTAAACGGGATAGTGTTCCTGTGTTTTTAACACCTCTGGTGGATGTACTTCCCCACCTGGTGTTCTTTCTGTTACTGAAATTAAGTGCTGCAAGTGCTTCCTTACAAGGGATAGTGTTCCTGTGATTTCTAACACCTCTGGTGGATGTACTGCCCCACCTGGTGTTCTTTCTGTTACTGCAATTAAGTGCTGCAAGTGGTTCCTTACAAGGGATAGTGTTCCTGTGATTTCTAACACCTCTGGTGGATGTACTGCCCCACCTGGTGCTCTTTCTGTTACTGCAATTAAGTGCTGCAAGTGGTTCCTTAAACGGGATAGTGTTCCTGTGATTTCTAACACCTCTGGTGGATGTACTGCCCCACCTGGTGTTCTTTCTGTTACTGCAATTAAGTGCTGCAAGTGGTTCCTTACAAGGTATAGTGTTCCTGTGATTTCTAACACCTCTGGTGGATGTACTGCCCCACCTGGTGTTCTTTCTGTTACTGCAATTAAGTGCTGCAAGTGGTTCCTTAAACGGGATAGTGTTCCTGTGTTTTTAACACCTCTGGTGGATGTACTGCCCCACCTGGTGTTCTTTCTGTTACTGTAATTAAGTGCTGCAGTGGTTCCTTACAAGGGATAGTGTTCCTGTGATTTCTAACACCTCTGGTGGATGTACTGCCCCACCTGGTGTTCTTTCTGTTACTGCAATTAAGTGCTGCAAGTGCTTTCTTACAAGGGATAGTGTTCCTGTGATTTCTAACACCTCTGGTGGATGTACTGCCCCACCTGGTGTTCTTTCTGTTACTGCAATTAAGTGCTGCAAGTGGTTCCTTAAACGGGATAGTGTTCCTGTGATTTCTAACACCTCTGGTGGATGTACTGCCCCACCTGGTGTTCTTTCTGTTACTGCAATTAAGTGTTGCAAGTGGTTCCTTACAAGGGATAGTGTTCCTGTGATTTCTAACACCTCTGGTGGATGTACTGCCCCACCTGGTGTTCTTTCTGTTACTGCAATTAAGTGCTGCAAGTGGTTCCTTACAAGGGATAGTGTTCCTGTGATTTCTAACACCTTTGGTGGATGTACTGCCCCACCTGGTGTTCTTTCTGTTACTGCAATTAAGTGCTGCAAGTGGTTCCTTAGACGGGATAGTGTTCCTGTGATTTCTAACACCTCTGGTGGATGTACTGCCCCACCTGGTGTTCTTTCTGTTACTGCAATTAAGTGCTGCAAGTGGTTCCTTACAAGGGATAGTGTTCCTGTGATTTCTAACACCTCTGGTGGATGTACTGCCCCACCTGGTGTTCTTTCTGTTACTGCAATTAAGTGCTGCAAGTGGTTCCTTACAAGGGATAGTGTTCCTGTGATTTCTAACACCTCTGGTGGATGTACTGCCCCACCTGGTGTTCTTTCTGTTACTGCAATTAAGTGCTGCAAGTGGTTCCTTACAAGGGATAGTGTTCCTGTGATTTCTAACACCTCTGGTGGATGTACTGCCCCACCTGGTGTTCTTTCTGTTACTGCAATTAAGTGCTGCAAGTGGTTCCTTACAAGGGATAGTGTTCCTGTGATTTCTAACACCTCTGGTGGATGTACTGCCCCACCTGGTGTTCTTTCTGTTACTGCAATTAAGTGCTGCAAGTGGTTCCTTACAAGGGATAGTGTTCCTGTGATTTCTAACACCTCTGGTGGATGTACTGCCCCACCTGGTGTTCTTTCTGTTACTGCAATTAAGTGCTGCAAGTGGTTCCTTAAACGGGATAGTATTCCTGTGATTTCTAACACCTCTGGTGGATGTACCGCCCCACCTGGTGTTCTTTCTGTTACTGCAATTAAGTGCTGCAAGTGGTTCCTTAAACGGGATAGTGTTCCTGTGATTTCTAACACCTCTGGTGGATGTACTGCCCCACCTGGTGTTCTTCCTGTTACTGCAATTAAGTGTTGCAAGTGGTTCCTTACAAGGGATAGTGTTCCTGTGATTTCTAACACCTCTGGTGGATGTACTGCCCCACCTGGTGTTCTTTCTGTTAGTGCAATTAAGTGCTGCAAGTGGTTCCTTACAAGGGATAGTGTTCCTGTGATTTCTAACACCTTTGGTGGATGTACCGCCCCACCTGGTGTTCTTTCTGTTACTGCAATTAAGTGCTGCAAGTGGTTCCTTACAAGGGATAGTGTTCCTGTGATTGCTAACACCTCTGGTGGATGTACTGCCCCACCTGGTGTTCTTTCTGTTACTGCAATTAAGTGCTGGTAGTGCTTCCTTACAAGGGATAGTGTTCCTGTGATTTCTAACACCTCTGGTGGATGTACTGCCCCACCTAGTGTTCTTTTTGTTACTGCAATTAAGTGCTGCAAGTGGTTCCTTACAAGGGATAGTGTTCCTGTGATTTCTAACACCTCTGGTGGATGTACTGCCCCACCTGGTGTTCTTTTTGTTACTGAAATTAAGTGCTGCAAGTGCTTCCTTACAAGGGATAGTGTTCCTGTGATTTCTAACACCTCTGGTGGATGTACTGCCCCACCTGGTGTTCTTTCTGTTTCTGCAATTAAGTGCTGCAAGTGGTTCCTTTAACGGGAAGCCGTGCACTATCTCCGTAAAACACGGGATAGTGTTCCTGTGTTTTTTAACACCTTTGGTTTATGTACTGCCCCACCTGGTGTTCTTTCTGTTACTGCAATTAAGTGCTGAAAGTGGTTTCGGACAAGGGATTGTGTTTAAATTATATTTTAAAATTTCCTTTACCAACATAAAATATCTGTACTATTTGTAAGGATCATAAAGAAAACATCTCATCATTTGTCAAAATTTGCTTCAAGAAGCTGCCTCTTCATTGTGGAATTAGTTTCAAAGGATGAAACCAAAGGCTTTCAACTCAACACTGTCTATCGGAAGTAGGGAGGAATGGATTAAAAGGGAGGCCTACCCAAAAAAAGGAGTCCTGAAGTTTTACACCGATGGTTCACTCCTAGACTCAAGGGCAGGATATGGAATACATGGACCTGGAGTTGACATGGCTGTGCCCCTGGGAAGACATGCCTCAGTTTTTCAGGCGGAGGTCATGGCAATAGATTCATGTTCTAGAAGACTCACACAGTTGGGGACTAAAGGATTATCATACCTTATACTCTCTGATAGTCAGGCTGCACTGAAGGCACTGGATACCTGTTCGATTGATTCGAAAGCGGTCTGGGAATGCAGGAAGGCCCTAGCAGAGCTAGCAACAAGTAATAGAGTAACACTCGGATGGGTGCCGGGTCATGAAGGAATTCATGGAAACGAAAAAGCGGACATCCTCGCCAAAAAGGGAGCGGAATCCATATTGGTGGGGCCAGAGCCAGGATGTGGAATATCCTTCTCCAGCATTAAAGCTCTGGTTAAAGATTGGGAAAAGAGGACAAGATATAAGAATTGGAGCAGAGCCTCGGGTTTAAGAATATCCAAAATGTTTATCTCTCCTTATGCAAAAGGATGGACAGCTCTCCTAGACCAGAATAAGGAGGATATAAGACTGATATTAGGAATGTTGACAGGACATGGCCCTCTGAGAAAGCACCTTTTGAAGGTAGGCCTTAGTCGGAGCAGCGAATGTAGACTCTGTGGAGAGGAGGAGGAGTCAGCGGAGCACATTTGGTTGGATTGTCCTGCCATCGTAGAGACTAGGAAAAGATACCTGGGAGCATACCTCCTCAGCCCCAAGGACATCAAAGAACAGGAGCCCTTAAATCTGATTGGTTTTTGCAAAAGCCTCGGTTTTTGAGGGCACAAATAAAAGTAAGGGAGGCGCAAAGGTCCTTTTAGGACTAAGTGCGGGGACAAAGTGTCCTCTTCCCTCAGAAGGAAAAAAAAAAAAAAAAAAAAAAAAAACTCAACACTGATGATTCATAATGGAAGTATAATGGTTAAGGCAGCCCACTAAAGACAATTTGCTCAAGCTTCCATTTCTTAGTATTTGTGATTTCCCTTCAACAGAATATCTAAAAGAAATCTAAAAATAGTTTGAATAATTGTTTCTCAGAATATAATCTACACAAAAAAAACTCTATTTATAAAATAAACATACCGGTATTACAAGTACTGTAGAATATGATCTAAAATTTAAGTTGTATTTATATGCGGTTTAAACTTTCTTCTAATAAATGAATAATTGTAAAATAAGATTTGAATAATAAATAAGTGAGTGATTGTAGCCTACTCATAATTTAAAATTTTTGTCTCAAGGAATATTGGTAAACTGAGTGCAAAATACACAACAATTTAGTTATTTAAACACAAAATGAACATAAGACTGTGTGGTGGCCTCAAAAAGAAATATATGAGAATAGAAAAGATAAGTTCTCGAGATGCTATCACTGCTTATAAAAATTGTAAGAAATTTTTAAAAAAGCTGCATAGATAAACTGAAGGATTAATTCTCATAGAACTATGATAGAATGTAGTAAAGCATGCCTAAACTTTAAGTGATACATCTGTAACCACTGAGTATACGTAAACAATGAAATTACCTGGTCCAAGTGAACTGTGACGTTGTTGTGGTGGTGGGAAAGAGTGAGGTTGTGCCAGAGGTTATCATTGACTGTCTTACCGAGCCGTACCACCACAGGGTCACCTCCGAGGTCTACCTCCACAGTCACAGAGCCGTTGGTGATGGCCGCAGCGATGTGATGGTGACCAGGTGACTCTCCACTGGCGTAGAACAGTGCCGAGTCGTCAAACCGTGTCTGGATCATACACAAATCCTTCTAATTATAAGTTGTCACAATGATATAATAATATTTATCTTCTGTAACATGAGTGAGTAGATGACAGCAGCGATATGATGGTGACCAGTGCTTAATTTCTAAAATTTTAGGTGTGGGAACTCTTAAAGCGGGAAGCTCAGACCGGTGGGTATGGAATACACCCCAGGAAGGAGGGGGGCCCTCACCCAGGAAAACTTTTGAAAATTATAACTGTAAACCTTTGTTTTTAGGCCACCCAGACATAATAATACATTCATTTTTATAAAATACCAAGTGATATTTTAATGCTGTTTATTTTCTTTAAGGTGCTTGATTAGGATGTAAGAAAATAAAAACATGAATTTAAATTATTGAGTTTACTCTCTACTCTACTCTACTCCATTAACACCTTGTTGCCTACTTTAAATTTCCCAGAAATATTTGGTTTGATTTCATTGACCATTTTGTTTGAATCAATGAAGCTCGCCAATATTAATTTTTTAATGAATGGTAAAATAAAAACAAATTGAGCCTTATTCACAGTTTTATTTATACACATTACAGTAGTAATAATAATACATATTAATATGTAAATGGATGTTTGTTAATATAACAGCTTTTTTACAAGTTTGCATATTTTACAAAAAAATTGCATACCTTATGGGTACAAAACAATATTAATACATTCAAAATAAACCAACTTCTTGGAAAGGAAAAGGAAGCGTTTAATTACACACAAAATAAATGACACACAGAGTGGAGTAACACGGTTTCATTTTTTTAAATTTAGTGTAGTTTTAAAAAGTTAAGGTTGATTATTTTATTTGCTTATTAGTTATTATAACAAATATGTACGGATTTGTAGTATAATATTGTAAGGCAATGCCAAGACTGTTGGTAAACTTAGTTTTAGTTGTTTGTTAATATTTTAAAGTGAAAACTACAAAAGAAACAAAACAACAATACACAAAACTAACTGTAAGTACAAAAAAGAACTCAGAAACTTGAGTTCAGAACACAACTATAAGTTAGGCATAGGCTAGTTATTTTAATGAAAACTTAATGTTCTGAAATTCTAAAAGATATTTAAAAAACAGATTTAGGAAAAAAGTTTCCACAATGCAATGCTGTCTTCATGGTAAGTTTTCTGCCCTCGTTGTTTTGACTTGGTGTCAAGTGCAGAATGGTGTCCCTTCGCCAGCCAGGTTTTGACGTGTCGCTCGGGATTGTATCTAGCCACAGGAGGTCCTAGGAGCCTGATCCGCAATAAATCGCAAACAGTGCTAATGTAGAGTGAAGATCTAAGAGGAGACATAATTAGATTCATTGCAGAAAACCCACGTTCACATTCAGCACTAGACACTGCAATACTATTTATGATGGAAATCAGTTTCTTAAACGACGGCGGTTACTCTAGAATAGTAGGTATCTCTCCACTTAACATAGGCTTCAGTCCCTGCTTGAAGTGTCTGAAGTCTCTAATTATATCCTGAGAGCTGCTAATCTTAAATCTATCGCAGATTCGCTGGATCTCACATTCTCCGTAGGTGATGGATAAGTCTTTTGGCCAATACATGGGGTGGATCACTTTGATGTCATTCATGATTTTGGTGTAGTGTTCAGCCGCATTTGAAGATGATGATAGCAACCTTGAAGTCAAGTTGTTAGCGAGGCTCCGATAGAACTGTTTTTCTGGAATACTGGGTATCTTGGATCTTACACAAAGTTTAACATCTTGAAACATCAAATCGTCAATAGCAATTTTAGCTTCCACTGAACGTCTACCCATGTTTTCAACTCGGTTTTCAAACACTTTGATTAACAGTGTTACATCACTGTGGGCTTGGATAAGGTTGAGGCTTGATTTTTGAAGCTGTAAGGACAAATCCGATAACTCTTCTAGAGCATCAAACATCAATGCCAGGTTGTGTACAAAAGTTGTAGAAGATAATGTACTACAAAGCCCTTTGTAAGTTGAACATTGCTTTGTTTGTCTTCAGATGCTTCAATGAAATGATTGTACAAAGCTTTAAAATCTGTCCAAACTGCTTTCACCGCCATTAAGCTGGAGGCTACCCAACGAGTATCTAAAACACTGCCGATTTTCAACATTTGCTCCTCTAGTTCTTTAGCAACTTCTGCCAACACCCTGCTGTTTTTCGGTGAACAACTAAACATGTTTCTAATTTTATCCATGAATATCTTAAAATGATTGATTCCAGCTACTTCTTCTATGGAATCGTGCACGGCAAGCTCTAAACGATGGTTCAAACAATGCCAAATGAACAAGTTGGGGAACGTTTCAGTAAGCTGTATAGCAAGGCCATATTTCTTGCCTAGTAGCACTGAAGCACCATCACAAGTTAGAGCAATCATATGGTCTTTCATGAATTCAAAGCTTAGACCTAATGCTTGTAACTGATTTAAATCACCCATAATACTGCGACCTCAATTGACTGTATATGCACAAAGTTTACCAGAAGACAACATCGACACAGCCATAATTCAGTCCGGACTCTCTGACCACACTGCACAAATTTGCAGGATTCACAGCTTTGAATTGAAAACTTCGTCAGAGTATGCTTACAAAAGATGTTTCAGTAAATGGAACCTTGATACGCTTACATCTATCCTTTACAATAAAAATTGGGACCAAATTCATCTCGCTAGTGACTCAGATGCAGCATACAATATCTTTCAAGGGATCCTACAAGCGTCTCTTGACATTGCCTGTCCCAAAAAGAAATGTATTAAGAAAAGAAAAAAGAGAACTTTCCCCTATGACAATGAGGCAGAAAATTTTAAATTTGACTTTCTAAAGGCTCTACATAAATATGAAACAACAGGAAATGTGCAAGACAAAGAGATCATGGTAGAAAGGAAGAAAAATTATGACAAGAAACTCAGACAATTAAACCAAAACGCAAATGCAAACTACATCAAATCAGCTGATAACAAGAGTAAAGCCCTATGGAGCCTTATAAACAATGAAAAAAGAGGAAAAACCCAACTAAAATATCCACAAATGCATATTAAAATTAATAACAGAGAGACTGATAGCCCTCAGGAAATAGCTGAACATTTTAATATTTATTTTACTAATGTAGCCGAGCTGACGCTGAAAAAGAATAGACAGGTCATAGGGAACCATGACATAAATGCACCTGACCTTCGAACAGAAATAATCTGCCAAGAGTCCTTAATTCTTACACCAACAAACAATGACGAGGTCAGGGATATTATAAACTCCCTTAAATCAAAACAGTCAAGTGGAATGGATGAATACTCATCTAAGCTTGTCAAATACTGCAGAAAAGAACTGACTCCACCTCTTGTAAGTATAATAAACAAATCATTCAGCCTAGGCCAGTTTCCCTCTGCACTAAAGTTGTCGAAAGTATACCCGAAGCACAAAAAAGGATCTACAAATGATGTGCAAAATTATCGTCCTATCTCCCTGATTTCTACATTTTCAAAGATTATTGAAAAAGTTGTCCTCATCAGACTTATGACACACCTCAAGAAGCTAAATTTAATCAACGACTGCCAGCATGGATTCTCAAAGGGAAAATCTACCATTTCTGCCATAATCAGCCTAATTGAAGACATTATTGACCAAATAGACAAAGGACAATACATCTCCGCACTTCTTCTCGATTATAGTAAGGCATTCGACTGTTTGGGACATGACCTCATCTTAAGGAAACTAACATTACTGGGAATCACAGACACAGCAAATAAATGGTTTGCAAGCTACCTGTCAGGACGAACCCAAGTAGTTGAGGTACAGACAACCACACTTGGAATTACAAAAACACACCAGTCAAAACCACTTCCTATTCTCCGAGGAGTTCCACAAGGGTCTGTACTGGGCCCTGTCCTCTTTATTCTATTTGTAAATGATTTCCCAACACATACCCAAGATAATAATACATCATGTGTAATGTACGCAGACGACACAACACTCCTGATAAGGAATCTCACTGCAGAAGGTGTTTGTGCAGCTGCTACAGCCTCTCTAAACAAGGCTCTGAATTATTGTAAAACAAATGACCTGGCTATAAACCCACAAAAAACAATACAAATTAATTTCAGTAAGAAAAGAGACACTACTCCCAGCATCGCCAATGTAACAGTTGAAAATCATGTAAAATTTCTTGGAGTCATTCTGGACAGAAACCTAACCTGGACTGAGCAAGTGAACAATGTCTGCAAAAAATTAGCATCTGGAATATATGTTGTTCAACGCATTAAATGGATCAGCAACTTGGAATCAGCCAAAACAGCTTACTACTCATTAGTAGAAACTCACTTGAGGTATGGACTTGCGGTTTGGGGTGGCTCCTCAGTTGGAAACCTTAATAGAGTTCTTACCCTACAGAAAAAAGCCATCCGAGTTTTGGCTGACTTAGAACCAAGGCAGAGCTGCAGACATGCCTTCCAGACACTCCAGATAATGACTGTTACTGCGCAATACATCCAAGAAGTTATCATGTATGCACACCAGAAGAATCTCAAAACTGGAAAGGACCTTCATCACTACAACACACGTTATGCAACAAGCTACACTCTACCCATACACCGCACAGCACTTTTCGAGGAGAAACCAACCTACATTGGGCGAAAGCTATGGAACCATCTACCACAACCATTAAGAGAGCTTCAGGGTAACCCTTTTAAAAAAGCACTCCATGACTTGCTTGTTGGACAGCCTTTCTACACCATTGACGAATTCTTGAACCAAGACTGGAGGCCTCAACTGGAACTCAACAATCGCTCTCAAATGTGATGCATCATCGGACTCAAAAATTATTTTTCCAAAACAAGTTTATCTAATTTCTGACTCTATTACTGTTCTTGATGAATATGCTAATAAAGAAGTTTGTCTATTGTCTATTGTCTAAAAGTTCTTGTAATATACCAGCTGATGTTGTGCTATTTAGCTCAAAAAGTGTTAAGAACACTGTCATAGGGTTTTGCATTCCCTTTAGAACAGTTCTGATATAAACCACCAAAGCATTTTTGTTTGAAACTGAAGTGGCTTCATCCAAAAGCAGGGAAAATTTAGAGTCTGACTTGATTAGGCCATTTATCAAGTCTGATTTCATTTCATCAGAAATATGATGAATTATATTGGAGCAAGCAACATTTGAATGTAGGATTCGCCCCATATCTAAGCCATTCATTATTTGAAGATCAATTTCAGTTTCAAACTCAAAAAATGGCCTATTTAGTTTAGCTTGCTTATAAGCCGTGCGGAAAATGCGCTCAGTTACAATCTGCTGCTCTTTATGCATAGAAGCAACAGCTTTTTTCATTGTATCTTTCTTAGCTTCAATGAGTATTTTTTCAGCTAAAGAATGAGCTCGAGATCCACGGTGTAAAAATATCTTTTTCCTAAGAGAGGATTGCTGGTCTTTTTTATTGTTTCCATAAGCGGTAACAGTTCCTAAAACCCACTCTTCGCTAATCTTTAGGCCCTTCGTTTTCTCTGCACCTAGAGTACTCACACTACGGCAAACGTTGCAACCTAGTTCTCTGTTCACAATTAACCATGGATTTTTAGCTTTAAATTCAACAATTTGTTCTTCAGACCAACAAACTGGCTGTTCACCCCTATTAACAAAATCATTATTTTCATTACTAACCTTAGCTTCGTCTGCATCAGATCCCAAACCCACCAACCTGGATACTATTTTGACCGACGAGGAAGTCGAAGGGGAATGGTAATCGCAATTATCCTCATTGATCCCGATTGCGTCTTCTTTTTTATCTTGATCAACAATTGAAGTTGTAGTCAATGCTTCCGAACTGCAGTTCTCATTATTCGCATAACCTTTTTGTTTCTTAGGGTTAGGTTTAAAGAAATCAACAATTTTTCTGGTAGTCATAGTCAATTAGGAAACTATTTAGCTGCACCAGCACTAATAAGCATAAACACGAACACAATCAACGACCTGCACCTCAAAAACGAACTTAAGCGTGATGGGATGCGATGCAACTTGTAACTTAAACGCGAAACACACCAAGGTCAAGTCAACTAGTCAACACACTTGTGATCACTGGGGCGGTGGCGCGGTGAAGGAATGGAGGGGGAAAGGAAGGGGGTGGGGTGGGTATTGCTTTGTTATTGAGAGGCGCAGCCGCGCATGCGCGAACTAGGATGACTCGCCCGTCACCTTCCTCCTGCCTGATTCCGTGCAAGACTCATCACAGCACAGCTCACAACTGCTTGTACGGGCGCTTACTATCTGCTTACGAGTCACTCGCAAACAAAGCATAGCATAATATTGATCCTACCTACAATTTTTTTTAACTAAAACTTGTACTCGTAGTTTTAAAAGCGTTCCCTTGCGTTCCGGCACTCTTGGGAGGTAAGGGAACGCCGTTCCCTTGCGTTCCCACTGAAATTAACCACTGATGGTGACCAGGTGACTCTCCACTGGCGTAGAACAGTGCCGAGTTGTCAAACCGTGTCTGGATCATACACAAATCCTTCTAATTATAAGTTGTTGTCACAATGATATAATAATATTTATCTTCTGTAACATGAGTGAGTAGATGACAGCAGTGATATGATGGTGACCAGGTGACTCTCCACTGGCGTAGAACAGTGCCGAGTCGTCAAACCGTGTCTGGATCATACACAAATCCTTCTAATTATAAGTTGTTGTCACAATGATATAATAATATTTATCTTCTGTAACATGAGTGAGTAGATGACAGCAGCGATATGATGGTGACCAGGTGACTCTCCACTGGCGTAGAACAGTGCCGAGTCATCAAACCATGTCTGGATCATACACAAATCCTTCTAATTATGAGTTGATGTCACAATGATATAATAATATTTATCTTCTGTAACATGAGTGAGTAGATGACAGCAGCGATATGATGGTGACCAGGTGACTCTCCACTGGCGTAGAACAGTGCCGAGTCATCAAACCATGTCTGGATCATACACAAATCCTTCTAATTATGAGTTGATGTCACAATGATATAATAATATTTATCTTCTGTAACATGAGTGAGTAGATGACAGCAGCGATGTGATGGTGACCAGGTGACTCTCCACTGGCGTAGAACAGTGCCGTCATCAAACCATGTCTGGATCATACACAAATCCTTCTAATAATGAGGTGTAGTCAGAATTATACAAGAATATTTATCTTAACTCTTAACTCAAATAAAAGTAAGTCTAATTACAATGTTCTTTGCATAAAACTGATTTCAGAATTAATTTGAATACTAGATGTAACTCAATATAAATATTTATTCAGTTTTTTAAATATTCAATTACTTAATTTTTTATGTCACAATTATTGAGGTAGTAAAAAAGAGAGTAGAAAACACATTGCCTAATTTCATACTTTCTAATCTAAGAAATGGAAAATCATAAATAAAATAATATTATATTACAAGAAGCTAATAATAATTAATCAAGTCCAGCTTCACACTACTAATATTATTGTAATAATATATAAAACATAAGTAACATTAATAAGAATAACAATGATAACAATATATGAATAAAATATAGAACTTCTAAAATACCAATACATGAATTGTGGGACCTCAAAATACTAAAGTAATATTAAATAATAAAGTAGTTGTAGTTTACATGTAATGCTGTACTATACCTAAATATGTGATAAAAATACAGCATTCAAAATTGCAATAATATACACCAAGAAAAATAAAAAAGTATGAAAACTTAATTTAAAACAAATAAAACCAAATAAAATTAACAGATTTAAGTGATAAAATACCACTATCACCATCAATTACTATAGAAGTAAGTTGTCTTCCAACTTTATAAAGTTTTGTTTAATTTGTGATCCAAATTACAAACTCTACATCACTGAGACACAACTTTCATCGATTATTGTTTATGGATTTTTCAGAACAATAAACAAGAGTGATCGGTTATAGAGTGATAGCAACATAAGAGATTTGTTCGTAGAGTATCCGATCTCACTTTGCTGGCCGATTATTACACGACTGACCATCTCAGATCGGTTACGGGGGTAGAGGTAGAAACCTTCCAAACCTGCTACCAGGAATGATTTGTTGTGCTCCTCCCAGTCAGTGGGTTGCAGCTCTCTGCTTCGTATGTTATTACATGAACTTGCGTCACATTTTACTGTGATTGATGATTGTCTGGAGCAAGAGTTAACATGAAGTCTTTGCAAGACTTTGGCACTCTGTTTCAAAGACCATCTTTAAGATACAACAGTTTTTGGTGACAAGTTTATGGGCGTCACTCCGATGAAAGAGTGATTTTGACAATTCAAAGAAAGGGTGAATTTGAGTGGATAGTGACACAAAACACAGCAAGCCTTTACAATAAATTACTATCAACAATTTTACATGAAGATTCAAAAATGAACTACATTTCTGGGTTTCTGGCCTTGACAAGTCTACCAGATCTCGCCACTCTCCACTAAAACGCAGCCAACTTAAATCGTCTAATCCACTATTTCATCTTAGTGTCATCACTAGATTTGACATCCAAAGCTTTCTCTACCACAGATATGATCTCTGAAGCAGGATGACCAAGATTCTGCAGACTCTGTGCTGAAGAGTTCAATTATAGTGAAATGCAATGCTGCACAATACTATGACTGACGGACTTGGCGGAGTGCATGGAAGCTTGGCAGCAGTTTTGGAGGGGCCCCTCTCTCCATTTACATGACTAATTTGAGATGGCCAGTTACGTGATAATCAGGTGATAGATGGAGATTGGACTATGTTCAGACAAACCTTGTATACATACCTTGAAGTGCAGGCCTATCTTGTTGATGCTAGAATGAACCCTGTCTTTCCAGTCATAGACACGATATGAGACATATGAGGATCCACGGAAAGTTAAAATAGTAGCGGCTGGAAAAAAACAACAGCAATATAACATTGCACACAGTCAATACAAAGGTTTGCTATTTTATTAAAAATATCAACATAATACTATTCAAGTTTTGGAAATATGTTAGATTTCTATTACTTAAGAAAAAACACTAAAGATACAAAACTAGGTAAAAGAATTGTGACACATTTACTGTGAAAAAGTGCAAGAGCTCTGTGTTTAACATTATCATATTTTTATATATTCCCTGATAAGCTCAATGCATTATGTGTTCTTCAGACACAAGTTTGGAATTCCCCTGTATTAAATAACCGTTTTATATCATCTCAAGCAGCAAAGTGATATTATTATATTTTGTCCTTGTAGAATTGGGACATTTCTTCTAAATCAAATTTAAGTTTTCTAAACAGGTGGTAACTGTTAAAAGAACATCATATGATGGATTACAAATAGTCCAATCTTAACTGAGTGAGAGTAGGTTGCAACATGTGCATGTTTAGCACCCACTAAAAAACACACACACACACACACACAAACACACACACACACACACACACACATATATATATATATATATATATATATATATATATATATATATATATATATAAATAATTATATATCGTGTGAGATTTTTTAAAGTGATCCAATAGCTAACTTTTTAATCACACGACAGCACCACACTTTAAATTTGGATCTTGCTCAATTTTAAGTTTTACTCAGGAATACACTTTCAAATTTTTTTAAGATGGCCGCCATTTTCCAATATGGTGGGCAACTTTAAAATCTTTTATGGAACACCCTGTATTTTATGTTGCTTTTAGATTCTACTCTAAAAAATTAAACATTTTTGCAATTGAGAGTTTTTTAATATCTCTAATGGTTCAGAAGCTACGTGGACTGGAAGTTTTCATCATCAATTGCATGAATTCTTAAAGCACGTTTAATCAATGATGTTAGTTTTGTGTTGTTAGTGTTTTGTTATGTGTGTAGTTTGTATGTGTTTTGATATTAGACATATTTTACGCTGAGCATTAATCATTTTGCTTTGATATTCATTTAACTTTTTGATTAAATATTTGGTAAAAAAAGATTTGAGATAAAAAAAGATTTCAGAAGCAGCGACTTAGATCGCAGTTAAACAAACACATTTAAAGAATACATATTTTATTGAACACATTTAAAAATTATCTAAACAATTATTATTGTAATAGCAATACCGAAACAAAGGACCAGTTCTAATAGGTTAGTGACTTTACAAGTTCAAATAAAATGTTCGAAGTGCCGTCCTTCTGCTTCAATGCACTTTCTAAGTCGTTGCACATGCACTCTTTGTACCCTGATTAAAACGTCTACGCCAATTGAGCTGCACTCGTTGCGTATCCTTTCACGCATGTCTTCGGGAGTTGTAGGGGGCGTGCGGTACACCTTATCCTTTATGGCTCCCCACAGAAAAAAATCCAAAGGAGAAAGGTCAGGTTATCGAGGAGATCACGCTACCGGCCCACCTCTACCTATCCATCGCTCTTGAAATCTCTCACTCACAGCATTTCGGGCAGCTTGAGCGTGATACGGAGGGGCGCCATCTTGCTGATACCACATGGCGTACAGGGTTTGAATAGGAACATCATCCAATAGGACAGGGAGAGTTTCTCTGATAAATTCAGCATACTGCGGACCATTGACGTTTCCATAAAAAAAGTGGGGACCAATAATCTTACTGCCTAGAATGCCACACCACACGTTAAGCGACCATCGCCTCTGGTGACCTGCAGTGCGCATCCAGTGAGGATTAGTAGCAGACCAATAGTGCATTTTGTGCCTGTTTACCTCACCAGTACTCACAAATGTTGCCTCATCTGAGAAGAGAACCATTCCTAAAAACATGGGATTATTTTCAATTTCCAGTAGCAACAAATTGCACAATTGCAACCTATGGAGAAAGTTTGCATCCAATAACTCTTGATGTAAACTCATTTTAAAAGGATGAAATTTGTGCCGTTTTAATATGTTTACAATGGAAGTTTGACTTACTCCTAATCCATTACTTATTTCACGAGTTGAAATATGTGGACAGTCATACACTGATGCTAAAACATCAATTTCAGCTTCTTCTTTTGTAACTCGCTTTGCACGTTACCTCTTTCGAGGAGCCAAAGATCCTGTAGATTAGGCTTGTTTTTCAAGACGAGAAAACGCACTACATGATGGATGTGATGTGGTCTATCAGGATACCGTGCAGCATACAAATTTGCAGTTCTTGTGACACTCACCAAATATTAACAACATATCCACCTTTTCATAGAACGCCATAACTTTCAAGAATCAGGTTTGAATTTGATTAGAAATTGACAGCTGGATAGTGACAAAATGCAAAAATTATATTTGTAAACAATGTTGCCAATCCAAATACAGTATGGAACTAAAATACTTCGAGTCATATTTGTCAAAATATTACTTAATAATAAATCCATGTAGGTCCTGAACCATTAGAGATATTAAAAATCTCTCAATTGGAAACATATATTTTTCAGAGTAGAATCTAAAAGCAACATAAAATTCAGGGTGTTCCATAAAAGATTTTAAAGTTGCCCACCATATTGGAAAATGGCGGCCATCTTCAAAAAATTTGAAAGTGTATTCCTGAGTGAAACTTAAAATTGATCAAGTTCCAAATTTAAAGTGTGGTGCTAAGTTGTGTAATTAAAAAGTTAGCTATTGGATCACTTTAAAAAACTCACCCGGTGTATATATATATATATATATATATATATATATATATATATATATATATATAATATATAATACAGAAAAAATTTTTAGGTGAATAGGTCATTATTTAGGGGTCCCTATGATTTCACACCTTAAGGAAAAACGCGATTTTTTTGTCAAACATCTATACTTTGGTACAAAAACAACTTTATTATTTAAAACAATAAATATATCTCCATACATGTAAAGTTTCTAGACAAGCTGTAGCTTGTTCCTCACCAGTCCCACGATCAATCTTTGGGGCTCCTATCAGTTTTTAGACCCCGTATCCAGTAACAAGAATCGCCAATCTGTCAACTTTTGCAATGCCCCCCTCATTTTCTGTGAGTAATTAACATCTCAGTGTAAGAATAATGGATCTTCACAAGTGAATGTTGATGAACATAAAGTAGGTAAAATTGGTGCAACAAATAAAACATATTAAAAGCAATTTTGTTGTCATTGTTAGCTGAATTGCTTAAAAGTAACCTTTAAATGGTTAAATTATCCAAGTTTAAATTATAAACTAGAACTTTCAAATCATAGGGACTAACATTCTCCGATTGGGCCCAATGTTTTCTGGTGATTCAGTGTGCATAGTGGAACAAAGGTAGCAATGTAGAGATACATATTTCAAACTTTGTATATATTGTGTTTTATGCATTGCAACATTCATGTATTACTCGTATTATGAAAAGAATGTTCACAGTACAAACTGTGGCCCTCAGTAAGATCCTAACCAACTAAAACATCAGTTTTTGAACAAACCCCCTTTACAAAGTGTTTGATAACAATTGGCAGGTAAATTTTCTTGCCGTTGTAAAGCCTGTTCATCCTTTATAAATTTACAAAACTAATTTCACCATTCAGGCGATTTGTTGACATTGAAGTGTACGAGTATGCACGATCAGCCGGTGATGGATCCATCCATCAGATGACGATCGTGTAGCATCTCACAATGTAAACATTTCATAAGGCTTCTTGTTTCCTGGAACTGATAATTCCTTTTCATTCTCCTAAATTTACCACACGCAGCCAATATTGAGAAATAAAGTTCCATTTGATTTCCAAAAATATTGTATCCTTACTTCCCACATACACCATTTAAGTTTTAAATAATCTAAAACATTGGTTATCACTTTTAGTTAATTTATAAATCTTATGGATGATATTCCTGAACTAATTGATTAAATAAACTTACTGTAAATATCACAGAGTTCACCCTCATAGCTGGTGCCGAAACAGTCACAGGACAGTTCGTTGTAGTGGTTGATACACTTGCTTCCCTCAAAGCAGAAATTCTCTCTTGTTCGACATCTGAACACAATTATTGAGGTTACTTCATTTCTTCAATAAAGTATTATAGTTAATAGTTTTATATATATATATATATATATATATATATATATATATATATAACTATAATGTATTGTATATACATATATCGTTATTGTTTACACTTCATAATTCATTTTTTGTTTGAAGTTTGTTTTTGACGACGGAAGGATTGTGAAGGAAACAGGATTTTTCCAGACATTTGACATCGTTCAGTGATACAAAAAATCAGTAACATTACGTTTCTAGATCTGCAATCTGATCTCTTCTTCAGGTAAATAACTAACCTTAGACACAATTACAAACTAGGTTAAAATAAACAAATCATACAAGAGCGTTGTGACACGCTAAGTCAGGTATCACGACCACCATGTTGTGTTTCAACTTCACTAACTCTAAAACATGCACTTAATAAAAAACAAAACACAACAATAATTATTAAAACTGAACTACAGAATACAGGTCACTATTGTCTATTGGTCTGCATTCAGCGACCAACCAAATCCCAATAATAAATGAAAATCGTCAAGGCAGAAACAAAAGCAGCAAAAAAAGAAGGGACCAGGAGTGGGGATCTTGTCACATAAGGGATTGATATAAACGCAAATATCTCTCAGGTTGGATTTAACTTGGCATCAAGGGCGTATATAAGGGGGGGGCTCAGGGGCTCGAGCCCCCCCCGAAATTTGAAACACAAAAAAAATATTATAACTTATATTACGATAATTTATTTTTATTTTCAATAAGCTGTGCTTCTATACTTTCGACTACATTAGTATTATAGTTTATAGTGGAATTTTAAGAATACATTATGATACCTAACAATATTCAATATTTATTTTTTTCAGAGGTTGAAATTACTAATATTTTTGTAAGCATGCAAATAAGCGTTGCAACTGTAAAGAGTGCGAGGTAGCCTGACGCTCCTGACTGTCGCGTCGGCCGCTCGTGTAGTGCCAGCGCCAGGCATGCGTATATGACGATGACGTGTCGCCGCGGGCCCCGCTGCCTAGCAACCCTCCTCCTCCTACAACCCCCCACCCACTCCCACCACACCTGACCTCATTCCGCACTACCACGCCATTGTCTGCTGTTGTCTAGTGCGTATCACCCGTGGTGACATTTTAAGTGCTGTATGGCATATGTGCTGTGATTGTAGTGACTGTTTATCAAGTGATATGTTTTGTTGTCGCGTTATTTAAACATGATCTGATTACTTTATAGTTGACAGTTTACGTGTGAAGTACATAGGCTACATTAAACATTTTAAAATGAAGAGACAGAGTTCGATTCAAGCTTTTTTCGTGAAAAAAAAACGTGTTTCGTCTGAGATCGACGAGCAGACATCGTTTGAAATAACACCGAGTCCCTCCACTTGTGCTACATCAACTGGCAGCGTTGTTGAGATCAAGGATCACACAGGTGAAATTTGAACATAACCTTAACGAGAGTAATCACCACTTTGTTAGTTCACAATATCAATGATATTGGTCATTACTGCTCCTCAACTTCCTTTTCACTTCAAAATGAAGAGAAAATTTCAATTATTGAGAACTGTTGGAAGCCTCAACGTAGTTACGAATTTCCTAAAGTTGAAAATAACAGAAGTTTTCAATATAAGTGGTTGGAAGACTTCAAATGGTTAGCTTATTCGGAAGCAAAGGAAGGGGCCCTGTGTAAAATATTGTGTTTTTTTCTCACACAACACAGGTGGGAAAGGAAACCATCAGAGTTTAGGAGTATTAGTATCAAAACCACTTACTACAAAGCTTAAGAAAGCTAGGGAGGTTTTCATGCAACATGAAAATAAACAATATCATAAAACTGCAATGTTAATGGCTGAAGACGTAAAATCCTTAGTACATGAAAAACAGAAAGTGTGATAAACAGTATCAACATGCAGAGAAAAATGAATGTTCAGGAAAACAAAAAATAGAATTATACCGATAATCCAGACAATTAGATTTTGTGGAAGGCAACAAATTGCTCTTAGAGGGCATCGTGATGGTGGAAGAGTGGATCTTGACGAGCCTATACAAAATGATGGTAATTTTCGCTCTTTATTAAGGTACAGGGCTAATTACGGGGACAATAATCTTAAAACACAGCTAGAAACTGGTGGTGGCAAAACTATGTATACTAGTTCTGTTATCCAAAATGAAAATTATAGGCATTTTTGATTCCCAAATACAGTCAAAAATTGTATCCAACGTGAGAAAATCTGTATTTTATTCAGTATTAGCAGATGAGACAACAGACATTAGCCAAATTGAACAATTTTCCCTCTGTGTCCGATATGTTGACGAGGAATTGTTTAAAATTAGGGAAGATTTTCTGGCTTTTGTACCCGTGTATGATGTAACAGGTCAAGGTTTAGCCAATACATTAATGTCAAGTCTAACCAGTCTTGGACTTGATTTAAAACAATTTACGTGGTCAAGGATATGATGGGGCTTCTGTCATGAGGGGTGGCCAGTTCAGAGGGGTAACTAGCATACATAAGTGAAAAAAGTACCCTCAGCCATATACACACATTGTTCCTCTCTCACTCTCTTAACTTATGTCTTATCTGATGCATCAAAAATCCCTATGATAAGGAATTGTATGGGTGTCATCAGTGAGGTGTGTAGTTTCTTTCACAAGTCAGCTAAGAGAACTGCGATACTTAAGTCAAGTATTTCTGAATGCTGCCCTGAGATGAAAGAAAAAAACTTATATGTCTGTGTGAGACTCGCTGGGGTGCAACGCCACGATTCAGTTATAATGTTTAAAGAAGCTTTGGAGCCTATAATTACCGCTCTATCAACTATTGAAGAAGAATCGACTGCAGAAGCTTCTGTAAAAGCACACACACTAATTGCTTCCGTGACCAGTTTTCAGTTTGTTGCATGTCTTTTTATTTTGAACAACTTGCTTTCTTTGACTATCCGCCTTTCAGAGATGCTCCAAAAGAAAGATATAGATCTTGCTCAAGCCAACAAACAGATTTCCAATGTATTGGAACTAGTAAAGGAAAGGCGAAGCAAAGCAGAGAGACATTCCAGGCTTTGTTCAGTGAGCTAAAAGTAAGCACTGACAAATTAGGTATCAAAGAGGAAACCCCCCGTACATGTCGCAAGCAAACTAATCGCTGCAATACTCCTTATACAAACGTGGGAAGAATACTACCGGCGTGTAGTGTATATACCATACCTTGACGATTTCTGCTGTTCACTTCAGGAGCGTTTTAAAAACCACAGGGAAGTAATCGACTCACTACAGAATGTTCTTCCTGAGCACTGCATTAAAACGGAATTTTCATCCCTGGAACCTGCCCTGACGTTTTATGAAAAAGATCTATCTTTCAGAGATGAGGTACGAAGTGAATTTCTACTGTGGAAACAAAAGTGGAATCGTGAAGAAAAAAGAAAGTTTACCAAAAACTGCAATTTCTGCTGTTGAAAAATGTGTGATAAAGACTATTTCCCAAACATGTTTAATATTTTGAAATTGTTAGCGGTTTTTACCCGTTTCAGTGGCTTCTGCAGAAAGGAGCTTTTCATCTCTCCGAAGACTTAAAACGTATCTGAGAAACACAACTTCGGGAAAACAGGTTGAATGGTCTTGCACTTTTATCTATTCATAGAGACATTACCATAACTGATGAGGAAGTTTTTAAAACAATTTTTACTGAAAGTCTAGAAATTTGGATTTTGTTTTTGTAAAATGACAATAAACAGTGTTTCATGAATACTTTTAGCTATATTTCATTTTCTTCCCTTGTAACAGTTCATAAAGTAGGCCTACAATAACTGGTTATTGTAGCTTGGAAGGCTGTTTGAGATTTTAGTTTTTTAACGATATAAATATTTGAATTGTGTGCATACTGAAAATTACTATTTCTGATTTCATTAAGGTAAAATTAAAAAAAAACTAAAATAACAATTCAATTGCTAAAAATAAAATATAGTATATAGTCAACATTTATTAGTTTCAAACTTATAATATTGTGGTGTGTTGTGTTTTAGATACGTAGGACAATATATTTCTTTGTATAACAACTATTTTAAACCAAAGATTTTAAAAATAGGGACTTTATAGCCTCTATATTTTCTATTTTAACAACTGAAAACTACCAAACTAGCAGACACTTAAGTTTTTGAATTTTAATTTTATACAAAAATAATATACAAAGGATACAGGTCCTTCTATATAAACATAATAACGCTAAAATGGAAAAGTGAAAACCTGCTCGAAAAGAAGGAAACTCGCCATGAAAAACTTAAAAATCTCTCCGAAAGAGTGATTTTTCATTCTTTCCATTTTAGCGTTTATACATTCCAAAAACCTTAAACCTGTGTTTTTAAGACTTAAATTGGCAACATTTTCCCGGGGGAGGGACCCCCGGACCCCCCCTTCTACTGGGGGGTATTCCATACCCCACAGACCCCCCCGTATTTCAGCCCCCCCCAAAATATTTTTCTATATACGCTACTGACTTGGCTACTCAATCGACTCGAGCGGTCCGCTTGTTGTGGACAATAACGACTTTACTGTGGACTCTGTACTATGAGAACTGTCACGGAACAAGACTTATACTCGTACAACTGTGTCAGTGGCCTACGCGGAGGCTCAGCTCCTGGGTACAATATTGCATTTCCGCTTCCTTTCTGAAAGACATCTTTCAGCTGTTTTGTGAACTTCTCCTACACATTAATAATAATAATAATAAATCTATATTGTGTTCACAACTTAAGCAAATTGTATACAATCGTCAATATATATTATATGTAGTAAAATGAATTAAACTTTATAAATCAATTTAAATGCAAGTCATTTCAGTTATTAAAAAGTTTTCAGCTATGCTGATTACAATTTAGAATAGAACTAAAGGACTTTACATTTCAATTAACTTCAAATTTAATCCCTGCGGCTTATCATAAACTCTTCAACAGAGTAAAACACCCTCGACACCAATAGGTTTCTCAATCAAGCTTTGAATTTCTTTAGGATCATTAAAATTTTTTATCTCATCAGGGAGCTTATTTATGAACCTTACGCCATCCTCGGATGGTAAACGTTCCAACGTGGCAGTTCTGTGCTGTTGAATACGGACGTTGTCCCGGATTTCGTAAAGCATAAATGCCCGAAGAAACCTTTGAACCTTTGCTCTCTATGTGATCACCCCATGTCAGGCCTCGATCAAGGGACATCCCTAGGAACTTGGTAGAATCATTTTCCTCTAGAAGGACATCAAATCAAATCAGCTTTATTGCAGCGACAATATTACAACGTATAGCAAACATCACAAATTTTAATCTAAAATTTCTTACATTCATACCACAAGATTCTCATTCACACATACAATTTATCATCCACCATCACAGCAGCACAATTCTTGGGCTCATATTGCCGAAGGCAAAAATTTAACACATTTGATTTGGAACTGTTCGCTCTCAGGTTCAATGTTGAGAAATACTGAATATATGAATTCAGTTCCAAGAAAGTATTGATTTCTAATTGATTCTTTGTTTTAGCTTTGAAACAGGGCGTTGTATCGACAGCGTATTGAACCATTTTACCTGTTAGGAGCGACGAATTCAACCCGTTGACGTACACAAGAAATAATACTGGTCCAAGGACAGATCACTGCGGGACACCATAGGCCATTTTTACTTTTTCTGACAGGGAATTCGCAATCTGCATACACTGGCTTCTATCTCTGAGATAAGACAAAAGCCATTTGTGCAGCAGACCTCGAACACCACATGTCTTCAACTGACACAACAATGTCTCATGATGTACACAGTCGAATGCTTTGGACAGATCAAGGAATATGCCTAGAACATGTTCCCGTCTCTCCAGTCCATCGACAACGGTTTCGATTAAATTTCTGACGGCATCAATAGTGGATTTGTTTCTTCTGAAGCCAAATTGATGAAAACAAAGAACATCAAAACGTTCAAAGAACCCTTCTAATCTTGACAGAAAAAGTTTTTCAAAAATTTTGCTTTATGACTGGAAGGATTGACATGGACGATAGTTGCTTGCAAGGCAAGGATCGTCTTTTTTGAAAATTGGTGTGACTTTAAGGTGTTTTTAAGGTGGAAGGAAAATGCCTTGAGCGAAATACATGTTGATCAAATTTTTCAGTGGAGTCAAAATGTGCTTAAAGCAGCGTTTGAGCAGCCACATAGACATCAATGGCACATGATTGTTTTAGTTTGCATCTGTGTATCAATCGTGACACCTCCTCCTCACTCACTGGAGACAGTGCAATGGAAGAGACCTATCCCATCAATGACACTTGGTTGGAGCATTTGAAAGATGGATCGGATAACGCAAGCGACGAAAAAAGCGTTAAATTCACTTGCTACTTTTAATGGATCTGTAATTAATTCATTCTCTATTTTGAGTTTTTGAATTTTAGACTGTTTCTATTCATTGAGCTGTATCGTTGAATTTTTTATGATGCTCCAAGCAGTTTTGGAAAAATTTTCAGACTGATAGTTTCTTTTCGATTTCACGTGCTTTTGCTGTTTTTATCGTTTTTCGATAATTGGTCTCGAAATTTTTATAAAAAGCTTTGTTCTCTGTTTGCACGTTTTGTGGAATTGTAAAATTTCAAATATTCACGTAATTTTAAGATATCTTGAGTCATCCACGAATTCTATTTTGTCTTTTTTCGGTCTGTAAAATGTTTAAACGGGCAAGCTATGTTCAAAAGAAAAATAAAACGTTCGTGGAATGCGGTGAAAGCTTTATCAACATTTTCAATGTTATCTAAAAACATCCATGACTCATTTTTTTATGAATTCATAAGGGCGATGTTTTCCGAACTCAACTCCCTTTTGATTTTGGATAATTGAGTTATAATTTTGGGTCTGAAATTATTAATTATCGTCTCCTGAGCAAAGTGGTCAGATATGGCTACCTAGTACAGAGATTGTGGCGTTTGGAATGTTTGTTATGACGTTGTCGATGGCTGTGCTCGATTATTAACAGTGGCATTCGTTCCGGAAAGTGTCTCGATGCTTTCAAGGTTGCTAAAGTGATTCCGATGTTCAAGAGCAACAATATTACACAAAAATCTAACTTAAGTCTATTTAGTTTACTTAGTGTGTTCTCTAAAGTGTTAGAGAAAATTGTAAGAAATCAACTCACAGATTATATTGAAAGACTAGATATACTGACAGGTCGCCAGTTCGGGTTCAGGGAATCTAAAAATGTGGCCGATGTCAATTTGGCTTTAAGCAAAGGTAACCTATGTTTATTAATATTTCCAGATCTAGCAAAAGCATTTGATATGGCAAAAAAGAAAAAATTACTTCAGAAACTGCATTTGATTGGCGTATGTGGAACATCATTTAACTGGTTCCAAACATACTTGGCCAACAGAGAGCAGTTTACAACTGGTGTTAATAGTGGCCTGAAGCCCGTCAACTGTGGTGTAATCCAGGGGAGTACTCTTGTACCATTATTATTTTTAATCTATATGAGTAGTATTTTTTTAATAAATATTTCCAGTAGATTGTATCTTTTAGCTGATGATACATCAATTTTATTCCAGGCAGAAGGATGAGACAATGTTTTCGTAAAAGTAGATCAAAATATGTCAAAAATAAAAAAGTGGTTTCATCAAAATTTGTTAACGTTGAACGGTGCTAAAAGAAAATGTATGCCCTTATCATTACGCGAATCCAGTGATACGATTAATAGTATGCGACGACTTCACTCGTAATACTGATTGCCCGTGTGACATAATTGACCATGTAATTGAGTATAAATAGCTTGGCGTTATGTTTGACAATTGATTGATGTGGACAGCACACTTAAGTTATGTCAATAAAAGATTAAGTAAAATAACTTTCGCGTTTCAACAATTACATAAAGTACTGACAATTAAAAAAAATCGGATGGCATATTTTGCATATGTGCCGTCAATTATTGAAAGTGGGATTTTAGCATGGGGCGGGGCTTACAGGACAGTAATAGATCGCCTTCACGTCACACAGAAATCTATTATGAAGGCAGCATTGGGGAGATGTAGAAAATACTCTTTGGATACTTTGTGTAATGAAATGCAAGTTTTGGATGTTATACAGCTTTACATCAAAGCACTTGTCCACGTTTTTTAAAACCAACTAAACCTATTTGACTCTTTGCCTCATGAATATTCCACAAGATACTCGCATGCTACTACAGGTCAGACTTGAGTTCCGAATTTATTCAAAACTTTCTCTGCTACTAAAACTAGTTATATCAGACACATTATTTTCAAAAAAATTGCTAGATTCAGTAAAAAATAACAATAATAAAACAAGGATTTACTTTAAAAAATGTTGAAATGGCTACATATGGTGGGAAGAGATCGTACTGAATTATTAATAAAATTAAATGATAGACTACAGATAGCGTGGGTTGAGATGGGAGGTGGAAAAATGAATATAAATATTTGTACAACAGGCATATAAAAATTGAATCTTTATATATATATATGTGTGTGTGTGTGTGTGTGTGTGCACATGGGTGGATGTTTGCTGCGTGCATAAGGGTTTAGAAGCAGAAAACAAAATTGTACTGACTATTGAAAAGGACATTGTCATGTTTGGTTGCGATGAGGGGCTTGATAGGCAGTAGATCTGTAGCAGCCATCCCGGCACTCAGCACCATGTTTTTGATACAACCTACAGAATGTATTACTATCCTGAGACTTACTTGTTCAGACAACCTTCAAAGACATTGTCATGTTTGGTTGCGATGAGGGGCTTGATAGGCAGTAGATCTGTAGCAGCCATCCCGGCACTCAGCACCATGTTTTTGATACAACCTACAGAATGTATTACTATCCTGAGACTTACTTGTTCAGACAACCTTCAAAGACATTGTCATGTTTGGTTGCGATGAGGGGCTTGATAGGCAGTAGATCCGAGGCAGCTTTCTCTGCAGTCATCACCATGTCTTTGATACAACCTACAGAATGTATTTCTGTCCTGAGACTTACTTGTTCAGACAACCTTCAAAGACATTGTCATGTTTGGTTGCGATGAGGGGCTTGATAGGCAGTAGATCTGTAGCAGCCTTCCCTGCACTCAGCACCATGTCTTTGATATAACCTACAGAATGTATTACTATCCTGAGACTCACTTGTTCAGACAACCTTCAAACACATTGTCATGTTTGGTTGCGATGAGGGGCTTGATAGGCAGTAGATCTGTAGCAGCATTCCCTGCACTCAGCACCATGTCTTTGATACAACCTACAGAATGTATTACTATCCTGAGACTTACTTGTTCAGACAACCTTCAAAGACATTGTCATGTTTGGTTGCGATGAGGGGCTTGATAGGCAGTAGATCTGTAGCAGCCTTCCCTGCGCTCAGCACCATGTCTTTGATATAACCTACAGAATGTATTTCTGTCTTGAGACTTACTTGTTCAGACAACCTTCAAAGACATTGTCATGTTTGGTTGCGATGAGAGGCTTATTAGGGAATAGACCTGAGGCAGCCTTCCCTGCACTCAGCACCAAGTCTTTGATACAACCTACAGAATGTATTACTATCCTGAGACTTACTTGTTCAGACAACCTTCAAGGACATTGTCATGTTTGGTTGCGATGAGAGGCTTGATAGGCAGTAGATCCGAGGCAGCCTTCCCTGCACTCAGCACCATGTCTTTGATACAACCAACAAAAGACTCGATGATATACTTCACTCCATGCAACTTCTCCTCTGGACTTAGCCCTAATGAATAACATGATATACATTAACTAATGACACACATCCTAATTAGTTAACACGTTATTTGATCAAACACTAGGTATAGAAGTATAATATTGTTGTTGTTTTGTTACAATTAATTGATTGTGAAGACAGAATAACCGTTTCATTTCATTTCATTTCATTAATGATCAATAGGTTCTAAGTTTGTTAGGTATTATATATTAGTTCTAAATAATGACTGTTAGTAACTTTAATACTGTTATCTTGCTGTTCTATTCATTATACTAATAGATTCGAGATTTACACTTATTCTGTCAATGTCTTGACGGTGAAGAGTTGTTAGAGACATCTAACATGATAACTATTGACACTATCTTGTAGAAGCTGCAGTGTTATATTATGAACCACATGATTGTATTTTCTACAACTAATGGGCTTTAAAAATTATAAATTGGCAAAATGATTTTATTACTAGAAGCCAAGTTGTGTTATTTTTATTATTCAGTTGGCAAGTTACCGAACTATGAAATCATTTTTACCAACTTTGGCAATATGAAAATGCTCTCTCCAAAGAACATAATTCTAATGAGATTGCCATATCTGTAAGGTTATTAAGCCTTGGAAATTCTTCACTAGTAGTTATGCATTGTCACCCAACCATAATCAATTCTTAAAATAGGTGATGTTCACAGACTACATAGTTCACTGTGAAGAATTATAGTTCCAAATTAAACTAATAGAGATCTACGCCTCAAACATACGACTAACAGTTCAGTCGCTGTCAACCAGTTAGGCCACTCTGGTTACCAATTAGAAAAAAGAATTTACTAGGAAACCTAAACATATTATAACATTATGTTATATTATAAAAAAGCAGCCTCAGCCACAGATGAGCGGATGGTAGCTAACTAGTATGCCCTCTACTGATTTCTTGATACGTGAAGAAGGGATAGATCTACTAAACAAAGTTTTTGCATTTTTTAGTACATACATACAACGATAGCAAGACCTCTTTATCTGAGATAATTGCAAAGTTTAGGACTATGCCAGCGGTTCTCAAACTTTTTACTTCGAGCCCCTCTGCATAATCCAGCTGGTAGCCGGGCCCCCTACATGTAAGTGTACTATATAAGTGAGTCCTTTTTTGAAGTTTATTTTTCACAATAGAAGGATTGTGAAGGAAACAGGATTTTTCCGGATGTTTGCCATCGTTCAGTGAAACAAGAAATCAGTAACACTACATTTCGAGATCTGCAATCTGATATCTTCTTCAGGTAAATAACTAACCTAATACATAGTTTCCTTCATAAGTGAGTCACTTTTGAAATTTTACTGTCAACTTTTATTTGCTTAGTTTTCCACATTTTGTGCAAACTACATTAGAGCATATTGGAGCAATAAGTTTAATCGTAATCAAACAACAAATTCTATACAAGCAATTACAATTTATTATTTTTTATTTCAGCTACTACAGTACAAAATTCTTATTTATATCACAAATTAATAATAATAATAATAAAAAGATCTTCAATGTGAAGGATGTGCTTGCTTTCTCTTTGCACATAGTTTGACAAACGCGGTGTCAGTTCTCATAACGCCACTCGAGTCTCTTCATCAAATCCAGTCTTGAGCAATATTTTCTCTTCGTGGCAGCTAGAGCAGAAAACCCAGTTTCACAAGAATAAGTGGTGGTGAATGGAGTGAGTATGTTCAATGCCTTTTTACCTAAAATTGAGAGATCCTTTTCTACACCAATCCAAAAGGATGTGAGAGAAGATTCTTAACTTACTTTCAAGCTCAGTGTCACCCTGGAGGTCAATGATATTTTCTTTTACTATCATGTTGAGGGAGCACTCATCGACGGATGGTTTGAACGTATTTTGAATCCATGCCAAGCCATCCAAGTCCTCATCAAAATATTTTTAATGAAATTTGAGGATTTCTAAGTGTTTAAGAAAGCATTTCTTTGGATATGTTGGAATAGTTTTTAGATCTATTTCTTCAATCATAATTTTTTGACTTACCCATTTCAAGTGACTCAAGTCATCCTAAGTATTATCTCAAGCGATCGTTTTCTTATGATAATATCCGTATTTTCAAATATCTAATTGACAAAGAAACGTGGTCTAATGTTTACGAGGCTGGGACTATAAATGATAAAATGCGTCTATTCCAATCTTCAATCTCCTTTTATTTTGAACAGGCTTTTCCTGAAAAGAAAAGAAGAGTTCGCAAAGGTGCCTCACGCAGCAAAGTGTCCTTGAGTGATCACCAATTGAAACTTAGAGATATGGTTCTCCAGTGGTATTGCTTCACTAAAGATTTGGATTCTTCTGATCTGAGGAGATAGCATTACTTATCATTGAAGAGAGAGTACAAGTCTTGTGTTAGGCTTGCTAAGTCATCTAAGGTGCTTGATGTTATACAAAAATCTTCTAATAAAATCAAAACTATGTGGGAGATCGTTAATGAAAGTAGAGGGAAGAATCAGTCTCCATGTAATGTCCCCCGCACCGTCAAAGATGACAAGGGAGTTGATATCAGTGATCCAAAACTGGTCTCAAACATGTTTAACAAATTCTTTATTGATGTGTCTAATAGTGCATCAACCTCATCCAGTATTCCTCATTCTTATGTGCAGCCTGGCTTGTGTACATCTTCATTTTTCTTATCACCAGTTACTAGGAGAGAGATAACAGATATCAACAGGTCTTTGAAGCCAAAGACGTCTTCTGGCTGCGACAGGATATTATCTAAATTGCTTATGTCATGTAGTGAATGTTTTGTTGACCCACTCGTTCACCTTATTAACTGTTCATTCGAAGGTGGACTTTTCCCAGATTTGTTGAAGCTTTCTGTTGTGAAGCCCTTGCTTAAAAAAGGAAGAGTGGATGAACTCGATAATTTTAGACCAATATCTATCAAATCAACGTTTTCAAAGATATTTGAAAGGGCAGTCTTAAATAGATTATGGTCTTTTATTAATCACAACAGTATTTTGTTTGAGAATCAGTTTGGGTTTGTTAAAGGACGGTCAACTGTCAATGCAATGTTTACGCTCATCAACAAAATAGTAAATGCCTTGGATAGAGGTAGGTCTGCTTCCGGTGTCTTTTTCGATCTTCGGAAGGCTTTCGATGTGGTTTCCCATGACATCATGTTGGAAAAGCTTGAAGGCATTGGAGTTCGAGGAGTGGCGAACCAATGGCTTTCATCTTATTTGAGGGATCGTCGACAGGCCGTAGAAGTGTCCATCATGCAGGCACTGTGAGGCGATGCTACTCGGATGTGCTGAGCGTTAAGGCGGTGGTGCCACAGGGCTCCATACTCGGCCCTCTTCTGTTTATTATATATGTAAACGACCTCAGGAGTTGTATTGCGGAGGCCCAGTTGTGTTTGTTTGCAGACGACACGTCCATCGTAATGGAAAACCAATGTCGTGAGGCCATGGAAGTTAGCACTTTTGTGGAGTCTAATAAGATAGTTCAATGGTTTAGGGAAAATGGTCTAGTGGTAAATGCTGCTAAAACCGCAATTGTTGAATTCGCAATCTCATCTAATAGCATTAATAATCTCAGCGTTTGGGTCGATGATATGGAAATCCTTTCTGTGCAGGTTTTTGGGATTGTCTACAGACAGAAACCTGAATTTTTCATCCCACATCGATTATGTAGCACGTAAGCTTTGTTCTGGAATCTTTGTGCTTCGTAGACTGGCACCTTTTACAAACGCTGCGATCCTCTTAACAACCTACTACGCTCTAATTTTCCCTTATCTTTCCTATGCGGTGACATTCTGGGGATCGGAAAGTTGTCGCACAAAACGGCTTTTTGTCTTGCAGAAGAAGGCAGTGAGAATAGTAGCTGGCATCCGTCGAATGGAGACTTGCAAGCCTGTTTTTAAGGAACTTAAATTGCTTACCTTCCCAAGCATTTATGTTTTTCAGACCTTGATTTTCTTACAGCAGAACCATGGTGTTTTCCGGTCCCTTGTTCCTCAGTCGGGATACAGTCTTCGACAAAAACATAAACTGAATATTCCTTACCATTCCACTACTTTTTTTAAACAACACACCTTTTACAATGCCACGTCCCTTTTTAACGCTCTTCCTGATGCTCTTAGAGCTGAAAAGGATTTATTTTGTTTTAAAAGAATGCTTAAAGCTTACCTTATTGAACACTGTTTCTATTCTGTAGATGACTACATTAATAGCAATACGTAATTTATTTAGTCCTTCCTATGTATTTTGTTCCTATGTAAATTGTTCTCTACACATGATTGTACTAAGTTGAAGCAAACCAATGCATTGTAATATGTTATATGGAATAAAGGATGTTTTGATTTGATTTGATTGAGATTAGGAAATAGCTCAATATGTTTACAGACCACCCTCGTACAAACTTAGCTTCTTTAAAAAGCTGTTCACCTTTTTAGTCCATTTCAGAAGGTTTTCATCTTTTTTCTGTAAAGACTTGTTTAATACATTTATTTTCTCAAATATATCTGACATGTACGCTAATCGCAGAACAAATCTCAGTCAGTGAAAAACGTTGGGTTTTTGGTGTTATCGTCAAGCAAAAATGCAAGAACTTCATGTCTAAGCTCAAATACTCTGGACAAGCCTTCTTCTCAATAATCAGCGAGCTTCAATATCAAGCAGTAAAGCTGAGTGTTCTGAGCCCATAATTTCACAGAGAATCTTAAAAACTCGAGATTTAAAAGGCTGCCCTTTAATGACATTAACTGTTTTAACGACCGTGTGTAAAATTTCATTAAGTTCCGGGGTCATACCTTTTGCTACTAAAGCCTCTCTATGAGTTATGCAGTGTGTCCATCTAGCTTCTGGAGCTACCTTTCTGATACACCCTCGAAGTCCAGTGTACTTTCCTGACCTAGCCCGAGCTCCATCTGTGCAAATTCCAGTATATTTGATCCATGATATGTCATTATCCTGCAAAAATGTACCAATCATTCTGAAAATGGCAGTGGTATCGGCTGAAAACATCTCACAAAAAAGCTCTCTTCCCGCATCGCATCACCATCAACACTATGAAGATCGGTAGCTTCATAAACTTGCTTCATTATTTTTTAAGTAAATTAAATTAATTTTTCAAGCAAGCATTGGCCACCCTGAACCTTCATTGCGCCCCCCTTGGGGGTCGCACCCCACACTTTGAGAACCTCTGGACCGGCAATTACCAATTCTCTTAATTACCCCATTTTTGCATTGAGTATAGATATTTCGATTTGAAGGATTTCTGCGAAAGGACACAAATAAGTTAAGAACTTCTAAGTGACTTTGTAAAACAAGAGGGGATTTTGCAAGAAAAGTTTTAGATAAAACAGGACATTTAAAGATTGGAAGCAATATACAGGCTAAGAAAGAAACGAAGAATAGAGGTGAAGACATGTTTGTAAGCAAGTAATCAACTTACCTCCAATAAGAACAACAGATGTGAGATCCGATGTGACGCCATAATTGGTAGACTCATTCAACCCTGGTATACTAGCCTCGGCAGTTTTGTCATCGACCTTCAACATACAAGCAGGACAGTGAATAGGTCAGCCTCTAGCCCTAATCAAATTCAAACTAATGTTTCACTTGGGAAAATAAAATGTTTAATTTCATCTCAATAATAAAAAACTACACACACTCATTAGAACTGAACTACAGAAAACATGTCACATTACGTTTGCATTCATCTACCAACAACCTACGACTGACCAGAGGGCACTAGCCAATGACAATCGTTACGGCATACAAAAACAAGATGGCGGAAATAAAAAGGAAGGGGGACAGGAATGGGCCCTTTTATTATTATTGGTTCATGCTAGATGAACTTCTTAAAACCATATTGTGACTCCGCATTGGTTTATTACAAATATCTGATCCGTTTGATACTTTTGGTTTTCTTTTTAGTTCATTTTTTAGAATTGACAACCAAAGCGGCCTAATCTCGACTGATGGTTGACTGATTGGTTGGTCTGCCAATTTAATGTATGTTACCTCAATTAATTTCCTTTTGAATATATGTGGTTCCCGATGTATTATGTCGACTTCATCCCAATTCATATGATGGTTCTTGGACCTACAATGGTGTGCAATTTTGACTTTTCTGTGAGACCCTTTCTTGTGTTTTCTTTGTGCTCTTTTATCCTTACGTTTAGTGGTCTTTTTGTCTCGCCTATGTATTCCCTATTGCAACTACATTTTATACTGTAAACACAGTTTTTGGAATCCTGTGTGCCATTTTTTGGTTTTGTTTTTACGAGACTTTGTCTAAGAGTATTGTGTGTTTTAAACACGGTTCTAATGTTGTACTTTCTACCTACTCTTATAATTTTCTCCGATAATCCCGGCACATAAGGGATTGACATAAACGCAAATTTATCACAATTCTGTTTTTCTGACTCAGGAATGATTCTTCTGGTTCGTTTGCACTTATTTATTACTAATTGAGGGTATCCATTGCTTCTAAGATCCGATTCAACTTTCTTTAATTCCTCTTTTAATCCATCTTTATCTGAGCACAAGCTCTTTGCTCTATCAAACAACGAGTAGGCTACTCCTTCTTTGACAGATTTTTGATGGTTGGATTGATAATTTAAATATTTTCCTGTGTGTGTTTTCTTTCGAAAAACAGTTGTCTTAAGGACATCCCTATCTCTTAATTCACACACATCCAAAAGGGAAGCTTATTCTGGACTTCCACTTCCATTGTGAGGCGGATGGAAGGAGAAATACTATTAATGTGAATCAAAAACTTATTTAATTCAATGTCTTCATGAGAAAAAATTACAAAGGTATCATCCACGTACCTCCACCAAATCTTCGGTTTGAACTGAGCTGAAGCCAAAGCTTTTCGCTCAAATTCCTCCATAAAGATATTGGCGAAAATAAGAGACAGTGGAGAACCCATTGCCATCCCCTCATCTTGACGGTAAATTTTACCCTCTAACTCAAAATAATTACATTGAGTGCATAGTTCTAACAGTTCCATCATTACTGACACGGGAAGTTTAGTTCTATCCTTTAATGTTTGGTTTTCTTTGAGACGTGATTTAATAATTCCGAGAGTTTCTGGAACTGGTACATTTTGTAAATAGACTTTCAACGTCAAAACTTACCAGTTTGTCAGTTTCAGTCAACTTCAGGGATTTTATTAAAAAATCCCTAGAATTTTTAATAAAAGAATCAGTTTTTCCTACCAATGGCGTTAAGATCTCCAAGAGGACTTTAGACAATACCCTGCAAGGTGAATCACGAGAACTAATGATGGGCCAGAGAGGGATGGTAGGTTTGTGGATTTTGGGAAGGTTTTGGAATGGTGAGGAGTTAATTTAGATCTAAATTTATCTGAAAATAATTCTTTATGTTTTGTTAAGGTGTTTGCTACTTTGCGTTCAAATGAATCAGTCGGGTCTTTATTTAAAACTGTATATTTGCAAGTATTTAAAGTTTCCGCAATCTTTTCTTTATACGCTAATTAGTCAAGTACAACATTAGCGTTACCTTTATCGACTGGTAAGATTTTGACATTGTCGTCTTTCCAAAGGATTGACGGATTTAGGATAAAGGATTATCAACAATAATATCAGTTGTCTTCACTATGAGGGTTTTCCAATCAACTAGTAAATCTGTATAAACCTGCAGTACAGCATTATGCTATAGCTATTCTACTAGAAATTGTTTACATCTCAGAACCAACCATTGTAATTATCAGACAACTAAAAACAGCTATGTAGAATTAGGTATAAAATTATATAACCTACTGCCATATAATGTAAAAAGTTTAAACCTAGTTAGTTTTAAGAATTATATGAAAAACTTTCTAGTCAATCTAGCTGTATACAGTGTTGATGATTTTGTAGAATGTATTAAACAATAATGAAGGCTGTGTTATGAAATAAGTATTCATGCTGTGAACAAATTTGACTATGCCATGCTGTATATTGTAGTAACGGCAATAAAGCTTTGATTCTTGAGTCTATGCTCTGGAGAGGTGTAGCAGTGTGTATGAGTCCTAACAAAGAAAACTGCAGGAACAATGTCTGGCCTGGGAACAACATGTCACAAGTTCTGTCAACAATAATATCAGTTGTCTTCACTATGAGGGTTTTCCAATCAACTAGTAAAACCGTATGGACCTCCAGTACAGCATTATGCTCTGGAGAGGTGTAACAGTGTGTATGGATCCTACCAAAGAAATCTGTAGGAACAATTTCTAGCTTGGGAGGTGTGCGACACGTAGCTGTATACAACCTTTAAATACTTAATAGTCCTTACAGCACATCCTAGAAACTGTACTATCCAGGGATTACACACTTATCAAACCTAAAATGTCACAAATTATGCACTAATTCTACACAGGACAGCACTTTTTGAATCAAAGCCAATATTCGGTAGAGTAAAATGTCTCAATAATCCGCAAAGTTCCCTGAAGAAAACTGCTCACGAGAATACTGGCGGCTCAGTGGCTGGAACCATTGTTCTACAGGTACAGGAGTTACAAATGAACATTGACTACATCTTTATTAAGTCCTGACAAGTCATTTATAATATTTTATTTATTGTTACTGTTATTTGTAATAACAATTCAGATTTTGGCTATTTTGTTTTATTTTCCCTTTAACACGTGTAAAATATTGTGATACTGCAATTAATACAACTTAGAAAGTTAAACCCACAAACTATTCACCTCAGCTATGAGATGAGCCACACGAACATCATACTGACAGGGGGGGGGGGGTGAATGGAACCAGTCTCTTATCATGAGTATTTTACTTCGAAATAATCAATCGCTTATTAATATATTTTTGCCTAAAACCACAACACTGCATATATAATTCAATTGAGTTCAAAACGCTAAATATTTCACCGTCACGCGATAACTACGAAAGTGAGGTTAGGTCTGACTATTTCTTGTGGCTTCTCCCTGTACCCGGTACTTTCAGTAACCGAGTGTAACTGTACTCGTACTGATTACAGGGTACTCCTAAAATGTTCCAGTTACTGTTACTGCTAAACGAGTCCGAGTACTTTGTACCAGGAACGGAGTTAAACATGTAAAGTATTTTTTATTTTAAAAGTAACCTATACCGGATTAGAGTAACTTGTACTCTCAGGACAGAGTAATCTCAGGAGTACCCGGGACAAAGCATCTTTAGGAGTAGTTCTGAGTGATCAATTGTCACAGTAGTGAGTATGTAAACAGTTTTAATAACGGTTTACAAAGTTACAAGCCCGAATAATAAGTACAACCTCCATGATGTGGCCAATGCCGAATTTCGTGGACCATTGGTCGAAAATAAAAGTTAGGATAGTAATAAGTTTATTTCCATACTACTCTAAAATTGCTTACCCAATTACAGTACACTTGCAATTTTGTTTTAGTTAGAAAACTTCATATAAAAACTGTATTTGTTGTACAAAATGTTATCTATCCCAGTACAAGCTTAATGGTGATTGGTGGTAGAGTGATTTTATTGCAAACTTTACACATACTGACCCTCTACTTTGCACCACTTGCTCTTGTTATTAGTCCAAAAGTAGTATAAAACAACCATTTTGGGAGCTAATAAACATCTATGCGCACCATCACAGTGTGCTAAGTGTCCCGGTTCTGACCCAACACCCCCTAGACAAAATCACTGCACACAGATTACTCACCTTAGCTATGAGACAAGCTCCATGCACATCTATGCGCACCATAACACTGTGCCAAGTGTCCCGGTTCTGACCCGACACCCCCCAGAAAAAATCACTGCACACAGATTACTCACCTTAGCTATGAGACAAGCTCCATGTAAATCTATGCGCACCATCACACTGTGCCAAGTGTCCCGGTTCTGACCCGACACCCCCCAGAAAAAATCACTGCACACAGATTAAAATAAAAAAATCAAATCAAAATCTTTTTTATTGCAGCGACATTGTATATACATTGTATGGCAAACGTCAATACGGGGTTTCTAAAATTCCAAGCATTCATACACACAATACACATTCATACTTACAATTTTACAATCACGCCTCTTTCATTCTTCGCCAATGCAGCCCACTTAGCACAGCAGAGTCAGTCTTCTAATTGGGCGGTCTCCCAGTCAAATGCCAAAAACTCACCCGCATTATAGAATAGTCTTTAACGCCTTAGGCGTTGGGGCATGTTTAATTGAATTGGGCAGTCTGTTGAGGAACTGCACACCCGCTTGCGAGGGTAGGCGTTCATAAACTACCGTTCTGTGTCTCCCAGTCCGGTAGTTTGCTCTGCCACGCGTCTCATACATGTGTATGTCTTGGCCTCTGGTTAAGGCACATTTACTCACACAAAACAAAGTTGTTTCCAAAATGTAGAGGCACGGCAGAGTCAACAGCTGCAATTTCCTGAAAGCTTCCCTGCACGACTCTCTAAATTTGATTTTGGCGATTACTCTAATTGCTTTTTTTTGGAGTCTGAATGCTCTTTGAAACTGAGTGTTTGCGCAAGCTTCCCAAAGGACCACTCCGTAGGCAAGATGGGGGTAAATCAAGCCGTAATACGCCGTAATCAGTACCTGACTCGGACAATATTTGGCTAAAGATCTCAAAACAAAAATGCCTGAGCAGATTTTTGCGCAAACATGGTCAATGTGCTCATTCCAAGTCAGCCCTCGATCGAGGTGCATTCCTAGGAATTTTGAAGAGCAGACTTCTTCCAGTGTGGAGTCATCTAACAAAATGGCCGGCTCACGCTGGTTGCCTGCAGTGCGCAAGGCAAAATTTAAAACGTTGGGTTTTGAAGAGTTTGTTGTTAGATTGAGGCTGTGGAAGTATTGGACACAGTTGTTGATGTCAACAAAAGCCTGTTGTTCCAAAACTTCGCTTGACATTGCATTGAAAAAAGAGTCGTATCATCGGCAAACTGCACCAATTTTCCATGCAGAAGCGATGATTTTATATCGTTCACGTAAAGCAGGAAAAGCACAGGACTGAGGATAGACCCTTGAGGGACTCCATATCTCAGGTCTATTGGTTTGGATGATTTATTTGATATTTGGACAACTTGGGATCTCTGACTTAGGAACGAGCTAAACCATTTAAGAGGCACGCCTCGAATGCCGTGGGACTCAAGTTTGTCGAGCACCGTTTGTACCGTGATTTACGCAGTCGAATGCTTTGGACAGGTCTAAAAACACACTCATTGTGTGGTTTCGACATTCAATTCCCTCTACAATCATATCGACAAGACTCACAACTGCGTCTGTTGTCGATTTGCCCTTTCTGAAACCAAATTGTTCACTTGAGAGCTGATTGTATTTGTCCAAAAAGTGAAGCATTCTTATAAGAAATAGCTTTTCAAAAATTTTGCTTATCACTGGCAAAATTGAGACAGGCCGATAGTTAGTAATTGAAGCTGGGTCGTCTTTCTTACAAATAGGAATAACTTTAGCAATTTTCAGGAGAGAGGGAAACACTCCTTTTTGGAATGAATAATTTACTAATCGGGTTAAGGGTCTCACTAAATGCTTGCAGCATTTTTTTATGAGCCATGGAGACATTATATTGAGGTCGTTTGATTTTTTGGCTGGGAGCTGCTGAATAATTCGGTGAAGCTCATCCTCAACGACGGGCACCAACACCATTGACGATGTAGGGCTCTGTCTTTGCAAGGGGCGTACTTGAGGTTCAGATGACCGGGGACCCCGCCCATCAGCAACGGATGCAAAAAAGTTATTAAACTGATCGGCAATCTCCGTTTCATCGTCCACAAGCCTAGACCCAATTTTAATTTTGACTGATTTATGAGTTTTCGTTTTATTATTAATGATGCCCCAAGTTGTTTTTGAAACATTTTTGGAAGAGAGAATAGATTTTGAGACATCATATGTTTTTGCAGCTTGGATCACTTTCCTGTATGTTTTTTTGTAATTCTTGAAAAAAGTTTTAAATTGTTCGTTTGAAGTGGTTTTGTAAATTTCGGAGAAAAATTTTAGTTTTTCTCTAGAAACTAAGATACCCGCTGTGATCCAGTTGTTTTTGGAAGTTTTTTCGCAAACATTGATAATTTTTGTAGGGCAGCAAATGTTAATGTGGAAATTTAGAGTGTCGTTAAACAATCTAAACTGCTGCTCTACAGGTTGGAATGAATTTAGAAAATCCCATCTTTCTTTAGAAAGAGAAGTTTTGAGGTGAGCGATGTTTTCTGGCCTTATGTCTCTTACTGTTTGTTTAATTTTAGGCTCCCTTTTGAGTTATACCCCACTAAAGACGGCTTCTTGGCCATAGTGGTCTGAGACAGCTGTATTCGCTACAGACACCGCGACACTTGAGTGGTTGGTGATGATATTGTCGATAGCAGATTGTGTTGTAGCCGTCACTCTCGTCGGAGTTCTGACTAGTAACTCCAGGTCAAATGACCTAAGTAAATCGACTAATCGAATTGTGGAATGGTGAGTGTTGTCCAACGCGTCAATGTTGAAATCCCTCATCACGACAAATTCCTGACGTTGGTTAGTCAGGCATGTCAATAATTTTTCAAATTTAGAAAAAAAAGTGTCTACATTTCCACTAGGAGACCTATAAATTCCGATCACGACTAATTTTGATTGATGCGTTTGAAGTTTGATCCCGACTGCTTCAAAATCTTTTTCGATTAATTCTTGGATCGGAAAGGGGGTAAACAAGAAATTTTGTTTAAGAAAAATGCTAACGCCTCCTCCTTTGGAGTGAGTTCGACAAGATTACTCACCTTAGCTATGAGACAAGCTCCATGTAAATCTATGCGCACCGTCACACTGTGCCAAGTGTCCCGGTTCTGACCCAACACCCCCCAGACAAAATCACTGCACACAGATTACTCACCTTAGCTATGAGACGAGCGCCATGCACATCTATGCTCACCATCACACTGTGCCAAGTGTCCCGGTTCTGACCCGACACCCCCCAGACAAAATCACTGCACACAGATTACTCACCTTAGCTATGAGACGAGCGCCATGCACATCTATGCGCACCATCACACTGTGCCAAGTGTCCCGGTTCTGACCCAACACCCCCCAGACAAAATCACTGCACACAGATTACTCACCTTAGCTATGAGACGAGCGCCATGCACATCTATGCGCACCATCACACTGTGCCAAGTGTCCCGGTTCTGACCCAACACCCCCCAGACAAAATCACTGCACACAGATTACTCACCTTAGCTATGAGACGAGCGCCATGCACATCTATGCGCACCATCACACTGTGCCAAGTGTCCCGGTTCTGACCCAACACCCCCCAGACAAAATCACTGCACACAGATTACTCACCTTAGCTATGAGACGAGCGCCATGCACATCTATGCTCACCATCACACTGTGCCAAGTGTCCCGGTTCTGACCCAACACCCCCCAGACAAAATCACTGCACACAGATTACTCACCTTAGCTATGAGACGAGCGCCATGCACATCTATGCGCACCATCACACTGTGCCAAGTGTCCCGGTTCTGACCCGACACCCCCCAGAAAAAATCACTGCACACAGATTACTCACCTTAGCTATGAGACAAGCTCCATGTAAATCTATGCGCACCGTCACACTGTGCCAAGTGTCCCGGTTCTGACCCAACACCCCCCAGACAAAATCACTGCACACAGATTACTCACCTTAGCTATGAGACGAGCGCCATGCACATCTATGCTCACCATCACACTGTGCCAAGTGTCCCGGTTCAGACCCGACACCCCCCAGACAAAATCACTGCACACAGATTACTCACCTTAGCTATGAGACGAGCGCCATGCACATCTATGCGCACCATAACACTGTGCCAAGTGTCCCGGTTCTGACCCGACACCCCCCAGACAAAATCACTGCACACAGATTACTCACCTTAGCTATGAGACGAGCGCCATGCACATCTAAGCTCACCATCACACTGTGCCAAGTGTCCCGGTTCTGACCCGACACCCCCCAGACAAAATCACTGCACACAGATTACTCACCTTAGCTATGAGACGAGCGCCATGCACATCTATGCGCACCATAACACTGTGCCAAGTGTCCCGGTTCTGACCCGACACCCCCCAGACAAAATCACTGCACACAGATTACTCACCTTAGCTATGAGACGAGCGCCATGCACATCTATGCTCACCATCACACTGTGCCAAGTGTCCCGGTTCTGACTTGACACCCCCCAGACAAAATCACTGCACACAGATTACTCACCTTAGCTATGAGACGAGCGCCATGCACATCTATGCGCACCATCACACTGTGCCAACTGTCCCGGTTCTGACCCGACACCCCCCAGACAAAATCACTGCACACAGATTACTCACCTTAGCTATGAGACGAGCGCCATGCACATCTATGCGCACCATAACACTGTGCCAAGTGTCCCGGTTCTGACCCGACACCCCCCAGACAAAATCACTGCACACAGATTACTCACCTTAGCTATGAGACGAGCGCCATGCACATCTATGCGCACCATCACACTGTGCCAAGTGTCCCGGTTCTGACCCCACACCCCCCAGACAAAATCACTGCACACAGATTACTCACCTTAGCTATGAGACGAGCGCCATGCACATCTATGCGCACCATCACACTGTGCCAAGTGTCCCGGTTCTGACCCGACACCCCCCAGACAAAATCACTGCACACAGATTACTCACCTTAGCTATGAGACGAGCGCCATGCACATCTATGCGCACCATCACACTGTGCCAAGTGTCCCGGTTCTGACCCGACACCCCCCAGACAAAATCACTGCACACAGATTACTCACCTTAGCTATGAGACGAGCGCCATGCACATCTATGCGCACCATCACACTGTGCCAAGTGTCCCGGTTCAGTCCTGTACACAGCATTACAATTTTATATGTAACCTAAACATAAGAGGGCCTCTAAAACGCCCAGATTTCATTTGCTCTTTGATACATTTCCATAGAAAATAACAATGAATTACACACTACCTTGCTTTTTGTTTAAGAAAAACACTGTTAAAAGTGTGATCCTGACAAGAATCTACACGTATATAGTTAGTGTTTTGGTAATGGTGTATGAGTGGTTTTTTTATGATAAAGAATGTCAAATTATTGATGACAAAACTCATTCCGAGTACCAAACTTCCTGATCTGCCAAAAAAGTTAAACAATTTATGCAATTTAATGATCATTTGACGTACGGTTAACAGTAATAGTAAGGCTCCTGAGTCCTGACACAACATTGATCTCAGCCCACGGTGTTACCAAGTCTGTAGCATGGGATAGCATATCAATGAAAGTACTTAAAGAAGCAGTAGCAACTTTAACTTTATATATATATATATATATATATATATATATATATATATATAATATTATATTATAATATTCAATAATATATATATCAAGGCTTTTGACAGAATAAATCACTCATTATTTGTTAGTAAATTAAGATTTTGTAAGATTTTAGATTCATAGTGGTTTATATCTTTTCTTACTGATAGAAAGCAAAGAACATTCATTACTTAATAATATGCACGTTAAATTCACATAATGATGGGTGTGGGGAACACACACATTGGTTTACCTCAGGGGGTCGTCTGAACCTATCGTTATTTATTACTTTTATATTTGCCATGTGATATAAACACGACCTTGTCATGTATGTGGATGTCACAAAATCTCTGGTAAAATGTAACCGAGAGCAACATGTAAAAGTATAAATATTATACATTCAATAATATACTCATAAAAACTATTTACTTACAATAAATTAAGGCCTTGAGCTATTTCCGATAAATTTTAAAAAACTAATTTTTCTGTATAATACATATAAAATCTTCTAGGACAAGTTATTGATAAGAATTTGTAACTGTGATCACACACAGAACATTTGTAACTGTGACCACACACAGAACATTTGTAACTGTGATCACACACAGAACATTTGTAACTGTGACCACACACAGAACATTTGTAACTGTGATCACACACAGAACATTTGTAACTGTGACCACACACAGAACATTTGCCCGGCTTGTTACCACGTGCACACCTTGGGGGAGTTACTTCACTTTCAGTATTCATTAATACAGTGTGGAATCCAAATATAAATGCAGAGGAGTATGCAGAACCGCATGGTTCCTGTATACAAGTAGAAGAGATTTGTATAAAAACGTTTATAGTCACTAAATTGTTACTCATACATAATTCGTACATTGTTTGTTTTTATATACTTTTTATTTATGATCATTATGATAACTTTACAACTCTCTTTAAGAAAACTAAATACAATTTACTAGTCAAAAATTAACATTACATAAATATTAATAAAACATTATACGGGAAAATACTTTACAATAAGTTGCCCTTTATTAAAAATGTACAATACTTTAAAAAATACTTTACAGAAGATTTTCATAGTTTATGTGGTGTTGTCAAGTATTTAATCTTATCTACAAATTATTTAAATAGTACATAACATTTGTACTAAGAGCTAGACGTACCCTCTCCCACTATAACAGACAGAGAATGTTTCCCAAACACGTGAACGACCTTGAGCTGACCCTTTTCTACAATAACGTAGAGGGCGTAAGGGTCGAGTCCTTCCGGCCGGTCCTTAACACTGTGGTAGACAAGCAGACCGTGCGGCAGGCGAGTGCGGAACTGGAAAGATATCTCACGACACAACCTACCGACAAGTACAATCTGTTAGTATCATGTGTCCGTGGTCTGGACCTCAACATATATTCTCAGTAGCTGAGAGGCCGGTCCTTAACACTATGGTAGACAAGCAGACCGTGCGGCAGGCGAGTGCAGAACTGGAACGATATCTCACGACACAACCTACCGACAAGTACAATCTGTTAGTATCATGTGTCCGTGGTCTGGACCTCAACATATATTCTCAGTAGCTGAGAGGCCGGTCCTTAACACTGTGGTAGACAAGCAGACCGTGCGGCAGGCGAGTGCGGAACTGGAACGATATCTCACGACACAACCTACCGACAAGTACAATCTGTTAGTATCATGTGTCCGTGGTCTGGACCTCAACATATATTCTCAGTAGCTGAGAGGCCGGTCCTTAATACTGTGGTAGACAAGCAGACCGTGCGGCAGGCGAGTGCGGAACTGGAACGATATCTCACGACACAACCTACCGACAAGTACAATCTGTTAGTATCATGTGTCCGTGGTCTGGACCTCAACATATATTCTCAGTAGCTGAGAGGCCGGTCCTTAACACTATGGTAGACAAGCAGACCGTGCGGCAGGCGAGTGCAGAACTGGAACGATATCTCACGACACAACCTACCGACAAGTACAATCTGTTAGTATCATGTGTCCGTGGTCTGGACCTCAACATATATTCTCAGTAGCTGAGAGGCCGGTCCTTAACACTGTGGTAGACAAGCAGACCGTGCGGCAGGCGAGTGCGGAACTGGAACGATATCTCACGACACAACCTACCGACAAGTACAATCTGTTAGTATCATGTGTCCGTGGTCTGGACCTCAACATATATTCTCAGTAGCTGAGAGGCCGGTCCTTAACACTATGGTAGACAAGCAGACCGTGCGGCAGGCGAGTGCGGAACTGGAACGATATCTCACGACACAACCTACCGACAAGTACAATCTGTTAGTATCATGTGTCCGTGGTCTGGACCTCAACATATATTCTCAGTAGCTGAAAGGCCGGTCCTTAACACTGTGGTAGACAAGCAGACCGTGCGGCAGGCGAGTGCGGAACTGGAACGATATCTCACGACACAACCTACCGACAAGTACAATCTGTTAGTATCATGTGTCCGTGGTCTGGACCTCAACATATATTCTCAGTAGCTGAGAGGCCGGTCCTTAACACTATGGTAGACAAGCAGACCGTGCGGCAGGCGAGTGCGGAACTGGAACGATATCTCACGACACAACCTACCGACAAGTACAATCTGTTAGTATCATGTGTCCATGGTCTGGACCTCAACATATATTCTCAGAAGCTGAAGTTTTGGTTCTAAAAACCTTTTTTTCTGCATTATCTAACAAGTTTTGGTTTTGAGCAGTACACAATTAATAGAAAATGCGTGGTAAAAGTAAAATGTAGCTTTATATTCTATTGATAAAATGAGTAGGCCTTTCGTAACATTATTTGTGCACTTAGCTTTTTTCGTAAGGCAAACTCTTTTTAAAAAAGGAAACCACACATTGATGTTTGTTGTCAGACTTTAATTGAAGGGCAGTTTTCATAGTTGAATGAATGAGATGAAAGATTTTTGAAAATGCTTCAATGTTTAGTTCGCTTATACATCCTTTTGCATCTACAGTGTTTTATATAATAACACTTTTAACCCTATTTCAGTACTGAAAGCAGAATGTATAGTTTAGCCTCATGTAATTTAAAGTTTCTATTTATGCCCCTTTGCATTTATTCTCTGAAAAATAAATCAATAACATTAAATTTTTTGTAAATAATGTAATGTAACATCACTTTTAAATGTGCACTGAAGCCATCAAGACAATTTATTTGTGTTTTGGCCAATTTTTTCATCTGCAGAAAACTTTTAGGAAGTCAGAGGAAGCCAACAAAATCTATGAAATGCAAAGAGTGGCCTATGGGAAATATTCAAATTACAATAAAACTGACATCAACATCGGAACTGAACAAGGTTTTAATTAGGATAAATCAATTATTCAAAATCTTAGAAATTATTAAACATTGAAGACTTCGAGGAAGGAGAATATATGACGTCTTCCCATCTATACTCACGGAAACAAACAAATTAAATATGAAAAACTGTTATTTAATTAAATATATTAAGCTGATGTTATGTTGATCAAATTCTTTGAATCAGAAATTTAATAATGTGGCTAATTTGATTATTCTGATTGACGGTTTATTCAAACTTACTTATTGGATCTATACATTTCATATTTTTTTAAACTTAATCAGTGTCCTTATACAAATTAGTGAAGATAAAAAATCGTAAAATATAAATTATACGTTATGACTGATACCACTTGTAACTGAAATTAATGCCAGATAGCAGTAATCCGTAATTACTTTGTAAATGCAGGAAAAGTAATGTTGTTATAATAGTTAGTTAATATTGATTACTGGTTCATAACTTTTATAGAGGTTAAATAAAATAAGACAGTAAAAGTCTTGACGGAATTGAAAAGTCAATGTTATCCCACAGTTGACATTTTATTATTATCAGTTGTAACGATTAAGTACTGGTACAGTAGTACGAGTACATTATATGTGGTGGCATCACTACATCGAAGCCGTGATGAACCTGTGAACTTCTGCTTGTGTATAAAAGTATATCATAACGGTTTCTTGCAATTTATGGCTAACTCTTCTCTAAAATAGAAATGACATCAGTTGATTCTTTAAAGCAAAATAAATTCTAGTGTAAACTAGTGTAGTGTTTATTAAAAACTAAAGATTTATTTTAAAAGTGAATGATATTAAAATTGTTCAATTCATTTCCAAAATTGAATGAAAATAAGGAAAATGCAAATGAAAAATCTTTACTTATACAAGGAAACACATTATCCACACATTATTACATGCACTTAAACACATTATTACTTGCACGTAAACACATTATAAACACATTATACACACATCATTACATACATGTAAACACATTAATACATGCAAGTACAATATTTTATTCACACATGATTACATGCACGTAAAACATTTAATTCACACATTATATACTTTTTACAGTTTTTGAAAATAATGTTGTAATAATTTTCAATATTATTAGGATTTAGATATTTTATAGATCTATTAAAGAGTTATTATAGGATTTGGGGTTAACAATAGGTCACTTACATGCAAATAACCTTTTGTGCTCATTCCTGCATTAAATATAACCAATTTATTGAATGTATTGACGAAAAAACTTTATCTGGATTGAAAATTGGAAAAGTAAATTCCGATAGGTTACATCTCCTGTTTAGTGTCCAGGAATGGAAGTGTAGGACTGTGTTCAGGAATGAAAGTGTGTATGACTGTGGTCAGGAACGAAAGTGTAGGACTGTATTCAGGAATGAAAGCGTATGACTGTATTCAGGAATGAAAGAGTATGACTGTATTCAGGAATGAAAGTGTGGGACTGTGTTCAGGAATGAAAGAGTATAACTGTATTCAGGAATGAAAGTGTGGGACTGTGTTCAGGAATGGAAACAAGAAGCCTCTTTATCATTAAATAAACTATACAAGTTGATTATTAAGGTATATAAATACTAAAATGTTAACTCTATAACAGCAACTGTATACACTAAGTAACGCAAATACACCTCAGTTGAAACGTGGGGATGCGATTGCCATCGAGCTGAATGAACGCGTTGTTCTTCGCCATCATGAACACCTTGTGGTGCCCTGTTTCCGCAAAGGTCAGCTCGATCCCTCGATGTTCGAGTGGGACCGGAGGCCGCGCAGAGGTGACTCGTGGGGCCTCACTCGTCGATTCGTCCGGCGGCGCAGGTGGTATCATCAGGTAGGGAGGAAGGGTATCTGCGACAGCATTGAGAGATGTAGAACAGGTAACGAGTTCGTACCATGAACCCATTGTCACACAAATGGAATACATTTTAACTGAGTGACATACCACATCATGGATCAATTACTATTTCTCAATATTTTTAGTGATCAATCTTCATAAGCAATGTACGAGTATTACACACACAAATTAAAATGTGGAAAAAATCTATACCTTAAATTTACTATCTTGTGATAAACATTTGGATCCTAAAATTGATAAATTTGAGACATTTTATATTTTTATAAAAACTTCCTCTATGCAATTTTAAAACTCAAATTGGAGATTGGGGTGTTGTAGATGTATTCAGTTTTTTTTTCTCTTAGCTTTTCTGTGTGCCCGCACCTTTTGGCAGAACCTGGGAACTTGTATTTTCTGTTCCGGAGACACAACAAAGCTTACTGTTTTAACGGTCTAAGGTACCTAGCGTCTATGATGTATTACATTTAGAAAAATTAATTATTACAATAGTTATTAGAATACAATAATTCCAATTTAAAATAAGGGTTTGATTAATTTTAATTTTAACAACAATTAAATACATTATAACATTTATTGATAAAGTGGTCATTATATTTCTATTGGTTTTAGTTGTCAAACTTGACTGTAATCTTACCGTCTCTAACAAAACAAGATACTGAGATGCTTACGGTCACCGCCGATACAGTAGTGGAGACACTCTGCCTCTGAATCGAACACATTCTCGCCCTTGCAGCCGCCGTACACAAATATCTTACAGGCCTGTGTTGACGTGTTGTAGTACCACTTGTGTACCCAGTCCTGGCACGGCCCACGCGACACCACGCCCTTGCACCTCTCTGTCAGACATCATCATGGTAACAATACAAAGCCACTTATAATATCTTACAGGCCTGTGTTGACGTGTTGTAGTACCACTTGTGTACCCAGTCCTGGCACGGCCCACGCGACACCACGCCCTTGCACCTCTCTGTCAGACATCATCATGGTAACAATACAAAGCCACTTATAATATCTTACAGGCCTGTGTTGACGTGTTGTAGTACCACTTGTGTACCCAGTCCTGGCACGGCCCACGCGACACCACGCCCTTGCACCTCTCTGTCAGACATCATCATGGTAACAATACAAAGCCACTTATAATATCTTACAGGCCTGTGTTGACGTGTTGTAGTACCACTTGTGTACCCAGTCCTGGCACGGCCCACGCGACACCACGCCCTTGCACCTCTCTGTCAGACATCATCATGGTAACAATACAAAGCCACTTATAATATCTTACAGGCCTGTGTTGACGTGTTGTAGTACCACTTGTGTACCCAGTCCTGGCACGGCCCACGCGACACCACGCCCTTGCACCTCTCTGTCAGACATCATCATGGTAACAATACAAAGCCACTTATAATATCTTACAGGCCTGTGTTGACGTGTTGTAGTACCACTTGTGTACCCAGTCCTGGCACGGCCCACGCGACACCACGCCCTTGCACCTCTCTGTCAGACATCATCATGGTAACAATACAAAGCCACTTATAATATCTTACAGGCCTGTGTTGACGTGTTGTAGTACCACTTGTGTACCCAGTCCTGGCACGGCCCACGCGACACCACGCCCTTGCACCTCTCTGTCAGACATCATCATCAGACATCATCATGGTAACAATACAAAGCCACTTATAATATCTTACAGGCCTGTGTTGACGTGTTGTAGTACCACTTGTGTACCCAGTCCTGGCACGGCCCACGCGACACCACGCCCTTGCACCTCTCTGTCAGACATCATCATGGTAACAATACAAAGCCACTTATAATATCTTACAGGCCTGTGTTGACGTGTTGTAGTACCACTTGTGTACCCAGTCCTGGCACGGCCCACGCGACACCACGCCCTTGCACCTCTCTGTCAGACATCATCATGGTAACAATACAAAGCCACTTATAATATCTTACAGGCCTGTGTTGACGTGTTGTAGTACCACTTGTGTACCCAGTCCTGGCACGGTCCACGCGACACCACGCCCTTGCACCTCTCTGTCAGACATCATCATGGTAACAATACAAAGCCACTTATAATTAACTCATTCTAAAGTTCTATAAACAAGCCAACAACTCAATATGACTTCTGTTCACTGGTTAACACTGCGGCTGGTGATCTCACTTAGTTTAGTCCGACAGTGAAGGTGTTAAAATAAAGAACACTTCCGGAATAAATTCTGTACAATGTCTTTGTATAGTACCCTGTATAAATCTTTACTGAGTATATTTTGGTATAGAAGCACAGTTCAACAAAATACATACACTGAACCACCAGGGCTGTATTTCTAAATAGGCTAAGTAGGCTGCAGCCTAGAGCGGCAAAATTAAGGGGCGGCAGATTTGACAAAAAATTAAAATATTAAAATGAAATATTTGTGAAATACAATATTATTTTCCTTATACGAGTTTAAGTTTGTGTTATATAAATAGAGCTTTTAGGAAACACATACACTTTAATTTCCTATTTCGTTGTATGTATTACTACAAAATATGTACGAACGCCTTGTTCCTTCGCGCAACGAGCGGCGATCTGCCGATTTACATTGGCAACACCCCCTGGCAGCCGGCAGCCCTGGGTGGCTGGCGCGACAGCTCTCCGCTCCCCTGCCCCTCCCCACCTCTCCAACACTGGCGCTCAGCTGATAGTCACCTGACGCTGTCACGGACCGACAGACGCACCCTCTGACTCACGACTCACACATCCACAGATTACACTACACTACAGTCTACAGTGACTACACTGCGCTGTCAGTTGGTGGTTGATGTTAGTGTTGTGCACACGGCGGCACGGTTACGGTGTTATATAAGTTGTTGACTCGTTGTATTCAGCTAGTTCAATGTTAAAGTCAACAATCAATTGTAAGTATGATTGAATCTGAATGAGACTTAGATGTAAGAGTGGAGTGAATGGAAAATTTTAGCTAACAAGTAACCATTGCAATAACATGTGGGTCGTTGTCAAATCAACTGTCCTTTCGAGGTCCCAATATATACAATTTTTAATAACTTTAATTTTAAGGGGGCGATTCACCATTGCGGTTTTAGCAACCTTTGGCCGGTCGGCTCCCATAAGCGCAATGTTAATTTCACGCTTGCAGGCTTGTCGAATTCAAATGATCATATTCCAACAGTGCTCACAAAATGTGCTCATAAAAAGTAATATTTTTTTTACGGAAATCTATTGACAACTAATCAATCTAGGGTTCTCGATTTTTTAATTTCCTCTCAAAAAATCTGTTTAGCCTTCAACGGGCGGTTAAAAATCACTAATTTTTGGACTTTTTGCCAAGTCCCCTACACTATATTATTTAATATTTTCAACATTTAAAAAACGGCAATCCTAGATCACCATTTGAGGAATACACCAATACTCTAAAATTTAGGATAACTTAATTCTGTGAGCAGTGATCATTTGAATTCCACGCCCTGTTTTCATGGTCAGCGGCGTGTTAGAGCACCCCCTTAATAAAATATACTCAATTGTCGTATGTGTTATCAATGAACCAATTAAAATTTAGGATAATTACTTTACTTGCTTATTACCGCTGCTCTTGTACTTATTACTCCTTATAAACCTCATGAGTGTTACTCTCTACATCATGGAATGTTAGGTAGGTACCCTAAATCATGAGTGTTACTTGGTAGTTTTAAGGGAAAATTGTTTAAACTACAGATATTTTGGCATATATTTAACATATGTTTTTAGATAAGTAAGAACAGAAGTACTCTAAAACTCATTATTAAGACAAAATAAAAATTTTTGGCGAGTGAAACTCAAAGAAATTGAAAAAATCTCATAAAAATTCATGTAAGTAATACAATGTATTTGCTTGCGTTCTCACAGAAAAAAGTCCAACATTTTTCCAGATCTCCTTTTGGCTGGTATATGTGTGCCCTCCAGACCTTCTTCCTTCTTCCCATATAAAAAGAGCTTTCAAATCTCGTTTTCTCCAGGACCCCTAGGATGGCAGTTACGCAGATTACGCTCCCAAATAACTGACTATTCGGTTCTAACGTAGAGTTTTATATTTTAGGCTACTACTAGCTTCTCTACAACTACAATGAGTGATGGACGGAAGAGGCTTAGCGGTGCGGAGTACAAGAAACGGGCGAAGAAGAAACTCGAAGAACAAGAACGTGTATTGAAACAAACCAAAAGGCTAGATTTGTTCTTTAAGACGCCAGGAGAACAAGAGAGTGCACCAGTACTTGAAGGACCTGCACTTGACGATTCCGTTGACGAGACGGCCGGCCAGCTGGACGACAATGTTTCAGCTGGGCCAAGCTGCTCAAATCCACCAGCTAATCTAGCAAGTTTAAACGAAGACATCATCATACCTCACGAGATCGCCACTGAAAGCCTTTCGTTGGAGCTGCTGTCACCCTGCTGTTCCAGCGAAGATCCAGCTTTCTGGGTTTTGAATGATGCAACTCGAGATTCAATCGCAAAAAATGGGTTCAAACAAAATATCGACCTGGATTTCTCAAACAGCGTCAGAGAATACAAGGATCAAAAACGATATTTATCCAAATCTCTGTTTCAACGAACATTGAAAAATGGAGAGGTTCAGGACAGAAAGTGGATGGTATTCTCAAAAAGCAAGGGTTCTGTTTATTGTGGCTCTTGTTTGGCATTCAATTTCAAAGAGAAATCCCAGTTTGATTGTAAAGACGGATTCAACGACTGGAAAAATGGTGAAAGTTGGGCCAGTCATCACGAAAACTCACCAATTCACAAGTCGCAATCATTACTCTAAAATCACGAGAAATTGCTCTGAAACGTGTTGGCAGTATGTTAACTGAGCAGCTAGACAAAGAAACCAATTATTGGAAAAAGGTTTTGGCCAGGGTTATAGCGGCCGTTAAGGCCTTGACATCAAGAGGCCTTGCATTAAGAGGCGATGATGAAATCTTTGGATCAAACAGAAATGGAAATTTTCTTATGGCTTTAGAGCTTATCTCCGAATTCGACCCTTTTTTAGCTACTCACATTGAAAAATATGGTAATTGTGGAAGTGGTCATACAAACTATCTCTCTTCCCAAACGTGTGAAGAAGTCATTGAATTAATGGCTCAAAATGTAAGACAAGAAATTTGTGAAGAATTGAAACAGTCAAAATATTTTTCTCTCATAGTTGATTCAACCATGTAGACCAGTTGGTTCTTGCAGTCAGGTATGTTTTAAATGACGGTGTACCCTGTGAACGATTTCTTACCTTCATCCCGTCAGTTGGACATACCGCAGAGGGTATGTTTAAAAGTGTGATGAGAGAACTAGGAAATCTGGAAATAAACATTGATGACTGCCGAGGCCAATCGTACGATAATGCCTCAAATATGTCGGGGACTTACAATGGTCTTCAGGCAAAGATAAAGAGCAAAAGTCCTTTAGCTCTATTCATCCCCGCGTGCGGCTCATTCTTTAAATCTGGTCGGATCATCTGCTGCTGAATCTTGTGAAGAAGCGTGCAGATTCTTCATGTTGCTTCAAGAACTTTATGTGTTTTTTACATCTTCTACAAAACGATGGGAGTGCCTGATAGGTGTAATGGAAGATTCTTATCAGAATAATAAGACTATAAAAAGGGTGCGTCCTACACGATGGTCGGCTAGGGATGATGCATGTCAGAGCTTGCGAGAGTCTTGGGACGAAGTGTACAAGGCTTTGACAACAATTTCAAAAGACCCAACAGAAAAGGCTACAACCAGATGTGAGGCTCAAGGAATCGCTCGGAATCTAGAACGTTTTGAGACTGCATTTATGGTATGCTTCTGGAGCACTGCCCTCCATAGAATTCACAAAGTCAGTAAAACTATACAAAGTGGAACCGTTGACGTTTTGTTAGTCAGGGATTTGTATGGTTCTCTAGAGGAATATTTTGTGTCAGAAAGAAACAACTTTTCTTATTTCGAGGAATTGGGTATGAAGATAACCAAAACTGAAACATACGATTCATACGAAAAAGACACAAGCAGACAAACCAAGCGAAAAGTCTGGCCAGACGAAACCCGGAGTGAAGAAGTCAACCTGACTGGCAGAGATGACTTGAGAATTAACACATTTCTTCCAATTCTAGACTCCTTTATTTGTGAATTTAAGAGAAGAAAAGTGGCCCATAGTGACTTTGTAGATAAATTCTACTTCCTGACTCAATTGTGTGACAGCAAAACAGACATCAACATCACAGAAGAGGAACTAAGAAACAAGGCAACGAAACTTCATCAAATTTATCAAAATGACTTAGATTCCGATTTTATTGAAGAGTGCATTCACTTCCAAAAACACTGTGCGGTGGGAATGGACAATCCCTCAGATAAAACGTTGGAAGGAATTTCTACCTTTCTGAGGAAGAACTCGTTGCATGATGTTTACCCTAACTTGGACATAGCAGTACGAATTAGTTTGTGCATACCTGCAACTAATTGCGCGGGAGAACGTAGCTTTTCCTGCCTTCGAAGAGTTAAAAACTACTTACGGACAAGCATTTCTGAAAACAGGCTCAATTCACTTTCCCTCCTATGTATAGAAGCAAATTTAACAAAGAAGCTCTCTTATGAAGATTTAATTAAAGAGTTCTCAATTAAAAAGGCTCGTAAGAAAGCTCTGTAAAATGTAAATAGCCTACTGTATATACAATAAATTAGTTCTGTTAATCACACAATGAACTTGTATTAGAATGTACAAACGTTATTTTTAAATATTTCAACTCATGCTTATAATAAACCAGTTATTCAAATAATTTTGTCAACTTTAATTTCACCTTGCAAAACCATTTGATTAATTTAAATTAAACAATTTTCCAAGATTTGAAAATATTTAACATTCCAAGTAAGTGTAAGTCTGCAAAAAATACACATTTTCTAAAATGTGTGTTATTTGGGCTGCAGTTCCATATAGTTCCACCGGCACAATCGAATACGAACATATCGATTGTTGATCAAGCTAAAACATCGTGCCGCGGCGTTAGGTTAGGTTATTTCACGTTATTTTGTGTTTCTCGGTCGGTAAATAACGTGAAATAACCTAACCTAACCACCGCGTCGCGATATTTCCCCGTTATTTGACTAAACATTAAAAAAATTTATAATACATTAAAACTGTTACGAAATGCTTTAAAAACGCCATCAAAATTACTATTTTGTTCCTGAAAAATGCAAATTTTCCCGGGGGGGGGCCGGACCGCCGGACCCACTTTTGGCGGGGGGGGGGTGTGCTCCCCTTTTTGGGGCGGCAAATTATCTTAAGCCTATAGGCGGCAAACTGGTAAATCCGGCCCTGTGAACCACCAGATTCCTTACTCTTAATTGGACCATAGACGATCAATATCAATGTCAGTATTCTGATTGACAACTGTATAAATCATACTATGACATATAGGATAAATATTTTTAACAATTCTTCTTGATCAACATTGAATATTGTACTGACCCTTTAATGGGCAAGAATAATCTGTGTGGTTTCAAATATTTGTAACTTCAGTCATCAAATACAAGACTGAAGTTCATTATTGCCAACATTTTCTGTGTTAATACTCCGCAACACTTTGTGTTGTGAAAAAACAGTAAATGACTGAAGTGAAGACTGATGATGGAATCTATAGTCAGTCTGACTGACAGATGATTCTGTATGAGCGAAGATTTCTGTTAACTCTATAGTTTATGTAATCAATCATTTAGTATGAGTTATGCTACTATGCAAGGACACTTTTACTTTTCTATTATCTAGTGAAATCAAAAACAATATCATGTAAGAGAAGAATAACGGGAGAACAGACAACGCAGACTTCCCCTTAATAATAGATAAAAAACCCGTACTTTTACAAATGTTTGAGAATAACATTTCTCATTTTTTTGATGAAGAGAAAGAGTTGGTAAAACATCTCTTTCTGGATTATGCAGAAGTTTTGCAGAATTGGTAGAAAATTTGAAAAAGATTTTTCTGAGCCTTCGGATGTGATAAAAGTAACATGTAGTAGAGACGACACACAACCTCAATTACTGGCAAGAACTGTCAGGTACCTCTTGACAAGTCTGGAACTATGTCTGAATATCCAAATTGTCGATTTCCACATGTGGTAGAGACGACACACAACCTCAATTACTAAAAATAACTGTCAGGTACCTCTTGACAAGTCTGGAACTGTGAGTGAATGTCTACATTGTGTTTTTCCACATATGGTAAAGACGACACACAACTTCAATTACTGGCAAGAACTGTCAGGTACCTCTTGACAATTCTGGAATTGTGTGTGAATGTCTACATTGGGTATTTCCACATGTAGTAAAAACGACACACAACTTCAATTACTAAAAAAGAACTGTCAGGTACCTCTTGACAATTCTGGAATTGTGTGTGAATGTACTCATTGTATATTTCCACATGTGGTAGAGATGACAACATAACTTCAATTACTGGCAAGAACTGTCAGGTACCTCTTGACAAGTCTGGAATTGTGTGTGAATGTCCACATTGTGTATTTCCACATGTGGTAGAGACGACACACAACCTCAATTACTAAAAAGAACTGTCAGGTACCTCTTGACAATTCTGGAATTGTGTGTGAATGTCTACATTGTATATTTCCACATGTGGTAGAGATGACAACATAACTTCAATTACTAAAAAGAACTGTCAGGTACCTCTTGACAAGTCTGGAATTGTGTGTGAATGTCCACATTGTGTATTTCCACATGTGGTAGAGATGACAACATAACTTCAATTACTAAAAAGAACTGTCAGGTACCTCTTGACAAGTCTGGAATTGTGTGTGAATGTCCACATTGTGTATTTCCACATGTGGTAGAGATGACAACATAACTTCAATTACTAAAAAGAACTGTCAGGTACCTCTTGACAAGTCTGGAATTGTGTGTGAATGTCCACATTGTGTATTTCCACATGTGGTAGAGACGACACACAACCTCAATTATTAAAAAGAACTGTCAGGTACCTCTTGACAATTCTGGAATTGTGTGTGAATGTCCACATTGTGTATTTCCACATGTGGTAGAGATGACAACATAACTTCAATTACTAAAAAGAACTGTCAGGTACCTCTTGACAAGTCTGGAATTGTGTGTGAATGTCCACATTGTGTATTTCCACATGTGGTAGAGACGACACACAACCTCAATTATTAAAAAGAACTGTCAGGTACCTCTTGACAAGTCTGGAATTGTGTGTGAATGTCCACATTGTGTATTTCCACATGTGGTAGAGACGACACACACAACCTCAATTATTAAAAAGAACTGTCAGGTACCTCTTGACAAGTCTGGAATTGTGTGTGAATGTCCACATTGTGTATTTCCACATGTGGTAGAGACGACACACAACCTCAATTACTAAAAAGAACTGTCAGGTACCTCTTGACAAGTCTGGAATTGTGTGTGAATGTCCACATTGTGTATTTCCACATGTGGTAGAGACGACACACAACCTCAATTATTAAAAAGAACTGTCAGGTACCTCTTGACAAGTCTGGAATTGTGTGTGAATGTCCACATTGTGTATTTCCACATGTGGTAGAGACGACACACAACCTCAATTACTAAAAAGAACTGTCAGGTACCTCTTGACAAGTCTGGAATTGTGTGTGAATGTCCACATTGTGTATTTCCACATGTGGTAGAGACGACACACAACCTCAATTATTAAAAAGAACTGTCAGGTACCTCTTGACAAGTCTGGAATTGTGTGTGAATGTCCACATTGTGTATTTCCACATGTGGTAGAGACGACACACAACCTCAATTATTAAAAAGAACTGTCAGGTACCTCTTGACAAGTCTGGAATTGTGTGTGAATGTCCACATTGTGTATTTCCACATGTGGTAGAGACGACACACAACCTCAATTACTAAAAAGAACTGTCAGGTACCTCTTGACAAGTCTGGAATTGTGTGTGAATGTCCACATTGTGTATTTCCACATGTGGTAGAGACGACACACAACCTCAATTACTAAAAAGAACTGTCAGGTACCTCTTGACAAGTCTGGAATTGTGTGTGAATGTCCACATTGTGTATTTCCACATGTGGTAGAGACGACACACAACCTCAATTACTAAAAAGAACTGTCAGGTACCTCTTGACAAGTCTGGAATTGTGTGTGAATGTCCACATTGTGTATTTCCACATGTGGTAGAGACGACAACACAACCTCAATTACTAAAAAGAACTGTCAGGTACCTCTTGACAAGTCTGGAATTGTGTGTGAATGTCCACATTGTGTATTTCCACATGTGGTAGAGACGACACACAACCTCAATTACTAAAAAGAACTGTCAGGTACCTCTTGACAAGTCTGGAATTGTGTGTGAATGTCCACATTGTGTATTTCCACATGTGGTAGAGACGACACACAACCTCAATTACTAAAAAGAACTGTCAGGTACCTCTTGACAAGTCTGGAATTGTGTGTGAATGTCCACATTGTGTATTTCCACATGTGGTAGAGATGACAACATAACTTCAATTACTAAAAAGAACTGTCAGGTACCTCTTGACAAGTCTGGAATTGTGTGTGAACGTCTACACTGTGTATTTTCACATGTGGTAGAGACGACACACAACCTCAATTACTAAAAAGAACTGTCAGGTACCTCTTGACAAGTCTGGAATTGTGTGTGAACGTCTACACTGTGTTTTTTCACATGTGGTAGAGACGACACACAACCTCAATTACTAAAAAGAACTGTCAGGTACCTCTTGACAAGTCTGGAATTGTGTGTGAACGTCTACATTGTGTATTTCCACATGTGGTAGAGACGACACACAACCTCAATTACTAAAAAGAACTGTCAGGTACCTCTTGACAAGTCTGGAATTGTGTGTGAACGTCTACACTGTGTTTTTTCACATGTGGTAAAGATTATTATTTAATAATTTTTAAACTGAGGAAGTTACATGTCACTGAATGTGTGTTAAATTGGAAATTTTTTACCAGTGAATCTCTACCAAGATTTGTAGTTCGATATTTAATAGTTTCAAACTGTTACGGAACTTGAGGAAACCTTGATAAAAACAATGTAAAACTGATGGAAACAACAGTTTATATTTTTTACTTTAGTCTACAATATTTCATATCTGTAAAACAAATAAAATTTGTATGGTATTGCAACAATAACCTTTCTGTATATAAATAAAAATATGAGTGCACTGACTTTGAACTCTTATTATCTTAGTCATGATTTTAATTTAACTAAATCATTAAGAAACGAGATGAACTGTCAATCAGCTGATACCTCATCGCAGAGGGAGTCAAGGTTCAGTGCTCAGCAACTATTTCATTATATAATATTGTTCTCTGATAGTAAAAAAGTAACACTGTCAAAAGCAAGAAAAGGCATTAGGCACTTTATTACTTTACAGTGCCTTGTAAATGGATCTTATCTGAAGCTTATCTTAATATTAAGCATTCATCCATTCATTAAACCAGTTCCGTCTTTCCCAGATGATGTCAGAGGAAAGTCACCATGTGATTAAACATAGATAAGAAACCGTCATCAGCAAATGAGGCATTAACACTGCAGAAGTTACGCTTGGTTTTGGAACATCACTTATCAGACTTGGTCTAAAAAATAAATGGAATGCAATGACAACAGTCCAATAAGAAATGTAAAAGAAATCCCTAATTACGTGTTTTACATCCAGCACTGGCTCCCGGTCTTACTGTCCAGGAAAATCAGTAATAATCAGCAGGTGAAAAATGTACCTTTTATAGCCTACATAGCAAACAGTTTTAATATACAGAGAGCACCAAAAACAAAACAAATCCAGAAATCTCACGAATATTTGTTAGTAAGAACAACAAAATCTGTTAATACAATGCTTGTACTGGTTAATGATATTTCTATACTCAGATCAAGAAGTATCCTTAATATCAAGCAAGCATAATCGGTTTTTGTTATCAGAGGGTTAATAGGTTTTTTTTTCTTTTTCAACTTAACACATGCAAGGATTTGTAATTCTTAAAATAAGAAAAAGAGATTATAACCTTTGAGTTATAAACATATTGCTAATACCACTTTTAGTATATTACCTTGCATGACGAGGTAGGGCTGTAGGAAGCTGGTAGAGAGAGGAGTGGAGGGCGGGGAAAGGGCTGAGAAGACCACCATCCCCACCACTGGGCCCCACCACATGGCGGCCCACCGTCTCTGTAAAACACATGATTGCTAAGTGTCCAAGACTTTGACGCTGTGACAGGAATGCAACAAAAGTAAGCACCATTCATTGTTCATTTTATATTAAACACACTAATCACACTGAACAACTTGCAAAAGCATTTGTGACCGAACACATTGTGTAAGATTTAATGCTCACAGCAACAGAAATGCAACCCTATATCGTAGTAATGGAGCTAGTCACACTGGACAACGTGTTGATATTATCTCTGGTAATGGTTTCGATGATGTTCTTCAACATTGATAGGTACACACAACCCAATGTAATAAGTCAATAATTTTAATTTTATATTTTTTTAAATTGCAAAAATGTGCTAATTTATCAATTGTTTCTCAGGCAAATCATCTGGCAGATATGTTTGCGAAGATAAAATAATCATAAATATTTGAATGGTTTTAGTTTTTAGGATTACAGTAGATGTAGGAGGCTAAATAAGTGCAGAAATTGTGGTATAGGAATGGTGATAAAATATGAAAGATAATAAGAAAAAGAAGACGATTACAAGTTTTTATCCAGGAAATCTGTCAGTCAGTGATGGCCGAATAAAGAGCGACTGTTGGAGACCTTCTAGAGAAATCTTTTAGCCCTATTAACAAAGCATAAGTTGTAGCCCTATGTTTTTTTTAGTTGACCTATTAGATGAAATCTCAGCCAGTTTTGTCGCTCAGTTAAGTTTTATACCAAAATAATTGCTCCATAGAGCTGACTGTGACACTTTGAATGACATTACTCAGAAGTGGACAGGAAGTGTTGTGTTACTCGTGGCAATGGCCTACCATTACACCCTCGTACTCTCTCCTGCTGCTGCTATGGACATCTTCTAGATACAACTTACAACGAAGATGACAGGAAGTGTTGTGTTATTCGTGGTAATGGCCTACCATTACACCCTCTTACTCTCTCCTGCTACTATGGACATCTTCTAGATACAACTTACAACAAAGATGACAGGAAGTGTTGTGTTGCTCGTGGCAATGGCCTACCATTACACCCTCTTACTCTCTCCTGCTGCTATGGATATCTTCTAGATACAACTTACAACAAAGATGACAGGAAGTGTTGTGTTACTCGTGGCAATGGCCTACCATTACACCCTCTTACTCTCTCCTGCTGCTATGGACATCTTCTAGATACAACTTACAACGAAGATGACTGGAAGTGTTGTGTTGCTCGTGGCAATGGCCTACCATTACACCCTCTTACTCTCTCCTGCTGCTATGGACATCTTCTAGATACAACTTACAACGAAGATGACAGGAAGTGTTGTGTTACTCGTGGCAATGGCCTACCATTACAACCTCTTACTCTCTCCTGCTGCTATGGACATCTTCTAGATACAACTTACAACGAAGATGACAGGAAGTGTTGTGTTATTCGTGGTAATGGCCTACCATTACACCCTCTTACTCTCTCCTGCTGCTATGGATATCTTCTAGATACAACTTACAACGAAGATGACAGGAAGTGTTGTGTTGCTCGTGGCAATGGCCTACCATTACACCCTCTTACTCTCTCCTGCTGCTATGGACATCTTCTAGATACAACTTACAACGAAGATGACAGGAAGTGTTGTGTTGCTCGTGGTAATGGCCTACCATTACACCCTCTTACTCTCTCCTGCTACTATGGACATCTTCTAGATACAACTTACAACGAAGATGACAGGAAGTGTTGTGTTGCTCGTGGCAATGGCCTACCATTACACCCTCTTACTCTCTCCTGCTACTATGGACATCTTCTAGATACAACTTACAACGAAGATGACAGGAAGTGTTGTGTTGCTCGTGGCAATGGCCTACCATTACACCCTCTTACTCTCTCCTGCTGCTATGGATATCTTCTAGATACAACTTACAACAAAGATGACAGGAAGTGTTGTGTTACTCGTGGCAATGGCCTACCATTACACCCTCTTACTCTCTCCTGCTGCTATGGACATCTTCTAGATACAACTTACAACGAAGATGACAGGAAGTGTTGTGTTGCTCGTGGCAATGGCCTACCATTACACCCTCTTACTCTCTCCTGCTGCTATGGACATCTTCTAGATACAACTTACAACGAAGATGACAGGAAGTGTTGTGTTGCTCGTGGCAATGGCCTACCATTACACCCTCTTACTCTCTCCTGCTGCTATGGACATCTTCTAGATACAACTTACAACGAAGATGACAGGAAGTGTTGTGTTGCTCGTGGCAATGGCCTACCATTACACCCTCTTACTCTCTCCTGCTGCTATGGACATCTTCTAGATACAACTTACAACGAAGATGACAGGAAGTGTTGTGTTGCTCGTGGCAATGGCCTACCATTACACCCTCTTACTCTCTCCTGCTGCTATGGACATCTTCTAGATACAACTTACAACGAAGATGACAGGAAGTGTTGTGTTATTCGTGGTAATGGCCTACCATTACACCCTCTTACTCTCTCCTGCTGCTATGGACATCTTCTAGATACAACTTACAACGAAGATGACAGGAAGTGTTGTGTTGCTCGTGGCAATGGCCTACCATTACACCCTCTTACTCTCTCCTGCTGCTATGGACATCTTCTAGATACAACTTACAACGAAGATGACAGGAAGTGTTGTGTTGCTCGTGGTAATGGCCTACCATTACACCCTCTTACTCTCTCCTGCTGCTATGGACATCTTCTAGATACAACTTACAACGAAGATGACAGGAAGTGTTGTGTTGCTCGTGGTAATGGCCTACCATTACACCCTCTTACTCTCTCCTGCTACTATGGACATCTTCTAGATACAACTTACAACGAAGATGACAGGAAGTGTTGTGTTGCTCGTGGCAATGGCCTACCATTACACCCTCTTACTCTCTCCTGCTGCTATGGACATCTTCTAGATACAACTTACAACGAAGATGACAGGAAGTGTTGTGTTGCTCGTGGCAATGGCCTACCATTACACCCTCTTACTCTCTCCTGCTGCTATGGACATCTTCTAGATACAACTTACAACGAAGATGACAGGAAGTGTTGTGTTGCTCGTGGCAATGGCCTACCATTACACCCTCTTACTCTCTCCTGCTGCTATGGACATCTTCTAGATACAACTTACAACGAAGATGACAGGAAGTGTTGTGTTGCTCGTGGCAATGGCCTACCATTACACCCTCTTACTCTCTCCTGCTGCTATGGACATCTTCTAGATACAACTTACAACGAAGATGACAGGAAGTGTTGTGTTGCTCGTGGCAATGGCCTACCATTACACCCTCTTACTCTCTCCTGCTGCTATGGACATCTTCTAGATACAACTTACAACGAAGATGACAGGAAGTGTTGTGTTGCTCGTGGCAATGGCCTACCATTACACCCTCTTACTCTCTCCTGCTGCTATGGACATCTTCTAGATACAACTTACAACGAAGATGACAGGAAGTGTTGTGTTGCTCGTGGCAATGGCCTACCATTACACCCTCTTACTCTCTCCTGCTGCTATGGACATCTTCTAGATACAACTTACAACGAAGATGACAGGAAGTGTTGTGTTGCTCGTGGCAATGGCCTACCATTACACCCTCTTACTCTCTCCTGCTGCTATGGACATCTTCTAGATACAACTTACAACGAAGATGACAGGAAGTGTTGTGTTGCTCGTGGCAATGGCCTACCATTACACCCTCTTACTCTCTCCTGCTGCTATGGACATCTTCTAGATACAACTTACAACGAAGATGACAGGAAGTGTTGTGTTGCTCGTGGCAATGGCCTACCATTACACCCTCTTACTCTCTCCTGCTGCTATGGACATCTTCTAGATACAACTTACAACGAAGATGACAGGAAGTGTTGTGTTGCTCGTGGTAATGGCCTACCATTACACCCTCTTACTCTCTCCTGCTACTATGGACATCTTCTAGATACAACTTACAACGAAGATGACAGGAAGTGTTGTGTTGCTCGTGGCAATGGCCTACCATTACACCCTTTTACTCTCTCCTGCTGCTATGGACATTTTCTAGATACAACTTACAACGAAGATGACAGGAAGTGTTGTGTTGCTCGTGGTAATGGCCTACCATTACACCCTCTTACTCTCTCCTGCTATTATGGACATCTTCTAGATACAACTTACAACGAAGATGACAGGAAGTGTTGTGTTGCTCGTGGCAATGGCCTACCATTACACCCTCTTACTCTCTCCTGCTACTATGGATATCTTCTAGATACAACTTACAACGAAGATGACAGGAAGTGTTGTGTTGCTCGTGGCAATGGCCTACCATTACACCCTCTTACTCTCTCCTGCTGCTATGGACATCTTCTAGATACAACTTACAACGAAGATGACAGGAAGTGTTGTGTTGCTCGTGGTAATGGCCTACCATTACACCCTCTTACTCTCTCCTGCTACTATGGACATCTTCTAGATACAACTTACAACGAAGATGACAGGAAGTGTTGTGTTACTCGTGGTAATGGCCTACCATTACACCCTCTTACTCTCTCCTGCTACTATGGACATCTTCTAGATACAACTTACAACGAAGATGACTGGAAGTGTTGTGTTGCTCGTGGCAATGGCCTACCATTACACCCTCTTACTCTCTCCTGCTGCTATGGACATCTTCTAGATACAACTTACAACGAAGATGACAGGAAGTGTTGTGTTGCTCGTGGCAATGGCCTACCATTACACCCTCTTACTCTCTCCTGCTGCTATGGATATCTTCTAGATACAACTTACAACAAAGATGACAGGAAGTGTTGTGTTACTCGTGGCAATGGCCTACCATTACACCCTCTTACTCTCTCCTGCTGCTATGGACATCTTCTAGATACAACTTACAACGAAGATGACTGGAAGTGTTGTGTTGCTCGTGGCAATGGCCTACCATTACACCCTCTTACTCTCTCCTGCTGCTATGGACATCTTCTAGATACAACTTACAACGGACTTGGATTTCTTTTCTGATAGTTCTACATCCTTACTACAATAAGTAATTGTTTACGGAGAAAGAGGTATTCCTTATATGTAAAAAATTACAGTTTTGGCCTACTGTCTACTTTGAATGTTCTTGTCAAAAAAAAGAAATCAATAAAAATGTTAATACAACATAAACTACAATAAGCAATTAATGTTATACCATAACTATTAATTATTCAGACAACTGATTTTTGAGGTCAAACCTTTAACTTAAGGAGGTTTAATAAAAGTGAATGGTAGTTTTTAAATGAAAAGTGACATGTTGCCTTAAATAGGATTGAAAATCTGTTTTATAAAGTCTCTATTTTTCGACAATAATATCCACGGAACTCTGGACATGCATTATATACTCTTCTGTTCAATAATTCTACTGGCCATCACAATTTCAAAATCAGTTTATAAAAGACTACTCAAATTAGTCTGGAAGACTTATTTATACTCTCAGTTCATGGAGAACTCAACGCACAATACATTTTACATGGCTACCACATGCGGAATGTGCTTGTCACAAATAATATCGACAACCACCACTGTGGGGTAAAGAAAGAACTTTCTGTTTCAGGCTTGGCACATATGGGCTTTTTTATATATACTTGGAAATCAAAATAAAGTTTGAAGGTTTTTAAGTCGACGTTAGAGGCTTTACAATTTTGTGTTTGCACTCACACTGTTCCCACGTGCTGCACAATATCCTGATTGATAATTGTCCGGGCTGATCACTCCCACTGTAATCCTATTGGCGCAGCGCTACTGGGAACCAGTTGCACAATTGTCAACAACCAACATTCCCACAGCTTTTTACTGTAGTTTCAACCAATCAGTTATTTTTTAACTTGTTGGTTTTGAAATTAGCGTCTCTTTCTTGACGACATAGTAACATTTAAATTACAAACAAACAAAAAACAGTTAAATGTATCCTCAATGTTTTTTTTTAATGTTTTTAACCCATTTCCTACCCATTTTTAAACAGATAATTTATTTTTTTAACTAACCACAAATGTAGAGATTCTGGGGTTCATGGGCAATTCGATAGGTTTACTCTACTGTGGGAGATAACTGTTGGAGTTGGTGGGGTTGTTCCCTAACCTCAGAGATTCTTGCTAGCCTCAACAAGGGTGTGCCACCCCATGCTTACTGGAACCTGGAGAGGCTGGTTCAGAGCTGGCCTTCCCTTCTTCCGGGGAGACTGACTTTGAGATTAGTGCCCTAATTCTACCTCATGTATCTCGATAGGAGGCGGCCCATATCCCCTAACCTTACCCATCCTGAATAACCTATCACTCCGAAAGCAGCGCTAAGGTTCTTTCAGGACTAAGTGTAATTTATAAGCTTTTTGTCCTTAGAGAACAAAAAAACAAAAACAAACAAAAACACAAAAGCCAGCAAAAGTTAAAATTAAAAGCTAAAAAATAAAGTTAAAAGTTATTAGCCTACGTGAACTATAAAAATAAACAATGTAAAAACCATAATAAAATAAGAGCTTTCAAAATGAATTAATAAACATAAAACTTTGTAAAAAGGAACTGCAATTTTTGACAGAACTGTTTAAGAATATTAAAATCTATTAAATTTTATTTCAGGCAAGGAATTAGATGTAGAGTAGACCTACCACAAAGAATTAGTTTGTTACATGGACATACCTACATTTTGATATTAAGAAAAACGGTATAGTTTCTTTTTTCAAGAAATCTTCCAAATCCAAAACTATTCAACTTTGAATCATTCAACAATAATAAACTAAATAGGATTTAAAATTCTATACAGTCCTCAACAATGAGCTTCTTTATACAAATATAGACTGTTACTAACCTATTTACAATAGAATGAAAGTTATAAAAAAAACAATTGCAACATTTATATTTGCTCTTCATTTCAATGTTCAACTAGCTTATCTCTTGTAGGTGGTAAGCACTCCCTAAACTATTTAATAAACATATTTTCAAATATGTATTTTATAGAAAAAATGTATTCATTATTTTTATCATACATTGCTGTAGGGTTTACAATTCAAACAGACTACTAACAAATCAGGTAGGCAAAATAAACAACAAACAGAATAAAATATATGACCAACATAAACTAAATGAAAGATACACTATGACATATATTGATTGCTTGTATGTAAATGAAAAATATATAATATAACAATGAATACGAATATTCGTATTTTTGTATATAAAAATATAATGAAACTTATTAAACACATTTTTTCAAACTTGTGAAAGAAATAAAATATGTATGATATGGCCAAAAAGGTACCCAACAATTTAGAAAGTATCCATAGCTACAACATGACACCAATTTAAAAATGATTAGTCATAATTTTATATTGATCAAATTATATCAATATGAAAAAAGTTTCACTTTTTATTATATAAAAATTCATGAAATTATACAAAATGTGGTACCGATAAATATTTCCTTCAGTCATATAAAATGGGGGGTTTTAAGCCCATTAATTGTTTAACAAATACTTAAAGCTTTATCTTCAAAAATGTAAAAATGTATGTATACGTCCAGAATCACCTTAAATGTATAAAGAACAAAACTTTAACGACAAAAATATACTCACGTACTTTTAAAAGTAAAAAAGTTACGGCATTTCTTGCAAAACCTTGTAATATAGTCACTTTCCCTGGTATTCTTGGGACATAGCCTATTATGTGTAAATGATTGATATTTTTGTAATATATTGGAAATCGTGGAAATGTTTAGACATCATTTTTTGAACAGGCTGACACAAGCGTTAAAAATGCTAAGTGTCGATTATTAAAAAAAATCAAACAATGTATTTAATATATAGGGGTTTTATACATTCTCACATGCTTACAGAGTGTTGAATTATTTAGTAAAAAAGACTCCTGGTAGTGAAAAATAATATGTACATTTAATGCTAGTGTATATTTACAAATATTAAATACGTATACGTAGTTGAGGGTAGATCTGGCATTGGGATAGTACGATAATACCTGTACACCAACTGTGCCCGGACTGGCGCTATGTACATCATCCTGAATACGTTGGGAGCTGGTTTCTGAAGAAGGATAGGTTACAGCACAACAAAGGGAGGATGTCACGTTTGGAAATACTCGCTGCTTATTCATTGGGCATGCGTCAAGCGAACACCTGGGTTATTTTATACGCGCGTGAGGTGCAAAGAGATAAGAAGAACAAAAGGGCGGTTACGACAACTTGTTACAATCCGGAAATCGTTCTTAGTTTTTTGTTGTGGTTTCCGTCCTTTCAGTGACGCTCGTTGTAGACAATACAAACTAAATATCACTTTAAATACAATAATAAGTATCACAGTAGTACTATTCAGTCAAGTCAGTACAATGGTGGTTTAAACACACAGTGATAGTGTATTGGCTAAACGTACTAATAGTGTGTTTTCATATTTTTCAAGTATTAAACTATTTTATTATTATTTTGTACATACATTTGTAGGACGAGTACGTGACCTATCAAATAATTATTAGCCTTGACCAAGGCTGAGCTAAAAACAGAATTTAAATTATTTCATTGAAGAAATTGCGTATGATTGACAAGTCAAATATTGATATCTCAATCACAAATATATTATATTTGAGCTGTTTATATGATATGAAACTGTGTAAATGATGTGCCCATTGATGAACAGACAAAAGTTCTCAAAGCGCCTGCTCATTATAAACTGCAATTGCGTATGATTGACAAGTCAAATATATGATATCTCAATCACAAATATATTATATTGATAGACCCAGAAACTATTTGAGCTGTTTATATGATATGAAACTGTGTAAATGATGTGCCCATTGATGAACAGACAAAAGTTCTAAAAGCGCCTGCTCATTATAAACTGCAATTGCGTATGATTGACAAGTCAAATATATGATATCTCAATCACAAATATATTATATTGATAGACCCAGAAACTATTTGAGCTGTTTATATGATATGAAACTGTGTAAATGATGTGCCCTTTGATGAACAGACAAAAGTTCTCAAAGCGCCTGCTCATTATAAACTGCATTGCGTATGATTGACAAGTCAAATATATGATATCTCAATCACAAATATATTATATTGATAGACCCAGAAACTATTTGAGCTGTTTATATGATATGAAACTGTGTAAATGATGTGCCCATTGATGAACAGACAAAAGTTCTCAAAGCGCCTGCTCATTATAAACTGCAATTGCGTATGATTGACAAGTCAAATATATGATATCTCAATCACAAATATATTATATTGATAGACCCAGAAACTATTTGAGCTGTTTATATGATATGAAACTGTGTAAATGATGTGCCCATTGATGAACAGACAAAAGTTCTCAAAGCGCCTACTCATTATAAACTGCAATTGCGTATGATTGACAAGTCAAATATATGATATCTCAATCACAAATATATTATATTGATAGACCCAGAAACTATTTGAGCTGTTTATATGATATGAAACTGTGTAAATGATGTGCCCATTGATGAACAGACAAAAGTTCTCAAAGCGCCTGCTCATTATAAACTGCAATTGCGTATGATTGACAAGTCAAATATATGATATCTCAATCACAAATATATTATATTGATAGACCCAGAAACTATTTGAGCTGTTTATATGATATGAAACTGTGTAAATGATGTGCCCATTGATGAACAGACAAAAGTTCTCAAAGCGCCTGCTCATTATAAACTGCAATTGCGAGACATTTACGTATATTAAATAGCCAAATATTATATGAAGGCGCTACGATATGACGTATATTTCTGGTCTATTTCTGTATTTCTATATACGTCTTTCATATAAATTTCTGGTTGAACTTAAAGCTCGAGTGTTATACCACTTTATAATGAAGTACATGTACGTGTGGCATGCGTCATTTTATAATTTTGTTGCGGTTCGCAAGACACCTCAGCCTACAAAAAATCGTCAATAATTCAATTTATAAATATTAGCGGTAGTAAAATCGTGAGATAACAATCATAATAATTCATTATTTCAGCATTCTATTGTCACAAAAGGCATAACCAGCAATTAAACAAAAATATTAACATCGAAATAAAATTCAATGGCAGTAAATATACACTTTTTAACACATCGATCGTGGGAAGAAGGCAACTCAACATCAGTACTCATACAGGTGCAAAGCCGCGGATAACTGTTAGTAACGGAACGATCATCGAGTAAGCGGTTTGCCTATTCACTTCTAAATCGGCTTCCACTCGTGTTTGTGCGGATAACTGTTAGTAACGGAACGATTATCGAGTAAGCGGTTTGCCTATTCACTTCTAAGTCGGCTTCCACTCGTGTTTGTGCGGATAACTGTTAGTAACGGAACGATTAACGAGTAAGCGGTTTGCCTGTTCACTTCTAAGTCGGCTTCCACTCGTGTTTGTGCGGATAACTGTTAGTAACGGAACGATTATCGAGTAAGCGGTTTGCCTATTCACTTCTAAGTCGGCTTCCACTCGTGTTTGTGCGGATAACTGTTAGTAACGGAACGATTATCGAGTAAGCGGTTTGCCTGTTCACTTCTAAATCAGCTTCCACTCGTCTTTGTGCGGATAACTGTTAGTAACGGAACGATTATCGAGTAAGCGGTTTGCCTATTCACTTCTAAGTCGGCTTCCACTCGTGTTTGTGCGGATAACTGTTAGTAACGGAACGATTATCGAGTAAGCGGTTTGCCTATTCACTTCTAAGTCGGCTTCCACTCGTGTTTGTGCGGATAACGGTTAGTAACGGAACGATTATCGAGTAAGCGGTTTGCCTATTCACTTCTAAATCGGCTTCCACTCGTGTTTGTGCGGATAACTGTTAGTAACGGAACGATTATCGAGTAAGCGGTTTGCCTATTCACTTCTAAATCGGCTTCCACTCGTGTTTGAGCAGATTATCGGGTCTGCAGTTGCGTAACACGTGTGAAAGCCTGGGTCAGTGATTAGTGACTCGGTGTTATGTTCACACGTCACACACGTCACTAGAACACATCTACTCGCTTGCAGAGGCACGCGCAGGCTAGCGAGAATAAGTGGACAATTAGGCTTCTTCGATGAGCGGGCTACAAATTAGGAGAATTGTAATTCAGAAGGAATCCTCTCCGAGAATTTTCTAAAATGAGCTTAGTCCTAAGCTGACTACTTTGCCGGTCTCATCCCATTGTGCTCGTCTCTTAAATAAGCTGGTTGTTATCACTTCTAAACACGACATTCAGAAATGAGAGCTTCAATAATTGCTATATTCTTTCGCTAAAGTGATATTCGAATATTTGATTGGACTGATAGTATATTCCTATTATCTCAACAGTTACGGATCTCTTTGTACCAAAACAGACTTAAAGGAAAGTGTCAGACCAACAGTAACATTATATACGATCTTCAATTTTAGATACGTGCTAAATTTCAATAATAACGAATACATTATTTAAAAAACATCACCGCCAACAATATAATTAGGAAGTTTAATTTTAGTAATCGTCTTGTCGAGAACGATCCACTTTTCAGGTGTATTTAAAAGTCAAGCTAATGTTTTTAAAATAGTATTCAAACAACTAGTTTGAACACACATTGAGCGTATTTAACAAGTCCTCGGTTATACTGGACCAAACAACAATTCCTGCAAAATATGTACATTATACAAAATATTTAGTAAATTTGCATTAATTTTCAATGTGGGCCAAATTTAATTTAATTTATTGGTATAGAACACATAAAAGTTTATCTACAGCATGTTACTGCTCCCTCTGGCTCCACGTATTTAAATACACTATGAATGAAAGTGGATAAGGTAATCTGCTAGTCATATTTTTACATTTGTACACACTTTTTGTCCCAAATAATAAAAAGTGTTTGAGTCCAACAAATAAGACCGTGGCTATCTAGCGAATAGATTACGTGTTCAATTTCCGGGAAAGTCTAAAAAATGTAGTGTTAAGAAAAATAAAGACTTGAAAAATCCAGTTTAACTTGTCGATATCGAGTTTCGGTACGCAGGTAAACCGGCGGCAGTGGCGGACGGTACCGGCAGGATACACCAATTCTCTGTTGTCCAATCATCTTGTTAGCTCTGGCAGTCTCCACTGCTCTCTTCCCGTGAAGACAAGGCCGTGAAAGCCTCTCCCACCACCACCACATAACTGAACCCTTGACGAATCCAGTATAACTTGTCGTTATCGGTAGTTTCGGTAGGTGGGTAAACCGGTGGCAGTGGCGGACGGTACCGGCAGGATACACCAATTCTCTGTTGTCCAATCATCTTGTTAGCTCTGGCAGTCTCCACTGCTCTCTTCCCGTGAAGACAAGGCCGTGAAAGCCTCTTCCACCACCACCACATAACTGAACCCTTGACGAATCCAGTATAACTTGTCGTTATCGGTAGTTTCGGTAGGCGGGTAAACCGGTGGCAGTGGTGGACGGTAACGGCAGGATACACCAATTCTCTGTTGTCCAATCATCTTGTTAGCTCTGGCAGTCTCCGCTGCTCTCTTCCCGTGAAGACAAGTCCGTGAAAGCCTCTTCCACCACCACCACATAACTGAACCCTTGACGAATCCAGTATAACTTGTCGATATCGGTAGTTTCGGTAGGCGGGTAAACCGGCGGCAGTGGCGGACGGTACCGGCAGGATACACCAATTCTCTGTTGTCCAATCATCTTGTTAGCTCTGGCAGTCTCTGCTGCTCTCTTCCCGTGAAGACAAGGCCGTGAAAGCCTCTCCCACCACCTACACATAACTGAACCCTTCTGTCAGTGTTTACAATGAGCGAATTCAAATCAGTATCAAATGAATCAATCACATGATCTAATTCTTTACATGATTAATGTTTCCACGAGCTCCTGAGTAGTCAATTAACAAGCAACAAGTTATATCTAATCTAAGTATCGCAGCGTGTAAAAGTCCAAAACTGCAAACAAATAAGTGAACGACGCCCTCAATACATACACTAGATAACAAACCTCGCGGCGTGTATGAGATAGACGACTGAAGGCCGGTTGGAAAAGACTAATGTGAACTAAATATTTGTTCACACTCCATCAGTTCACCAATTTATTGCAAGAATCAATTACAGTCTTACTGATCGTCCTGAGTTTGGGCCATTCTTCGCTGTTTCACGTATTTTATACAAGTGTTACTCGTGGCGGTGTTTATTTTAACACTACAAGTTTTTTTTTATGTTGGGTATACTGTTGTAACCTTAGTACCTTGACGGCTTATACGTGCTATTTCTATTAAAACTACTTACCAATATGTAATACTTGTATTGTTAACTATTGCTACAAAATTGTGTGGGAAAGAAAACGGACCCTAGAACAGGTAATAGTTTGAGGTTATGATTTTTGACGCCTCAATGGTTAGCAACCGGTTAGCGATCAGCTGTTGGATGACCACGCGATTGATTACGTTATCAGTGAACTGGTTACAGCTGATGGTCTCTCACAAACAACTCCCGCGACTGTCTCCAGATATATTGTTGACGACAAATTTTGCTAACATATGGCACAAACTAATAACTGCTACAAATTGTAAAATATATTCACGTGAGTGAGAACTTACATGCGGAATGTGGATATTTCCACATGTACTGTACTGTTTTAGTTCCAAAATGAATATTTCCTTTCAAAAATTAAACTTCTATTTTAGAATCATCATATCATATTATCCTGTACCATATACGAAAACCAAAGTAAAAGTGACGAAAATATTGTCTACTGTAAAAGCAAAAAACACATAAATAAATAAGTAAATTAGAAGAAATATATTCTGTATCCATATAATACTTTGATTTATGATCATTTTAATAGTTTGTTGTACAATCTGCAAGTTGTGTTACAAGGATGACACTGGAATATTACACAATTAATTGTGCAGAATATAAAAACATACTAAACAAAATTTCCCGTTCGTGTTGCAAGTCCTTTACATCGCAACTCACCGACGAGAGCCAACATATTATTAAGTGCCAACAATTAATTTTAGTTCTAATTTGAAACTTTTAAAATTTAAATCAATTTAATTACTTTTAGGAACAATCAAATTTCGAAGGAAATGACCACAGGAATACAGTAGAAATAGAGACCTTGGCAGGATGAAAGGTTTTAATCCGAGAAGAAAATTCTTGTGCAAATTAATCAGTATTGAGATTTTGAGTCAGCAACTGATAACACTGCCGGAAGAGCACATAGCCACATTACATATTTCGCAAATCAGCGATTGGACACTTGCATGTACAATAAATATTTAGTTCTACCTGTGTTGTATGAAACTATTAAAGCATTGTTTGGATGAGGTCTTGACCAAATAAGAGTGCCGATGGCCGAGCGGTCTAAGACGTTGGACTATGTATCTGAGTTAGAGATGGCGCAGGTTCAAACCCTGTGTGAACCGTAACACTTTTATCAGTAAAATCGACCTTGTACTACTACAGCATATCGACTCAAGCCGTGACCCATGAGGACGGGCAGAATAAGACATACAAGGGGATCGATCGTCTTCTCCTTACAAAAATAGTAACGTCACGTAAAATTTAGATCATTACATTGCATTGTTTGCCTTAATGTCGATGTAATAAACCACTAGTGGATTACAAATTAATTTAAAACTTCATTTTCTACGCTTTTATATGGTTGGAACATCTTACACATAAGCACCCGTTCTGCCGATTTGCGAGTCAATAAAGTTGGGTCTGATTTTTTTGTCCTTTTTACTAATAAGTAAAGATTATTACACATATTAACTATGTCTGAAAATAATATAATACAAACAAAAAGTATTACCAATACTTTAAAAATTATAATCCTTTTAAATAATGCATTATCAAATTTTGTGAAATATGATAAAACACCTCAACAAAATCTTTGCTTTTTATTATAAGAATCAAACGAAAGGTAGCTTGAGTATTTCCTAGTTTTAAAACAAACATAATTCCTATGTACATTTTTATTCCCAAATATGAGTGGAAATCCAATATAGAAATCCGGCATAATTCCTCATCCAAATCTCTTACAATATCTATGCGATAAAATTTTAAGAATGTAGTATGATGGGTTAGTGTTAATACCAACGCTTAAAATAATAATATACACTATAAAATGTATATATTTATTTTAACTATTTCTCGCAAATAAGAAAAAAAGCAAATATCTCGCTGACGTTAGTAACTAGGTTGTCACGGCAGTATTAGGCCTGGCCGTCAGATCGCGGTATAAACAGTAGATAGAGTGAGAGTTTTGCTTTATATATTGTATGGTCTGTCACTTAGATTTTGTCACACTCACTATTTATTGGTTATGTTTGCAGCAGCAGAAAGATGACAGATGGGTCAGTCACGGTAGTATCAGGCCTGGCCGTCAGATCGCGGTATAAACAGTAGATAGAGTGAGAGTTTTGCTTTATATATTGTATGGTCTGTCACTTAGATTTTGCCACACTCACTATTTATTGGTTATGTTTGTAGCAGCAGAAAGATGACAGATGGGTCAGTCACGGTAGTATCAGGCCTGGCCGTCAGATCGCGGTATAAAGAGTTGATACAGTGAGAGTTGTGCTTTATGTCTTATATAGTTAGTCACTTAGATTTTGTCACACTCACTATTTATTGGTTATGTTTGCAGCAGCTAAAAGAAGACAGCTAGGCCAGTCCCACGATTATCGCTCATGCCCCCTCCCCCTCCCCTCCGAATTTGACGAACGTCATAACTTTATATATAATGGAAACACAGTAATAGTAATAAATAAACACAGGTATCTGACATAAGTGCCCTCTCGAATCCCGATGTATCAAACGCTGCTAATCTGCGAACTACTATTAACACTAATCAAACACTCTCTCTTATCTTCAATTCCACAACCAGAACCAACCAGTGTCTGATGGATATTATTATCTGTATACTTGTAATAACAGAAAGTTTCGGATTTTTGTTGGCGAGGGACACACATTTGACAACAGCTAGTTCGTAGTATTTGTAAACCTTCCTGAAAGCTTCTGAATGTGAGAATTTAGTTGAGCTCCAGTTCACCTTCCTTTTAATGCAGCGCCTGGAAGCTGACACGGTAACAGACTTGACTCCTGGATTCTGGAGTCATGTTTGTGGCTGAAGACATCCAAAAAGTGTCGGTGACGAATAAAACTCAAAATTAATCCTTTACATAGATTCGACATCAGAGGCAAATTACACTACAAAATATAGTGTAATACGTTAAGAGATATTTTCATTGATTCATCACACAGTCAAGTGCACGACGTTTAAGACACGATCTCTAAGCACGGTGGAGAAATCGAGTTTTTATCGTAAAGTATAAAAGTAAAGTAATGTCTTATTTTACTAGGCGAAGTTAGGGCTAGAAGCACTCTCTAACACTTTACCTGGGTACCAAAGGCTTGAAGGTGACTTCCGAACCACCACCAACGGCCGGGCAGGCGGGTTGTTTGCAAAGATAGAATCGCTCAGCGGTCACCCATCCAAACAGCAGCACACTCGTCGTTGCTTGATCTGGTTATCTCGCGATAACCGCCGTACCCGCTACAATACGCCATTGGCAAAGGAACAATTTAAAATGTACAATACAATAAAAGACAATACAAAATTACGAAACTGTTGATTATACGACTTAAAAATCATAGCAGATAAATCTATAAACGAACGAAGTTTGAGTTCAAGATTGTAAAGGAATGGTACTCCAAGGTTTGGGAATCTATTAATTATCTGTATATACTCTAATAACGTACATTTCTTTATAGTAATTACAATTGCATGATTGCTCTTTAGTCTGTACGGGAGGGATTTGGGTCCAGAGGCCTGATCCCACGGCCCCTTCTCCCTTTTCAAGTTCTCCGTTTCCTGTTTTTTGCTCCCACGCAACTTAAGGGAGTTTTCTTGACTCCAGTTGGAATTCTTTGTTTTTCCATTTACGGACTATTGAGCTTTCCGGATTTTGTTTCTTCAACTTTGGGGGAGAGGTATATTGTTCTTGTTCCCTATTTTGAAAATTTAAATGCGCGAGTTCCTCTTTTAGGGGAGAGTCTTAGCCGGTTCTAATTCTTAGGCCGAGTTCTCCCCCGCTCATGCTGTGTATTTATATAGTATATGTAAGTGATGTTCGTTGTGGCTGCAGAAGACACTGACTATGCTGTTTGAGAGCGCTCTGCACATCTTCTTCAGAGTGGCAAGGAACTTCTAAATTCTTGAACGTTAGAGGAAGTAATTGTGGAATTTTTTTATCTTTTCAAGTTTTAATGTTATTTCTTTTTTAATTTTTTCTCTAACATGCTGGCGTAAGTTACTGTTTCGCAGTGACGAGGTCCAGGATAGGAACTCTTGCCTCCTGCTGCTCTCTCATCATGGGTGGTCGCGGACAGTTTCCAGGGTTTTCCTTCTCTGCTGGAAAAATGGCCTCCATGATGAGCTGAACACCAATAGTCAACATCTATGATACCCGGCTATTTGTTATTTATTTATTATTGATTTACTTATTTTTTTATTGTTGCCAGTTATTATAGTTTATATTTTGTTATTTAGTTTTTAAGTTTAGTTTAAATGCTATTTAGTCTTATTCCTTGGGTTCATTAGGAGCCCGCCCTTAGCCGAAGGATACCGGGTGGAATTGGCAGTTCTTGTTTTAAATTATGGCTGTTCCTATTTTTTTTATCCAGGTGCACCTGAGACATATGACCGACATATTACGTTAACTGTAGCAATGGTTTTTTTTTTATTTCTTTGGGCAAAATTGTTATTTCGGTAAAGAGGTTCTTATTTTGGTTAAAGAAGTTTTTTCCTACTCTGTGGTAGTGACTGCGAATTAAAAGAATGAATTCGCTATCCACGGTGTTTTTCTTTCTTCCATCTAGGATTATTGTTTTAGATAAAATGTACTATTCGGTGCGAACATAGGTTAGACGCAGCTTATAGGTTATCGCGGTTAGTGACAGTAGTTTAGCTATTAAATATAGGTTCTACTACCCTTCACTACTTATCCTAGTTTGCAAACGAGTATTTTGCATCCTATAAGCCGTATAAGCTTGTTATCGTATTCCTAAAATTAACAATTCGTTGCGTAGGATGGATTAGGAGCGGACAATAGGTTATCGTGGTTAGTGACAGTAGCATATCTATTGTATATAGGTTCCATACTAACCTTCACTACTTATCCTAGTTTGCAAACGAGTATTTTGCATCCTATAAGCCGTATAAGCTTGTTATCGTATTCCTAAAATTAACAATTCGTTGCGTAGGATGGATTAGGAGCGGACAATAGGTTATCGTGGTTAGTGACAGTAGCATATCTATTGTATATAGGTTCCATACTAACCTTCACTACTTTTCCTAGTTTGCAAACGAGTATTTTGCATCCTATAAGCCGTATAAGCTCGTTATCGTATTCCTAAAATTAACAATTCGTTGCGTAGGATGGGTTAGGAGCGGACAATACTTTATCGTGGTTAGTGACAGTAGCATATATACAATAGTGTATATAGGTTCTACTAACCTTCACTACCTTTCCTAGTTTGCAAACAAGTATTTTGCATCGTGTAAGACGTATACGCATGTTATCAGATTCCTAAAATTAGGTTAGGAGCAGCTAATAGGTTATCGTGGTTAGTGACTGTAGTATACTATAACTCAAGACTACCCTAGACGTTTTGCTCTCAGGTTAACTTCAAATGATAACGTTAGTATTATTAGTATAAAGAAGGAATTTATTTGGTTTAATATATTTAATATTTAATTTTGGTATTTGTAAAGTCAGAACATAAACTCAGCTCAGCACAGCACAATAGCACACACTGAAGAAACTAACAGGCGATACAAGGACCGGTTCGAGTCAATGGCTGTGGAATAGAAGATCTCGCGAACCACCGATATTAAAAATCTGTTTTTATCTAAAGGACAAATAATTGCCGAATAATTATTGTCGTTACGATAGAATTTAAATTCTAAACGTCATATTTTAGAACGGGGCATTGACGGTTTTAATTAACAATTATTTGCGTGAAATCGCGAAATATAGAACAGAAAACTGTGATGATATCGTTCCATTGATGAGTGCGAATAACTGAGTTCGCTCTGAACGACAGTCTGATCTTTTCTGTTCACTTACGTTTAACCTTGATTCTCATCTCGATTTCTACCAGCGTACGGTGAGGGTGCGGGTAAGATAAAAACATAAGGCGATACCCCAACCCTGGAATAGAACACATTATCCCAATGTTCCTGAGAGTTGAGTGGTACTTGTTCACCTTATCACCCCAGGAACTATGTTGATATTAGTACCTCGCCCACAGTCTCAAGCAGTTGAGTTGGCGCTGTTGTTGACCAGATGTGAACCTGCCCGTCACTACGTCACGGCGTCGCTGGGCAGAGCATCACTCTCAACACATTATCCCCATGTTCCTGAGAGAGGTATTTTTTCACCTTATCACCCCAGGAACTATGTTGATATTAGTACCTCGCCCACAGTCTCAAGCAGTTGAGTTGGCGCTGTTGTTGACCAGATGTGAACCTGCCCGTCACTACGTCACGGCGTCGCTGGGCAGAGCATCACTCTCAACACATTATCCCAATGTTCCTGACCAGATTCTACAAATATATAACCGGGATTAGGGAAAGAAGTAGGGTAGACGAATCTACAGCCAAAATTAATAGAAATAGCACGATATTCTAAATTTCTTGTAATTTAGTGACAAAAGCTCTACTACCCGATGTTATATTCCAATTTTATGGTCAAATATTAACCTGTATTTTGTATTATTAAGTATGTATAATTAAGCTAGGATCTAGTGTAAAGTTGGTATTTACTAATAATTTTGAAAGTTTCGTGAAATATATATATATATATGATTATAGGACATAATAGAATAATCAACTGGATTGGCTGATACGATGGTTAGTGGAAAGGATGATCGTCATTTTGTTAGTGAGCTGAAGCATCCATACAATTGTTTTGGTCGGCGAGGAGTGGCAAACAACGCCGAATATTGGTACAAATACTCAACCTTCATTTTTTCGAAATACAATATAAAATAAATCTGTTAGCATAAGCTAATATATATATATATATATATATATATATATATACATATCGGATATAGAGACCCTGTTCTCCCCGTTGATTACTTTTATTTTACTTCGCCAACGATCCGAATGATAACTAACTAGCAGAGAACGCAAACAGTTTAAAACACCAAGTTCCAATGACAAGCGTAATTCCATGGTCAGCCACTCCTCGCCCATAATGCAATATAAACTCGCCCGTATCGGATTCTGACCACTTTGCGCTCGCTCATCCACCGCCTATAAACTCTGGAAACTGGTCGGTGTCGTATAACTTCTCGGTTCTGATAGAAAGTTCACTTTCCGGTTTGTAAAAGTACGAGTACATTCTATATGTAATATAACGATAGAACCCATAGACCTCTCTGAGCATCATGTGTCACTAGTTATTCTATATGCAATCGGTAAGAGAAATACAAAACTTTCCACCAGCAACACTGTTCGGAATTTACGTCACAGGTGATTCTGTATCCTCGTGATCGTGAGTGTGACACACAGTGGTCCGCACGTAACCTGACGTTCTCTCGTGACACTGTTATCATTGCGAGGGCGTGACCTTGACACAGAGCGGCACGTCACGCGCTTCTATACTGACTTATCAGCTGTCACACGTAACAGGCAGCTAGAGACAGAGACTAGGTTATGTTTTTAGTGTTACGGTTTTACTATTCGAGTCAAACAAGTTATCAAAATATTGCACTATAATGCTAAAAATGTATTGGAAACTATTCGAATAATTCTCATGGGCGTATCCTTCATTTGTCTGGACTGTATCAATTCAGCTTTTATAATTGTAAAGCAAACGTTGATAAAACATCAAAAAACTAACAAATTATTTAAAATAGTCATGCTATTTTTAGTTTTAAGAGTACTCCTGGGAAAACATCCTAGACTTCTAGTACGGGTAGTATGAACCACCCAAGATAAAAATAAAATAAAAAGGGTAGTTAATTATTATGTTTAAAAGAGGAAATACTAGATAAATAAACTATCGACAATCCTGTCCTGTGTTTGATACCCAATCGCACAAAACCTAGTGCGCGAATTTAGTTTAAATCGAGCATGCAGACTTTATTGCTAGGATACAATAATAAAATATGGGTATCTATTTTATTCGGAAATGCCACAATGCTCTTAAAAGTAATCAAAGGAAATGTATTTGCTGTAAAGATAGGCAGTATTTTAGAGTGACAAAACACAACTTGCCATGCAGTTCCCCTGTACGTGCATGAATACATAATACCAACTCTTGTAGTGTGATGCAAATAGTAACCACAAATAGTATTATCTAATTTTTTTATAGGAATTTAAGCCTATTAGCCTGTGTTATTCTGAACAATAATTCTGAATGAATCTCTATTCCTCATTTGACAATTTCATTATTTGTCAACACATACGTAATAGCTGACGGGTATAATATTATTACAGTATTGGTTACCTAACTTGTTGATTGATGTTCTGAAGATGAGTTTTGAAACACGAACTATAGATAAGGTAACTGATTTTTCAATAATTCATTTTCGAATTTAACCTCAATGCAAAAGTAGATATACACCTTATTTTTATATTGTTTATCGGGGTAAACTCAAATTTGGCGACGGAAACATACTTAATTAGGACCAGAAGTACTCCAAAAAGCGTGAAACACGAAATAAGCCAATAGAAATTTCGGTTAACCCATGACCACTGACGCTCTTAATCATCAACATAGAAAAATATGAACCTGATATACGTGATATGCCTAATTTCGTTTCAAAAATATCATAGGACTCCATCGTACTACATCATAAGTGCTTTCGCTAGGAAAGTTACGGACTTCAGGGTTCCTCCACATTGGTCTAAACAGTTAAAGTGTTATTGCAATCGTTGGAGATATTCAATCAAATACATGGAAAGTTGCAGGGAAATTCAATTTAATTAGTTGGTATGAATAAAAACTGTTTCACTCTCTGACTACCGGGTCCAAAAGCACTGCTCTCTAAACGATTCAGATATGGATCCCTATGCCTGTTTCAGGGAAATTCAATTTAATTAGTTGGTATGAATAAAAACTGTTTCACTCTCTGACTACCGGGACCAAAAGCACTGCTCTGTAAACTATTCAGATATAGATCCCTATGCCTGTTATTCGGCTATAAATAGAAAGTGAATCCACAGGTAACTGCTAGTAATTTCATAAAACTGCTTATACATTAAGAAACAGTTTCACTATTTGTTATTCTGAAAAATATCGTTTTACGGGTTACAAATAAAGAATATAAGGAAGTTGATTTTAACATTATAACATAGATTACACAAGGTATTTACCTAGTTTTTTCCGTTTGAATATTAATTTTTTTGTATTTCAAAATAGAAAACAGCATAATATTAAAATACACTGTTGTATCGAGTTGTCTGTTCCTACATTTGTAAGAACACACACTCCAATAATAATTCAAATCATTTGTGTGAGGCCTTTCGTTTTCAATGGAAACATCATTAGACCCACTTTTAACTGGTATAAAAGTCTTGTAATAAACTACCTTGAGATGATTGAATTAAACCTTGCTTACGTATATAGCAGCAATTATTTATAAAACTTTCGCCGGAGAGAGAGAGAGAGAGAGAGAGAGAGAGAGAGAGAGAGAGAGAGAGAGAGAGAGAGAGAGAGAGAGAGACCATTTCGAATGGGTCATTAATTTTAAGTCAGCGGGTTAAATACTTTGTGACTATTTAATTTCTTGTGTTACGTTCATGTTTTATTCAATAAACAAAATAAAATCTCGTACATGTTTAGTATGTTTTTGTGCAAACATTTTAAAGGAAATTACAGCGGATTTAAATTGAGTGAACAACTTAAAACTGAAACAATGTAAGTCAACATTTGTAACTTCGTTAATAGATTTTGGCGATTAATTTCAAATTAATAAATTTAACTGAAATAAGATTGTGTAAATATTATATCACCCCATAGTGATACTACAGTTATGTTAATTAACGTAATTGTTTATACCTACGTAAATTTCGGGTTACTATATGATTTATGTATCAGTCTGAAAACTTAAAACATCATGTCAAGCTCTACTTTGGGAGTCAAACGTCTTTGGTGCTGTAAACATATACGAGGTGCTGTAAACATAGGCCTATACGAGGTGCTGTAAACATATACGATACCTTATTTTGTCCGTTCACGTATACTGTAAGTATTGCTAGGAACAAATAAAGAATATTACAAATTAATTATGACAATTATATTAAATGAAAACACAACATTATACTGCGGTCGGTAAGGAGCTTCGTTTCTACAAAGATGAATGTATTAAAAGTGGATGTTAATGCCAAATACGAAAGCCAACATGAACCGTACGGTCCCGCATTGAAAATGTTCTATTAATCGAAGTTAATGTGTTTTCGATTTTCTCTCGGCATTATTATTTTATTTCGTTATTAAATGAAAAATAAGACGTACTTCTCTTTTCTTATAAGAATTATTGATAAAATGAGATACCAAGTGTTGAAATATCATGTAAGCATGTACGAATTACTTGCGTGGCAAGTTCACGTTTAATATAACATAAATAAAAACATTTTCTTATTGAACTGTATAACTTCGGTGTTTGGTTAACAGTTGTGATGCCTAGTCACTATTGTTTGTGTAAGCGTTCACTCGCACCCAAGCTGTGGTTTGGGGTGTTAATGTAGTCACTATGCGTTCACTCGCACCGAAACCGTGCCTTCAGAGCGGAGCTTCGTTCGTTAACTAACTATCGGCCTCCAAGGACGGACAACTGTAGGTTAGTAGCTAAGCTGTACTATTATAAAATAATATTGTTTTATGTAAACTAAACCTATAACAAATCTGTAAGCTTTGTAGTAGTAGCGTGTCATCTTGTAAACTCCTAAATTCAAAGTAAACAATTTTGTCGAAGCTCTTCTAATCGGCTAAAACTATTGCAGTTAACACAAAACCTGTTCTACAATGAATAAGATAAATAGTTTTGTTTTAAAATCTAAAAGATCAGTTTTTGAACAAAAATAAAGTGGGAATTTAAAAATGAACTGTGAAAATTGTGTGTCAAAATAACTTTGCCCAAACAAATAGAACAATTAGAGTATTAAGGTAAATAACAGATATTTTAAATACAGAAAAACTAAAATACAGTCACTGTCAAACATGCATTAGAATTTAATTACATCTTTAAAGCTTCAAATTGTTAAAATCAGTTTATAAACCAAGAGAACTCTACGCTAGTGAAACACAATTACATGGAAAATACAAGAATATAAAATATTTCCCTACAGTTTTAGAACAATTGTAACTGTACCTTTTCTGTACCAAAGAACTAAAATCTTGTTCAACCTAAATTATATATGTATGTTTATAATACATTTACATATATAAATCGTTTTTCTTTCATTCAGATAATGATAAACGTTTTTAACTTGTAAGACTACTTATTCTGTTTCATATTGATTGAACTTCCATGGACTATCGCGTCTTTGATGTTGAAAGGCCTCGTATTTTAAATTTAAAATAATTAGACATTTGTGTAATTTCTTTGTACTGCAATAATTTCGCCAATGTTTAAAATCCTCATAAATATAATCGCATAACCAATTTACCTGAAGAAGTAATCAGATTGCAGATCTCTAAATGCAGTGATATTGATTGTATTGTATCACTGAACGTATTGTATTTATTTCTTAATTATTCTTTCAAACATACGGACAGAAATGTATTTCAATACAACTGTATATCTCTGAGATGATGTAAACATCTCTTAACTATTATTTTCTGTAGATCTACTAAACAATTTCGAAACAGCCCATACAATGCAAGAATTATTATATCTAAAAGATCATTCTTGTGGCTTCAACAAATCTTATACTTGAATAAACAATTAACTAGCCAAACTGAAAAAAACCAAAATTAAGATAAAAATAAAAGACGTTAGATACAACTTACATTCCTTAGAAATCCCAAAATAACGTGAACGTGGGGCACTAGCACATTACCAGAGGACACCGAACCACTCACAACCACAATCCGTAGCAGACGGCAACGCGCGCTCGACTGAGTTGACTGAGTTGAATACTTGATCAGCTGATACTTGAGCCGCGGTCGGCGAAGAATAAGAACTACTAGTCACGTGATTTAAGGTTCGAGTGAGTCGATTGCATCACTACAGTACTTGTTAACACAATTGATACTCCTTTTAGCCCCGGCGTCCGGTATATCGGACAGAGGTGGTCTAGCTAAAATGCCCAACGTCCGATATACCGGACGTCTCGAGAATTTAATGTAGCTGGCTAATAATATGTCCAAATGCCATCAGTTTCGGTATAGTGGTCGGTGAAGAAACGGGCTACATGCAAAAACAATAAACCTTCCAATTGGCATCGTATTTCGTCGTCATTGAGCGTAGTTTATTTGTCGATGTCAGTTGTCAGACGACTTCAGTTGCATTGTTGTTGTATGCTGACTTATAACCTCAATTAGTTTGCGTAATTGAAAGCGGTTGTTTTTCGTGTGATTTATTGTATTATTAGTAAAAAAACATGAGTAAACGTTGTAGAGAAAAGTTACCAGTGAGTGAAAACACTTTGATAAACGCTGGTACTTTGGGATTATACCGACCACACGCATACATGAATAGTTATTTGACATTTTGCTTCTACTGATTACTAGATTAGCGTAGAACAATATTTCGTCAATATAAAACAGGAATTGTCTTATCGCAAACCCCTCCCCATCCTCAGACAGAGGTCAAAGTCGAGCGGTCTAGTAGATAAGTGATTGCAGAGTCCCGCCGCGCGGCCTGCCGTAATCGGGATTCTCGAGAAAGATAAGATAACAGCGACAAAAATACCGATCACAATACCTGGAAATGCTTGTTGATTAATGGAATGTTAGTTCTGTTACTCAACTACATCGTTTTATAACGTTCTAAGTTCATTGAAAAAGGTTTAAGCGTTGGGGGCATATAACGGAATCTGACCCCATTCCCAAAGTACCATAAAATGTATATATTGTAAATATTAGTATTTCTTTTACTTTTTTGAAAAATTAAACAAGTTTTAGTCTTACAAACCATTACAATTAGTTTGTGTTATTTTACAATTGTTATTATTTCAAAAGTGCAAAAACAAGTAAACATATCTGTATACTTCTACTGACGTGTATGTGGAAATATATAAAGAAGTGCTTATGCAGCAATACAATTAATTGGATTATATCTCCTGCATTTATCAAGGAAAGTTCTTAAAATTTTGTGTGTGTAGTAAGAAATATGTGTACAACAAAATTGCTTCAATTTTCAGGGGCTACAATTTTTTTTCTACCGTTTATGTATGTCCAAACTATAAAAAATAAAAAAAATTAAAAAAATTTTATGTATAAATACGCTAAAAAAAACAAATCATTCTGTAAAAGTACTTTTTAACTATTACATCTAATAGTACACTTATTTGTGAACAATTTAAAACAAAAACCTAAAAATTATCTTCAAAAATAAGAAAACTAGATGAATTTTCCCTCAATTCTGCACTACGGCCCCTTATCGCCATGGGCTTTCTGGCAAGTCCATGGAAAAATGGCTGGGGTTAAAAGGGTTAATTACCAACACTAACACCTAGTAAGTAGTTTATCTTTCAAATGTATTTTAGAAAGTACAGTGTTGAATTGTAAGAAGAATTCAGAGAGAGTTGAAGCCGTTCAGGACCAGTACTGTACCATACTGTACCAGTGTCACTAAAATCCTTTCTGAGAGGAAACATTGACTACTGTATGTTGCTGTCAATATAGCTGCAATGTTCTCTTCCAACGCACAACTCAGTTGGATCGTAACTTTCATCCACAATCTAAAGTTGTGGTGCTCTACGATCCTTACATAGGTACATGTTTGAACGCAAACCTTGAGTTCGGACTTCGTACATGACTAAGAACCGGCTACGCTGAACAACTCACAAGGCTATTGTCATACACTACTGTATGTTGCAGTCAATATAGCTGCAATGTTCTCTTCCAACGCACAACTCAGTTGGATCGTAACTTTCATCCACAATCTAAAGTTGTGGTGCTCTACGATCCTTACATAGGTACATGTTTGAACGCAAACCTTGAGTTCGGACTTCGTACATGACTAAGAACGTACCGGCTACGCTGAACAACTCACAAGGCTATTGTCATACACTACTGTATGTTGCAGTCAATATAGCTGCAATGTTCTCTTCCACCGCACAACTCAGTTGGATCGTATAGTGACTAGTGTAGTACACAAGGTGTGGGGTGACTGTGGCTCCTCTGACCCATAGCTGGTGTCGAAAGTCAACTTAGCACCAAAGTTCCGGATAGCTCGTCGATGATTAACTCAGAATATCCCATATGTTTTCACGGCGAACGGTCTTAATGGAACACCTTTTAAGTTCTCGGTCATCATTTTGAAGCAGCAACTCCGAAAATTAATACAAAATCTAAATATTTTTTTCTACAAACAAACTCCTGACTCGACCCGGGAATGTATACATTTCAGACCTCCTTTGAATGCACCTTTTAGCATTCAACAGGATTAATTTTGTGGGACGATGATCAATTTTTGTATTTGGAAGAATGAATCTGATGATTGTGTAGATCTGTGCTGGGAGTGAGCAAAAACACAGATATTTTCTACTAATATGCAAGGGCATCAAGTATCAGCCATGTAAACAAACACGTCACTCCGGGGAGTAACCTCATCGGCTGTGATGAGTGTATTTAGCTCCTTGCCGCCCCTCTCATGGTCAAGTTACAGATGAGCGCAGCCTAGAGGCGTATTTCAAGCTTTACTACTCAGGGTCTAGCGGCTATAAGCCGCCCCTCTCATGGTCAAGTTACAGATAAGCGCAGCCTAGAGGCGTATTTCAAGCTTTACCGTTCAGGGTCTAGCGGCTATAAGCCGCCCCTCTCATGGTCAAGTTACAGATGAGCGCAGTCTAGAGGCGTATTTCGAGCTTTACCGTTCAGGGTCTAGCGGCTATAAGCCGCCCCTCTCATGGTCAAGGTGCAGATAAGCGCAGCCTATAGGCGTATTTCGAGCTTTGCCGTTCAGGGTCTAGCGGCTATAAGCCGCCCCTCTCATGGTCAAGGTACAGATAAGCGCAGCCTAGAGGCGTATTTCGAGCTTTACCGTTCAGGGTCTAGCGGCTATAAGCCGCCCCTCTCATGGTCTAGGTACAGATAAGCGCAGCCTAGAGGCGTATTTCCAGCTTTACCACTCAGGGTCTAGCGGCTATAAGCCGCTCCTCTCATGGTCAAGGTACAGATAAGCGCAGCCTAGAGGCGTATTTCGAGCTTTACCGCTCAGGGTCTAGCGGCTATAAGCCGCCCCTCTCATGGTCAAGGTACAGATAAGCGCAGCCTAGAGGCGTATTTCGAGCTTTACCGTTCAGGGTCTAGCGGCTATAAGCCGCCCCTCTCATGGTCAAGGTACAGATAAGCGCAGCCTAGAGTCGTATTTCGAGCTTTACCGCTCAGGGTCTAGCGGCTATAAGCCGCCCCTCTCATGGTCAAGGTACAGATAAGCGCAGCCTAGAGGCGTATTTCGAGCTTTACCGCTCAGGGTCTAGCGGCTATAAGCCGCCCCTCTCATGGTCAAGGTACAGATAAGCGCAGCCTAGAGGCGTATTTCGAGCTTTACCGCTCAGGGGCTAGCGGCTATAAGCCGCCCATTGTTTCATAGCCCAAGGCTTCATACATAGAAAAATTATAAGTTGAAATCAATTTAATCTTGATATTTTTGTTATTGTTTATCAATATTAATAATATATTTTAGTTTACCAAAACTTTAATATGGCTAGTTTGGAAGATATAAGAACATTTACAACAATAGACCAACTAATACGTATATTTGAGTCGTAAATATGCAAGCTTATTCAGGAAAAGTAAAACACAGCTTATTTAAAAATTTGGAATGAACATAGTTGCAAGAATTTTCCATTTTATTCCTTTTACTGGAAGAACACAAGCCACCAAAGTACGTAGTCTTTTTAAGTGTACGTATGCATATATTTTATGGATTGAGGTAAAACATCAAAACCAAATATATTACAAAAATATCGTAGATCAGGAATAGATGCTTTTCATGTAAATTAGTTTCTGAAACCTACATGTGTATATATATATATATATAACTTCTTGGATGCAAACTCAACTGTTGAAGCATAAATAAATTAGACAATAAGTGAATTAAAATGGCTGGAATAGACACATTTGACAGCGACAACTTTTCAGTCTTACGTAAGTATATATTATATTTTCTTCATCATAATAAAAAGACAACCCAAACTACGGCACTTGAAGTATCTTAGACAGGAAAGAAATTACAAGGGTCGGTAGTAGACGTTTTTTGACAGAAGTAGGACTTGAAAACCAACACATGTATATATTTTCTTTACATGTATATATATATATATATATATATACAGGGTGTTTGAAAAGTATGGGTACGGCTTAATATTTTAAAAACCATAGGAGATATCATCTATAAACTTTGCACAGTGTCATATGGCTATGTAAACTATTTTTCCTTGCTATTACCATGACATGCCAACCATGGGGGGGACGGCCCACAGAGGAAAACATGGAAATCTTAAATTGAAGCATGGGTCGAGTGATACCTCATTTGAAAGAGCTCACTTAGTAGAGTTGAATGCCGCAAACCGCATCTCAAAACACAATAAATACCAATGTTTTTTAGTTTTATTTATTGTGTTATAAATTTATGACATAATTTGCTAATTAAAAAAAGTCAGTGAAAACACATTGGTTAGTAGAGTGAAACGCCGCCTACCGCATCAGAATACGACGATCCAGTCAGAAATGGCAGCGCATAATGTACTTCACAATGTGTACCTAAAACAAGCCGCCATTTCTGATTGGATAAACCTTTTGAGATGCGGTTTGCGGCATTCAACTCTACTAAGTGAGCTCTTTCAAATGAGGTATCACTCGACCCATGCTTCAATTTAAGATTTCCATGTTTTCCTCTGTGGGCCGTCCCCCCATGGTTGGCATGTCATGGTAATAGCAAGGAAAAATAGTTTACATAGCCATATGACACTGTGCAAAGTTTATAGATGTTATCACCTATGGTTTTTAAAATATTAAGCCGTACCCATACTTTTCAAACACCCTGTATATACATACATGTAAAGAAAACACACATCATATACGAGGTGTGTTAGAAAAGTAATGAGATTGGTAACACTGCGGGAGATCTGGCAACGTTGTGTCTACCGGCTGACGCTAAACCTGTTTATTTATCCCTTCCACTTCCTCAGTCCGAGTTACAACTCCGTACAGTTAACACATTAGTTTTGACAGCGCCATTAGTAAAGTTGTGTTTTAATTGTGCGTCACAGAAATGGAGCATCGAAATTTAGAGCAACGTTGTGCAATAAAGTTTTGTGCTAAACTTGGTGAATCCGCGAGTGTGACTTTTGAAAAGTTGAAACAGGTCTATGGGAAACAGTGCTTATCGAGAGCACAAGTTTTCCGCTGGCACAAATCATTTTTGGAAGGCCGAGAACACGTTGAAGATGAACCTCGCTCAGGGAGACCTTTGACTTCAAGAACGGACGAAAACATGGATCGTGTGAGGGCGCTTGTGAGATCAGACCGTCGTTTAACAATAAAGATGATCAGTGAACAGCTAAATTTAAACACTTTCACCGTGCATCAAATTGTGACAGATGATTTGAACATGCGAAAGGTTTGTGCCAAATTGGTGCCGAAAAAATCTCACAACTGAACAGAAGGACAATCGAAAAAAATGTGTGCGTTGATCTTCTTGAGAGGATTGCTAATGACCAAGAATTCTTCAATTGTGTGATCACTGGTGATGAATCCTGGATATTTGAGTACGATCCTGAAACAAAGCGGCAAAGTAAAGAATGGCACACTTCGTCATCTCCTCGGCCGAAGAAATGTCGAATGAGCAAATCAAAGATCAAGACCATGCTAATTTGTTTTTTTGACAGGAAAGGTATCGTACACAAAGAATTTGTTCCACCAGGACAAACTGTCAACCAAGTGTTTTATAAAAGTGTCCTTGAAAATTTGAGGAAAAGAGTGATCCGATCCGTGTGAGACCGGAAATTGCAGACAAGTGGATGCTTCATCATGACAATGCTCCATGTCACACGGCCATTTCCATCTGTGAATTTTTGAACTCAAAACGCATTACTGTTGTTCCTCAACCCCCCTATTCACCTGATTTAAGTCCTTGTGACTTTTTCCTCTTCACGAAATTGAAACATGTCCTAAAAGGACGTCATTTTGGAACTCTGGAGAACATTCAAAAGACTGTGACCGACCAGTTAAAAGCCATACCAATTGAAGACTTCCAGCGCTGCTACCAAGAGTGGGAACGACGACTCCGCCGATGTATAGCTGCCCAAGGAAACTACTTTGAAGGGGATAACATTGTTGTTTGAAAATTATAAAAACTTTGGTTAGTATGAAATCAGTCTCATTATTTTTCTAACACACCTCGTATATATATATATATATATATATATATATATATATATATATATATTTGTATAAATGGCAATAGCCGAATTTAATTTCAATAAACATTAAATCACAAAAAGTACTTGCTCCGCCAGGACTCGAACCCGGATCTCTCACTTTCCTGGTGCTACCATTACACCACTGGTGAATGTGCTACCATTACACCACAGAGCCCTTACTTTTTACGATTCAATTATTCTGTATTTGTAATTTTTGTGATTCAATGTTTATTGAAATTAAATTCGGTTATTCCCATTTGTACAAATTTAATTAATGTAAATAAAGGTCATTTGACAGATATTTTGTCTTCCGATCATATGTTAGTTTAGTTATTTAAACGCATTGTGACAGATACGGCTATATATAATTGTATTCTTTATCAGGACAATAAGGCAAACTAAACTTATACACTGGAGATGTCTTAGACCGGAAGTAGATTAAAAGGGTCTGAAGTACACGCTATTGACCGAAGTAGGTTTCTGAAACCTTTATTTTCTTTCTCATTCTTTATTGGGGTATTAGCTGTGGTGTAAGAAAAGTAATTTAATCGAACTAACTCATTATTCACAAACTAATGCTTACCACACTGAAACCGTACATCTCCGTTCACACACCTAAAATAGACAATTAGGAAGCGAGCCCCCATTGTAGCGAACAGGATGGCGAATCAGAATTAACACAGTGGATAGCGTGCTCAGATTCATTTACTTATCATTCATTCACTTTAGAAAATCACCACCAACACAGAGTAACAAAAAATTTAACCTAGATAAGAATCTTCTGTCAAAATACAATATTGGCCAGACGAATTTAAAAAAAGAAAAAACACATTACTACAATTAACCTCAAAATTTTTGTTGTATGTCTCAGGTGTACCTGAATAAAGAAATTAGGAACAGCCATAATTTAAAACAAGAACTGCCAATTCCACCCGGTATCCTTTCGGCTAAGGGCGGGCTGCGAATGAAAACCAAGAAATAACACTAAATAGCACTTAAACTAAACTTAAAAATAACAAAATATAAACTATAATAACTGGCAACAATAACAAAATAAATTAATTAAACAAATAGCAGGGTATCACAGATGTAGACTAGGTATTCAGCTCATCATGGAGGCCAGTTTTCCAGCAGAGCAGGAAATTCCTGGAAACATGTCTATCACCACCCATGATGAGGAAGTAGCAGGAGGTAAGAGAGTTCTTCTCCTATACCTCGTCAGTGCGAAACAGCAACTTAATCCAGCATGTCAGTGGTAAAATTTAAAAAAAATAACAAATATGATTTTAAAATGCAAAATTGTATTACAAGTTTCCACTACCATGTAAGAATTTAGAAGTTCCTTGCCACTCTGAAGAGGATGTGCAGAGCACTCTCAAACAGCACAGTCGGTGCTCTCTGCAGCCATAACGAACAACACTTACATATATATATACACAACATGAGCTGGGGAGAACTGGGCTCAAGACTTAGAACCGGCTCAACACGAGACAGACTATTATAGTACAAGACTATCATACAAGCCTGAATTATGGCAAATAAACTGCTGTTTAATGCACTTATGTTGTTTAAACTTCCCATGAGTATAGAAGATTAGTTTCTTCCACTGACACTAGTATTCGAGTTATTACTTCAGATATCTTTACATTATTAATAAATAATAAAGTCAAAGGGTTAAACTTGCAATGATACGTCTTACACTATAGTAGTATCATGTTTGAACACGAGGCACTACACATGTAGAGCATGTTCTACATTCTACAATTATAGCTAAGGTGGGAAGGCTTGATTCAATGTGAAAATCGTACGCTGTCACAGATTTGACTCCTGGAATCTGGAGTCATGTCATCTGATGAGATCCAAAAAAAAACCATTGACAAAGAAGCTTAGAATGAACATCAGACTCACCTGGACTGCAACGTATAGCATAAACTACATGAAGAGGTATTCTCATGGTCTCATCAGGTGCACAATTAATTGAGTGTACTACTATGTAATAGACACAACCTGTAATCGCAGTGTAGCAACCAAGTTTCTTCATATATTGTACCTATTATGGGAGGGTGGTTAAAAATATATTCTGCAAACGTGTACGCATTTACTTGTTTAAAGAGAAGTATTTTGAGTTTATTCATCAATAAGTGTTGAGAACGGCAACACAAGGTGGTGAGCCTCTCGGGTTGTGATTGAGTGGGAGGAGAAAGCTGGGAATGTCCGTGTGGATTGTGCGGATTCCCAGAATTTCAGGGGCTTACGAACAATCCACAGGTCATATCAGTGATGAAATTTTTACTAAGAATTGCCCAAGCAGTTGAGTTGGAGTTGCTGTTGATCGCAAGAGAACTGGCCTGTCACTACATTATGCCAGTGGTAGGGGGTCACTCGGTGAATTTACTACAGTACATATTCCCAAAACAACTGATAAGATGTTAGGTGTTGGTAAGAATTAACAAACAATTAATTGAGGATACATATTTAGTAAACTATTCCTTACCTACGAAGTTGTTAGACTCAAATATTTTGTGTGCATGTATTTAAAAATAAAGAAAGATCATTAATAATACACATACAGTACAAAAACGTTACAGTTACCCAGCCCTACATCAAGATACAAGTTTAAAGTGGGTAAAATAATTATGCTGAAACAGTTGTAATTCATTACAAACACTTTATTTTCTTAAATACAGTTGAGTATAAGATGAGTAAAAGGTTACAGGGCTGTGACCTTGACAGACTCAATTTGTAACGCTGAGTCTCTGTCCCACGTTGGCCTCCACGACTGCTTATCCAACCAGAAATTTACAAATCTCTGCAAAATGAAAGCTTAAATTATGCATTACGTAACACAGAAGTCATACTAAGGTACATGAAAGTTTACAGAATGCAAAGTGATAGCTTATATCATGGTCATTACATTCTGTTAGATTACACAACATGAAAGCTTAAATTATGCATTATGCAACACTGCAATACAAGAAAGTTGACACAATACAAAGTGATAGCTTCAATTATGGAGCATTACATTCTGTTAGATTACACAACAAAGCTTACATTTAAGCTAACATTAAACAATACAGGAACTAACACTAATTGCAACTAGCTGCCCTCTAGCAGCGGTGATAAACAAGTCATTTGAACATGGACACTTTTCCTCATTACTAAAACTATCCAAAATTTATCCCAAACATAAGAAAGGAAGTAATACAAAAATTGAAAATTACCGACCAATTTATCTTGTATCCTCATTTTCGAAAAAAATAGAAAAAATTGCAATAAGAAGAATGATTGAACATCTTGAAAAACAAGACCTGTTATCAAAACGCCAGCACGGCTTCCTGAAAGGAGGGTCCACAGTTAGTCCACTTGTAAGCCTAATTGAGTTAATCACAGATAAACTAGAAGACAACAAATTCATAGCTGCCGTCTTTGTTGACTACAGCAAGGCATTTGACTGCCTCAGACATGATCAAATTTTGATTAAGTTGGAAACCCTGGGCATCAGAGGGAAATCAGGGGACTGGATAGCAAGCTATCTTGAAGGGCGCAAAAAGTTTGTAGAAATAAAAAAATACAGGCAATGGAAAGAAAACCTCCTTCAGATCCAGTGCTCAACCATCATCAAGAGGAGTGCCACAGGGCTCAGTCCTGGGACCCTTTCTCTTTGTCCTATTTACAAATGACTTCCCATCTTTCATAAATGATACTAATGCAGAGACAATAATGTATGCAGCCCAACCAGAAAGAAGCCACTTTTATGATTTATGTGAAATAGAACATGTAAACTAAATGGCAAAAGATACTCATACATTCAAAGTATCTTCAAGGTTTACATTCATGTGCTAAGTAAATACATGTAATGTCAAAACATATGTTCTTATATAGGGTGGGTGAGAGATCCGTGATGTAATAATGAGATCCTTATGACTGCTGTTGTTAAAATAATATCACTCATTTGTTTTGACTGTCAGTTTACAGTCCAGTAAACAGTAAGTCTACAGGTGGAGGATCATGGAAAAATCCCTCCCAAACCAAATCTGGAGGAAGGGAATTGACTTCATGGATTTCTATGAGTGTGTCCGAGAGGTTATAAAGCTATCACACTCATTGTGGCCGTGGCCAGTCGTCAAGAGCACAGTGTGTCCGAGAGGTTATAAAGCTATCACACTCATTGTGGCCGTGGCCAGTCGTCAAGAGCACAGTGTGTCCGAGAGATTATAAAGCTATCACACTCATTGTGGCCGTGGCCAGTCGTCAAGAGCACAGTGTGTCCGAGAGGTTATAAAGCTATCACACTCATTGTGGCCGTGGCCAGTCGTCAAGAGCACAGTGTGTCCGAGAGGTTATAAAGCTATCACACTCATTGTGGCCGTGGCCAGTCATCAAGAGCACAGTGTGTCCAAGAGGTTATAAAGCTATCACACTCATTGTGGCCGTGGCCAGTCGTCAAGAGCACAGTGTGTCCGAGAGGTTATAAAGCTATCACACTCATTGTGGCCGTGGCCAGTCATCAAGAGCACAGTGTGTCCGAGAGGTTATAAAGCTATCACACTCATTGAGGCCGTGGCCAGTCGTCAAGAGCACAGTGTGTCCGAGAGGTTATAAAGCTATCACACTCATTGTGACCGTGGCCAGTCATCAAGAGCACAGTATGTCTGAGAGGTTATAAAGCTATCACACTCATTGTGACCGTGGCCAGTCGTCAAGAGCACAGTGTGTCTGAGAGGTTATAAAGCTTTCACTCTCATCGTGGCCATGGCCAGCAGAACTGTTGACAAGCTTAAAGTGACTTTAAAGCTTGTTCACTATCTATGATGAATGCCAAAATTTGTCAGAAATCTACTCTTACTTAGAATAGTATATGTCACTTTCAAATAGATATAATGAATGTTTTCCAAATAAGATTATTTTTATTATAACAAAACATACCAGACTAATTTCTGAACAGGTCTGGTACATAAACAATATCAATTTCTTTCCTTTTCCTCTTAATAATTTTAGACCAGATAGCAGAAAGAAAATCCTTTAGTTAAAAGAAACACTAAACTTATATAATTTTATTGTTATAACTAAAACTTAAATTTGTGAATACAGTATTTTATTTTTAAACATAATAAAGTTTAAGGAACTTTAGGCAACTTATTTCTGACGCCACAAGAACATTTTCATGTACTTATTTTTTTATATGTAACCCACAAAGACAACTACAAAAAGTATTACAACAAACTTTTAAAATAATAAATAAAAAATGCACCAGAAAAAATAATAAAACCATACTGACATAAATCAAATTTCTGATTTGAATAATTGGACCAGCTTAAAATTGTTCTGTGCAAATTCATCTTCTATTGACACTACTATTAATATATTGACAATTTTATTCTAAACTATACTAATGAAAATCTTTATTACTAATAATAAATTTTACGAGTTTAGAACTTTTTCTTAGGTTTTCCATTATTCTTTTTCTACAAACCTTAGGATGAGTATTTTTCCAAGGTTTGTTCCTCATCGAGTCCGGGAAGTCTCTCCCTCCAGCCACATGGACTCCAAGTGTTATGTAGAACTGAAACAAGTAGGATTTTGTTTGTGAATGTATACATGAAAGTTTATTTTTATCGATAGATTCTAATTTACAAACTGAAAAATTTCACAGACATAATCAGCATGCAGTAAGAGATATGTAAATTGCTAGCTTTCGCATATCATAATTTAATTCCAACAAGACATTTGTTCTCTTCTAATTCACCAACTAGTTGGATACTGATACGATGTCTGTGTCGGACGTACACAACTTAAATACACAAATTACCTCTTCAGTGAAGAAAGATGACTTCAAGCCACTGTTGGATGTGAGGGTGGTGAGTGGTTGTCCATCAACGGAAAATTCAAGCCGATCTGCAAAAAAAATAACATTAACCATCAACTTTAAGATGTCAAAACAATTAAACTAAATTGAAAAAGAAACCAATAAGAGAACACTAGATAAATTATTTTCAAGCTTATTACTAGGGGAGGGGGTAACTATTTTCCAGCAATTGTAATTATTTGTCTGTAAGTCAAATGTCAAACCTCTACAAGATTGAACAGCATAAAAGCTTATAGCAAGAGATATTTTTATTTTAACAGAAATGCTGTTGAGCCCTTCAAACATTCAATCTGACCCTTTTAACTACCAAAGAGTCACATATCATATATATATTGTATATGTGACACCTCGTATGGCTTCTCTCAGCCCGTAGCCTAGGCTGAGGCCTAGTAGTAGCACTGACTACATGCTGTATGTACGACGTGCCCTCGGTTACTCAACCCTTATTTTTCTGAATAATTCAGGCTCAAGTTTTCTAGGTTCAACTGTTTGTTGATGAAATTTCAGCACATAAATTCATCTTATATATTACCAAATCATCCACAATGTTTTAATCATAACTCATTCTGATTAAGAAAGCTCATCTCTGGGCAAAACAAGCTGAGATGTACACGAGTACTAAGTTTACTAAAGTAACAAATGCTGCTTTAAAAAATATTACTGATGATGGAACAATGTCCCTCAGATGAAATGTCAACATGCAGAATGGAAGACAACAAAATTCTAACCATTAGATGTATTTTTTTAATTACAAGACATTTTTGTTATACAGTTTTTATATGACAATTCAGGGCTTTGTTGATACAACTTCTAAAAAACATTCTGTATTAGACAATTGAAAACTGAAGTAAACCGGTACCACAGGGCTCTAGAGAATAATGAGAGAGGGATCGGACATACGGAGACAGTTTCAAGTCTCGAGGTTTCTGTCAATTATCACACAGATGGACACACAATACGATGGTAATTTACGTACCATGAGACCAGACAAGTCTGTAGGTGTGGAAGTCCTGTCCCCACCTGACGTCCCGTGTAAGCTGGGAGTACTGTGACGATGAATTCATCAGCACTCCGGCCTCCAGCAGTCGGTTGTTCTCTGTTGTGGCAACATCCGTGTTACCTCGGGCCATGCCCAGCACCATGCGGCCCCAGTTGGCTCCCAGGTTGGAGTTAGCAGGCTCCAGCCACAGCTCTGCAACAGAGTTTACAATATCATTTTATAATCTTGGCAACATCTGTGTTACCTCGGGCCATGCCCAGCACCATGCGGCCCCAGTTGGTTCCCAGGTTGGAGTTAGCAGGCTCCAGCCACAGCTCTGCAACAGAGTTTACAATATCATTTTATAATCTTGGCAACATCTGTGTTACCTCGGGCCATGCCCAGCACCATGCGGCCCCAGTTGGCTCCCAGGTTGGAGTTAGCAGGCTCCAGCCACAGCTCTGCAACAGAGTTTACAATATCATTTTATAATCTTGGCAACATCTGTGTTACCTCGGGCCATGCCCAGCACCATGCGGCCCCAGTTGGCTCCCAGGTTGGAGTTAGCAGGCTTCAGCCACAGCTCTGCAACAGAGTTTACAATATCATTTTATAATCTTGGCAACATCTGTGTTACCTCGGGCCATGCCCAGCACCATGCGGCCCCAGTTGGCTCCCAGGTTGGAGTTAGCAGGTTCCAGCCACAGCTCTGCAACAGAGTTTACAATATCATTTTATAATCTTGGCAACATCTGTGTTACCTCGGGCCATGCCCAGCACCATGCGGCCCCAGTTGGCTCCCAGGTTGGAGTTAGCAGGCTTCAGCCACAGCTCTGCAACAGAGTTTACAATATCATTTTATAATCTTGGCAACATCTGTGTTACCTCGGGCCATGCCCAGCACCATGCGGCCCCAGTTGGCTCCCAGGTTGGAGTTAGCAGGTTCCAGCCACAGCTCTGCAACAGAGTTTACAATATCATTTTATAATCTTGGCAACATCTGTGTTACCTCGGGCCATGCCCAGCACCATGCGGCCCCAGTTGGCTCCCAGGTTGGAGTTAGCAGGCTTCCAGCCACAGCTCTGCAACAGAGTTTACAATATCATTTTATAATCTTGGCAACATCTGTGTTACCTCGGGCCATGCCCAGCACCATGCGGCCCCAGTTGGCTCCCAGGTTGGAGTTAGCAGGCTCCAGCACAGCTCTGCAACAGAGTTGGCAACAGTTACCTGCCATGCCCAGCACCATGCGGCCCCAGTTGGCTCCCAGGTTGGAGTTAGCAGGTTCCAGCCACAGCTCTGCAACAGAGTTTACAATATCGTACCAGAATCTTGATAACATTAATTATGGTAAACATAAAATTATCTCATTCATAATATGAGTTTAGTTTTGACATATTTTTATGTTACTAACTTAAAAATAGTTAGTTTGAATTAACACATTAAATGTATTTAACGTTTAAAATTATTCTACTCTGTGCCAACAATTTATAAAAATTAACTCAAAGTTACTAACATATAATACTTTTCATTTGGTTAGTAATATTCTGTTGCAAATAAAACAAGCAAAGGAACAATAACAACCAATTTCAAACAAACAATTTAAACAACTGTGAATTGTAAATAGATGTTTGTCTATTAATGGGTTGATATTTCAGCCAATATGTAACTTGAGTAATACAGTACTTTTAACACTTGTTTAGTTTTTATTGGATAATTAAAAATTTAATTTCACTGTTTGTTGAGTGTCAACCAACGCATTCTAAACTATTCTCCAACAGAGTCTACAATGATCACACAAACCCGTGACAACAGAGCTCACTATGCTGTCACTATGTTTGTACATACCTGGTACAATCCAGTCTCCACGAGGAAGCTTGGCTCGTATCTCTACGGTTCCATAACGGAAACTGAAACTGTTCTTGGACTTAACTCGAGCTGACATAACTGGAGGCAAGATCAGAAAACCGGTTGCTTGACGACTGCATTCCTCTGGTATTGGAGAAGTGCATCTAGCAAATGTACACACAACAAGCTTAGATAAGCACAGAATCAAAGACATAAAGTTGATCTTAAAATGGCGAAATACCAAAATTTATCGGCTATCTTACAGATGGTTTATAGCGAACAAGTATCAATGTAAGTTCAGCTAAGGTATTTTACAGTTCTTGAAAATCATGTTCTTATACAATCTCTGTTACAATATAACAATGTAGTGTAAGTAGGACTGAGTATTGCTGGTGTAGCAAATGACAATAACAGGACAACTAGCCACCTTCATTTTAGAAGACATCTAAAAGCCTGGCTGCAAGAACGATCGTTTTATTCCTTGAACGAATTTTACAAATGGAGACAACTACGTTTATAAAGACAAAAAATTAAATGTAATATTTTTACTTTAGTTCTATTACATTGTTTCACTGTATTACTATGTATTATATCATGTTGACGCCACTACTAGTCTTGAAGACTATTTAAATAAAGAGATTTTGACTTTGACTTTAGCCACAGACAACAGCACGATCAGACATTATTGCTGCAAACAATAAAGGTCAATATAAGTGATTTTAATTGTGTTAAATCTATAATTGTATAAGTGAAGACATGTACTGTACATACATACCGGTGGTAAACTTCACATTTTAGCTGCTTCTTACATACCCTTCCAGATTCAGAGTACCGATGTTGACTAGAGCCTCGCTGTATCTCTCTTCCATCATGATAGGCTGTATGTACAACTTTCCGTTGTCCAACCAACTGACTCTTGAGTCTTTCGTGAACACTGTGAACTCATCATCCTGCAATGTAAAACACAAATATTATAATAATAACAGGTAAAATGTAAGAACATGTCACAGTTGAGAGGTGTCAGCTGTTTGTTGATCTTGCTTGGCAAATAATGTACCTTAGTGATTGTGCTCACTTATACGTGACCGATGCGGGAAGGAATGTATTATTGGAATTGTTATAAAACTTGAAAAAATTGTTGGTATATTGCACATTTTTATAATTTTACTAGTTTTTTATATTTAACTTTTGAAATTTTCAACAAGTAGGCTACCGTTAATCTTAAAGGAAAATTAAACTATTATTTTTACAATTTTTTCACCATATGCAAAGTTTGGTATCTGTAGCTTTACTAGTTCTAGAAGTATAAATATTTTCATTATAAAAACAAAATGGCAGCTCACAAAATAGGACATTTTTTGTGTTGAATCAAGAATATTATTGTAAACAGAAGTTTGTGAACATCCTGTATATATAAAGTTCCAGTGATACTTAAATATAATATTGATAATTATACTTTTCTTACTATAAGATGTAACACATGTACTAACGGCTGGACAAATTGATGAAAAAACAAGTGTTTTCAACATGAATAACAAATCTAATAATATACATCAGTACAAGATAAAGCAATCATTTACACTTTTATACATTGTGTTTCTGTAATACAAGAAATGAAATTTAATGTCAGGATATTGGTTGGTGGTTAACTGTAATTGCCAGTTGCAGTATTTAACAAAAAATGAGTGTGACAGAAAAGTTTGTGTTGAGATAGTGGAATGTTTTACAAGTAATTTGAGAACACTGTATTAGAAATTTGTGGGGAAAAAGAAACAAGGTTAAATGTAATGATGTAAATTTTATTCTTCATATGTTAAATTTAGGACAAGTACAAGAAAACATTTAAGTTCAAACATCACTTAAAAATTGAAAATTATTTGTTTATTTAATATCTTCTCTTGTAATTTGAATCATCCCTCAACTAGGTGTGATGTGTAGTCAGAGTTTCGGGTTTTCAGTGCCCTCTCCAACTGCAAAATCTGCAAACTCTTATAGTAGCTGTCTTTTGCAAGATTTTCATTAGTGAGTCTCAACTGCTCTATCTTAAGTTTTCTCACTTCTTTGTCTTCTGGGATCAGTAGACATGCAGAATCAGTTTCTCCTATTGGGAAAAACAAATCTCAATTAATATGCTTCGTGTTATAGTGGTTGCTATCTAATAAGATGAATACTGAACCATAAACCATTTATTCCATTTAAGTTTGAGATTGATTATACTAAACCAACAAATGATAGGCATAATAATCTCAAAATATGTTTAAACTGAACCGGTCACTTATATATATATATATATATATATATATATATATATATATATATATATATATATATATACATTTTAGAAAGCCCAATATGAGTCTACCAGTCAGAGCAGGCAGGGTTAGCAACAACCCTTAACACTCAGGGAGCCCCACCGACTCTAACAGTCACCTCTTGCTGTAGAATAGACCTATGGAATTACATTTGCGGCCAGTGATGTGCCGCTCCTGGACATCCATAAGGTCGCCCAGATTTAAGTGACACATCGGTTGTTGCTGTGCCCAGTGGTAGGTTCAACTGGAAGGTATAAACCAGCCAGAAGTGATCCTTGCTGGGAATGAGTACAATCTAGGTCAAAATCAACAAATTGTAACAGGATGTCATGACTCGCAAACATGTTATGTGTCATCTTCATGCACACTATCACACTTGATAATACAAAATTCTACTTATTAAAAATAACTGAATTAAATAATACAGGTTACAATAGTTCTGCAGTGTATGGCCAACCACTGACAATTGTTACCGTTTCAATCCTTCCCCTGAAAACTTGCGACAAGGCCAGTGTTCCAACCCCTTACGATTCCAACGTAAACTCTCATATCACAACGTCTTTGTTTACCTATCAGTGCCACGAAACATCTGTCAAAGTGAATAAGACCTTTGCAATAATGTATAATACATCTACTTTTTGTTTATTATTCATTACTGCGTATTAATATAGTGATTAAAATATGTAGTACCTATACCAAGTGTATAAATATATTTTCAACAATATTGTTCATAATAATAAATATATTGTGGAGTTGAAACTATCAATTTCAGCCTTTTATAAAATTCTTCTACAATTCACATAACTTGATGACTGCAATTTTTCTACCTGTTCCTTAAAGTTTCATTTCTGTATACAAATTCCACTATATAAACTTTAATAAAGTCTCGAGAACCTAAATCAAGAAGAGTCAAATATCAACAGGAAATATACTACTCTAAGAATCTTATTTGATAAAGGATTAGATTAGGAAAATTATATACGCAAATACAAAACAATTTTTCAAATGGAGCATGAAATTTTAAAATTCTGTCAGAAATGAAGTTAAGGCAATCACTGCACTATTTCTGAGAGTCAAATGTCTTAAACGGGTGTGAGATAATAAATATTATAAAAGGACTAATCAATACTGTAGTATGTTTTTAAATGTGCATTATTTATGGGTTGCTTCTTCTGAGATATGGAGTGTGTAACATGTGAGTGGGTTTTATTAAAGTAGATAATCATTATTGTGATTCAGTATCTATTAATTTAAGCTTCTATTAACTACAGTCATTATTGTCTTTACTTTTTTGAATGTTACCTTCTTCTTTTGGTGTAGTTGCATCTTCTTTTACTTCATTACAATGCACATACTGAAACACATATATTAATATAATATGGTATTATTATTATAGTTTTCCTAGATGAATGCAAATATTGATTATTTCCAATACTGTATTTTTGAATTATTATTAACTCAGTAAAATAAGGCAAAATAAGTATGCAACCTCGGAATGAAAGATAATGAGCTAAAATTTTGCATACGTCTTTATTTTGATGGTATAAAACTTACCTCAAAAGTCCCATATAATCACGTGTACGCGTCTTTAGATATTTAAGGTCAAAGTTCACGAAAATCAGTTTTTTGCAAATATCTCGTTTCCCTTACGCTAAATGACTTTGAAGGTGGTTAGAGAAATTGTAGAATGGAAAATTCTCTTCTACTTTTGTATGAATTAATTTTATGTACGTTCAACCCTTTTTGAGATACAGCGCAAAGAGTAGGGGACCGCTTACCTGTATATACGATAATGCGAGGTCAGCCAGTAGAATACAATAAATAAATGAGTTATATTGTTAATTATTCATTTAATATTATTATTATTATTACTGAATACTATTATTATTGTTAGCATTATTATCATTATTATTACATTTTTATTATTATTTATTATTTAATATGCCTAGACGAAACCACTACAACATATATCATCGATGGTGGATTTCTCTTGCATCACGTTGTATGGAATAAAGATGATACTATCTCTGATATTTTGAATAAATACGTCAAATATTTACAAACACATTATGGGTCAAGTATCGTTGTATTTGATGGTTACTCAGACTACACTAAGATCATTAAAGCGATGGAACAATTAAGAAGAACTGCTGGTGTTTCAAAATCTTACGAACTCCGCTTTGATGAAACAATGGAGGTGGCAATCAGCCAAGAAAAAGTGTTATCGCATTCATCTAATAAAAAAATATTTATAGACATGCTTATCAACAAATAAAAAACTGTTAATATCACTACAAAACAAGCCAGAGATGATGCTGATGTTCTCATTGTAGAAACAGCTATTGCAGAGTCTAAACTTAAAAAACAACTTCTGTCATTGTAAGAGAAGATATTGATTTGCTAGTTATCTTGATAAGACGTGCTCAATCACATCAACAAGAAATTTTTTTCAAAAAAATGGGTAAGGGTAATGTGGGGACAAAACTGAATTCATCGAAAAGTTTTGATAAATACCCTCATTCTAAGAAACACATATTATTTTTACACGCGTTTAGTGTATTTGATACGACTTCTGCGCTTTATAAAAAAGGTAAAATATCGTTTATTAAAATGTTCGAAAAAAAAATCACGATTTAAATCAATCAGCTCAATTATTTAAACAAAAAAACTGCTCTGTACAAGAATTATTTAAAAATGGAGTACGTATTTTCTTAGCAACGTATAATGCTCCGAAATCAGAAGTCTTTTCGATACACCCAGTTAATCAAATCAACAAGATTCAACAACCAGTGCAGTTATCAAGTCTTCCACCTTCAATTACAGCAGCTCGTCAGCATATCCTTCGTGTCTATTATAAGACCCAAATTTGGTTGGGAAATGATTTAGAACCCCAGGAATTCGGCTGGGTAGTGCAAAATGAACTCGTGGAACTAATAACAACATTATTACCACCAGCACCAGAAGAACTGCTGAATACATTATTTTGCAATTGCAAGAAAGGTTGTGGTTCTAATTGCGGATGCAGGAAATCAGGATTGCGATGCACTTTAATTTGTGGGCAGTGTAATGGACAATCATGCCTCAACGCTTCATCAACTTCAGATGGTTTCAATGAAGAAAGTGACTATGCACCTGATATTCTTGACTCTTTCTATTCTGATACTTTAGTAAACGGGAATGATGATAATGAATCCGATATTGAACAGCCAGAGGAAGAAGAAAAAGAAGAAGAAGAAGAAGAAGACGGTGAACAAGAAGAAAACTAAAACAAAAATATTAATCATTAATAATGAAAACAAATATTTTATATTTGTAATTTTAATAAATTAATTATTGGATCAATAAATAAATATATAATTAAAATTCATTTGAAATATTTTTTTTAATATTGTATGTTTGGTAAAAATAAAATAAGTATTATTTAGTGAATATATAATTTATAATTAATATCTATAAATATGGTATATTTATAGATAGGGCCATGGTACAGTGCCCACAATTTGGTACAGGATTTATAGTGAATTTGAAGATAATAGATTCTGTAATTGATTTTAAGGCTATATCACCTAGAATTGCAACTTTAAACCTGAAGACTGCCACCAAAATATATACAATAATAAATGCCCACACCCCCACTAATGAGAAAAAACCGTTTGACAAGGACTATGCAAGAGGTGGAGAATTTCTGGGACCTCCTGGATCAAACTATAAGTCAGACTGATAAGAAGCATGTAAAGATTTTAATAGGGGATTTTAATGCCCAATTAGGACAAGAAAAGAAATATCGAGATGTAATTGGAAAATGGGCTGCCCATAAACATACAAATAGAAACGGACAAAGATTAATAGAAATCTGCAGAACCCATGGATTTATCTCTAAATCAACATACTTTAAGAGAAAGCCAAACAAACTTAAGACATGGAAACATCCAGACTGGATAAAGGGGGAATGGCAATTACACCACGTATGCATGGATAAATTCTTCCACAAGGAGATCTACAATGTCAAAGTGCTGAGAGGAACTGATACAGGTTCGGACCATTACTTAATAAAAATTAAAATCAAGTTGACTCCACTAAGAAGAAAGAGACAACAAACAGATGTGAAGAAGAAAAGAACATTTGACCCTCATCAACTAATTCAAAATGAACAATATAGAAAAGTTACAGAAGGTATAAAGTTGACTGAAAATTTGGAGGAAATAAAACAAATTCTCAAAGAACACGCAACAAATTTGGCACCACTAAATCCAAGGAAAAAACATGCTTGGTGGAATCACGACTGTGACGAAGTGCATGAAAGAAGGCATCAGGCTTGGTTGAAATTTCAATCTCATAAAACCGAGGAAAATGCATATAACCTCAAGAACACAAGGAAACTATTCTCCAAAATTATTAGAAAATGTAAGAGACAATATGAAACACAGTTAATTAACTCTATAGAGAAGAATTACTATAGAACCAACTCTAGAGACTATTACAAAGCCTTTCATACACAATTACAAAAGTACAGCCCTCCGACATTATTGTTGAAAAACAAAAATGGAAAAACTGCACATAACAATAAGGAGAATGCTGAAATAATGGCAGAAGCATTTAAGGAACTCCTGAATTATAAGGAACCGGAGGAAATTTTGGAAATCAACACTAATACTCCAATAAAAACCAAACCTGAAAATATTAACCCCCCTACAGTAAAAGAAGTTGAAACGGTACTTAAAGAATTGAAGAACTACAAAGCAGGTGGTGAAGACCAAATGTTTGCAGAGGTGTGGAAGTATGCTGGAGTATCTAGTCATACCTCTCTTCATATGATACTACAGAAAATTTGGATTACTGAGAAATTTCCCGATCAATAGACTATAGCTATAATTCATCCTTTGCACAAGAAAGGTGACAGATGTAATCCGGATAACTATAGAGGTATATCACTCCTCGATTGTACTTATAAGATTTTTTCAAAGATTCTCTACAACAGGATTAAGGACCAACTAGATCAAGAACTTGGAGAATACCAAGGAGGATTCAGGCCTTGGAGAAGTTGTACAGAGCAAATAATTACACTTAAGTTAATTATGGCATATTATAGAAAACGAAATAAACAACTCTCGATAACATTTGTTGATTTCAAGAAAGCCTATGATTCCATTCATAGAATATCACTATTAAAAATACTGAGACATTTTGGACTTCACCCCAAATTAATTAAATTAATAGAACTAACATTAACTAATACAAAGTCTAAAATAAAGTTTAGAGGAGAACTTTCAGAACCATTTCAGATAAAGACTGGCTTAAGACAAGGTGATGGATTATCACCGCTTCTTTTTAACTGTGCATTAGAGTACGTCATGAGGGAATGGGAAAGAAATAACCAAAAAAACATAAAGATTGGATATCAAAGGGACAACATTAATCTGAACTGTCTGGGGTTTGCTGATGACTTAGCTCTTTTGGCCAATGACATTCAGGAAACAAAACAGCAAATTAAATCTTTACAAGATATAGCTCAGAAAATTGGTTTAAAGATATCGTTTGAAAAAACAGAAGTTTTATTAACGCAGCCTCCACTTGCAAATAAAATAAGGTTGGACAACCACAATATAAAAATTGTTCAGAAATTTAAATACTTAGGAGAAGTAATCACTTATAACCTGAATGAAAAACCATCTTGGCAAAGTAAAATAGACAAACTAACTAAGATTAAACATGCTACTAAGAATACGTATAATAAAAGATGTCTTTCAATAAATACAAAATTAAGACACTACAAAACAGTTGCTCTGCCACAAATTACATACGCAAGTGAAACAATATTTAAAACAACAAATACTATTGCAATAGATAAGGTTCTTAAGATGGAGAGAAGAATAGTCAGAACTTGCTTAAACAAAAACTATCAAGTAGACGGAGTTTGGAGACTAGCTTCCAATGAAACAGTCTACAAAAATATAGAACCCATTACAAGTATAATTAAAAAAAAATTAATATCATTCCTGGGGCATTTGTTAAGAACACCTGAAAATAGAATTAGCAGGAAAATAGTAGGAAAACTGTGGTATAGTAAAAGTGACATTAAATGGATCACAGAATTAAAAGAAGATATGAGAGAGTTACAAATTACAGTAGAGGATTTAAAACACAAGACAAACACTCTACACTACAGCTGAAAAGAAACAAACAACGAATAGGAAGAGTGGTTCCGGAGGAGGAAAGGAAATTACGCTCGGAAAGGATGAAGAAATATTGGGTGGATGAAAGAAGAAAGACTAGAAAATATAAAGTGACTAAAGTGGTCCAATGTAGGCCATAAAATTATAAATAAATAAATAAATATGGTATATTAAATAATTAATAATAATAAAAATATAATAATAATGATAATAATGCTAACAATAATAATAGTATTAAGTAATAATAATAGTAAATGAATAATTAACAATATAACTCATTTATTTATTGTACTCTACTGGCTGACCTCGCATTATCGTATATACAGGTAAACGGTCCCCTACTCTTTGCGCTGTATCTCAAAAAGGGTTGAACGTACATAAAATTACTTCATACAAAAGTAGAAGAGAATTTTCCGTTCTACAATTTCTCTAACCACCTTCAAAGTCATTTAGCGTAAGGGAAACGAGATATTTGCAAAAAACTGATTTTCGTGAACTTTAACCTTAAATATCTAAAGACGCGTACACGTGATTATATGAGACTTTTGAGGTAAGTTTTATACCATCAAAATAAAGACGTATGCAAAATTTTAGCTTATTATCTTTCATTCCGAGGTTGCATCCTTATTTTACCGTACTATATAGATTTTTTACTATATATGTAAAATTTATGACTCATTGTTTAATTACTTACAAGGTAGAAATAGAATAGCAGCATAGTTATCTATTCATACTCATGCCACATGCACTGATTGTCTCATGTGGGTGTGTAAAGGGTAATTATTATAATACTAATACCTATGTTTACAAATATAATAATTAATTGATATTGTATATATTATATAATCAATTAAATTACTGCAATAACTTTTACCAATCTGAGGTTGTTTTATGATTTTTGGTTTAACCTACATTTAGATTATCCAGCCTGTAGCCGGTCCCGAGCTGGAGACTACTCTTCACCAAATACTCTAACTGTATAGTCAAAACACAGCTATAAACATAAACTTCAAACCTTCAAATTTGTAAGGAAGTTTTGCTAAGACAGTGTGTACATTTTAGAAGAAAACTATATATATATATATATATATATATATATATATATATATATATATAATTTTAGAATATATCCTATATATTTGTCAAGTGGGTACAGAAATATACCCTGCATAAGCATGTTATCATTGCATTGTTATGTATCCAAAGTATTGATATTTAAAAATTATAATGATAATTTGAAGGATATGATTTAATAAAAAATCTGAAAGTACCTAATTTATATAGTGTATGTACATGAAATAATGTATGTTCAAACTGAAAATGTACAACTTGAAGATAACTTAATAATAATTATTAAAGATATTAAAACTAAATTAATAGGTACTTACAAAAAAGACATGAAAATAGTCACTCTAGTGATTGTTACTGTGATCTTTGACCATAAGATATGGAAGTTCACCAAAGATGATAAGTTTCTTCTTGTTTTGTACTCAGCTATTTAACTAACCAAACTACCGGCACCAGTTGTCTATATTTGTCTTCAGTTTAAATGTCAGTGCCCCAGTCACACACGAGCAGCACTTATAGTTACAGTATAATGATTGTTGCCTGGAATAAAGACTGTTATGTTATAAACTAATTACTAAATATTCAAATCAGTTATAATCATTTTTAACACTATATTTTCACTAAAAAAACTTGGTATTTCTGAAGATATGTAACAACATTCCAAAATTTTACTTCAAGTGGTTTTTTTTCATTTATATGACAGTTTATTATAAAAAAATTATCAAAATCATTATGTAACTAATAGATGCGTAACCTTCAATTTGTTCGAAGCTTTAGAAGACTCGAAAAAAGGCTTTTGGAGGTTTAATAACGTTTAAGATAGAAATTAAAATTAATTATAATCATATGTTATATTTTATTTCACCAGGAGGAAAATAAAACTTGATAGATTGACATAATACAGATCACAGTAGTCAAAGTAAAATCAAAGACTGTTAAAACATTATTACAGATAAATTGTATTTTAACTCGTTAAAGGTAGCGAGTTAAAATACAGTTGTATTTGGCAGTTTGCCCCAATTTTTATAGTCTGTATAATTAAGATTAACAATATTAGCAGCTTAAATCTCACCTTATCTCTTCTCATATATTTCTTCACACGCCCTCGACATCCACTAGTCTTTTACTCACCTTGTTTTCAAAATAGTTAAAATTGTATTGTTTTCTGCATGCAATTTACTATTATTCTTTAAAACCAACATTACAATTTATGAATATAGTACAATAACCCTCATATAAGAAATTCAAGTTACATTTTGCACATTGTTTTTTTTCCTAGACACAATTTCTTTAGAAGTACAAACAAATTGTTATTAATGTGCGTACCAAAATACATGTAGTAATTTGTTTACACACATCTCCCGTGTAGTGTAAATTTAAATATATAACAGATAATGAAAATGAACACGTTATATTGAGTAAATTTAAAAAAAAATCAAAAATACTCTACATTTCAAATTTAAATAAAAAATTAGGCTTTTACTATAAGATTGTAATAGGTTAAAAGTCTACAAAAGATTTAGTATAGTATCTAAGCTTTAAATAACAGAAATAGATTAACTGAAAAAATATCCACCATACATAAAATGTGTATGTAATTTTTTTACCAGGTGACTTCCACCAATGAAGACCTCGTAGCTCCAACCGTCGAGGTTATCAAATGTCTTATGGAGCATGATCTGTCCTCGACACAGACCGCCTTGTCGGTTTTTGGTGGAAGAGGAGCTTTGGCAAGGACCACTCGGATCTGGAATCCGGTCTGGTGTTACGGGTGGAGGAGGTGGAGGACTTACCTCTGAAACAGTAATGAACCGATATCTTAACTAATCTCACAAACTTATCCTCTAGCTAATCTAGCGATATCAGAGTTTAGTTATGGATTCCAGTCTGGTGTTACAGGTGGAGGACTTCCCTCTGAAACAGTAATGAACCGATATCTTAACTAACCTCACAAACTCATCCTCTAGCTAATCTAGCGATATCAGAGTTTAGTTATGGATTCCAGTCTGGTGTTACAGGTGGAGGATTTCCCTCTGAAACAGTAATGAACCGATATCTTAACTAATCTCACAAACTTATCCTCTAGCTAATCTAGCGATATCAGAGTTTAGTTATGGATTCCAGTCTGGTGTTACAGGTGGAGGACTTCCCTCTGAAACAGTAATGAACCGATATCTTAACTAATCTCACAAACTTATCCTCTAGCTAATCTAGCGATATCAGAGTTTAGTTATGGATTCCAGTCTGGTGTTACAGGTGGAGGACTTCCCTCTGAAACAGTAATGAACCGATATCTTAACTAACCTCACAAACTTATCCTCTAGCTAATCTAGCGATATCAGACTTTAGTTATGGATTCCAGTCTGGTGTTACAGGTGGAGGGCTTCCCTCTGAAACAGTAATGAACCGATATCTTAACTAATCTCACAAACTTATCCTCTAGCTAATCTAGCGATATCAGAGTTTAGTTATGGATTCCAGTCTGGTGTTACAGGTGGAGGACTTCCCTCTGAAACAGTAATGAACCGATATCTTAACTAATCTCACAAACTTATCCTCTAGCTAATCTAGCGATATCAGAGTTTAGTTATGGATTCCAGTCTGGTGTTACAGGTGGAGGACTTCCCTCTGAAACAGTAATGAACCGATATCTTAACTAATCTCACAAACTTATCCTCTAGCTAATCTAGCGATATCAGAGTTTAGTTATGGATTCCAGTCTGGTGTTACAGGTGGAGGACTTCCCTCTGAAACAGTAATGAACCGATATCTTAACTAATCTCACAAACTTATCCTCTAGCTAATCTAGCGATATCAGAGTTTAGTTATGGATTCCAGTCTGGTGTTACAGATGGAGGACTTCTCTCTGAAACAGTAATGAACCGATATCTTAACTAATCTCACAAACTTATCCTCTAGCTAATCTAGCGATATCAGAGTTTAGTTATGGATGCCAGTCTGGTGTTACAGGTGGAGGACTTCCCTCTGAAACAGTAATGAACCGATATCTTAACTAATCTCACAAACTTATCCTCTAGCTAATCTAGCGATATCAGAGTTTAGTTATGAATTCCAGTCTGGTGTTACAGGTGGAGGACTTCCCTCTGAAACAGTAATGAACCGATATCTTAACTAATCTCACAAACTTATCCTCTAGCTAATCTAGCGATATCAGAGTTTAGTTATGGGTTCCAGTCTGGTGTTACAGTTGGAGGACTTCCCTCTGAAACAGTAATGAACTGATTAGGATGATGTACTCTGAACTATTGATAACCAAAATTCTCTACTTTCCAGGTCATTTAGATCTCAGTTCAAAAATAAAAAACAAACTAAACCATTACATTAGTTTTTTTCTAAATAAAAAGTAAGTTCAGTGTGAACATAATTAAAATCTGGATGCCTCTCTAGGTGAGTACCTGGACTAATAAACAGAATCAAGAATCAAGAAATTTATTGCAACATAACATCCACAGTTATACAACTATACATGTTGTGTGAACAGGTTGCTTGTCAATAATACATACTATATGTTAAAAACAGTTTGTACAACATTTCATACATTAACAATGTTTTTGTCAAATTCACTAAAACTACACAAGCTGCAGATTGTCCTGCAAGAATTCAGAAATATTATAATAGGCCTTATTAATTAGCAAGCTTTTCACTGATTTTTTAAAACTGAACACTGTTAGCTGCTTTACATGTAGAGGTAATTTGTTGTAAAATTTAATTCCCATATAATTTTCCCATATAAAACTACCAAACAGAATTTGGTAGTTTTGTTTTGTGTTCAGTATATCCTAGTATCCACACTAGGTCTGGCCATAGGGTCATACTGTGAACTGTGTTCCAGTGGAACTTCTGTGTTTTATGTTGTCAGGGGTTCATTGGGTAACCTGAATACGGACTACCATTTAACTAACCAACAGTTTAATTATATTTTGCAGGTCACTGAGCTTACCTGTGACTGTGTAACTCTTGTCCAGAGCGTGGTATCCCAGACCTTCTATTATAGCATATATCCAGTAGTAGATTACATCACCTTGTTTCGGCTGCAGCAACAATACATCAATTACACTTAATTATAGTACAAACTGTAAACAGCTTGTCATAACATGTTTAAGTCTAATCTAAAACTATGCCATTAGTTTGTCATGGTTTCTTTATGTATACAGTATCAGACTATTATGAGTTCCACAGCTTCATACAACTCTCTTGCTAACTTAATGATATTAAATATCTTTAATTACTACTAAAACTTGAATCATTTCCTTGTAATTAACACTAGCAAATTCAATTCTAGTATCACCATGGCCTGTCTGTCTATCTCTCCAGTCTCTGTCAAGTACAAGACAACAGTACAGTCCCTTGGTACAAGGAAGAACTATGGATTTTGGGGCCAAAAGAACAAAATTCAATTCTAGTATTACCACGGCCTGTCTGTCTATCTCTCCAGTCTCTGTCAAGTACAAGACAACAGTACAGTCCCTTGGTACAAGGAAGAACTATGGATTTTGGGGCCAAAAGAACAAAATTCAATTCTAGTATTACCACGGCCTGTGTGTCTATCTCTCCAGTCTCTGTCAAGTACAAGACAACAGTACAGTCCCTTGGTACAAGGAAGAACTATGGATTTTGGGGCCAAAAGAACAAAATTCAATTCTAGTATTACCACGGCCTGTGTGTCTATCTCTCCAGTCTCTGTCAAGTACAAGACAACAGTACAGTCCCTTGGTACAAGGAAGAACTATGGATTTTGGGGCCAAAAGAACAAAATTCAATTCTAGTATTACCACGGCCTGTGTGTCTATCTCTCCAGTCTCTGTCAAGTACAAGACAACAGTACAGTCCCTTGGTACAAGGAAGAACTATGGATTTTGGGGCCAAAAGAACAAAATTCAATTCTAGTATTACCACGGCCTGTCTGTCTATCTCTCCAGTCTCTGTCAAGTACAAGACAACAGTACAGTCCCTTGGTACAAGGAAGAACTGTATGGATTTTGGGGCCAAAAGAACAAAATTCAATTCTAGTATTACCACGGCCTGTCTGTCTATCTCTCCAGTCTCTGTCAAGTACAAGACAACAGTACAGTCCCTTGGTACAAGGAAGAACTGTATGGATTTTGGGGCCAAAAGAACAAAATTCAATTCTAGTATTACCACGGCCTGTCTGTCTATCTCTCCAGTCTCTGTCAAGTACAAGACAACAGTACAGTCCCTTGGTACAAGGAAGAACTGTATGGATTTTGGGGCCAAAAGAACAAAATTCAATTCTAGTATTACCACGGCCTGTCTGTCTATCTCTCCAGTCTCTGTCAAGTACAAGACAACAGTACAGTCCCTTGGTACAAGGAAGAACTGTATGGATTTTGGGGCCAAAAGAACAAAATTCAATTCTAGTATTACCACGGCCTGTCTGTCTATCTCTCCAGTCTCTGTCAAGTACAAGACAACAGTACAGTCCCTTGGTACAAGGAAGAACTGTATGGATTTTGGGGCCAAAAGAACAAAATTCAATTCTAGTATTACCACGGCCTGTCTGTCTATCTCTCCAGTCTCTGTCAAGTACAAGACAACAGTACAGTCCCTTGGTACAAGGAAGAACTGTATGGATTTTGGGGCCAAAAGAACAAAATTCAATTCTAGTATTACCACGGCCTGTCTGTCTATCTCTCCAGTCTCTGTCAAGTACAAGACAACAGTACAGTCCCTTGGTACAAGGAAGAACTGTATGGATTTTGGGGCCAAAAGAACAAAATTCAATTCTAGTATTACCACGGCCTGTCTGTCTATCTCTCCAGTCTCTGTCAAGTACAAGACAACAGTACAGTCCCTTGGTACAAGGAAGAACTGTATGGATTTTGGGGCCAAAAGAACAAAATTCAATTCTAGTATTACCACGGCCTGTCTGTCTATCTCTCCAGTCTCTGTCAAGTACAAGACAACAGTACAGTCCCTTGGTACAAGGAAGAACTGTATGGATTTTGGGGCCAAGAGAACAAAATTCAATTCTAGTATTTTTACTGTACATTGGTTGTGTGGGAATTATTACTGCAACGAGAAAATCGCAGAGTAAACAAATCGGTAAAGAAAGTGACAACAAAATGTGTTTTTTTATCACGTGACAAGTTTGACAAGTTGTGTTGAAATTGCGATGTTGGATTGGTTGGTAAGACTTCGTTAAGTTCTGTCAAGTTCTTCGCTCCTTCGTTATATCAGTAAATTTCCAAGTATATTTAAAGTATCATCCTTTTTTTCTGTACTTCAAAAATAAAATTTTATTTTCTGGGGAAATATGAATTCTGGGCCTATTTGAGTATAATGAGAGGTTTTTATGAACTCCATAAAAAAATTATAGTCAATAGTCAAGTGTGCTTTATTCATGAACATTAAGAACAGAATTTGTGTCAAAATTGAATTAAAAAACAATCAATATTTACAACATAAGAATTGTGTTGTCTTCTACGAAATGTGCATATCTTCTAGTAGTGTCCATTAAAAAACATTCATTTAAAGAGTAGAAGGGATGATCTAGAAGCCAGTTCTTAAGAAGATTACTCAAGTCCTTCATTATAAGTCCATTTGTAAAGGTAAATTTTTATTCAGAAAGGACTGATTTTTGTTCAGTGTGAAACAAAGGAGTATTTAAATCAAATTTAATATATTAAATTGAATACCTAAGTCAATTTTTAAAATGTACCTGTTTTGTTTGTTATCCCAAAATCTATGAATTTAGCTGTAAAACCAATGTCTACTAAAACCATTACTGCAATTCCTATTCCTCAGGTCTATAGCCTAATAGATGCTTAACATAGTTGCATTTATTCTCTCCCACCCCCTTCCCCTCCATAATCTAGATCTTCCAGAACTGTCTAATAAAGTGAAAACAGCAAAATGATCTTTGATATTCAAAGGAAAGAGCCATTATACATATTTATCACTATTTCTTCCTTACTTGGATGAGTGTGATAGAATAGAATAGAATAGAGACACTTTTTTATTGAGGCAAAATTAGGACCATACGGTCCTTTCTCACATTTAACCTCTTAAAAAAAAAACAATCTTAATAGTACAATCTATTTATCTTCCTTACTTTGATAAGTGGGATGTGGTAGGTCCAACGACCATCTTTCTTCTTGACCACGTCCTGTGCGTAGTGCCCGTGTGCCAAAGTCTGAAACTCCTCATTGATGTTCACGTGAAATGCCACCAAACTTATATGTTCAACAAAATCTGGACAAAACAATAAAAACTGTTTAACTATACATGAAATACATGTTTTAGTAGAATTTCACTACATTCAGTGCTAACAATATTTTAACATGAAAATAGTAAAATACAAATAAAAATACATAACTTGCTTACTTTAATATTCAGGAGGGACTGGCCTATCTAAAATAACTATTACTATTTAATTTAATTTATTTAAACTCTAAAATTAATTTATCCATGCAATCATTCCATTATTACAAATAAAACTAATGTTTAGAGCTTCATTTTATCACACATTCTATGTACTTGCATAGCACTGACCTGTAAAAGTCACTAGATCAGAAATAATGTATTGTCTAAGTTGCATTTTATTAAATTTTAACAAATAAAGTACGGTTTCTTGTTTTGTTGTTTACTTCTTATATGTATTTTAAGACTATTGATATAACTAAAGTTTGAGTGAAATCTGGTAGAAAATACAAATTTTGAAACATATTTTCCTTTATTTTTCTTAAAGTCAGGTGATGCAATCGGTTTTGTGTATGAAAAATCCTGTTTTATATTAAATTCATAGCTCTTTAAGAAAACTTTCATCCACCCTCGACATCTTTAACGCATCCAAATCTGCAATAAAAAGCCGGCTTGCATCACTATAGCTGTTATTATTATTGGCTCGTCTCTACACCTACCCTGCCTGTGTTGTGTTTCAGTCTTTTATTTTATTATTGTTTTTCAAAACTGTAACAACGTAATAGTTCATTTCTTGTTTTGCATCGTTCTTTTTAAGCATCTTTCTTTGTTATTGCTATAATATTTATCTATTTATTGTTACACATTACTTGTTATCTATTTATACTTTTTTGTTATGCATCTTACAATTCATATCTATTTGTTTCATTATGTATCTATTGTTTTGTTTACTGGTTGCATATTGTTGTACAATATTGCATATTGTTGTGCAGCGTACTCAGTGTACTCCCTCATCAAACTGTTTCACAAACTATACAATGCCCGACATGGGTGCCACTTTATATTGAAATAAAACAAATTGTTTTGTTAATTTTTTGTTTTAAGAACTAACATTTTTTGATTGATTTAGAAGTGATAAGTTTGCATTAGTCGCTTTCTTCCGATCCAGAGAAATAGCGACATGGCTAACGTGGTAATCGGGGCCGAGCACTCCAATCTTCCTATATAATTAATTGCATACGCAATCAACTGCCTTTTAACTTTCCATTTCTGTGGTCGTTACGGAGTGAATATATAGCACACAAATAATTTCATAGTACCAAAAAGGAACTACTGTGGATGGGGGAGGGGCCATAAAAGTAGAATGGGTAGTAGAGGAGTAGTGGATGTAGTGGGGGTTGTCGAAATGAGGTCTTCCACGGGTTAGGTTTATATATCAGACTGCGCTCGCCCCAGACATGATTTGTTTCTAAACAAGATCTGTTCATTCATTCACCCTATTTGCCTGCAGTTTACAATCTCAGAGACTCTGTTTTTCTTTTATCTAACTAATCAGGAATGCACAAGTGACACTTACATGCTGTTTGCCTTAGTTCAGAAACTGATGTGATACATTATCATGACCCGGACACATGTACTCTTCTCAGGAATGCACAAGTGACACTTACATGCTGTTTGCCTTAGTTCAGAAACTGATGTGATACATTATCATGACCCGGACACATGTACTCTTCTCAGGAATGCACAAGTGACACTTACATGCTGTTTGCCTTAGTTCAGAAACTGATGTGATACATTATCATGACCCGGACACATGTACTCTTCTCAGGAATGCACAAGTGACACTTACATGCTGTTTGCCTTAGTTCAGAAACTGATGTGATACATTATCATGACCCGGACACATGTACTCTTCTCAGGAATGCACAAGTGACACTTACATGCTGTTTGCCTTAGTTCAGAAACTGATGTGATACATTATCATGACCCGGACACATGTACTCTTCTCTGCTGTATCTGTGTTGTGTACTTTTAAACCGATAAGCAAAATATTGAGATAAACTGTAATTACAAACGGCTTTTTCTCAAAACACAACTGTAATACATGTACTGTATGTACACTTGTGTTAAGCCTTCACAATTTAAAAACTAATGAAATCCGTATATACTGTAACTAGCTGTTAACTAACTCGCAATAAAATAAGAAATATAAATAATAAGGTTAATACTGCTTATATAGTCTTGGTAGGTTTTTTTTACACTGTAACTAGATGTTACATATCAAGTAATAAAATAATAAGGCCAATTTATACTTCTAATATTGTTTTGGTAAATATATTTAATACTGTAACTAGCTGTTGACTAACTCGCAATAAAATAAGAATTATAAATAATAAGGCTAAAACTTCTAATATTGTTTTGGTAAATTCATTTTATACTGTAACTAGCTGTTCCCGCGGCTTCGCACGCTTTTCGTAAGCTTTGCCCTGGTTCAAGTGAATTATATTTCCAACGCTAATGTATAATTTGTCTTGTTGCCACGATCAAGAAAATCTTTCAAAAGTGTATGTTTATAGCTATTTTACACGTTTATGTACTTTATTATGAAGTAGTCTAGCACTCAAGCTTTAAGTTCAACCAGAAATTAATTTTAAAGACAAATATATTATATCATAACTTAGCGCCTTCAAATAGCGTTTGGCTATTTAATATACGTGACCGTCTCATAATTGCAGTTTATAATGTGCAGGCGCTTTTAAAACTTTTATCTTTTGAAACGCCGCATGGTGGCGAGTTACATCAATGGGCATAGCATATAAACTTTCTACGTACAAAAATACATATACATATAACTTTTCATAATGATCAGTCAAATAGTTTCTGATTCCATAAAGGACAAACACACAAACATTCATTTATATATATAGATTAGCTGTTAACTATCTCACAATAAAATAAGAATTATAAATAATAATGCTGATAGTTCTAACATTGTTTTGGTAAGTTTATTTACACTGTAACAAGTTGTTACATATCAAGTAATAGAATAAGAATTGTAAATAATAAAATTAATACTTCTAACATTGTTCTGATAGCATATTTTACACTGTAACTAGCTGTTACATATTTCACTATTTTGATCTGCGGTTATTTTGTTATCTATTTCAGAATGTAATCGATCATTTCTTTGTCCTGACGTCCTGGAAGACTCTCTGAGAGCGACGTCACGACTAAGACGAACTCACGATCGGTAGAAGATCTTCTTTCTCTAGCACTTGAGAGCAGACGATGTTCATTAATATGTTGAAAACCTAATATGTTTGACACTCATAACATTTTTATAGGTTATGTTTACCCAAACAAAGCATCTGTAGAAAAAAAGCATAAATTCTTAGTGTTCATTTTTTAATTTCTTTTGGGGACCAATATTTATACCACAAAGCCAAGCGTATTTAGTTCCAAAATGTATTAATTGATTCCAGTGAGTTGCCATATGATTACTTGTATTCCATAAACTGAAATAAATTATTTATCTTTTTAGTAGTTAAGTATTCCTTGAACTTTTTTACTTGTTTAGGACTTTTTGAAATGTACCATTCTGTAGTAAATTATTTTGTTATAATTCGATTGGTTTAGTCAGCATTAACAATGAAAGCTCTCTAAAATACTAATTTTCGCTTTATACCAACTTTTCTCTAGTTTGTATTATTAAAATATTGATGTATTATACCTAGGAACCTGCCCTAGTTCATAAGGAAGCTGACAGTAAAAACTGTATCAAAATCTGTTGTGTAGTTTAGAAATATCGATACATAAACAGGCCAAACAAAAAGCTGCTTTAATTGATACTATGTAGGTCTATTGATTGGAATAGAATTTCTCTGTAAAAGGCCATTTCTGCTTATTGGTGTACTTCATTAGACCACGTGACTGGTCGATGCTACAGTATTGTGTACACTGAAAATGTATTTGTTGTAGTGTAAAGTATATGCAGTATAAATAAACAATGTATAAACCTGATGTAATAAGCAAGTGCCACTGTCTATCATATTCCTGTTAATCGAGTCAATCATCATTTTTCCTCGGCCTATTAATAGTAACAATTAAGAAGGTGTCAAATTTAAACGGAACTTATTTTTCTAAACATTTAGGCGGGACCATTAACAGCCTAATGATTAACGAGTGAATACCTATAAGTTGCAGATAAACAGATAGCCTGTGCCATTAGAGTGGGCAGAGCTGGCCCCGACCCTCTCGGGTCTCTTTATTATCACAACAAGTTGTTGACTAACAAGAAATACATTCCTCAGTGAAACAAAGGATTACAGTTGAATGTTTAACAAGTTAATACCTATAAGTTGCAGATAAACAGATAGCCTGTGCCATTAGAGTGGGCAGAGCTGGCCCCGACCCTCTCGGGTCTCTTTATTATCACAAGTCATTGACTAACAAGAAATACATTCCTCAGTGGAACAAAGGATTACAGTCGAATGTTTAACAAGTTAATACCTATAAGTTGCAGATAAACAGATAGCCTGTGCCATTAGAGTGGGCAGAGCTGGCCCCGACCCTCTCGGGTCTCTTTATTATCACAACAAGTTGTTGACTAACAAGAAATACATTCCTCAGTGAAACAAAGGATTACAGTTGAATGTTTAACAAGTTAATACCTATAAGTTGCAGATAAACAGATAGCCTGTGCCATTAGAGTGGGCAGAGCTGGCCCCGACCCTCTCGGGTCTCTTTATTATCACAAGTCATTGACTAACAAGAAATACATTCCTCAGTGAAACAAAGGATTACAGTCGAATGTCTAACAAGTTAATACCTATAAGTTGCAGATAAACAGATAGCCTGTGCCATTAGAGTGGGCAGAGCTGGCCCCGACCCTCTCGGGTCTCTTTATTATCACAACAAGTTGTTGACTAACAAGAAATACATTCCTCAGTGAAACAAAGGATTACAGTTGAATGTTTAACAAGTTAATACCTATAAGTTGCAGATAAACAGATAGCCTGTGCCATTAGAGTGGGCAGAGCTGGCCCCGACCCTCTCGGGTCTCTCTCTTATCTCACAACAATTGACATCACAAGTCATTGACTAACAAGAAATACATTCCTCAGTGGAACAAAGGATTACAGTCGAATGTTTAACAAGTTAATACCTATAAGTTGCAGATAAACAGATAGCCTGTGCCATTAGAGTGGGCAGAGCTGGCCCCGACCCTCTCGGGTCTCTTTATTATCACAAGTCATTGACTAACAAGAAATACATTCCTCAGTGAAACAAAGGATTACAGTCGAATGTTTAACAAAAGAAAGGGTGAATTAAATTGGAACTTTACGACGATTACAGGCACAGACTACTTTTATACCAAAAAGTCAGATGTAGATATTTTTAATACTCTCTTACTTGACAGACATCAAAAACATTAATGTTAAATAAGTCTAATACGAACACAATGTTTTGACTTGACTTGGATCGCAGTCATATGTTGAAATTTGGCATTTGTGTGCTGAAGTGGTGTTCCGTATACAAATACAATGTAACAAAAACAATGTTTTATCATGCTTTTCGAAACAAATCGTTTTGATAATTTGATAATTATTTAATTTGTGTTAATATATCCATAATGAACACACAACTACAAAGTTTACAAAAACCGAATTTCGAAATTTTGCAATGGTTAAAGGTTCATTACTCTGCATAAAGTTGTTTTAGCAAAGGTAAATTTAAAATAACGACGTTATCAATAAATTGAACAATTAGCTACCAACTTAGGAGGAATAATTTAGGTCTAAAAACCAAAATATCTAAAATCTTAAACCTAAAAATTATTTACACCTAGTTGAAAACAACTATACACAAAATAAATTATATTATTATAAATGAACTATTTTTGCAACGTATTGATTTGTTTACTTAGACTAGTTATCACCATTTTATCAAAATATATCATTCATTTATTTGTTGCATATACATCTCAAGTTGAAAACTTTCACCGTATATAGAAATTGTAAAGTTAATGTGTTTATTAATATAGTTGATGTTATTAAATCTCACCATTTGTGTAATCAGTGTTTTTCATGCAAGGAACAATATCTTTAAATTAAAATTATGCTGTAAAGACAATGGGATTCAAATCTCTATAATTGATAGATAGATAGATAGATATCTAGATATCTTTATTGATCTTTAAACATTTACATGCAATGGATCTCGTCACAATATGATGCAATTACAACTTGCAAGTTAAAACAGATCAAGAATTACATTCAAATAAATATACATTACATATAAACAATGGTAATCAATCGTGCAGTAAATTCATAGTTAAATCACGGGCATAATACCGTTGAATCAAAGCGATAGCTAAAAGCAACAGTTAATAAGTTAAAAAGTGGTTTTTAATAATATTAAGTTAAAAAGTTAAGTAGACTAATAGCAATGTAAAAAACAAACAAAACGTGCAACCCAGTGCAAGAAATTAATTTAACTTAACATGTGAACGTAACATGGAAAAATGATACTTTTAAAATTGTAACATAGGCAAAAGGATAATCAAAATAAGCTACAGTTTAGGTAAAAATTTAAATACACATGTAACTTATATCTACTCAAACATTAACATGCTAATGTCAGAACTGTAAAATTCATCAAGTTTGTAAAAAAGGTTTTTCAGTAAGCCAGTCATGCATGACTTTCTTAAATCGTTTTACACTGACATTCTGAGCACTTAAATGTAATTTATTAAAAAGCGATATACCAACAAACTCATAGGAAAACAAGACCTTACTCAATCTTGTGTATGGTCTATTAATTAAATCTCTATTTCTAGTAATATAATTATGTACATGCTTGTTAACCGTGAAGCTGCTAAAATTTTTCTTAACATGCAACAAAGCAAAAAGTATGTAAAGATTTACCACTGTTAATATTTTTAATTTTACAAATTGTTAACCCTTATTTCAATTGAGAATTTGTATTGAATTATTATAATTATAATATTTTATATAATTACTTTTTATTAGTATATATATATATATATATATATATATATATATATATATATATATATATATATATATATATATATATATATATGAACAAGTTAATGTATCTGTTTAGCAGGTATCTTGTACAAATATAATTTTTATTCCCATCTAAAAGTATTTAATAGTTTTGCTCTACATCTGTTAACAGTTGGCTACACTTTACAACTTCCATTTAAAATATTAGTGAACCTCAAGGTCGATGTTGTAACTGAAGAATAAATGTATTTTAGTATTTTCATACAGTACATTTTCCTTGTAGCAGAACCGGTTTACAATTCTCAGTAGAGATTAAGGATGTTTTGCCGTTAAAGTATCATATGATTTTAATTTGTTAAACAAATTATGTCTTATTGTAAGATTACCTGGAATAGAGATCTTTATCCCTCGAGGTTTCAAAATTTCAACGGTTGCTTCAGGAACCTCGTATTTTTGACACTTAACATCCGATAGCAATAAACCAAACGCAACTATGACCACTGCTACTCCTGGAGCGCGCGACATGCTTGCGCGTGCGTGCGTGTGTCTGTCTGTCTATCTGTCTGCAGTACGGTGCTGCTGCCTGTCCGGCGCTGGTTTCTACAAGACTGAGCTTAGTTAGTCCTCAACAGACGCAGCTCGGGTCAGTCAGCCAAATAACCCCGCAATCAAACGGGTTTCCCCAGCGAGTTTTCCTGGTGTTCTCATGGCCTGTTTTAGGTCACAAGTCTCTGATTATGATACTTGATCCTAACCTTGCTATCAGGAGACCCCGTACAGAAATGGATGTTCGGGGAATTTGGAAATTCTAGCCCGAATAAGACTAATACGACGTTGAAATGTTAATTTCAAAATACTACCTCTTCAGATTCCTTTGTGTTATTTAGACTTGCTTGTTTTCCACATTTACGAGCGAAGAAAAATTCTATGAACATTTAGAATTTCCGTTATAAACGTTAGATAATTTATGTTCACGCATTTCATTTTGAACATAGTAATGCTTTGGTATTTGTTAGCTTAGGTATAACCAAACATACAAGTATACGCTCTTATTTCTGTTACACCACAGATTGTGGTTTCTAACAGTTTCTAAATAACCGGTTCTTGAGAATTCGTTACCGGTAACTTTTCACTCGGAATTTTGTCGCAAATTATATTTTTCAAAGAGATCTTGATGAAGATTAGTTGATTTGTGTTGATTTAAAGAGTGTAAAGGACTATAGCGAAAATATGTTCACAATTAGACTATAGTTAGACCTTTTAAGCTGTTCTTTTAACTATGTACTGTTTAAGACTCGTCGTTTTTTAAGTTTTACACAGACTTTAACAACCAAGATACTCTTAAAAGACATTTGTTACTTCAATAGTGGACGGGGGAATTGGACAATTTCTTTATTCAATCCTAAACGAAATCCCTCAAAATGCTCCTTCCTAAAAAAGTTCAATTCCAAAGCTATAACAGATTAAACGTTAATTTTGTTCATTGTTGTTCTTTATTTTGATGAGCAGTGCAATCAATACACATGAGTCTATCAGATGTTCATGACTATATATTAACAGGAAATAGGTTATCAAGATTTTACTGTATTATTATCGACCTTTAAAAAAGACTACAAAGAAGATTAAATTAGATAACTGCTAACAAGAAAACTGTGGTTATGCTTTAAGATAGACAATTCATTGTGCATTTTTACGTTTAATAACAGCCTACTATGGATAGAATGATTTTTAACTAGCAACTTGACACATATTAGTTTGTATATTGTATTACATATGCATACAATCGAATACGTGATGTACCACACCAGGCGACCGCTATTTCAGGAACGAATTCTGGCCATAACACAAAACAACAGATTCTATGAAACGTATGTCCGAAAATACTTTGTTTTCTATCAGTCTATGTAATAAATGTGACGGTGCGTGTTTAACCCGAATATTTTAAGTGGTATTGAAACTGTAATAAATGTGATCTTGCAACAATACTGGTGAGCTGCTACATATTCGAATCTAACTAGCACTGGCATAACGTAAGCAATGCGTGTGTAACCCGAATAATTTAAGTGCTATTGAAACTGTAATAAATGTGACCTTGCAACAATACTGGTGAGCTGCTACATATTCGAATCTAACTAGCACTGGCATAACGTAAGCAATGCGTGTGTAACCCGAATATTTTAAGTAGTATTGCAACTGTAATAAATGTGACCTTGCAACATTACTGGTGAGCTGCTACATATTCGAATCTAACTAGCACTGGCATAACGTAAGCAATGCGTGTGTAACCCGAATATTTTAAGTGGTATTGAAACTGTAATAAATGTGGACCTTGCAACATTACTGGTGAGCTGCTACATATTCGAATCTAACTAGCACTGGCATAACGTAAGCAATGCGTGTGTAACCCGAATATTTTAAGTGGTATTGAAACTGTAATAAATGTGACCTTGCAACATTACTGGTGAGCTGCTACATATTCGAATCTAACTAGCACTGGCATAACGTAAGCAATGCGTGTGTAACCCGAATATTTTAAGTGGTATTGAAACTGTAATAAATGTGACCTTGCAACAATACTGGTGAGCTGCTACATATTCGAATCTAACTAGCACTGGCATAACGTAAGCAATGCGTGTGTAACCCGAATATTTTAAGTGGTATTGAAACTGTAATAAATGTGACCTTGCAACAATACTGGTGAGCTGCTACATATTCGAATCTAACTAGCACTGGCATAACGTAAGCAATGCGTGTGTAACCCGAATATTTTAAGTGGTATTGAAACTGTAATAAATGTGACCTTGCAACATTACTGGTGAGCTGCTACATATTCGAATCTAACTAGCACTGGCATAACGTAAGCAATGCGTGTGTAACCCGAATATTTTAAGTGGTATTGAAACTGTAATAAATGTGACCTTGCAACAATACTGGTGAGCTGCTACATATTCGAATCTAACTAGCACTGGCATAACGTAAGCAATGCGTGTGTAACCCGAATATTTTAAGTGGTATTGAAACTGTAATAAATGTGACCTTGCAACATTACTGGTGAGCTGCTACATATTCGAATCTAACTAGCACTGGCATAACGTAAGCAATGCGTGTGTAACCCGAATATTTTAAGTGGTATTGAAACTGTAATAAATGTGACCTTGCAACAATACTGGTGAGCTGCTACATATTCGAATCTAACTAGCACTGGCATAACGTAAGCAATGCGTGTGTAACCCGAATATTTTAAGTGGTATTGAAACTGTAATAAATGTGACCTTGCAACAATACTGGTGAGCTGCTACATATTCGAATCTAACTAGCACTGGCATAACGTAAGCAATGCGTGTGTAACCCGAATATTTTAAGTGGTATTGAAACTGTAATAAATGTGACCTTGCAACAATACTGGTGAGCTGCTACATATTCGAATCTAACTAGCACTGGCATAACGTAAGCAATGCGTGTGTAACCCGAATATTTTAAGTGGTATTGAAACTGTAATAAATGTGACCTTGCAACAATACTGGTGAGCTGCTACATATTCGAATCTAACTAGCACTGGCATAACGTAAGCAATGCGTGTGTAACCCGAATATTTTAAGTGGTATTGAAACTGTAATAAATGTGACCTTGCAACAATACTGGTGAGCTGCTACATATTCGAATCTAACTAGCACTGGCATAACGTAAGCAATGCGTGTGTAACCCGAATATTTTAAGTGGTATTGAAACTGTAATAAATGTGACCTTGCAACATTACTGGTGAGCTGCTACATATTCGAATCTAACTAGCACTGGCATAACGTAAGCAATGCGTGTGTAACCCGAATATTTTAAGTGGTATTGAAACTGTAATAAATGTGACCTTGCAACATTACTGGTGAGCTGCTACATATTCGAATCTAACTAGCACTGGCATAACGTAAGCAATGCGTGTGTAACCCGAATATTTTAAGTGGTATTGAAACTGTAATAAATGTGACCTTGCAACAATACTGGTGAGCTGCTACATATTCGAATCTAACTAGCACTGGCATAACGTAAGCAATGCGTGTGTAACCCCGAATATTTTTAAGTGGTATTGCAACTGTAATAAAATGTGACCTTGCAACATTACTGGTGAGCTGCTACATATTCGAATCTAACTAGCACTGGCATAACGTACAATGCGTGTGTAACCCGAATATTTTAAGTGGTATTGAAACTGTAATAAATGTGACCTTGCAACATTACTGGTGAGCTGCTACATATTCGAATCTAACTAGCACTGGCATAACGTAAGCAATGCGTGTGTACCCCGAATATTTTAAGTGGTATTGCAACTGTAATAAATGTGACCTTGCAACATTACTGGTGAGCTGCTACATATTCGAATCTAACTAGCACTTGCATAACGTAAGCAATGCGTGTGTAACCCGAATATTTTAAGTGGTATTGAAACTGTAATAAATGTGACCTTGCAACATTACTGGTGAGCTGCTACATATTCGAATCTAACTAGCACTGGCATAACGTAAGCAATGCGTGTGTAACCCGAATATTTTAAGTGGTATTGAAACTGTAATAAATGTGACCTTGCAACATTACTGGTGAGCTGCTACATATTCGAATCTAACTAGCACAGGCATAACAAGCAATGCGTGTGTAACCCGAATATTTTTAAGTGGTATTGCAACTGTAATAAATGTGACCTTGCAACAATTACTGTGAGCTGCTACATATTCGAATCTAACTAGCACTGGCATAACGTAAGCAATGCGTGTGTAACCCGAATATTTTTAAGTGGTATTGAAACTGTAATAAATGTGACCTTGCAACATTACTGGTGACCTGCTACATATTCGAATCTAACTAGCACTGGCATAACGTAAGCAATGCGTGTGTAACCCGAATATTTTAAGTGGTATTGAAACATTATGTGAAACATTACTGGTGAGCTGCTACATATTCGAATCTAACTAGCACTGGCATAACGTAAGCAATGCGTGTGTAACCCGAATATTTTAAGTGGTAATTGCAACTGTAATAAATGTGACCTTGCAACATTACTGGTGAGCTGCTACATATTCGAATCTAACTAGCACTGGCATAACGTAAGCAATGCGTGTGTAACCCGAATATTTTAAGTGGTATTGAAACTGTAATAAATGTGACCCTTGCAACATTACTGGTGAGCTGCTACATATTCGAATCTAACTAGCACTGGCATAACGTAAGCAATGCGTGTGTAACCCGAATATTTTAAGTGGTATTGAAACTGTAATAAATGTGACCTTGCAACATTACTGGTAGCTGCTACATATTCGAATCTAACTAGCACTGGCATAACGTAAGCAATGCGTGTGTAACCCGAATATTTTAAGTGGTATTGCAACTGTAATAAATGTGACCTTGCAACATTACTGGTGAGCTGCTACATATTCGAATCTAACTAGCACTGGCATAACGTAAGCAATGCGTGTGTAACCCGAATATTTTAAGTGGTATTGCAACTGTAATAAATTGTGACCTTGCAACAATACTGGTGAGCTGCTACATAATTCGAATCTAACTAGCACTGGCATAACGTAAGCAATGCGTGTGTAACCCGAATATTTTAAGTGGTATTGAAACTGTAATAAATGTGACCTTGCAACAATACTGTGAGCTGCTACATATTCGAATCTAACTAGCACTGGCATAACGTAAGCAATGCGTGTGTAACCCGAATATTTTAAGTGGTATTGAAACTGTAATAAATGTGACCTTGCAACAATACTGGTGAGCTGCTACATATTCGAATCTAACTAGCACTGGCATAACGTAAGCAATGCGTGTGTAACCCGAATATTTTAAGTGGTATTGAAACTGTAATAAAATGTGACCTGCAACACATTACTGGTGAGCTGCTACATATTCGAATTCTAACTAGCACTGGCATAAACGTAAGCAATGCGTGTGTAACCCGAATATTTTAAGTGGTATTGAACTGTAATAAATGGACCTTGCAACATTACTGGTGAGCTGCTACATATTCGAATCTAACTAGCACTGGCATAACGTAAGCAATGCGTGTGTAACCCGAATATTTTAAGTAAGTATTGCAACTGTAATAAATGTGACCTTGCAACATTACTGGTGAGATGCTACATATTCGAATCTAACTAGCACTGGCATAACGTAAGCAATGCGTGTGTAACCCGAATATTTTAAGTGGTATTGAAACTGTAATAAATGTGACCTTGCAACAATACTGGTGAGCTGCTACATATTCGAATCTAACTAGCACTGGCATAACGTAAGCAATGCGTGTGTAACCCGAATATTTTAAGTGGTATTGAAACTGTAATTAAATGTGACCTTGCAACATTACTGGTGAGCTGCTACATATTCGAATCCTAACTACACTGGCATAACGTAAGCAATGCGTGTGTAACCCGAATATTTTAAGTGGTATTGAAACTGTAATAAATGTGACCTTGCAACATTACTGGTGAGCTGCTACATATTCGAATCTAACTAGCACTGGCATAACGTAAAGCAAATGCGTGTGTAACCCGAATATTTTTAAGTGGTATTGCAAACTGTAATAAATGTGACCTTGCAACATACTGGTGAGCTGCTACATATTCGAATCTAACTAGCACTGGCATAACGTAAGCAATGCGTGTGTAACCCGAATATTTTAAGTGGTATTGAAACTGTAATAAATGTGACCTTGCAACATTACTGGTGAGCTGCTACATATTCGAATCTAACTAGCACTGGCATAACGTAAGCAATGCGTGTGTAACCCGAATATTTTAAGTGGTATTGAAACTGTAATAAATGTGACCTTGCAACATACTGGTGAGCTGCTACATATTCGAATCTAACTAGCACTGGCATAACGTAAGCAATGCGTGTGTAACCCGAATATTTTAAGTATTGCAACTGTAATAAATGTGACCTTGCAACATTACTGGTGAGCTGCTACATATTCGAATCTAACTAGCACTGGCATAACGTAAGCAATGCGTGTGTAACCCGAATATTTTAAGTGGTATTGCAACTGTAATAAATGTGACCTTGCAACATTACTGGTGAGCTGCTACATATTCGAATCTAACTAGCACTGGCATAACGTAAGCAATGCGTGTGTAACCCGAATATTTTTAAGTGGTATTGAAACTGTAATAAATGTGGACCTTGCAACATTACTGGTGAGCTGCTACATATTCGAATCTAACTAGCACTGGCATAACGTAAGCAATGCGTGTGTAACCCGAATATTTTAAGTGGTATTGAAACTGTAATAAATGTGGCCTTGCAAACATTACTGGTGAGCTGCTACATATTCGAATCTAACTAGCACTGGCATAACGTAAGCAATGCGTGTGTAACCCGAATATTTTAAGTGGTATTGAAACTGTAATAAATGTGACCTTGCAACAATTACTGGTGAGCTGCTACATATTCGAATCTAACCTAGCACTGGCATAACGTAAGCAATGCGTGTGTAACCCGAATATTTTTAAGTGGTATTGAAACTGTAATAAATGTGACCTTGCCAACAATACTGGTGAGCTGCTACATATTCGAATCTAACTAGCACTGGCATAACGTAAGCAATGCGTGTGTAACCCGAATATTTTAAGTGGTATTGAAACTGTAATAAATGTGACCTTGCAACATTACTGGTGAGCTGCTACATATTCGAATCTAACTAGCACTGACATAACGTAAGCAATGCGTGTGTAACCCGAATATTTTAAGTGGTATTGAAACTGTAATAAATGTGACCTTGCAACATTACTGGTGAGCTGCTACATATTCGAATCTAACTAGCACTCTGGCATAACGTAAGCAATGCGTGTGTAACCCGAATATTTTTAAGTGGTATTGAAACTGAAATAAATGTGGACCTTGCAACATTACTGGTGAGCTGCTTACATATTCGAATCTAACTAGCACTGGCATAACGTAAGCAATGCGTGTGTAACCCGAATATTTTAAGTGGTATTGAAACTGTAATAAATGTGACCTTGCAAACAATACTGGTGAGCTGCTACATATTCGAATCTAACTAGCACTGGCATAACGTAAGCAATGCGTGTGTAACCCGAATATTTTAAGTGGTATTGAAACTGTAATAAATGTGACCTTGCAACAATACTGGTGAGCTGCTACATATTCGAATCTAACTAGCACTGGCATAACGTAAGCAATGCGTGTGTAACCCGAATATTTTAAGTGGTATTGCAAACTGTAATAAATGTTGACCTTGCAACAATACTGGTGACCTGCTACAATAATTCGAATCTAACTAGCACTGGCATAACGTAAGCAATGCGTGTGTAACCCGAATATTTTAAGTGGTATTGAAACTGTAATAAATGTGACCTTGCAACATTACTGGTGAGCTTGCTACATATTCGAATCTAACTAGCACTGGCATAACGTAAGCAATGCGTGTGTAACCCGAATATTTTAAGTGGTATTGAAACTGTAATAAATATGACCTTGCAACATTACTGGTGAGCTGCTACATATTCGAATCTAACTAGCACTGTGGCATAACGTAAGCAATGCGTGTGTAACCCGAATATTTTAAGTGGTATTGAAACTGTAATAAATGTGACCTTGCAACAATTACTGTGAGCTGCTACATATTCGAATCTAACTAGCACTGGCATAACGTAAGCAATGCGTGTGTAACCCGAATATTTTAAGTGGTATTGAAACTGTAATAAATGTGACCTTGCAACATTACTGGTGAGCTGCTACATATTCGAATCTAACTAGCACTGGCATAACGTAAGCAATGCGTGTGTAACCCGAATATTTTAAGTAGTATTGCAACTGTAATAAATGTGCCCTTGCAACAATTACTGGTGAGCTGCTACATATTCGAATCTAACTAGCACTGGCATAACGTAAGCAATGCGTGTGTAACCCGAATATTTTAAGTGTATTGAAACATTTATTGCAACATTACTGGTGAGCTGCTACATATTCGAATCTAACTAGCACTGGCATAACGTAAGCAATGCGTGTGTAACCCGTTAAGTGTATTGAAACTGTAATAACTGTTGACTGCTACTTGCAACATTACAATCGTGAGCTGCTACATATTCGAATCTAACTAGCACTGGCATAACAAGCAATGCGTGTGTAACCCGAATATTAAGTTTTACTGGTGAGCTGCTACTATTCGAAATCTAACAGCACTGGCATAACTAAGCAAAGCGTGTGTAAAACCCAACTGTAATAAATGTGACCTTGCAACATTACTGGTGAGCTGCTACATATTCGAATCTAACTAGCACTGGCATAACGTAAGCAATGCGTGTGTAACCCGAATATTTTAAGTGGTATTGCAACTGTAATAAATGTGACCTTGCAACATTACTGGTGAGCTGCTACATATTCGAATCTAACTAGCACTGGCATAACGTAAGCAATGCGTGTGTAACCCGAATATTTTAAGTGGTATTGAAACTGTAATAAATGTGACCTTGCAACAATACTGGTGAGCTGCTACATATTCGAATCTAACTAGCACTGGCATAACGTAAGCAATGCGTGTGTAACCCGAATATTTTAAGTGGTATTGCAACTGTAATAAATGTGACCTTGCAACAATACTGGTGAGCTGCTACATATTCGAATCTAACTAGCACTGGCATAACGTAAGCAATGCGTGTGTAACCCGAATATTTTAAGTGGTATTGAAACTGTAATAAATGTGACCTTGCAACAATACTGGTGAGCTGAGCTGCTACATATTCGAATCTAACTAGCACTGGCATAACGTAAGCAATGCGTGTGTAACCCGAATATTTTAAGTGGTATTGAAACTGTAATAAATGTGACCTGTGCAACATTACTGGTGAGCTGCTACATATTCGAATCTAACTAGCACTGGCATAACGTAAGCAATGCGTGTGTAACCGAATATTTTTAAGTGGTATTGAAACTGTAATAAATGTGACCTGTTGCAAGTGCAACATTACTGGTGAGCTGCTACATATTCTCGAATCTAAACTAGCACTGGCATAACGTAAGCAATGCGTGTGTAAACCCGAATATTTTAAGTGGTATTGAAACTGTAATAAAAATGTGACCTTGCAACATTACTGGTGAGCTGCTACATATTCGAATCTAACTAGCACTGGCATAACGTAAGCAATGCGTGTGTAACCCGAATATTTTAAGTGGTATTGCAAAACTGTAATAAAAATGTGACCTTGCAACATTACTGGTGAGCTGCTCACATTATTCGAATCTAACTAGCACTGGCATAACGTAAGCAATGCGTGTGTAACCGAATATTTTAAGTGGTATTGCAACTGTAATAAATGTGACCTTTGCAAACATACTGGGTGAGCTGCTACATATTCGAATCTAACTAGCAACTGGCATAACGTTAAGCAATGCGTGTGTAACCCGAATAATTTTAAGTGGTATTGAAACTATAATAAATGTGACCTTGCAACATTACTGGTGAGCTGCTACATATTCGAATCTAACTAGCACTGGCATAAACGTAAGCAATGCGTGTGTAACCGAATATTTTTAAGTGGTATTGAAACTGTTAAATGTGTCCTTGCAACAATACTGGTGAGCTGCTAACATATTCGAATCTAACTAGCACTGGCATAACGTAAGCAATGCGTGTGTAACCCGGAATATTTTAAGTGGTATTGAAAACTGTAATAAATGTGACCTTGCAACATTACTGGTGAGCTGCTACATATTCGAATCTAACTAGCACTGGCATAACGTAAGCAATGCGTGTGTAACCCGAATATTTTAAGTGGTATTGAAAACTGTAAAACTGTGACCTTGCAACATTACTGGTTGAGCTGGTGAGCTGTACAAATTCGAAATCTAGCACTGGCATAACGTAAGCAATGCGTGTGTAACCCGAATATTTTAAGTGGTATTGAAACTGTAATAAATGTGACCTTGCAACAATACTGGTGAGCTGCTACATATTCGAATCTAACTAGCACTGGCATAACGTAAGCAATGCGTGTGTAACCGAATAATTTTAAGTGGTATTGAACTGTAATAATGTGACCTTGCAACATTACTGGTGAGCTGCTACATATTCGAATCTAACTAGCACTGGCATAACGTAAGCAATGCGTGTGTAACCCGAATATTTTAAGTGGTATGCAAACTGTAATAAATGAAGTGCCTTGCAACAATACTGGTGAGCTGCTACATATTCGAATCTAACAAACTGCACTGGCATAACGTCAGCAAGCATTTAAGTGGTGCTGGAATACAATAGTGACCTTGCAACATGTGAGCTGCTACATATTCGAATCTAACTTAGCACTGGCATAACGGAAAGCAATGTAACCGTGTGTAACTCCGATATTTTAAGTGGTATTGCAACTGTAATAAATGTGACCTTGCAACAATACTGGTGAGCTGCTACATATTCGAATCTAACTAGCACTGGCATAACGTAAGCAATGCGTGTGTAACCCGAATATTTTAAGTGGTATTGAAACTGTAATAAATGTGACCTTGCAACAATACTGGTGAGCTGCTACATATTCGAATCTAACTAGCACTGGCATAACGTAAGCAATGCGTGTGTAACCCGAATATTTTAAGTGGTATTGAAACTGTAATAAATGTGACCTTGCAACAATACTGGTGAGCTGCTACATATTCGAATCTAACTAGCACTGGCATAACGTAAGCAATGCGTGTGTAACCCGAATATTTTAAGTGGTATTGAAACTGTAATAAATGTGACCTTGCAACATTACTGGTGAGCTGCTACATATTCGAATCTAACTAGCACTGGCATAACGTAAGCAATGCGTGTGTAACCCGAATATTTTAAGTGGTATTGAAACTGTAATAAATGTGACCTTGCAACATTACTGGTGAGCTGCTACATATTCGAATCTAACTAGCACTGGCATAACGTAAGCAATGCGTGTGTAACCCGAATATTTTAAGTGGTATTGCAACTGTAATAAATGTGACCTTGCAACAATACTGGTGAGCTGCTACATATTCGAATCTAACTAGCACTGGCATAACGTAAGCAATGCGTGTGTAACCCGAATATTTTAAGTGGTATTGAAACTGTAATAAATGTGACCTTGCAACATTACTGGTGAGCTGCTACATATTCGAATCTAACTAGCACTGGCATAACGTAAGCAATGCGTGTGTAACCCGAATATTTTAAGTGGTATTGAAACTGTAATAAATGTGACCTTGCAACAATACTGGTGAGCTGCTACATATTCGAATCTAACTAGCACTGGCATAACGTAAGCAATGCGTGTGTAACCCGAATATTTTAAGTGGTATTGAAACTGTAATAAATGTGACCTTGCAACATTACTGGTGAGCTGCTACATATTCGAATCTAACTAGCACTGGCATAACGTAAGCAATGCGTGTGTAACCCGAATATTTTAAGTGGTATTGAAACTGTAATAAATGTGACCTTGCAACATTACTGGTGAGCTGCTACATATTCGAATCTAACTAGCACTGGCATAACGTAAGCAATGCGTGTGTAACCCGAATATTTTAAGTGGTATTGAAACTGTAATAAATGTGACCTTGCAACATTACTGGTGAGCTGCTACATATTCGAATCTAACTAGCACTGGCATAACGTAAGCAATGCGTGTGTAACCCGAATATTTTAAGTGGTATTGAAACTGTAATAAATGTGACCTTGCAACATTACTGGTGAGCTGCTACATATTCGAATCTAACTAGCACTGGCATAACGTAAGCAATGCGTGTGTAACCCGAATATTTTAAGTGGTATTGAAACTGTAATAAATGTGACCTTGCAACATTACTGGTGAGCTGCTACATATTCGAATCTAACTAGCACTGGCATAACGTAAGCAATGCGTGTGTAACCCGAATATTTTAAGTGGTATTGAAACTGTAATAAATGTGACCTTGCAACATTACTGGTGAGCTGCTACATATTCGAATCTAACTAGCACTGGCATAACGTAAGCAATGCGTGTGTAACCCGAATATTTTAAGTGGTATTGAAACTGTAATAAATGTGACCTTGCAACATTACTGGTGAGCTGCTACATATTCGAATCTAACTAGCACTGGCATAACGTAAGCAATGCGTGTGTAACCCGAATATTTTAAGTGGTATTGAAACTGTAATAAATGTGACCTTGCAACAATACTGGTGAGCTGCTACATATTCGAATCTAACTAGCACTGGCATAACGTAAGCAATGCGTGTGTAACCCGAATATTTTAAGTGGTATTGAAACTGTAATAAATGTGACCTTGCAACATTACTGGTGAGCTGCTACATATTCGAATCTAACTAGCACTGGCATAACGTAAGCAATGCGTGTGTAACCCGAATATTTTAAGTGGTATTGAAACTGTAATAAATGTGACCTTGCAACAATACTGGTGAGCTGCTACATATTCGAATCTAACTAGCACTGGCATAACGTAAGCAATGCGTGTGTAACCCGAATATTTTAAGTGGTATTGAAACTGTAATAAATGTGACCTTGCAACATTACTGGTGAGCTGCTACATATTCGAATCTAACTAGCACTGGCATAACGTAAGCAATGCGTGTGTAACCCGAATATTTTAAGTGGTATTGAAACTGTAATAAATGTGACCTTGCAACAATACTGGTGAGCTGCTACATATTCGAATCTAACTAGCACTGGCATAACGTAAGCAATGCGTGTGTAACCCGAATATTTTAAGTGGTATTGAAACTGTAATAAATGTGACCTTGCAACAATACTGGTGAGCTGCTACATATTCGAATCTAACTAGCACTGGCATAACGTAAGCAATGCGTGTGTAACCCGAATATTTTAAGTGGTATTGCAACTGTAATAAATGTGACCTTGCAACAATACTGGTGAGCTGCTACATATTCGAATCTAACTAGCACTGGCATAACGTAAGCAATGCGTGTGTAACCCGAATATTTTAAGTGGTATTGAAACTGTAATAAATGTGACCTTGCAACATTACTGGTGAGCTGCTACATATTCGAATCTAACTAGCACTGGCATAACGTAAGCAATGCGTGTGTAACCCGAATATTTTAAGTGGTATTGAAACTGTAATAAATGTGACCTTGCAACAATACTGGTGAGCTGCTACATATTCGAATCTAACTAGCACTGGCATAACGTAAGCAATGCGTGTGTAACCCGAATATTTTAAGTGGTATTGAAACTGTAATAAATGTGACCTTGCAACAATACTGGTGAGCTGCTACATATTCGAATCTAACTAGCACTGGCATAACGTAAGCAATGCGTGTGTAACCCGAATATTTTAAGTGGTATTGAAACTGTAATAAATGTGACCTTGCAACATTACTGGTGAGCTGCTACATATTCGAATCTAACTAGCACTGGCATAACGTAAGCAATGCGTGTGTAACCCGAATATTTTAAGTGGTATTGAAACTGTAATAAATGTGACCTTGCAACATTACTGGTGAGCTGCTACATATTCGAATCTAACTAGCACTGGCATAACGTAAGCAATGCGTGTGTAACCCGAATATTTTAAGTGGTATTGAAACTGTAATAAATGTGACCTTGCAACAATACTGGTGAGCTGCTACATATTCGAATCTAACTAGCACTGGCATAACGTAAGCAATGCGTGTGTAACCCGAATATTTTAAGTGGTATTGAAACTGTAATAAATGTGACCTTGCAACAATACTGGTGAGCTGCTACATATTCGAATCTAACTAGCACTGGCATAACGTAAGCAATGCGTGTGTAACCCGAATATTTTAAGTGGTATTGAAACTGTAATAAATGTGACCTTGCAACATTACTGGTGAGCTGCTACATATTCGAATCTAACTAGCACTGGCATAACGTAAGCAATGCGTGTGTAACCCGAATATTTTAAGTGGTATTGCAACTGTAATAAATGTGACCTTGCAACAATACTGGTGAGCTGCTACATATTCGAATCTAACTAGCACTGGCATAACGTAAGCAATGCGTGTGTAACCCGAATATTTTAAGTGGTATTGAAACTGTAATAAATGTGACCTTGCAACATTACTGGTGAGCTGCTACATATTCGAATCTAACTAGCACTGGCATAACGTAAGCAATGCGTGTGTAACCCGAATATTTTAAGTGGTATTGCAACTGTAATAAATGTGACCTTGAACAAACACTGGTGAGCTGCTACATATTCGAATCTAACTAGCACTGGCATAACGTAAGCAATGCGTGTGTAACCCGAATATTTTAAGTGGTATTGAAACTGTAATAAATGTGACCTTGCAACAATACTGGTGAGCTGCTACATATTCGAATCTAACTAGCACTGGCATAACGTAAGCAATGCGTGTGTAACCCGAATATTTTAAGTGGTATTGAAACTGTAATAAATGTGACCTTGCAACATTACTGGTGAGCTGCTACATATTCGAATCTAACTAGCACTGGCATAACGTAAGCAATGCGTGTGTAACCCGAATATTTTAAGTGGTATTGAAACTGTAATAAATGTGACCTTGCAACATTACTGGTGAGCTGCTACATATTCGAATCTAACTAGCACTGGCATAACGTAAGCAATGCGTGTGTAACCCGAATATTTTAAGTGGTATTGAAACTGTAATAAATGTGACCTTGCAACATTACTGGTGAGCTGCTACATATTCGAATCTAACTAGCACTGGCATAACGTAAGCAATGCGTGTGTAACCCGAATATTTTAAGTGGTATTGAAACTGTAATAAATGTGACCTTGCAACAATACTGGTGAGCTGCTACATATTCGAATCTAACTAGCACTGGCATAACGTAAGCAATGCGTGTGTAACCCGAATATTTTAAGTGGTATTGAAACTGTAATAAATGTGACCTTGCAACATTACTGGTGAGCTGCTACATATTCGAATCTAACTAGCACTGGCATAACGTAAGCAATGCGTGTGTAACCCGAATATTTTAAGTGGTATTGAAACTGTAATAAATGTGACCTTGCAACAATACTGGTGAGCTGCTACATATTCGAATCTAACTAGCACTGGCATAACGTAAGCAATGCGTGTGTAACCCGAATATTTTAAGTGGTATTGAAACTGTAATAAATGTGACCTTGCAACATTACTGGTGAGCTGCTACATATTCGAATCTAACTAGCACTGGCATAACGTAAGCAATGCGTGTGTAACCCGAATATTTTAAGTGGTATTGAAACTGTAATAAATGTGACCTTGCAACAATACTGGTGAGCTGCTACATATTCGAATCTAACTAGCACTGGCATAACGTAAGCAATGCGTGTGTAACCCGAATATTTTAAGTGGTATTGAAACTGTAATAAATGTGACCTTGCAACATTACTGGTGAGCTGCTACATATTCGAATCTAACTAGCACTGGCATAACGTAAGCAATGCGTGTGTAACCCGAATATTTTAAGTGGTATTGAAACTGTAATAAATGTGACCTTGCAACAATACTGGTGAGCTGCTACATATTCGAATCTAACTAGCACTGGCATAACGTAAGCAATGCGTGTGTAACCCGAATATTTTAAGTGGTATTGAAACTGTAATAAATGTGACCTTGCAACATTACTGGTGAGCTGCTACATATTCGAATCTAACTAGCACTGGCATAACGTAAGCAATGCGTGTGTAACCCGAATATTTTAAGTGGTATTGAAACTGTAATAAATGTGACCTTGCAACAATACTGGTGAGCTGCTACATATTCGAATCTAACTAGCACTGGCATAACGTAAGCAATGCGTGTGTAACCCGAATATTTTAAGTGGTATTGAAACTGTAATAAATGTGACCTTGCAACAATACTGGTGAGCTGCTACATATTCGAATCTAACTAGCACTGGCATAACGTAAGCAATGCGTGTGTAACCCGAATATTTTAAGTGGTATTGAAACTGTAATAAATGTGACCTTGCAACAATACTGGTGAGCTGCTACATATTCGAATCTAACTAGCACTGGCATAACGTAAGCAATGCGTGTGTAACCCGAATATTTTAAGTGGTATTGCAACTGTAATAAATGTGACCTTGCAACAATACTGGTGAGCTGCTACATATTCGAATCTAACTAGCACTGGCATAACGTAAGCAATGCGTGTGTAACCCGAATATTTTAAGTGGTATTGAAACTGTAATAAATGTGACCTTGCAACAATACTGGTGAGCTGCTACATATTCGAATCTAACTAGCACTGGCATAACGTAAGCAATGCGTGTGTAACCCGAATATTTTAAGTGGTATTGAAACTGTAATAAATGTGACCTTGCAACAATTACTGGTGAGCTGCTACATATTCGAATCTAACTATATGTTCCAAAACTTTGGAATTGAATTCTTTGATTATACAGAACAACATATAACTATAATAGATATAACTATAATAGTATATAAATGTATTAAAACTATATAATACGCTTGCTATGCTGGTTAATCATATCACGTGGTCTGGATTGTCACGTACACGAGGGATTGCCAGTCAGCTATCTAACTATATGTTCCAAAACTTTGGAATTGAATTCTTTGATTATACAGAACAACATATAACTATAATAGCATATAAATGTATTAAAACTATATAATACGCTTGCTATGCTGGTTAATCATATCACGTGGTCTGGATTGACACGTACACGAGGGATTGCCAGTCAGCTATCTAACTATATGTTCCAAAACTTTGGAATTGAATTCTTTGATTATACAGAACAACATATAACTATAATAGCATATAAATGTATTAAAACTATATAATACGCTTGCTATGCTGGTTAATCATATCACGTGGTCTGGATTGACACGTACACGAGGGATTGCCAGTCAGCTATCTAACTATATGTTCCAAAACTTTGGAATTGAATTCTTTGATTATACAGAACAACATATAACTATAATAGTATATAAATGTATTAAAACTATATAATACGCTTGCTATGCTGGTTAATCATATCACGTGGTCTGGATTGACACGTACACGAGGGATTGCCAGTCAGCTATCTAACTATATGTTCCAAAACTTTGGAATTGAATTCTTTGATTATACAGAACAACATATAACTATAATAGCATATAAATGTATTAAAACTATATAATACGCTTGCTATGCTGGTTAATCATATCACGTGGTCTGGATTGACACGTACACGAGGGATTGCCAGTCAGCTATCTAACTATATGTTCCAAAACTTTGGAATTGAATTCTTTGATTATACAGAACAACATATAACTATAATAGCATATAAATGTATTAAAACTATATAATACGCTTGCTATGCTGGTTAATCATATCACGTGGTCTGGATTGACACGTACACGAGGGATTGCCAGTCAGCTATCTAACTATATGTTCCAAAACTTTGGAATTGAATTCTTTGATTATACAGAACAACATATAACTATAATAGCATATAAATGTATTAAAACTATATAATACGCTTGCTATGCTGGTTAATCATATCACGTGGTCTGGATTGACACGTACACGAGGGATTGCCAGTCAGCTATCTAACTATATGTTCCAAAACTTTGGAATTGAATTCTTTGATTATACAGAACAACATATAACTATAATAGCATATAAATGTATTAAAACTATATAATACGCTTGCTATGCTGGTTAATCATATCACGTGGTCTGGATTGACACGTACACGAGGGATTGCCAGTCAGCTATCTAACTATATGTTCCAAAACTTTGGAATTGAATTCTTTGATTATACAGAACAACATATAACTATAATAGTATATAAATGTATTAAAACTATATAATACGCTTGCTATGCTGGTTAATCATATCACGTGGTCTGGATTGACACGTACACGAGGGATTGCCAGTCAGCTATCTAACTATATGTTCCAAAACTTTGGAATTGAATTCTTTGATTATACAGAACAACATATAACTATAATAGCATATAAATGTATTAAAACTATATAATACGCTTGCTATGCTGGTTAATCATATCACGTGGTCTGGATTGTCACGTACACGAGGGATTGCCAGTCAGCTATCTAACTATATGTTCCAAAACTTTGGAATTGAATTCTTTGATTATACAGAACAACATATAACTATAATAGTATATAAATGTATTAAAACTATATAATACGCTTGCTATGCTGGTTAATCATATCACGTGGTCTGGATTGCCACGTACACAAAGGATTGCCAGTCAGCTATCTAACTATATGTTCCAAAACTTTGGAATTGAATTCTTTGATTATACAGAACAACATATAACTATAATAGTATATAAATGTATTAAAACTATATAATACGCTTGCTATGCTGGTTAATCATATCACGTGGTCTGGATTGTCACGTACACGAGGGATTGCCAGTCAGCTATCTAACTATATGTTCCAAAACTTTGGAATTGAATTCTTTGATTATACAGAATAACATAGAACTATAATAGCATATAAATATATTTAAAATATAATATGCTTGCTATGCTGGTTAATCATATCACCTGGTCTGGATTGACACGTACACGAGGGATTGCCAGTCAGCTATCTAACTATATGTTCCAAAACTTTTGAATTGAATTCTTTGATTATACAGAATAATATACAACTATAATAGCATATAAATATATTAAAAATATAATACGCTTGCTATGCTGGTTAATCATATCACGTGGTCTGGATTGACACGTACACGAGGGATTGCCAGTGAGCTATCTAACTATATGTTCCAAAACTTTGGAATTGAATTCTTTGATTATACAGAACAACATATAACTATAATAGTATATAAATGTATTTAAACTATATAATACGCTTGCTATGCTGGTTAATCATATCACGTGGTGTGGATTGTCACGTACACGAGGGATTGCAAGTCAGCTATCTAACTATATGTTCCAAAACTTTGGAATTGAATTATTTGATTATACAGAATAACATACAACTATAATAGCATATTAAAACTATATAATACGCGTGCTATGCTGGTTAATAATTGCTACTACTCCGGCTGTACTAAAGGTGGTAATTTTTCGTGTAACAGTGACGTGCTATGTTAGAAACTAACTTTTCAGGTAAACGTAGGCTATCATTTACATGTTTTAAAAGTCTGAAAAACTAAACATATTTTGGGAGATATTCCTAAATTAATCTTTAACAGCCAGTTTCTCCTTTCTGTAATGTGAGTTTGGAGCTATTTTACCTGAAAAATAATATTTAACCTATTATCACTTAAAATTGAACATTTTATATACAAATACAGAATGTGTTGATCCGTCACAAAAATGCCTCTTACATTTAATTATTAAAAACGCTATGTGAATGTTAATTTTCTGTAGTATATTTTATTAAACATTCAAGGCCTAGGTAGTAAACCAATTGTTATAAAGTACACTTATACTACGAAATGTCTATGAATCCGTTTGTAGTTGTTTAATTATGGCTGCAAACAAACTTCAAAAGCAATGTTATGGGGTATATAAGTTTTATTATACTAATAGATAGAATATATCTCAGACCTTTATACCCACGCTCTTATTGCTAGTTAATTATGTAATTTAACGAATAATGAATACAAGTGTGTTAAATTACTTAGTAAAACTAATTTTTATGTTATGTAAAAAGAGTTAACAATCATTTAACAGACATGCTATATCGTTTAGATTACTAACTGTTGTTTCTTATCAATGAAAATGTCACACTAATGTCCACTGCCAAAAATAGCCTTCTTTCTGTATTGTAACATGAACAGTCAACATTTGAATTAACGCATTTTTATCAAAGTAAAATACAATGTCAGGGTACACTTTAATGAGTATATTTATTTTAAAGTTTGAATCTATTGCACTGTTTAACATTATCTACTGCTCACACCATGTTAGATCAACAGTCATTGCAAGTAAGTAAAACTTAAATATAATTTTCGTTATTATTGTTTTTGATAAAATTATATAAAACAAATAATTTATAATATGTTTTAAGCATATAGGTTTAAAATTAACCAAAAGCACTTGAAACTCACTATTTCCTTCCTAAATACACACCTCAAACAAATTAAGGGATCACTTCAATTGCTAGGTGCATAAATGGCATAAGAGAGTTGTACTTTACCCGCAGATAAAGGCAGCATCTTGATAAAGATGATTTTTATTATTTCCGAATAGTACTGTTAAATACTGCTGTTTTGCTTATCAGGTCCAAACAAGAATGAGATAAGAAAAATACCAGGTATAGTTCTGTAGCTAGCTAAACTTGTGCCAGTTTAGATGTTGATCAATTGATGTTTTATGGTTGCTATGTTCGGTTTTCATTGTAATGGCGGGTTTTAGACAGGTATTTTCCTATACAGAAGTCACTAGAGCGGTCACTTTGACAGAAGAAGGTGTTTCCCCACGGGATGTAGGTAGTCACTTAGGTGTGAGTCAGTCAGTGGTTACAAGATTGTGGAACCGGTACCAGGAGCAAGGCACTCTTCACAGAAGACCAGGACAAGGTCGCTAGAGGTCCACCACGCACATAGAAAACAGATCTTTACGAGTTAACGCACTTTGTAATCGGGTTTCAACTGCTAGAGAATTTCAAAATGACTTTAGTCAAGCGACTGAAACTTGTATATCAGACCAAACAGTGAGAAATCAACTCCTGGAAGCTGGAATGAGGTCTAGGAGACCTTTCCAAGTGTCGTGATTGACCGCACTTAAAAGAAAACAAGATTGCAGTTCACAAGAGACCACAGGCGTTGGCATAACGTAAGGTAATATACAATACGAGTTGACATTTACAATTTTTGGTACTGACGGCCGTGTCAGAGTATGGAGAAGAAGAAATGAGCGGTTGGTTAATTGTCGCCCAACTCCTAGGGTTCTGATTGATGGCGGTTCAATATTGGTGTGAGGCGGAATAACAGTTGGTGATCATACAGACCTTTTAGTGATCCGATACGGTAGTTGGACAGCCCAACGTTACGTGGGCGACGTGTTGGACGTCCCAGTACATGCAGCGAGAGTACTTGGACATACATAACATACCAGTATTAGAACGGCTGAATAACAGTTGGTGATCATACAGACCTTTTAGTGATCCGATACGGTAGTTGGACAGCCCAACGTTACGTGGGTGACGTGTTGGACGTCCCAGTACATTCAGCGAGAGTACTTGGACATACATAACGTACCAGTATTGGAGCGGCTTAATATTAGTGTGGGGCGGAATAACAGTTGGTGATCATACAGACCTTTTAGTGATCCGATACGGTAGTTGAGCAGCCCAATGTTACATGGATGACGTGTTGAGCCTCAGTGTATGAAGCGAGAGTACTTGGACATACATAACATACCAGTATTGGAGCAGCTCAATATTAGTGTGGGGCGAATAACAGTTTGTGATCAAACACACCTTTTAGTGATCCGATACGGTAGTTGGACAGCCCAACGTTACATGGATGACGTGTTGAGCCTCAGTGTATGAAGCGAGAGTACTTGGACATACATAACATACCAGTATTGGAGGGGCTCACTTGCAGTCCAGACTTAAATCTAATTGAACATGTCTGGGACGAACTAGGGAGAAACATCTGAGGCCGGCCAAACCAACCCAGGACCTTGGATAAGCTGGAAATAGCAGTACGAGAAGAATGCGTGCGGTGGCCATAGGAGGTAAAACGAGATATTGAATGTTGAGTTTCAAACAACAGATTATGGTTTGTTACAATTTAAATTTAATTAAACTAACTAATTAACTATTTTACTTATATTTTTGTGTCAAAGTTAAAAAAGAAGTACAAACTATTAAAAAAGTGATCTGTCAATTGTTTTGAGATGTACACTACAGTACCATATTCCTCAGATAGTCCCCTCACCTACAATTTTGTAGTTGCCTGTATAATTAGCATTGATTGTATTTTTTCTTTTTAATCCAGAGCTTAGGTTCTGCAGATATTATGCCACGGTAATTCAACAATTCTACAAATACTATCATATAAAATTATATCAAAAACAAAAGTAAATTTTTTTAACATCACAAGATCACTTTTTCATATGTCTGTGGTCAAGAAGTCATTGGGTGACTTTTCCACAATTTCACAAAACAAAGAAAGAAAACACTTGTGATATACTATACTGTGCCACAACCTGAGTATAATTTTTTAATTCAAAGATAACCGTAAAGTTCTCATTTCCATAATTTTTAATTTACTCGTAGATTAACTATTTCTGAGTTATGAGAAGAGAAACTAGATACAGATATAGTGTTATCACAATTAATAATAAAGTACAGTACTGGCAGGGCCGCATTTACAAATTCGGCGCCCCTAGGCCTACAGACCAAAAAGCGCCCCCCCCCCCCCCCCCAGAGGACTCTGATTACACTGACGTAGAAATCCAGTAAATTTCTTAATTACGTAATTTTGATGAAAGATAATTACAATAGTATATATATAGGAATGTTTTGAATAAATAAAAGCAATGAACCAATGAATGAGTCAACGTCGCACCCCGGACCTAGTTGACCTTGGCCACCGCCCCCGCCGAGCGCCAACACAACACCACCCGCCACCGCAATTTTTTTCTTTTGTGTACTTTAAAATTTATGCGCCCCCTAAAATTTTGCGCCCTAGGCCTGGGCCTAGTGGGCCTATAGGGAAATGCGGTACTGAGTACTGGGAGTGCTCATATAGGAAATATATTGAGAAAGATTTTAGCATATTTTATATTTACATTAGATCAATAGGACTGACAAGTGATAAATGTTCCAGATTCCATAGAAGCCTGCCAAGATTATGGGGTGTTCTATTCATTTGATGCAGTCATGCAGGTCTTCAATGATGCGAAAGTAAGTGATCTTCATAACCAATGTTTACTTGATGACACAATCTAAATCTAAACTTTATACCATTACTATATAGATCCCTATAAACCTCAGCTTCACAACACATGTGGTCCAGCATATCAATAGTAGCCTTGAAACATGACAACTATTGACTCTTGTAGATCTAGACAGCATCATTTGATTTGTAGAAGTGCTGAAGTGGGTGAATACAAAAGGATCGAAATTCTGGATATCATTTGAGACGTCACTGCTATCATTTCAATTTATGTTCTGTGACTGTTCCCTTCTCACCACCTTTCATTTAATACAAGCTGTAAAGTAAAAAAGTAAAAGTAAAGAAAAGATGTCTTATTTTACCAGGCGAAATTAGGGCTAAGAAGCCCTCTCTAACACTTAACCTGGGGACCAACGGCTTAAAGGTGACTTCCGAACCACCACCAATGGTCGGACAGGCGGGCTGCTTGCAAGGACAGGATCGCTCAGCGGTCACCCATCCAAGCAACAGCCACGCTAGACGTTGCTAGATCCGGTTATCTTGCGATAACCGTTGTACCCGCTACACAGCGCCATTGGCGTAACACATCATATACAGTAAGACATCATTGTAGTAGGAACATCCAGTTGTGATCTTGATTGGAAGTTATCTGTGACTATAGTACCAATGTAAAAATGCAGGACACAGATTCCACTGCTATCTTTTCAGTTTATGTTCTGTGACTGTTCTCTTCTCACCATCTTTCATTTAATACAAGCTGTAAAGTAAGACATCATTACATTAGGAACATCCAGTTGCGATCTTGATTGGAAGTTATCTGTGACTATAGTACCAATGTAAAAATGCAGGACACAGATTCCACTGCTATCTTTTCAGTTTATGTTCTGTGACTGTTCTCTTCTCACCATCTTTCATTTAATACAAGCTGTAAAGTAAGACATCATTACATTAGGAACATCCGGTTGCGATCTTGATTAGAAGTTATCGGTGACTAGAGGATCAATGTAGGAATGCAGGACACAGACTTTCTGTTACTTTTCACTGGAGTCATTTTTAAAACTACGCATGAGCATAGAAGGTTAGTTTCTTGTGAGAACACTAATATTCATTGAGATCAATACACGAGCATGAGCTATAAATCGTTACCGGTACTGGTGTGTGTTTCAGTACTACAACACGACAGAAGTGAGACAACTAATGAGAACTTACCAGGAGACTTATCCGTACGATCCGAGGCGACGGTATGGAAAAAGAAAACCATTCATCGTCGTAGAGAGTACGAGAAGAGACAGTGAGTTTCATAGATCCATCTTGTGCAATGAATATAGACAAACATAGAATAGTAATCATAGGTCTTGAGTTGAGTAGATAAACTGAAAATGAGCATAAAAAGTGTGATAGTGATAGTGATATTGAAAGGACTGCAGCAATGTCAAAGGGGCCATTTTTATAACTTTTTATAACATCACGCTGAAAATTAATACTTTTTATATCACTACTGGAAAGTCAATTATCTTTAAGTACATAAAAAAATAAAATAACCGATTTTTTATGGTTTTGCAGAGGCATTCAAAACGATATGACACCTAATTCATGATTTTTCTTAAAGGTACTACATACACGGGCTATCCAAAAAGTAACAGATGTTTTTGAATGGTGGGGCAGTGGGCGAGGCTACAGCCGCCATCTTGGTGCTAAACACTGGCGTTCAGTATGTAGTCACCCGCTGTCTGTATCTCTTTTACTTTTCTCACTGTCATCAATTAAAATGTGTGCTGCAATTGAAAATCCCGCCACTTGTGATAAGTTTGTTGTTGGAAAAAAACCATGAACCAACTGAAACACAATTGGTCCCACTATTAGAACCAGTACTGGAGTAATAAGGATATTGAGAGGAGAATGTAGATAATAATAGTAATAATTACTGATAACTCTTATAACAGTATTTTAAATTACATTTTACATGATGGGTATACTATAGGATCGTATAAATACAAGCAGTCTTTATCAAAGTCCTCATAAATTTTAATAATTCTATTTGGGGGTAAGAAATCTTCAATTTATATCTATAAGGAAACCAATACAAATATTTAATCTCATAAAATGATTGTCTTTGTTAATGTCCTTAAAAAGCAAGACATCTGCAGGAATAGACGACATATCCTCCAAACTTCTCAAGGCCTGCTGTAATGAGCTTGCACAGCCACTGACTCTTCTCATAAATTTGTCACTTAAGGAGGGTAAATTCCCATGTTACCTAAAATTAGCCAAAGTAATGCCTTTGTTCAAGGAAGGCAACTCTGCTGAAATTTGTAATTATCGCCCAATATCTTTAATATCAACATTGTCCAAAGTTTTTGAAAAAATTGTGCTGTGCCGCCTCTTGGAACATTTGAAATACTACGATCTACTAACAGCACAGCAACATGGCTTTATAAAGGGCAGATCTACAACAACAGCAATAGTAAGTCTAGTAGAATGTATTATTGACAAGCTTGAAGCTGGAGACACCACCACTTCAATTCTACTAGACTTCAGTAAGGCATTCGATTGCCTTGACCATCACCAATTATTAATGAAGATGGCACATTTTGGGATAAGAGGAATTACGGCTAGTTGGTTTCGAAGCTACTTAGAAGGCAGACAACAGATGGTTGAGCTGAAACACATGGATAAGGGGTGTACAAGATTAGTGAGATCAAAGCCCTTAACAGTCACAAGAGGGGTACCACAGGGGTCCGTTCTTGGCCCTGTACTGTTTATTCTTTTCACCAGTGACCTTCCTGGATTTCTGGAACAATATTCAACTACCATCATGTATGCTGATGATATGGTGCTCCTACTAAGTGACAAAATGCCTAGTAGATTAGAGGTTTCATCACACATTGCCATGGAGATGGCAATTCAATACTGCCACAATAACAACCTGGTGGTAAATGAGGCTAAATCGAAACAACTAGTTATGGGTAGAAGGAAACACGAAGTAGGGCTATTACCCAATATTGTTCCTGTGGATGTAGCCAAGTACCTAGGAGTGGTTATTGACAATGACCTAAGTTGGACTCAGCACATAGACAACCTATGTAAAAAACTAAGTACTGGACTGTATGTGGTGAAAAGAATAAAAGAAATTAGTGACAAGAAAACAGCAACTGTTGCATATTATGCAGTGTTCGACTCACATCTCCGATATGGTCTTTGTTTATGGGGAAATTCTAGTTTACAGAATTTACAAAGACCTCTTGTTTTACAAAAGAGGTGCCTGCGAATTTTGGCTGGAATGCAACCAAGAGAGAGCTGTCGAACAGCTTTTGTCGAGTATGGTATCCTTACCGTAGTAGCACTCTACATTCTTCAAGTGATAATGTATGCAATAGACAAAAACTTGACAAGAGGCAGTAATCTCCACAGTCACAACACTCGTCACGCTGCAAACTTCAATTTGCCAGCTCACAGGCTAGCATTGTTTGAAGAAAAACCTTCCTACATGGGAGCAAAGTTATTCAACATGCTGCCTGATAACATCAAATCTCAAGAAGGAAGCCTGAACTTTAAGAAGGAACTAAAAAGATGGCTGCTGAGTCATCCCTTCTACACCATTGAAGAATTTCTGAGCTGGAGAACTCAATGGACTACATAAACCATTATGAAAATCTTATTATTTTGTATTGACGCTAATGTAATTCTCTAAGAATCCACAAATAAAGAATATTGTCTATTGTCTATTGTCTATTGTCTATGTTATAAATATAACCGATTGAATGAAATATAACAAATAATTTTATTTATTTGAAGCTCTTAGTATTTTAATCTTCTTGAAACTAACATTAAGAAGAGCAAAACAAAAAATGATTATTGTGGCAACGGATGATTTCCCAGGATTTAGGAGATTTGCCATTATTATGTTACAAGACGGAAATGTGATGTTTGGTGAACGTTTTGTTTAGATTTAAACTGTAAGATACCGGTGGGTATGTGACAAGACGTAAATGTGGTGTTTGGTGAACATTTTGTTTAGATTTAAAATTTAAGATACCGGTGCGAATGTGACAAGACGTAAATGTGGTGTTTGGTGAACATTTTGTTTAGATTTCAAATTTAAGATACCGGTGCGAATGTGACAAGACGTAAATGTGGTGTTTGGTGAACATTTTGTTTAGATTTAAACTGTAAGATACCGGTGCGAATGTGACAAGACGTAAATGTGATGTTTGGTGAACATTTTGTCTAGATTTAAATTGTAAGATGCCGGTGGGAATGTGTCAAGACGTATGTGGAAGATGTATGGGAATGTGATGTTTGATGAACATTTTGTCTATTTTAAACTGTAAGATATCGGTGAGAATAATAACCATTGTGTTACAGGCAGGAGGTCTGTAGGATGGATGTTGGCACGAAGTACAGGATCTCGTTACATGAGCAATCCACCGCGCAGTCTGGTGCCTCTGAGGGACCTGTTCGACAACCGTGGGGGCCTGTTACGCCGCGCATACTTCAGCATTGGGATGTACGCTGCAGCCCATGATGTCCTGGAAGTTATGTACCGATACCCTGTCGTAATGGCTGGGTTAGTATTGCAAATAGAACCATGTTATAGATCTTCAATTTTATAGTTTAAGTAATTGTAATTTTATTCTAATTCCATCATAGCATAGATGTTTGGTAATATATATATTGTTTGTTAATAGTAACACAATTGTGTAAATGATATAATCAAATGTAACATACTATACAATTTGCCTATATTGACATACTGAGTACAGGCCAAGACCATGAGACACTACTACGTAGACGAGACAAGAATTCTACAAAGTCAAAATGTTACGAGCATATCCAGTGAGACACTCGGTTCAATGTCCATTGTCAAACCCAAAATGGTAATTACAACCATGTAGGCACAGCCACTGCTCTGACTGGCAGTTGAAGTTAAAACATTTTTAGTTATTTTTATTCCACTTTAATATGTACAAAATCATACACACAATTTAAATTCTAGAATAATTTGCCAGTTATAAACTGGATAAAGACCTTTCCTGTAATGAACTAAACATAACCCTAACTAACAATGGCCAGCACTGCCATTTGGAATTATTTACTAGTCCTTCACTCGGGTCTACAGTCCATGATTGGAAACTGTAAACAAAAAATTCCATTAAGCAATACAATTCAAAGAACTACTGTCTTCTCAATTTTTGTCATGGCTATTACGCCTGCTTTTCTTTGACCCATAATGTACTTAAATTTCAAATTATCGTTTTACTTTCAAAATTATGAAGAAGACTATTAGTAATGATTAAAACTTTCTTATATACTTGGATGATTTAAACTTTTCTTGCACCACCTCTCCCAGGACTTGTAGATAAAACGAAGACTGTGTGTTCAACAGGTAGTGTGACCTGTACATCTCTAAAGCAGTAACTGATAACTACATAGGTTGCTTCATATTGTTGTACAGTGCCTACAGTGTCAGTTCTAAATATTTACAAACATTGATCAGTCTACTGACTGTAAAACATTATCAGCCAATGTGTTTGACATCAAGAAAAGTACCAGCTACAGCCATTCATCAACAGGTAGTGTGACCTGTACGTCTCTAAGGCAGTAACTGATAATTACATAGGTTGCTTCATATTGTTGTACAGTGCTGTTTACAGTGTCAGTTCTAAATATTTACAAACATTGATCAGTCTACTGACTGTAAAACATTATCAGCCAATGTGTTTGACATCAAGAAAAGTACCAGCTACAGCCATTCATCAACAGGTAGTGTGACCTGTACGTCTCTAAGGCAGTAACTGATAACTAAATAGGTTGCTTCATATTATTGTACAGTGCTGTTTACAGTGTCAGTTCTAAATATTTACAAACATTGATCAGTCTACTGACTGTAAAACATTATCAGCCAATGTGTTTGACATCAAGAAAAGTACCAGCTGCAGCCATTCATCAACAGGTAGTGTGACCTGTACATCTCTAAAGCAGTAACTGATAACTACATAGGTTGCTTCATATTGTTGTACAGTGCTGTTTTACAGTGTCAGTTCTAAATATTTACAAACATTGATCAGTCTACTGACTGTAAAACATTATCAGCCAATGTGTTTGACATCAAGAAAAGTACCAGCTACAGCCATTCATCAACAGGTAGTGTGACCTGTACGTCTCTAAGGCAGTAACTGATAACTAAATAGGTTGCTTCATATTGTTGTACAGTGCTGTTTACAGTGTCAGTTCTAAATATTTACAAACATTGATCAGTCTACTGACTGTAAAACATCAGCCAATGTGTTTGACATCAAGAAAAGTACCAGCTGCAGCCATTCATCAACAGGTAGTGTGACCTGTACATCTCTAAGGCAGTAACTGATAATTACATAGGTTGCTTCATATTGTTGTACAGTGCTGTTTACAGTGTCAGTTCTAAATATTTACAAACATTGATCAGTCTACTGACTGTAAAACATTATCAGTCAATGTTTTTGACATCAAGAAAAGTACCAGCTACAGCCATTCATCAACAGGTAGTGTGACCTGTACATCTCTAAAGCAGTAACTGAGGTTGGTGAAAACTTTCAAGGATGAATGGAAAAATTACCCTTATAAACTCTAATTAGACAGCCTGTCTCAAGATTTGGTCAATGCCGTAAATAAAAATATTGGTGAATACCGGCAATTCTTCACTTACAATTTCTGTATTTGAGTATAGCAACTTGGATTAAAATTGTCTCTGAAAACTAGCAATCTCACAAATTATGCTCCCCTCAGTTCACTAAGGAACATCAATTGAGGAGAATGATTTGTGGTTTTGAGTTTCTGAACTGAAATAAAAGGAACGTGGTCAACTTGTACAGATCATTCAACTGTCACCGGGTATGAAAAGTGGGTTCAACACAAGATCCCAGAGTTAGTGTTTGTCACAACCGAGCTCACAATATCAGATGCACGACACTGACTAAACTTCAAACATACAATATATAACAAGAAGGTATGATGGCCTTTTTTCTATGTCTTTCTGGAATTGTGTTGCTCTATAACAATGCTGTACACCTTTCAAAACCAAAATCTGAAAAATTTTCTGGATGGAACAGAACATCTACCATCCAGACTCTGCCGAGAGATTTCCATTTATTCTGCTAAAGGAGATTCTTGGATGCATGCGCTTCACCATAGCAAAAAAAGTGAAAGGAACAGTTGAGCATATTCAAGATCCACACGTGGCTGACATATGGCTTTTGCAAACAAAAGCTCGTACAATGTTAAAAAAATGGATATTAAGTAGAAAGATAGTTAAAAATGAAATAAATTCAAGAAAAAATCTTTTTAATATGTTGTTTATTTAGTAGAAATTGAGTTAATCTTCCAAAGCCCCCAAATGGTATTCATTTCACGATTTGTTAGTGAGTTTGCTAAGAAGTTCCTCCCATATATATTTTCTGTTTGCTGTACATAGCAGGTTCTGCACATTTAAATTACGACATAACCAGAATACCAATCACTATTTTATTCTCACTGATATTGACTTAAATACACTTTAGTAAAATTCTTTAACACTTTAACAGATGATCGTTTCACTTTTAAAACTTTAAGACTTTTGAGGTTTTATAATCATGACTGTGACTGGGAGGTTATCTCATAAATAGCAAAGTTAGGTCAGTATCCACAAGCAGATAACCTATTTATTGTTTCAATATGTAAGCAAGCAGTAACTAAAATACATAAGCTATTTTTAATTGCTTCCCTAACATATTACTGTATGATATATCTTACTGAATGGATTCATAAATATTTAACATGTCTTGTTGTGTTTCAGATACGTCTTTTGTTTCATGTTCACTATAAAAAACATTGTTTACCCTAAATAATGCATATGCTTTTACTATGACCTGAGACATGGAATAAAAAAGGAAATGGTGTCCAGAAACCAAAAACATACAAAATCTAAAATTATTTTATTTATTAAATTAAAAAAAAACTAACAATTCATTGCAGAAAAAACTATTATGCATTATAGACATTTTTTATCTTAAAAATGGTGTATTATTATTAAAAGAGGAATGGTTGCTTACATGTGCAATGTGAACTAGTAACAGTGGCAAACAGTTTAAAGACATCATCTGTTTGTACAGATACTGGCATGACCAAGCAGCATTTGCTATCGCTAAGGAATTTCAGGACATCAAGGATCTTCCTCCTCCTGGAGACCCCGTCTACCGTTGGCCAGCAGATCTCTTGAAGCCCGATCTTGTCTTCTTCATCAACTCACCGGACAGAGAGAGTGGACATTGGAGAGTCACTCCCAGACCTAATGTCTTCAAACCCAAGTAAGTTTTAAGATCGGGATGAAGTTCGTGTTAATTAATTGCTCTTCAAAGAAAGATGATAAAATGTAACTATTCAAACCCAAAATAATCATGTTATTTTTATTGATTTATGGGTCATAAAAAACATGATTCCAAATTCCTTCATCATTCAGTTTTTCGTTGATGTACAGTAGCTCTTTTGGTTTAACATCATCTGTTAACCAACGGCCTAATAGCTCAAGAGTATAGTTGTGTTAGCAATAATTTGATGCAGTGTGAACAGGAAAACAGTCTCAATTCCAAGGTGACAGACTTTGGAACCGAGTTAGAGATGGACTCAGTATTAGTACTATTGTACGACCTTGAATTGTGCCGACTCTCCTTATTCTGTATCCTCACACAGTTCATTGGTCCATGAGGATGGGCAGAATAACGCTCAAAAAGGAATTACCCTCTCCTTTAAAAAAATTTGTTTTAATCCAGAACCAGCCATTGGTTAGGAACAGCATCATGCCCTATCTAAGTAGTAGCCATTCTCATTACTTTACATTAAAGCTGTACTTAGACCATAGGCTGTGACAAGGATGTTAGAAATTAACAAGTCATTATAATAAATTTATGTTCATCAACACTGAACATTATGTGAATGTTAATTGCATTAACTTCATCTGCAAATTAATTCTTCAATATATTAAAAAAGAAAATTTTTGGAATATTTATGATTGACATAATAATAATAGTTACACAAATTTATCAAATGAATAAATCTAAAGATAATTCTATTCTTCCTGTTGTTTAATATGCATGGGTTTTCTATTTTCTGTAAATAATGCCAAGGATGTGTGGATCTTTTTATATAAAAGATCGACCAACACAGAATATTACAGTCATTTACAAGACATATTTCTTTTTCTTCTTCACCAGATGCTCAGTTTCTGGCCTTATTTCTCAGTCAATTAACATAAAACACACGAACAAAGTAATACATATTGTATTTGCTTATAACTGTTATCAGTACTTGAATGTCATCAAAAACTAACTTCACCTCAACATTGATTCTGTAAGGTTGGTGGAAGTGATGAGGCGAATGTACGGCATGCCAGTACTGGAGCTCAATGACACGTTCCTGTACGACGACACCTGCTGAGTACATATTGTATTTATTTATAACTGTTATCAGTACTTGAATGTCATCAAAAACTAACTTCACATCAACATTGATTCTGTAAGGTTGGTGGAAGTGATGAGGCGAATGTACGGCATGCCAGTACTGGAGCTCAATGACACGTTCCTGTACGACGACATCCTGCTGAGTACATATTGTATTTATTTATAACTGTTATCAGTACTTGAATGTCATCAAAAACTAACTTCACCTCAACATTGATTCTGTAAGGTTGGTGGAAGTGATGAGGCGAATGTACGGCATGCCAGTACTGGAGCTCAATGACACGTTCCTGTACGACGACACCTGCTGAGTACATATTGTATTTACTTATAACTGTTATCGTACTTGAATGTCATCAAAAACTAACTTCACCTCAACATTGATTCTGTAAGGTTGGTGGAAGTGATGAGGCGAATGTACGGCATGCCAGTACTGGAGCTCAATGACACGTTCCTCTACGACGACATCCTGCTGAGTACATATTGTATTTACGTATAACTGTTATCAGTACTTGAATGTCATCAAAAACTAACTTCACCTCAACATTGTTTCTGTAAGGTTGGTGGAAGTGATGAGGCGAATGTACGGCATGCCAGTACTGGAGCTCAATGATACGTTCCTGTACGACGACACCTGCTGAGTACATATTGTATTTACTTATAACTGTTATCAGTACTTGAATGTCATCAAAAACTAACTTCACCTCAACATTGATTCTGTAAGGTTAGTGGAAGTGATGAGGCGAATGTACGGCATGCCAGTACTGGAGCTCAATGACACGTTCCTGTACGACGACACCTGCTGAGTACATATTGTATTTATTTATAACTGTTATCAGTACTTGAATGTCATCAAAAACTAACTTCACCTCAACATTGATTCTGTAAGGTTGGTGGAAGTGATGAGGCGAATGTACGGCATGCCAGTACTGGAGCTCAATGACACGTTCCTGTACGACGACATCCTGCTGAGTACATATTGTATTTATTTATAACTGTTATCAGTACTTGAATGTCATCAAAAACTAACTTCACCTCAACATTGATTCTGTAAGGTTGGTGGAAGTGATGAGGCGAATGTACGGCATGCCAGTACTGGAGCTCAATGACACGTTCCTGTACGACGACACCTGCTGAGTACATATTGTATTTACTTATAACTGTTATCGTACTTGAATGTCATCAAAAACTAACTTCACCTCAACATTGATTCTGTAAGGTTGGTGGAAGTGATGAGGCGAATGTACGGCATGCCAGTACTGGAGCTCAATGACACGTTCCTCTACGACGACATCCTGCTGAGTACATATTGTATTTACTTATAACTGTTATCAGTACTTGAATGTCATCAAAAACTAACTTCACCTCAACATTGATTCTGTAAGGTTGGTGGAAGTGATGAGGCGAATGTACGGCATGCCAGTACTGGAGCTCAATGATACGTTCCTGTACGACGAATCCTGCTGAGTACATATTGTATTTACGTATAACTGTTATCAGTACTTGAATGTCATCAAAAACTAACTTCACCTCAACATTGTTTCTGTAAGGTTGGTGGAAGTGATGAGGCGAATGTACGGCATGCCAGTACTGGAGCTCAATGATACGTTCCTGTACGACGACACCTGCTGAGTACATATTGTAATTTACTTATAACTGTTATCAGTACTTGAATGTCATCAAAAACTAACTTCACCTCAACATTGATTCTGTAAGGTTGGTGGAAGTGATGAGGCGAATGTACGGCATGCCAGTACTGGAGCTCAATGACACGTTCCTGTACGACGACACCTGCTGAGTACATATTGTATTTACTTATAACTGTTATCAGTACTTGAATGTCATCAAAAACTAACTTCACCTCAACATTGATTCTGTAAGGTTGGTGGAAGTGATGAGGCGAATGTACGGCATGCCAGTACTGGAGCTCAATGACACGTTCCTCTACGACGACATCCTGCTGAGAATGCAAGGACATCTCGACAGTTACCTCCCTGGCAGGCTCAATTTCCAACAGGTCTTCTACAAGGATATCATCGGTCAGGGCAACAACGCTGATGAACAAACATAGAACTCGTGTCCTTTTTATAAGTAAAAAAACAAAAATCTCTATACATGTTTGTCCTTGTCTCTTTACCACTTTTAACAGGTTCCATAGAAGAGTACAGGTCTGAAAACATGAATGACAGAAAGATTAAGGAAACACAGGATGGGAGAAAAAGGTTATCTTCACCGAAACACTTTCAGGCCATGACATTTCTGGACAGTAATGCAGTTTGCAGTTTACCGCTAAGTGAGGACAACTTATTAGTCCTCTTCTATCCAGATCTTATTCTTAACTACCTGAGTTTAAATAAGATTACAACAGTTTCCAAGATTCCATACTTTATATTGGGGTACTCAGTATAATGATTTTAACGATCTCACATTGTGGAGTTGCTAACACTGTCAATGGCTCTCGTAGTGTTGGAGAACTTCTTATCAGTGATATCTATCTTGTACAGACTCTAATCCTCACTATGTACATAAAGTCATACCTTGTATGTAATCTGTGCAGTGCCAGCATAATTACTATCATTGTTTTACGTCTGTTTATGAATATATTCAATGAAAAAAGACAAAACTGTATTTGTTAAAAACTGAATATGATTACTATTCAATTTCAATTATATATTACACAAAACTTGCGTGCCAACAACATATCTGGTCAGACCTCAACACTCTTCTTCTTTACTGGTGATATATCGTATCATATGAGGAACGAACAGAGAAAAGATGAAGAAACAACTTCTCTACCTTTTACATAAAAAGGGCTAATGTTAATTAACCTTTTCGCCGCGAATTAATAAACCAACACTGTTCCAAGATTTACATTTTTTGACAAAAAAATTTTTTTTTCCTACAATTATTAAACATTATTATTTTGGTTCCTTGAGATGTTATACACATGTTTTAGTAAGAAAAACGCAACATTAAAATTTTTTATGGTGAATAATACATGTTTTTTAGTTATTTTATCAAAAAATTTGTAAAAAAAATATTAAATTGTATACGTTGGTTGATGTGCAGTCTGAATGAACTTTATATCATAATTTAATTGTACATACACCCATATATGATATTGTGTAACAAGTAATTTGTACATAATAATATAAATTTACCAGTAAAGCTGAAAATGTGGTGATTCGCACGAGGCGCAGAAGTAGCAGGGAGTCCATGTCTCACAACACTCAATTTTATACATTTAGAATTATTTACACAAAGTTAAAACTATTCATTCTTCAATTTACTTTTTTAATAGTTTCAAGTAATAAGTCACAATAAATACAAGTTAGTAGGCCTAAACATAAAAAATAAAAAATGCAAAAATGTTGTCCAATATGAAAACATTCTCTTTTAGCCTTACAAGATTGTCTTGGTTTTTAGCAATTGCAAGTTTTCTTATAAATCTTTATAGAGTGATAAATTTCAAAACAAGGAACTATGCACAGGGGTGGCTCATCCTGGCAAGTTTTACAAAAATACGATGTTTGCTTTCTTTTACACGTGCCTTTCCCTTTTTTGGTGCAGCTTGATGGTAGGATACTACAAACAGCACAGTTGGGTTTGTGGTTTTTATCTCCATATTGGCTGATAAAATGGATTTTCCCTGATAGTCTGTCATCAAGAGGGTTGCTCAATTTTCGACCACGTCGGATTGCAGTTCTAGGTTGCCATGCACTTAGTAACCCGTCAATAACCTGTTCTCGAAACTTTTTGTGGGTTAGAGATCTTACACCATTTTGCATATTATAAGCTATGCAGCCATTTATCAATGCAATTTCAATGACAAAATGCCATAGGGGGTGGTACCATTTCATTGATTTATGGCCATAAGGATACGTAGAACAAAACTTGTCAAATAAGTCTACTCCACCCATATTTTTGTTGTACAGTACTTGAATATTGGGTTTCGTGACTTCTCGTCTGCCTGTCTTTGATCTGACTTCAATTAATTTTACTCCAGTGTCACCTACAGTAGAGAGCATGTTTACTTTTCCTGTATCTTGCCAGGAACATGCTATCATATCCTTAGATTCTCGGATCCATGTTGTTGGGAAGTCACCTTTCTTTTTCTTCAAATTTTTCATTTGTGCAGGCAAATTTTTTCGGTTTGCTCTCACCGTACCACATGCTCCCAACCCACTCAACCTCAGGTCGTTGAATAAATCAACACTAGAGTAGAAATTGTCCATGTATATGATTCTGTTAGTAGATTCAAAACCTAGTAACAAATCTTTTACAACTCTACTACCCAGGCCCTCATCTTTACTGTCGGTTTCTTTCCCAGTATACACCTTGAATCTCAACAGAAATCCATTTGAAGAGTCACAGAGCGACCATACCTTGATTCCCCATTTTGTTGATGGCTTGCTTGGGAGATATTGTTTGAAGGATAGCCTACCTTTAAATTTAACCATACTTTCATCTATAGAAAGTGCCTCTCCAGGCTCATAGTTGTCTAGATATGTTTTAGAAACAAAATCTATCAAGGGCCTTATTTTGAACAGTGGATCATATCCAGGATTACCCTTTGACACCTGATTGCTATTATCATTGAAATGCAAAAAAGACTTGATTAGTTGATATTGGTCTCTAGAAAATATTTTGGAAAATGCCGGAGTTTTTGTCAGCCAAAAGCCGTCTTGAAAATATGATTCTTCGTTTGGCTTATGAATGAGTCCCATTGAAATTTGCGTTGCTACAAAAGCTTTCATGTCCCTTTCATCGATTTCTTTTAGTTGGTGTAGTCTAGAACGTTTGGGAATGTCAGTTGTTACATCACAACATTGTAAAGAATAAATATTTGTGTGTTCAGCTACATATTTATAGATTGCTTCAGGAAAGAATTTATGAAATGATTCAGTTGGAGTTAGGTTTTCAAATTTGACCTTAGGTGTATCACAAAGTGTAAATTTAGGTATTTTGTCTAATACTATGTTAGAACCTATTTGAATTTCATCCCACAAGGTAGCATTGTTTTGTTGAGATTTAGGCCTAGATGCTCTAGGGCTATTTTCATCTAATGGACCATCTATATCACTTTCAGAAGAATAGTCTACATTGTTATCACCTATTTCAAAATCTGAGTCTTCATTACCATGATTCAAATATTCATTAATCTCATCATCGGTTATTTGTTCCATTATTAAACAGGATAACCTCAACAGGCTAGAAATTTGTAAAAACTATTGTCCCTGACTAGCCTACATACCTAACAATCACAGCCTTTTTGTTGTAAGATATTCACTACAGTAACACAACACTTTTAAATGTTTAATGTTAAAACACTTACTTGCATTAAAATATTAAGCAATAAAAACTAAACAATATGAATACAATAAATCAAAACAAATAACCAAACATAACCAATGTTTAATGTTAGTAAACACGGCAAAAGCAGCAGACGCGATCCCGAACAACTGCCAACATCGTCATGTGACTAGTCTAGTTCAAATATTTGCCGCGCGGCTGTAGCACTTTACAGAAGGCAGTGAATATGGCGTTTACTCACTTGGGACTATAGTCGACTTACACAGCCAACGGAGAAGTTTTTCTGCTGCCGTGGACTAAAGTCGATTTACGCGGCGAACGGAAAAAACGGTGAGTCGACTATTGTCGATTTACGCGGCGAAAAGGTTAAAAGGGCTCACAGAGTGCCAGTCCTCATCATTTCTTTCCTCTCCCATTTCACTAAAGGTATTTTTGTACAGTAACACCTTAACCCTTTAAGGACCAACCGACTGATTTATCGCCGGCGGCATACTATGCGAAAACGACCAACCGTCTGATTTATCGCCGGCGGCGTACTATGCGAAAAGGACCAGCCGTCTGATTTATCGCCGGCGGACTTTTCATATTTTTTAAGAGATATTTTAATCTTCTATATGGAATAAATATACTATTTTTCTATTCCCTGTATGTTTCTTACTATGATATAAAATTTTAAACGTCTTTGGAATCATCAGCTTTGTTGTATTTTACGGCCATGTTGCATCGTAATGTTGTCAGGGTACTTTGGGATTATACCGACCACACCCAGACATGAATCGTTATTTGACATTTTGCTTCTACTGATTACTAGATTAGCGTAGAACAAATTTCGTCAATATAAAACAGGAATTGTCTTATCTTAAACCCCTCCCCATCCTCGGACAGAGGTCAAAGTCGAACGGTCTAGTAGATAACATGATTGCAGAGTCTCGCCGCCCGTTCAGCTGGTACGTCGCTTTGTTGTACTTCCGTGTTTTACCCCTACATTTCTACAAACACAAAAACTAAACTTTATTGAAAAAAACACACACAACTTGTTTTTATGTACCGTGCAAAAAACTTAAATAATCATGTGATGCCGCGCCGTAAACGGGATTCCCGAGAAAGATAACAGCGACAACAATACTGATCACAATACCTGGAAACGCTTGTTGATTAATGGAATGTTAGTTCTGTTACTCAACTACATCGTTTTATAACGTTCTAAGTTCATTGAAAAAATTTTAAGCGTTGGGGGCATATAACGGAATCTGACCCCATTAACAATTATTGATAATCGTTGTAAGTTTGTAATTTTGTAATTAAAGAGTTGTTTTTTCGTTCTATCATTTTTGTTTCTATAAATGTATATTTTTATGTTCTTCATACTGATGTGTTCGGTATCATCCCAAAGTACCGAATAATATCCTTAGTAGCCTATAAGGTTTTGTATGTTAGGCTAATGCTGAAAAGTGTGTTTTAACCAGTGTTACAGAAAAATTTAATTCATTTACAAACTTTTTATTTTTTATTCTAGGGCTTTCAAATTTTGTACAGATATAGAGAATTATATGTAGAACTAATAAATACCATTTCCCACGGATAGTTTATTCTTATTTTTGGTAGTTATTGAAGATCAAACTCAATTGTTTTAATTTTTTTCTTTTTTTTATTTGATAAACAGATAAATCAAATTGTTTTTTGCTATATAATGACTTAAATTTATTTTTTCACAATGAACAATTTAATTATAAACATTTTAAGCCTAAAAACAAATCTGTACAGTAATTAGTTCTGAAGATATGATTTTTCTCTCAAACGCTTGAAAAATCGCACATTTTTAATGTGCACAGTTCTTGGAGCATGGCCAGAAAAACGCAAAAATTTTCTTTGCACATGTCAAATTTTGGTCTGGTCCTAAAAGGGTTAAAGTTGGTCCATCTTTGAAACTGAAAACTGGGATAAACATTTCTCTGTTTGCTCTGGATCTGTTCAGTAAAAATATATTACCGCGGTTTCACAAATATTAAGATAGGGTGATAACTGGCAGTATGATAAAGACGTTAAAACATAGTAGCTTAAAAAAATAATGACCAAAAAACATTGTAATTAAACTTTTTGTAAAATGTGCAACACATATTACATTTGTTTATGATCTTTGGACAAATATTTACAGAGCAAACTGTAGAGTGGCTGGTGTTAGACCGGGCTACCTGCGACCACAAGACTAAATGGACAATTCAGATCAGTACTAAGCCTACCGGTAACTCACTACAGATGGCCGACACATGCCGATAATGTCAGCACAGAAATGTGAGCTTTTGCATGCATAGAAAAAGGAATTTTATAAATGCACTTCCAGTGTCCAGTGTATGCTGTACAAGAAACCCCACTGTGTACATCAGAGAAGATGGCCATGTTCTGTAATTATTACTGGTTTATTCCTAGATAGTAACATAGATCGCCTACCTAGATAGAGCCCAGGCTTAGTAATTCAGCAAAATCATTATCTCACCAGTGTACAATAACAAAAACCCAATGACATCAACAGCCAAAAAACATTTTATTTCCAATATAACAAATTTTTACAAGGATCTTGTATCATTCGGAAGAAGGATTGAAACAAATAAATAAAACATTTAAGAATTTATAATATTTATTATATAAAATAAGAACACAACACTTAGGTACCTTCCAATAAATGAACCACTTCTGCAATTATTAACCTCGTACAGTGGCCCAAATTATGAGATAATTTTTATAATATTTAATTGAACTATTCAAATGACACTTTTTTATAATATATAATTGAACTATTCAAATAACACTCAGTGCCATGTACAGAGATTGTATTTTTTCATTTATGTCCAATCCCAACCCAGTGAGTACTCACTTCTTAACAAGGTTGCCTCTATTCAATCCCCATTTTCACATTGAATAATCATAACTCATTAAATTAATACAACCTAAACTACAACATAGAACCTCTTATTTTACACTCATTACAAAACGTACTGTGTAATTAAAATTAATTTATATTTTGAAATTATACAGCAAAATCAAATATTTTATTAGTGTTTAAGAATTATGAAACTGCTTTACAATGGACAATTTTATAGAAAAATACATCACCAAATTATTAGAATGGCTGGTGAAAGTATTATTGCAGACTGCAATGGAACACAAGGAACACTGAACCTGGAACAAAAAGCAACAGATAGTGGCTAGCAAGAGGAAAACAGGTTAGCACAAGAAACAGTCGAACAGGTCTGTGTAGGAATAGGAAGACAATAAAAGAGTAGACAATAGTTTTATCCGGGTATGGATAACCATTAACAGAGAGTAAAGAAAAAATGCACTTTGTTTTTTAAAAACTTTAAAATGCAGAAAGTTTTACTACTACAGTTTAGTCTAATAAATTGGTAGATCTAGATATTCTGACTATATTGTGGTGTTGAATAGATGGAATCTGTCAAGTGGAGGTGTTGGAGGTTATTGGTGGCCTTGATTTCCACCAACAAGTTTCTATCACTTTATTTCCAATTTTAACGTAAAACACATGATCTCGTGAGGTGCATGGTGAGTGAATTGCAACGTTGAACTCTTCTAGAAATTCTATTAATGACTTTTTTTACTTTAGTCCAAATCATAAAAATATAATATATAAACAGAACCAATGCACAGAATACATTTCTAGCTTTTAAGAATGATTCTAGTCTTCGAAAACAAACTGGCACAAAATGGTGCTAGAAGACTGAAGAGGCAATGTAGCATATTAAGAAAGATGTGTCTGTAGGTGATAAGACAGTTAATGAAGTGGGTTTCTCCCCTCAAAATGTGAGGATAATACAATGACAAAGATTCAACAGCTCAAGCAATATGAAATAAAACATACAACACATTAGGATATTTCTGTAGCAATGAAGAAATATGATTATACTACATTATTCTTCCAGGTGGAAGGAATGAGGTCAAACGATAAACTAACCATTACATTACATACTATACTATAGATATAAAATATTGTACAGTAATTGTAAAAGTTTGACTGGCTCTGTATGTAATCTTCATACATTACAAAGAGTTAACTTTGGGATATAACTACTGTGTGGTTGTGACGTACTACTCACATTCACACGTCATCTACATCTAGGCATGTGACGTCGTCACTGTTACGTCTCCTTTTCTTGGCGGGGACTGCGATCTCCTTCAACTTCCGCTTAGCGGACGATGGGGCCTCTCGCTCTTCTACCACTTCCATCTCCTCCGCCTCCGCCTCCACAGGCTCCGTCAGGATACACATATCATCATCACTCTCCTCCTTGGCCTCTCCTGTTCACAAGCAAGATTACATTAGTAGCAGTACTAGAGCTTTCTCTTCCACTATAAAATGTAATTCATGAATGGTTGATTCTATTAAATCAATAAATCTGACCATTAACTTTGAGCATAGAAATCAACATAAAACTACACTAAGAATACAAGCATTTATTGCAACTAGGTGGCCACTCAAATCCTCTTTTCAAATTTCCGGTTTTCCTAGTCAAAAATTTCCGATTCTCTACTCTTTATTCAATCCACATAAACAACTGTAAAACTGTATTTAACACCTTCGCCAAGTGCAACGGTGATGGTTAATAGTAACCAGTATTTGCAAGAAATATGGTGCTCTACCAAATTTCGTGGCTAGCGAAATGCAAGGAACTCGGTGACGATTTATCACTATCACATATTTTAAGAATCTTAGTTTTTATCTGTGTGTCTTCCGATGTGTCAACATAACATTGTGTTTACCTACTAACTTTCCTTTCTGTAATGTTTGGAAAATACATGTATGCAATACAGAAGAAACAAAGATGACAAATAAGTACATACAACACTACATGAGACAGACTGTAGTGCAGCATTGCGGGTTAGAGATTTGCGGTGGACGAACTTTTGGTATGAAACAATGATTTCACCGGTACAAACGGTCAGTCCATCTGGTATTTCATCAAATACTTTCCTCTGAACAGCATATCCACGCATGTTTTCCGGAGTTCGAAATTCATGCATAATGAACGCATTTCCAGATTCTCATCATTGATGGTAGCCCTGGTTAGAGTCCCGCGAATGTATCGTCACTCTCAATACATCCTACTGACGGTCAATACATGAAGAATTCATCAGAAGATTATCTGCTACAGAAGTTACCGAAGTGCGGTTAGTTCGCGAGTCAATACAAAGTCTGCTTACACACAGCTGTGATGTTTCAGCAATGTTTATAATTGAAATTTTAATAGGTAACACTGATCTCCATCATCAGAAGATTATCTGCTACAGAAGTTACCGAAGTGCGGTTAGTTCGTGAGTCAATACAAAGTCTGTTTACACACAGCTGTGATGTTTCAGCAATGTTTATAATTGAAATTTTAATAGGTAACACTGATCTCCATCATCAGAAGATTATCTGTTACAGAAGTTACCGAAGTGCGGTTAGTTCGCGAGTCAATACAAAGTCTGTTTACACACAGCTGTGATGTTTCAGCAATGTTTATAATTGAAATTTTAATAGGTAACACTGATCTCCATCATCAGAAGATTATCTGTTACAGAAGTTACCGAAGTGCGGTTAGTTCGCGAGTCAATACAAAGTCTGTTTACACACAGCTGTGATGTTTCAGCAATGTTTATAATTGAAATTTTAATAGGTAACACTGATCTCCATCATCAGAAGATTATCTGCTACAGAAGTTACCGAAGTGCGGTTAGTTCGCGAGTCAATACAAAGTCTGTTTACACACAGCTGTGATGTTTCAGCAATGTTTATAATTGAAATTTTAATAGGTAACACTGATCTCCATCATCAGAAGATTATCTGCTACAGAAGTTACCGAAGTGCGGTTAGTTCGCGAGTCAATACAAAGTCTGTTTACACACAGCTGTGATGTTTCAGCAATGTTTATAATTGAAATTTTAATAGGTAACACTGATCTCCATCATCAGAAGATTATCTGCTACAGAAGTTACCGAAGTGCGGTTAGTTCGCGAGTCAATACAAAGTCTGTTTATACACAGCTGTGATGTTTCAGCAATGTTTATAATTGAAATTTTAATAGGTAACACTGATCTCCATCATCAGAAGATTATCTGCTACAGAAGTTACCGAAGTGCGGTTAGTTCGCGAGTCAATACAAAGTCTGTTTACACACAGCTGTGATGTTTCAGCAATGTTTATAATTGAAATTTTAATAGGTAACACTGATCTCCATCATCAGAAGATTATCTGCTACAGAAGTTACCGAAGTGCGGTTAGTTCGCGAGTCAATACAAAGTCTGCTTACACACAGCTGTGATGTTTCAGCAAATGTTTATAATTGAAATTTTAATAGGTAACACTGATCTCCATCATCAGAAGATTATCTGCTACAGAAGTTACCGAAGTGCGGTTAGTTCGCGAGTCAATACAAAGTCTGTTTACACACAGCTGTGATGTTTCAGCAATGTTTATAATTGAAATTTTAATAGGTAACACTGATCTCCATCATCAGAAGATTATCTGCTACAGAAGTTACCGAAGTGCGGTTAGTTCGCGAGTCAATACAAAGTCTGTTTACACACAGCTGTGATGTTTCAGCAATGTTTATAATTGAAATTTTAATAGGTAACACTGATCTCCATCATCAGAAGATTATCTGCTACAGAAGTTACCGAAGTGCGGTTAGTTCGCGAGTCAATACAAAGTCTGTTTACACACAGCTGTGATGTTTCAGCAATGTTTATAATTGAAATTTTAATAGGTAACACTGATCTCCATCATCAGAAGATTATCTGCTACAGAAGTTACCGAAGTGCGGTTAGTTCGCGAGTCAATACAAAGTCTGTTTACACACAGCTGTGATGTTTCAGCAATGTTTATAATTGAAATTTTAATAGGTAACACTGATCTCCATCATCAGAAGATTATCTGCTACAGAAGTTACCGAAGTGCGGTTAGTTCGCGAGTCAATACAAAGTCTGTTTACACACAGCTGTGATGTTTCAGCAATGTTTATAATTGAAATTTTAATAGGTAACACTGATCTCCATCATCAGAAGATTATCTGCTACAGAAGTTACCGAAGTGCGGTTAGTTCGCGAGTCAATACAAAGTCTGTTTATACACAGCTGTGATGTTTCAGCAATGTTTATAATTGAAATTTTAATAGGTAACACTGATCTCCATCATCAGAAGATTATCTGCTACAGAAGTTACCGAAGTGCGGTTAGTTCGCGAGTCAATACAAAGTCTGTTTATACACAGCTGTGATGTTTCAGCAATGTTTATAATTGAAATTTTAATAGGTAACACTGATCTCCAGTTCTACCTTTTATTTTTCTACGTAATCCCATTTTTCTCGTTAGTTGTAGCTTACCCACTAATTTCTTCTCCAAAAGGTGTCTTATCAGACTTGGTAAAATTCCAACTGTATTCTAGTGTATTCAAAAACCCTATTTATCGAGTGAATACTGTACATTTGAAGCCTGTGCTATATAAGTCTTGTCAAAATACTATTTTCACTCAAGAATAAGAGTTGGGACAACATTGCCCGGAAACCCCACTTCGACGACTAAATAATACAATACAAAAATCCTGTTTGTATCGCGGTCACTACCGGTTTATTGCTTAATGCGTACCACTCGTTTAGTGCTGAAGTTCGGAACAATTGGTCAGCCGATTTTAAATTGTCCAGTGCATTGTTACATGTTTCTTTAGGGGAGGAGGATGGCTCGCCAAGCCACAGGAGTAGAACTAACCAAAATATACTCACTCAACTACACTGTGGAGGCAACCCTCAGAAGAAGCTCACGAACATATATATTCAGTAATTATATTATTGGGAAAACATAATTTGCAATGACTTTGGCAAAGCCTGTTGTGGGGAATTAATACTCCTATTTTGTTGTATTGTATAATTTTAATTCCAGGGCTATATACGAGGTGTGTTCAAAAAGTATCGTGAATTTTGATTTTTCGCGGGTTACGTATATTCGAATTTCGATTTTTTAGTGGTGTTATGTTAGTACATATGTCTCTCACTTATGTTGAAAATTTCGGCCATTTTGAATGTTCAGTTAATTGTTGACAGCTGCTTTGCTTGCACATGTTTTGGTTCGTCTTCGACTTTTACCTATTCAAAAAAATGGAACAAAGAACCTGTATCAAATTTTGTGTGAAAAACAAAATTAAGTGCGCGGATGCATTCCGAATGTTGACTGTGGCATACGGAGAAGCTAATTTGGACAAAAGCAACGTTTATCGCTGGTACAAAATGTTTTCAGAAGGCCGAGAAGATGTGAACGACGAAGAGCGTGCCAGACGCCCGAGCACTTCAACACAGACAAAAAAATTGATGAAGCGAAGAAATTGGTATTGGCCAATCTTCGAATCACCGTTACAGAAATTGCCGAGGACCTAGGCATATCGATTGGCTCGTGCCATTCGATTTTAATCGATAATTTGGGCATGAGACGGGTCGCCGCAAAATTCGTACCAAAATTGCTCAATTTCGATCAAACACAGCATCGCATGAACATTGCTAATGAGATTCTTTGTTTGAAGGTTATTTTTGACGATGGAAGGATTGTGAAGGAAACAGGATTTTTTCCGGACATTTGCCATCGTTAAGTGAAACAATAAAACAGTAACACTACGTTTCGAGATCTGCAATCTGATCTCTTCTTCAGGTAAAGAACTAACCTAATACATAATTACAAACTAGGTTAAAATAAACAAATCTTACTAAAGCGTTGTGGCACGCCTAAGTCAGGAATCACAACCTACATGTTGTATGTCAACGTCACTAACACTAAAGACATGCACTTAATACAAAACTATACAAAACACTAATCATTAAAACTAAACTACGGAATACAGGTCACAATACGTCTTCACTCGTCTACTAACCATCTACGACTGACCAGAGGGACTAATCGTGACGGCTGGCTAAAACAAGATGGCGGAAATACAAGGGAAGGGGAACAGGAATGGGCCCTTTCGTTATTATTGGTTCATGCGAGATGAACTTCTTAAAACCATATTGTGACTCCGCATTGGTTTATTACAAAGATCCGATCCGTTTGATACTTTTGGTTTTCTCTTTAGTTCATTTTTTAGAATTGGCAACCAAAGCGGCCTAATCTCGACTGATGGTTGACTGATTGGTTGGTCTGCCAATTTAATGTATGTTGCCTCAATTAATTTCCTTTTGAAGAAATGTGGTTCCCGATGTATTATGTGGGCTTCATCCCAATTCATATGATGGTCTTCGGACCAACAATGGTGTGCAATTTTTGACTTTTCTGTGAAACCCTTTCTCGTGTTTTCTTTGTGTTCTTTTATCCTTATGTTTAGTGGTCTTTTTGTCTCGCCTATGTATTCCCTATTGCAGCTACATTTTATACTGTAAACACAGTTTTTGGAATCCTGTGTGCCATTTTTTTGGTTTTGTTTTTACGAGACTTTGTCTAAGAGTGTTGTGTGTTTTAAACGCGGTTCTAATGTTGTACTTTCTACCTACTCTTCTAATTTTCTCCGATAATCCCGGCACATAAGGGATTGACATAAACGCAAATTTATCACAATTCTGTTTTTTCTGACTCAGGAATGATTCTTCTGGTTCGTTTGCACTTATTAATTATTAATTGAGGGTATCCATTGCTTCTGAGATCCGATTCAATTTTCTTAAATTCTTCTTTTAGTCCATCTTTATCTGAGCACAAGCTCTTTGCTCTATCAAACAACGAGTAGGCTACTCCTTCTTTGACAGATTTTTGATGGTTGGATTGATAATTTAAATATTTTCCTGTGTGTGTTATCTTTCGAAAAACAGTTGTCTTAAGGACATCCCTATCTCTTAATACACACACATCCAAAAAGGGAAGCTTGTTTTGGACTTCCACTTCCATTGTGAGGCGGATGGAAGGAGAAATACTATTAATGTGAAGAAGAGATCAGATTGCAGATCTCGAAACGTAGTGTTACTGTTTTATTGTTTCACTTAACGATGGCAAATGTCCGGAAAAAATCCTGTTTCCTTCGCTAATGAGATGTTGGAATCTGTCCGCAACGACCCGAATTTGCTCCAGAGGGTCATAACTGGTGACGAATCGTGGGTTTATGGTTATGACATGGAAACCAAAGCTCAATCATCTCAATGGAAGCTGCAGCACGAACCAAGACCGAAAAAAGCACGCCAAGTTCAGTCGAATGTGAAAGTTTTGCTTACAGTTTTCTTCGATTGCAGGGGCGTGGTGCATCATGAGTTCGTGCCACAAGGTAGAACGGTGAATAAGGAATATGACCTGCAAGTTATGCGCAATTTGCGCGAAGCAATCCGCCAGAAACGTCCGAATTTGTGGAAAAACAAAAATTGGCTTTTGCACCACGATAAGATAGAGACGGCATCGAAGGAGGAGCTGAACAAGATACAAAAAAATCATTTTTTGAAGTGCTTCGAAGATTGGAAACAATGTTGGCACAAGTGTATAATATCCCAGGGGGATTACTTTGAAGGGGACAAAATAGATATTCACAAATAAATAAATAATTTTTGAAAATACACAAAATTCGCAATACTTTTTGAACACACTATTGTGTAATAAACTCTGGAGCATCACTGTTGTATACTTTGGGACTATAACTACTAATTATAACTTCATTCACAATTTCACAAACCATGTTTCGAGATTAGTCAGTTCTTGATTCAAGGAGCTGTCAAATTATGTCTTGGTTTTATAAGTTCTTGGAGTCCAAAAACCCGTTTTTGAAATTTTCCCGGTTCTCAGGAAGATTCCCGGCTTATTCCCGGTTTCCTAGTCCGGTGGCCACCCTATGCAGCAATTATTCTACTGTAGTAATACAACCTATATTGTTTTGATCTTTATAAAATTTTGGACTAGACATCCTTATATTATACATTCAGAAGTTGCGATTGGGTGATTCTAATAGTTTTTATTGTTCAACTTTTAACTTTCAGATTTTATTTTATTCTGTATGGAAAAAAACAATACTTTAATAGGTAGTAGTTATATTGTAACAAAACAAGGGCTATGTAAAACAGAATAATACACAAATATATTAAAGTTTAACCCCTTAACCCTGTAACTGGCGTTAAGCGATTATCAATGCATTAACTAAATTTTCAAATGGCAATGTTATTTTCAATGCATTAACTATGTTGCAATATGATCTCTCACAGCAAGTCTATTTTTTTTTATTTTAACTAAAACATACTACATAAATTTAAAGATATTGATCTAAGGTTTCATATTATACCACAAAACATTGTATAGTTACGAATTTTTCATTAGAACATTTTAAAATTGGATATTCACATTTCTGATTGCAATTTATTCTAGTAATTTCTGGACACGCTAAATTACTGCAAGTTTGTCAAAAATCCCTGTCAAGAGTTTAAGTTCTACACAATCCTGATTGTCTTTAATAAAAAGAATGTATTTTTAGCTTTCAGAAACACCGTTTCAACAGTTTGTAAGCTAATAAATATTCATACAATGATTGTTTGAAAAACTTGTTTTGTAAAATCCCAAAATGCCTAATGCATCAAAAATAGCTTAATTACATTTTATTATATCTTTTTACTTTATCGTTATCTGGAAGTAGTGAAAATCATATCAAAACAAAGAAGAATTGCTCTAAGCAACAGTATCATCATTGAAGACAATGAACTAGTATTTTATTTTTGTTCTGTTGCACACACAATCACTGACTCAGCCAGTAGATAAGAATTGTGTCTTCTGGTTGCCATGATGATTTCTCAGTTGTTTTAACACCATTGTCAATACGAGTTATTTATCTGTATCTTTTAGACTTTCTATTGTTTAGAGTGTATAAATAAACATTTGTGTAGTGTTTTATAAATTAGAGAAGTAAAACATGTAGAAGGGTTTACTGAAATAATAGGATTTTTGAGAAACTGTAGCTTGGCCCATGGTCATATAGATTAAATATTTTTTTTGTTGGATTAATAATTGACTGTACATTCCAAAATAAGTGTTAATTTGAATAGTAGTAGTAAGTATGTATGTGATATTGAATCAGAAGACAATGTTAGTTTGGTAGATATGGATGAAGTCTTATCTAACTCGTATGGACCATTGCCTAAGGTAATAGTTGTGCCTGATCCTAATGACGGAAAAAAGTAGATATGAAAATATATTGTTGTACATTTTTGTAAACTTTTATTTCTATGTACTTAATATAAATAATTAGGATGAAAACAAACAAAACTGTTATCTACAAAACTTTAGTAAAATTTATTTTTAATGTTGCTATAGAAAAAATCCTATATAACAACTTGTATTAATATAATTTTTCTTCTATACATATTTACCTATTAGAAAAATAAAAAAATTCATCCATAGAATCCAAACTATCATAATTATATACAAAGTAGTGCAATACAAGATTTTTGCTGATGTAGTTTATATATATATATATATATATATATATATATATATATATATATATATATATATAGTATATCTAACTCACAAATTATAAAAAATTGAATGAAAGAAATATGGTGCAGCTTTTGAAACTGTCATAATTATATACATTGTAATGCAGCACCATATTTCTTTCATTCCAAATATTAATATAAATATGGTGCTGCATTACATTGTATATAATTATGACAGTTTCAAAAGCTGCACCATATTTCTTTCATTCAATTTTTTTTTTAATTTGTGAGTTAGATATACTACAAAACTTTTGTACATTTTATATTTAATCAAGTAAATTTCACATTGCCTATGAGGGCGCAGTACATAGAAAAAAAATTATTCAATGTTTCCTTTTTTTGTTAACTATATTTATTTATAAAGACACTGATATTTTTATATATGTTGAAATAGATGAGCAGTAAAAGTCCCCCTACAGAATCACGGACAAGTGCTGCAAATTTTGGGCAAATTGACGGTCAGTTCCAGGGTTAACCGCTATGTAATATCCAATTGTCTCGTTATAAACATTAACTGGACAAACAATAATAAGCTGTGCAGTTGAGCCATACGTAGAACATTTAAGATTGCCAATACCATTCTTGGTCACTTCCTCCTCTTTGGGTTTAGCGTCATCGCCAGCCACCACCTCGAATGTTAGACCTTCCGGGAACTCCTCTCTGCACAACAAACACAAAACAATAATCACTGATGGAAGCAATCACTTTCTTAGATTTAATAAACCTCCTTACTAAATCCTGATACCTGAAATTGGCAAGCAAACAGATTATCAAATTTAAAGACGTGTGGGTGTTTAATGAAAGCATCGTGTAGCTCTTTTTATGCTGACTGCAGATCTATTATTTAGCTTTTAACAATATTGAATATTGTAATGCAGGGGCTAGAAATTGAATGCTTGGTCAGAATTGGTATATGGCGATTTCTATGTTGTTAAAGACGTGTGTGTGTTTAATGAAAGCATCGTGTAGCTCTTTTTATGCTGACTGCAGATCTATTATTTAGCTTTTAACAATATTGAATATTGTAATGCAGGGGCTAGAAATTGAATGCTTGGTCAGAATTAGTATATGGCGATTTCCATGTTGTTAAAGACGTGTGTGTTTAATGAAAGCATTGTGTAGCTCTTTTTATGCTGACTACAGATCTATTATTTAGCTTTTAACAATATTGAATATTGTAATGCAGGGGCTAGAAATTGAATGCTTGGTCAGAATTGGTATATGGCGATTTCCATGTTACATTTTGTACTTCAAATAAAATAAAATTTCAGGTAATGAGTTTCAATTTAAAAAACTATATGCTACATTATTATGTGTTAAGTGCAGCAAATGCCTTTGTAACGTTGGAGTACTTTACCTTGTTTGAATCGCCCAGAGCCTCAGCTGTGACAACAGCCCAGAGCACAATCACAGGGCTGAACTTGACAGTTGTGGTGCTCTGCTCTTATATCCTTGAGACCATCACTACAACACCACAACCTGAGGACTTTCTGCAACACTCACTCTACTCAGCCCAGAGCACACTCACAGGGCTGAACTGCCTGACCTTGACAGTTGTGGTGCTCTGCTCTTATATCCTTGAGACCATCACTACAACACCACAACCTGAGGACTCCTGCAACACTCACTCTACTCAGCCCAGAGCACACTCACGGGGCTGAACTGCCTGACCTTGACAGTTGTGGTGCTCTGCTCTTATATCCTTGAGACCATCACTACAACACCACAACCTGAGGACTCCTGCAACACTCACTCTACTCAGCCCAGAGCACACTCACGGGGCTGAACTGCCTGACCTTGACAGTTGTGGTGCTCTACTCTTATATCCTTGAGACCATCACTACAACACCACAACCTGAGGACTTTCTGCAACACTCACTCTACTCAGCCCAGAGCACATTCACAGGGCTGAACTGCCTGACCTTGACAGTTGTGGTGCTCTACTCTTATATCCTTGAGACCATCACTACAACACCACAACCTGAGGACTTTCTGCAACACTCACTCTACTCAGCCCAGAGCACACTCACGGGGCTGAACTGCCTGACCTTGACAGTTGTGGTGCTCTACTCTTATATCCTTGAGACCATCACTACAACACCACAACCTGAGGACTTTCTGCAACACTCACTCTACTCAGCCCAGAGCACACTCACGGGGCTGAACTGCCTGACCTTGACAGTTGTGGTGCTCTACTCTTATATCCTTGAGACCATCACTACAACACCACAACCTGAGGACTTTCTGCAACACTCACTCTACTCAGCCCAGAGCACACTCACGGGGCTGAACTGCCTGACCTTGACAGTTGTGGTGCTCTGCTCTTATATCCTTGAGACCATCACTACAACACCACAACCTGAGGACTCCTGCAACACTCACTCTACTCAGCCCAGAGCACACTCACGGGGCTGAACTGCCTGACCTTGACAGTTGTGGTGCTCTACTCTTATATCCTTGAGACCATCACTACAACACCACAACCTGAGGACTCCTGCAACACTCACTCTACTCAGCCCAGAGCACACTCACGGGGCTGAACTGCCTGACCTTGACAGTTGTGGTGCTCTGCTCTTATATCCTTGAGACCATCACTACAACACCACAACCTGAGGACTTTCTGCAACACTCACTCTACTCAGCCCAGAGCACATTCACAGGGCTGAACTGCCTGACCTTGACAGTTGTGGTGCTCTACTCTTATATCCTTGAGACCATCACTACAACACCACAACCTGAGGACTCCTGCAACACTCACTCTACTCAGCCCAGAGCACACTCACGGGGCTGAACTGCCTGACCTTGACAGTTGTGGTGCTCTGCTCTTATATCCTTGAGACCATCACTACAACACCACGACCTGAGGACTCCTGCAACACTCACTCTACTCAGCCCAGAGCACATTCACGGGGCTGAACTGCCTGACCTTGACAGTTGTGGTGCTCTGCTCTTATATCCTTGAGACCATCACTACAACACCACAACCTGAGGAATTTCTGCAACACTCACTCTACTCAGCCCAGAGCACATTCACAGGGCTGAACTGCCTGACCTTGACAGTTGTGGTGCTCTACTCTTATATCCTTGAGACCATCACTACAACACCACAACCTGAGGACTCCTGCAACACTCACTCTACTCAGCCCAGAGCACACTCACGGGGCTGAACTGCCTGACCTTGACAGTTGTGGTGCTCTGCTCTTATATCCTTGAGACCATCACTACAACACCACGACCTGAGGACTCCTGCAACACTCACTCTACTCAGCCCAGAGCACACTCACAGGGCTGAACTGCCTGACCTTGACAGTTGTGGTGCTCTACTCTTATATCCTTGAGACCATCACTACAACACCACAACCTGAGGACTCCTGCAACACTCACTCTACTCAGCCCAGAGCACACTCACGGGGCTGAACTGCCTGACCTTGACAGTTGTGGTGCTCTGCTCTTATATCCTTGAGACCATCACTACAACACCACGACCTGAGGACTCCTGCAACACTCACTCTACTCAGCCCAGAGCACACTCACAGGGCTGAAACTGCCTGACCTTGACAGTTGTGGTGCTCTACTCTTATATCCTTGAGACCATCACTACAACACCACAACCTGAGGACTCCTGCAACACTCACTCTACTCAGCCCAGAGCACACTCACAGGGCTGAACTGCCTGACCTTGACAGTTGTGGTGCTCTACTCTTATATCCTTGAGACCATCACTACAACACCACAACCTGAGGACTCCTGCAACACTCACTCTACTCAGCCCAGAGCACACTCACGGGGCTGAACTGCCTGACCTTGACAGTTGTGGTGCTCTACTCTTATATCCTTGAGACCATCACTACAACACCACAACCTGAGGACTCCTGCAACACTCACTCTACTCAGCCCAGAGCACACTCACGGGGCTGAACTGCCTGACCTTGACAGTTGTGGTGCTCTACTCTTATATCCTTGAGACCATCACTACAACACCACAACCTGAGGACTTTCTGCAACACTCACTCTACTCAGCCCAGAGCACACTCACGGGGCTGAACTGCCTGACCTTGACAGTTGTGGTGCTCTGCTCTTATATCCTTGAGACCATCACTACAACACCACAACCTGAGGACTCCTGCAACACTCACTCTACTCAGCCCAGAGCACACTCACAGGGCTGAACTGCCTGACCTTGACAGTTGTGGTGCTCTGCTCTTATATCCTTGAGACCATCACTACAACACCACAACCTGAGGACTCCTGCAACACTCACTCTACTCCCTGAAGGATTCGCTGTACTGTAATAAATGCATCACCATTATTCTCCTCTTGCCTGTCTTGTTTTATCAGAAAATTAAATCTAGTTTATATTAAATTTGTACTGTGTTTAATCATGTTGCAATAATATGACTCTATTACTTTTCTTTAAGAAAATGTGAATAAAGAATTGATTGATTGATCACTCAGTACAGAGAAGTAGTGAGTGTTAACCTCACTTAACCCTATGAGTGCCGGGCTTATTTTGATGTTGCATACGAAAAGTGCCAGGCCTCTATACTATTGGTTATGCAAGAAATGCCAGGGCATATTTGTCAAAAATGTAGAAGTTTAGGAAAACATTTACAGCTCTCTTATTTATGTGAGCTCTAACAGATCTTTGTGAAACTTTTTTCAAACAGTTCATAAAACACTATATTTGAACATTCAAACACAAAATATAAGTCATGCATTACAAAATATATATTTTTTTAGTATATGTAAATATACTTACATGATTTTTTCTTTTTTTCTAAGTTTAAGGTAGATATCAATTACAAAAATATCTGTAGGCTAATTTTCATTTGTTTTTAGTGATTCTCCTATGGTTGTGCACACACTGTCCAAGTTTTATTACATTTCATCCACAAATAACATATTTACATCACTTTAAAAAAAAATACGATACAGTACTTTTTCAAAAGCTTTTGTTTCTATGACGTAACAATTAAATTCAAGCTTCCAGTTGCATAACAACTTAAATAATATGTTTTTTTATCAAACAAAAAAGAAGCAATTCACTTTTTACAGAATAAAATAATTACATATATACAAAATGTCCGTTTGGGCATGTACCTAACAAGTATGTTTCGGGAAGCAGGATGTGTGGGTACTTTGGGATTATACCGACCACACCAGTATGAAGAACACAAAAATATAAATTTATAGAAAGAAACATGATAGAACGAAAAAACAACTATTTAATTACAAAATTACAAACTTACAACGATTATCAATTGTTAATGGGGTCAGATTCCGTTATATGCCCCAACGCTTAATCTTTTTTCAATGAACTTAGAACGTTATAAAACGATGTAGTTGAGTAACAGAACTAACATTCCATCAATCAAGAAGCATTTCCAGGTAATGTGATCGGTATTGTTGTCGCTGTTATCTTATCTTTCTTGAGAATCCCGATTACGGCAGGCCTGCGGCATCACATGATTATTTAAGTTTCATGCACGGTACATAATTGCCTTTCCATTACAATTCAATTTATATTTCTGATCAGCCCCTCTAAAATTTGATATTTTACTGATAGGTACTATCTCGAGGGATGTTTTTCTTTCGTTGACAACAGCGCGGGCTTTGGCAGCACCTTCGGCCGGAGGCACTCGCATTTTGGGTGGCGGAGTGTGATCAAGAATAAAAACAAGTTTTGTGTGTTTTTTTTCAATGAAGAGATTAGTTTTTGTTTGGTAATGTTTGTTTTTGTTGAATTTTTGTGTTTGGAGGAATGTAGGGGTAAAAGACGGAAGTACAACAAAGCGACGCACCAGCTGAACGGGCGGCGAGACTACAATCACGTTATCTACTAGACCGCTCGACTTTGACCTCTGTCTGAGGATGGGGAGGGGTTTGCGATAAGACAATTCTTGTTTTATATTGACGAAATATTGTTCTAAGCTAATCTAGTAATCAGTAGAAGCAAAATGTCAAATAACGATTCATGTCTGGGTGTGGTCGGTATAATCCCAAAGTACCAATGTGTGTACTGCCCTTTTACACTTTCAGCAGATATAAGAAGATCTTTTCCTTGAAAACATTAATCTGTCGACACTATGCGTACATGTATACGCTATAACATTTTTAAAATTTAAGACAATGAAATACAGAATATTACGATATAAGTATCAATAGTGGTAAATATCATTTTAAAACAAACAAAAATCAAATTGCGGACGGCGGATGACTCGGCCGTTGGCACTTAAAGGGTTAATATAGCTCGATAGTTATAGTATAGCTTAACACATTGACTGTGACAGATGTTGCATACAAGCTGGTTATTAATAGTAGCGATTCGAAATCGAACCATGAATCTTAAATCCACTGAATCTTCAACAAAAGATTCAGATTTGAGAATCGATCACCACGATTCAACTTTCGAATCTGCGGAGATCTGATTTACTTTGGGCTGATTGCCAGTAGACAAATTACTAATCGCTTAAAATGTTTTTGCTGTACTTTGTGTTTTAAAAATCATGAATAGATCACATAATTGACACATTAGTGTACCTTTGTAAATAGTATTGTGCTTGAATCTAGTATTTTTATATGTATTCCTATATCAACATTACGCAGTGACTTTCTACATGATAACCTGAATAGAGGTAACCTAAATAACAAATTATTATTATTCTATAAATTATATTTCACTTACTGATTTGTTTTATGTTTACCTTTGTATAATGCCAAGGATCTGTTGCGTGGATGTCTATTACCCGAAGGGAAGTAAGCAGACGACAGCTAATTTTGTTTACTTTACAATTTTTGTAGTTGTGTAACTATTTCCTCCTTAAACTTTATTACGTTTAAATTTGTTCTAACATTTCAAGTTTAAAATACTTTATACAAGTGATAAAATATATGTACATATTTTTCTAGACTAAAAGTGTATATTCTGGAAGCCTATATTATATCCATAAAATTAAAGCAACAGGTAAGAAAAATGGCTCAATTCTTAAAATATAGCTATTTCTTTGAAACTGTACGAACCCCTGTAGTTTAACACACTGACTGAGAGATGCCAAGTACACACGGTACTCAAGTACGCTCAGTACAGAGCCGCAGTACATCTAAGATCAGATTAGATACAGGTACAGTTGTAAACACTTGAAGTAATGCATGAATTTTAACTAATAATAAAGTCTGTTGTAGATCACTACTTAAAAATACATTAACAAACTGTGAACTAGTGTTCTAAATTAATTATGTTTCAAGAACTTTATTCACAACAAATTCCAACCCATTAGTCTTTTAATATCATTTAATTCTTGTAATTAATATTACTAGGATTAAGAACAAAATTTAATAACACACAGCCATTACATGGAAAATTCCAATTTAGGAGGGATATTAAAGTTTTATTAACTAAAAGCATGAAATGGTGCCATTGTGTGACAATAATCTGTAACTTACTTGTGCGAGACGACAACAACCAGTTCATAGTTCTGCAGGAAATCATCAACCATCATCACAGTTTGGTCTGACACTCCAACTTCCTGCAGCAGTGAAACTATGGTTATACGAGTTGGAAGGAACACAAGGGGTCGCTTGGGGTTGGGGGTTTGTTGGACACAAGGATAAATTATGTTCATAAAAATAAAATACTCTAAAAGATTCTGCTGTTAAAAATGTACTACACGTTTAATAGAGGTAACCAGAAAAATAAAATGAGCCAAAGACTCAAACTAAACTTTAGACTTGTTAAAAATACTACATTTAACTTTTAATATAATTGTGACAGACAAACTTTCATATTTTCTTTTTAAATAAGTTACAATTGATTTTTACAGGAAAATAATTCAACATTTCTGTTAAGCCCATTCATTATTTCTCTTTACAAGTCTAATGTCTGGGCTATGAATAATTGAGGTCTATTATAAACGTACAAGTTTCACTTTACACCTAATCACCAATAAATGTTAAATACCTTTAATGACTGAAGTTAAGTAATGTTATTGTTACAAAATTAATAGATGTAATTTTACAATTTTTTTACTGTGCAAAAATTCAATTAAAAGAAACATACTAGACATTTTTCTCACCGCCAGTGTTTTGTTGTTATTATGATCAGTCTCCCCTTCCTCACTGGAAATGATGATAGATCCCGTCCCATCATCTAATCTGACATCTGGGGCAACCATGTTCAGTGCCTTCTTGAGCACAGCCTCCTCTAGTTCCTTCACTGTCATCTTCTGCGTGTCCACTGCCAGCGCCACCTGTATCACAAAACCCAGATTATAGAATGGAAGCAGAAGTGTTCTTTTCCATCTCACAGGTTCAAGGAATGTCATCAGTACAATTATTGTAACGCTATATGTGTGCTTCATGTTAATTTTTAGCAATAGGTTTTACTCACATATCTTCAAATTGTTGAAACCATTTTACTGCCTAAAAATACCCTCAGTATCAATGTCTTTTTCTTTGTTTAAACTTTGTTACTGACGATGGAAGGTTTGAAAGGATAACAGGATTTCGGACATTTGCCATCGTTATAAGTTACAAAAAAGTACAAACACTACTTTTTGAAGATGAAATCCTCGAGCTAGATTTCATTCCACGAAATGAAGTGTTATACTTTTTTGTATTACATAACGAAGACAAATGTCAAAAATCCTCTTATCCTTTCAATTCTTTTTCCCTTGAAGAAACTGGAAAAACGTCTTTATGAAAAGAAATGTTTCAAAAACGAATTAAAAAATAAGTCATTTTAAAATTAGTAATTTGGGGGAAGAAGGTATTTGACAAAATTATCAAACAGCATAACATAAAAAAGTGAAATGTGAATAGAACAAGTGCGACAGACTTGGCAGAATCTATATTGAAAAAGATGTATGTTTAAGTGAGGTTGGTTTCAAACACCTTAAAGTAAATCAGGTATGTAATAGTGGGATCAACTTTTGTACTTGCAATTATTCTCCAACTAAGCTCAGCCAAGATGAGTTGGAAATTTAAGTGGGGAACAGATAAGTATTTGTCATCAAACTAGAGTGCGGAACGGGTTAGTTGTTGTCATCAAATTAGAGTGGGGAACAGGTAAGTATTTGTCATCAAACTAGAGTGCGGAACGGGTTAGTTGTTGTCATCAAATTAGAGTGGGGAACAGGTAAGTATTTGTCATCAAACTAGAGTGCGGAACGGGTTAGTTGTTGTCATCAAATTAGAGTGGGGAACAGGTAAGTATTTGTCATCAAACTAGAGTGCGGAACGGGTTAGTTGTTGTCATCAAATTAGAGTGGGGAACGGGTTAGTTATTGTCATCAAATTAGTGTGGGAAACGGGTTAGTTAAATGAAGCTAACTACCTAGGAATCATCATTGACAACAATCTAACCTGGACTCCACATGTAGACCAACTCTGCAGAAAGCTCAGCAGTTGCCTATGTGTATTAAAAAGAATAACAAAAATGAGCAATCTGGACACAGCAAAAACTGCTTATTTCTCACTCTTTGAAGCACATCTAAGATATGGATTAGTGGTATGGGGAAACTCTTCCATCGGGAATCTCCAACGGGTACTAATACTTCAAAAAAAAGTTGTGAGAAGATTGGCAGGATTAGACCCAAAGGCTACTTGCCGGCAAGCTTTTCAAAATCTTAAAATTTGGACTGTGATATCTCTGTTTGTGACAGAAGTGATCTGCTATGCTGTCTCACAGAACATTACAAGGCTGGGAGAAATGCACCATTACAACACTCGGAACGCCATGAACGATGCTCTGCCAATTCATCACCTTGCTTTGTACAAGAGGAAGCCAAGCTATGCAGGATCTAAACTCTTCAATATTCTTCCAGACCATCTGAAAATAAACAGTGGCAGAAATGCTTCAAAAAGAAACTCCATTTGAATGGTTTCTACAGAGGACATTTTACTCCCTTGAAGAATTTATAAACTGGAGGAACCATTAATCATAGTGCTTAAAATGGTTTATCCACTGTTTTCTACATTGCTGACTAATATTCTAAATTATTACCTTTACCTACTTGACGCCAATTCTGTAACTCTATGTACATGAATAAAGAAACTGTCTATTGTTTAGTTATTGTCATCAAATTGAGTGGGGAACGGGTTAGTTATTGTCATCAAATTGAGTGGGGAACGGGTTAGTTATTCAAGATTCAAGATATTTTATTGTCATTAAGCACAATACATATTATGCAATAGACAAAGTCAACATATTATATAGCCTACTTTAATCTAGGCACAGTTATAGGACAAAATACAGTATTGCCGGCTAGAACTAAATAACAATAATATAAATGTGAATAAAAACAATAAAATTACAATTAAATAATTTTAAAATCTATACAATATGTGCTAACAATCCTAATCTTAAATTAACAATGGATTAAAAACTTAATGAGCTAATATCACAGGCTAGGTAATCTTCAACAGTGTAAAAAGCTTTATTTTTCAGCCACTTTGCAATGGTAACTTTAAAATTATTAAGTGTAACATTCCATGCTTTCTCTGGTAATTTATTAAATAATTTTATACTGAAAAATATCTGGCTGTTTTTGGTCTTTTCGAGTCTGACTGGGGGTAGATCGAGTAAATACCTTTTCCTTGTGCAGTGTGTATGAACATCTTGTCTATTTATGAAATTATTCAAATTTTCTTTTACATCAAGTAATGAGCAGTAGATGTATAAACTTGGCAAGGTCATAATTTGAAGTTCTTTGAAAAAAGGTGAACAAGATTCTTGTTTAGAAACATTTTTTAAAATCCTTATAGCTTTTTTTTGCCATAAAAATATTTTTTTGGCACTGGAACTGTTTCCCCAAAGAGTCACACCATACCTCAAGTGTGAGTGGAAAAATGCATAATAAGCAGTTATCAACATCTCTTGAGTAACAGTATTCCTTAGTTTACATAATAGGTATATAACTCTAGATAGTTTAGTACATAAATAATTAACATGATGTTGCCAGCTTAATTTACTATCTAGGATAACACCCAATAACTTAACAGAATCATTACTGTATTTAGTATTATTGTGTAGAGATAATGTTAAATATACAGTTTTATTATGATTCACTGCCAACCCATTTGCTTTAAACCATTCTAGAGCTAATTTAAATGAACGTTCTTGATCAGATTTTAAGATTTGTGAGTCTTTATTACAGTTTAAAAGAGTAGTATCATCCACGTACAAAACAGAATTACAAGGTAGGCTAGATGAAAAATTATTGATTGCAACAATAAACAGAAAAGGTCCCAAAACAGAGCCTTGCGGAACTCCCAATTTCACTGTTCTGAAATTGGACTTGTTCTCCCCCTGGACAACCATCTGTTTCCTGTCAGATAAATAATATTGTCATCAAACTAGACAGGGAAACAGGTTAGTTATTGTCATCAAACTATAGTGGGGAACGGGTTAGTTATTGTCATCAAATTAGACGTCAAAAGTAACAAAAATGTCACAAATCCGCAACTGTCTATAAATTTTCTGTTCTAAAATCAGTTTATCAATAAAATTAAGTATGCAGTCAGACAATGGACGCTGCATACTTGTGGACAAGGCTATACTTACTGTAGGTTTTGGCGAGCAGACATAACACTTGGGATTGGGTGGCTCCAGATGTTTCTCCGGTACAATGATAAGTCCCCTGGGGTTTGGCCTGAGCCGAACGTAGACGGACTGGCACTTCTCCAACTGATCCTGCAGGACATTGAGAGCGTGGAGTACCACCATGCCGGCAACAATCGCATTGGTGGTGGCGATTGCTGGAATAATGTTACCTGCCATTGCTGTAACAAACAGTTTCTTATTCTTAGCTCAGTACAGTATTGTCAATAAGAAAGCAGTTAATGATTTATTTTTAAAGATCTACAGGGCATAAACATTTTTGGTTCAGTAAAATCTATCATTGATACCATAGTAGCAAAAAATGTTAACACAAAAAGTATGACACTTTCAACAATGCCACTTTCACTTTCATTTTCACAAGCCTGCCTCCGCTTGCAGCACGAGTTAGTCAGCCTACTGTCACTGATACACTCATCATGCTTCAATAGACAATTTCTTTATTTACAAATCATCAAGAAATGAAATGATGTCAAATATTACATGGTTAGTTATTAAGAGTATTACTCTTCTCTTTTCCAGTTCAGAAACTCATCCATGGTGTAGAATGGACGACTAGAGAGCCATTTGGTCAGTGATGTCTTCAGTCTCTGTCCTTGTAGCATTTTTATATCTTCAGGAAGATGGTTGAAGATTTTTCTGCCTATGTAGGATGGTTTCCTTTCAAATAGTGCAGTGTGATGTAGTGGCAAGTGAAAATTTGAAGCATGGCGGGTGTTATAGGTATGGAAGTCATGGCATCGTTCCAATCGCTCTTTGTCAACATGGACTATGACTTCTCTGATGTATAGGCTGATAACTGTTATGATTCCCTGGTGAGGAAAGGCATCTCTGCAGCTTTCCCTTGGGCCAAGGCCAGACATGATCCTGACTGCTCTTTTCTGTAGTAGTAGTAATCTATTTAAGTTTCCTGCAGTTGTGCCTCCCCAAACTGCAAGGCCGTACCTTAAGTGTGATTTGAATAACGAACAATAGGCAATTTTTGTAGTTCCTACATCACTGGCATGCTTTACTCATTTTAAAACATATAGGCATGAATTCAGCTTTTTGGAGAGTATGTCAATGATTGTTCCATGATAAATTGCTGTCAATAATCTTTCCGAGGAATTTTGTCTCACTTTCCATTGATACGTCAGGCAGTCCTGGAACTTCTTCTTGTCTCCTTCCAAAAGCTAATTGTTTGGTTTTTTCAGTGTTGACTACTAGATCGTTTTCGTGACAATATTGATAGGCCATGTTTAATGCAGTGTAGGAGTTAATAGCTAAGTTATTTGCAGAGGATTCAGACACTAGAAGTGTTGTGTCATCGGCATACATCACTGGAGCACATTACACGCCTAAGTATTGCGGCATGTCATTTGTCATGAGAATAAACAGAACCAATCCTAACACTGAGCCCTGAGGTACGCCACATTTAACAGGCAGAGGCTCTGATGTTATTGTTTGTGAGAACCTTTTTTGTGTATATTGAATATCTACTGTCTGGCTTCTTCCCTCTAAATAGCTCTTAAACCATTCTTTGGCATGTCCTTTAACTCCAAGTTTTTCAAGTTTGTAAAGGATCAGGTCATGCCCTAGGCAGTCAAAAGCTTTGCTGAAGTTGAGCATAATGCCAGTGACCATATTTCTTCCTTCCAAGTAATCAATAATGAATTCTGAAAGTTTGATAATGGCCGATGTTGTAGACCTTCCTTTAATAAAGCCATGTTGATTACCTGTTAGAAGGTTGTGTAGTTCACAGTGATCCATTAGTCTTTTCAAAACTACTTTCTCAATAACTTTGGAGCAGGTTAGGATCAGAGATATTGGCCTATAGTTCTCTGTGTGGCTTCCGCTTTTAAGCTTTGGATATACCTTACTACGTTTGAGGGCTGATGGAAAGTGTCCTTGAGCAAGGGATAAGTTTGTTATTTTGACTAGAGGCAGAGTCAATGCTTTACTGCAGTGTTTCAACATTTTTGCTGAGATTTCATCTAACCCTGCTGATATTTACCAGAAACCAATTTACAGTCTGATATACATACCGGTGAACTGTTCCCCGACACTTACAACGTTTTTAGAAAAGATAGAAATTTGGATGTTACTGGGATGTCAAGTGGAGGGGGTGTTTTAATAGCAGTAAAAGCTAATTTCATTTGTAAAAGAATTTATAGCCTTGAAGTCGACTTACCAGACTGTGAAAATATATGGATAAAGTTGTCAAGTATTGCAGGAAAATCAATATATTTATGTGTTGTTTATATAAGGCCTAGAGCGTCTGTACTAACATACCAAACTTTTTATGATAGATTACAGAATAACAATATCATTAATAATTCGTGTGTAAAAATATTAGGAGATTTTAATTTACCGATATTTGGAAGACATTATAACTTAACAATGGGGGATAGATTATGTAGAGAACTATTAATATTTCTAAATACTCATAATTTACAATTGAAAAATAACATTTTGAACTTTCAAAATAAAACCTTAGATTTAGTTATTTCAAACATAGAGAATACCGAGGTGAGTCGGTGTTTGGACCCGCTGGTGGTGGAGGATCCTTATCATCCTGCGATAGAGGTGGAGTATGTTATCGCGGTACAACAAACGTGTGGGTCAAGGTCGATTGACGAGCCAGGCTATTGTTATCGCCGGGCAGATTTCCTTGAGTTGTATCGTGGTTTGGCAACAATTGACTGGTCTCAGTTGTATCTGTTATATGATGTTAATGTTGCTCTAGATTATTTTTACAAAGAAGTATATAAGGTTATTAATAACACTTGTCCTCGTAAAAAATCAAAAGTGTGTAAGTTTCCTGTTTGGTTTACTAAGGAAATTATTTTAGATCTAAAATTAAAAGAAAAGTTTCGAAAAAAGTATAAACGCTCTGGTAGGCAGGATTATTATGTTAGATTTTCAAATTTAAGGTCAAAAATTAAAAAAGATATTAAAGTTGCCTACGAAAATTTCGCTATAGAGGCTGAAAATAACATAGTTGCGGACAATAAACAATTTTGGAAGTTTGTAAACAATAAAAAATCGGCAAGAAAAAATTTGCTAGTAATGGAGTATAATGGTTTGCAACTTGATAATGGTAATTTGATATCTAATGGCTTTAAAGATTATTTTAGTTCTGTTTATAATAAATATACAGTAGAGCCTACAGTAGAGTTGGCAATGGAAGGGGCGACCATGGTGGGTGCGGGCCATTTAGCTCTGGACCGGGTTACAGAGCAAGATGTCACTTTAGCTATTGAAAAGTTGAAATCTAAGAGCACTGCGGGTCCTGATCTGTTGCCTCAGTATATATTTAAAGGGTGTGCAGATGTTTTTACTCAACCACTGATTTATTTATACAATTTAGTTTTGAAATCTAATACATTTCCTGATCAATGGAAGTTGACAAAAATAACTCCAATTTTTAAGAGCGGGAAGGAATCACAGATTGTGAACCACCGACCAGTAGCAGTGTTATCGGCACCAGCTAAGATATTTGAAAGTATAGTTCACAAATATTTGTATAACTATTTTAAATCAATATTATCACCTGGTCAACATGGGTTTTTGCCTGGCCGCTCTATTAACACTAACTTATTAAATTTTACAAACTATGTCTCTTCACGGTTGGACTCATCGGTTCAGACTGATGCAATATATCTTGACCTGGCTAAGGCTTTTGATAAGGTGGATCATTTGATTTTATTAAAAAAATTGCATTTTTATGGTTTATCGAATAATCTAATTAAGTTTTTTCATACCTATTTAATAAATCGAAAACAGTTTGTCTATTATAAAGGTTATTTGTCTTCCACTTTTCTAGTACAATCTGGGGTACCACAAGGGTCAAATTTAGGCCCATGTTTATTTACAATAATGATCAATGATCTGTGTGACTTTGTAAAATCTGTAAATGCTCTGTTATTTGCGGACGATTTGAAACTGTTTTATCATATATCCTCAGTAAATGATACGGAAATATTACAATCTGACCTAGATAATGTTAATAACTGGAGCGTTCTTAATAAATTGAGATTTAATGTCTCTAAATGTCATGTGATGTCATTTACCAGGTCAAAAAACTGTATAATAAAAAATTATAACTTAAATGGCGAAGTAATTGCAAGAGTTGATTCAATAAAAGATTTAGGTGTTGTAATTAGTAGTGATTTATCATTTTCCAGTCACATAGAAAATTGTGTCAATTCAGCTAGTCGTATGTTGGGGTTTATAATAAGACAGGGGGTCAATTTTAAAAACATCAGGTCTTTTATCACATTGTACACATCTTTAGTCAGGTCAAGACTTGAGAACGCCGTCATTGTATGGAATCCAATGCATTTAATTCACGAAGAACTGATTGAACAAGTTCAAAAAAGATTTTTGAGATATTTATATTATAAATGCTTTAATATATATACATATTTAGTGCCATACATTGAGTTATTAGAAATGTTTGGGCTGGAGAGTCTGAGTCGGAGGAGACGGGTCCTGGCGCAGGTGTATCTCTGGGGCCTGGTCCGGGGTCGGGTGGACGACGCGAACTGTTTGGGGAGTCCTCAGTTATCGAGTGCCAAACTTCAACAGCAGGAACAAATGTTTGTTTCATTTGCCCTATTCACGCACTGCGACGCGTGCATTCTTTCCTCTGTTGAGGATGATGAGGTCTTATAATACAATACTCTTGGGTGGGTCCGACATTGACATTCACCATGACAGCTTGAATGTTTTCAAAAAAAAGATTAAGCCATTGTTGTCATGAGATCCGTAGGTCAACGTTCTCCATAGGTTTCTCCCCGGGCTGTTTTGTTCTCTATGTGGGTTGGTGTTTAGTTATTTATTTATTACTATTATATTATATTTATTGCATTGTTATTATATTATATTTATTGCATTGTTATTACATTATATTTATTACATTGTTATTATATTATATTTATTGCACTGTTATTATATTATATTTATTACATTGTTATTATAGTATATTTATGATATTACACTAGTTACTGTAAGAAAAGTAAAGTAAAGCCAAACGTGAAGAATTGTGCTATGGACTGAGCTATAACTCAAACCACTGATGTCTGTTTTGTAATTTTTCTTGAACTGCTATAATGTTATTAGGGTAAATCCTGTTTTATAGCATGTAAATAAAATAAAATAAAATAAAAATAAATAAAATCTATTGATGAGATGGATGTGGGGATGACTCACATTGGGGGTAGCGGTAGTCTCGAGATGCTGTGGACGCTCAAGGTGTTGTTTAACATCTGATTGTTCCTATCTGATTTCAAGTCATCAATATTAATGTTTCCCATAACTATAAGTGGGTGGTTTTCTGCTTTCATGTCCTCGATTGTTGTAGAAAGTAGACTTAGTGCTTCCTCAAGTTGTCCTCCAGGAATTCTGTAGACACCAAGAATGTACAACTGCCTTTTCCTTGAGGTTAATTTGATCATTCCCATCTCACATATTAGTTCTTGGTTGTTTTCTATGTTTAGAGGCTGTACCGATGTTTCCAGTTCATCTCTGACAAAAATGGTGACTCCTCCTTTTTTGTGGGTTTTACAACTGAAATACATTATTAAACAGTAATTTGGTACTCTAGTATTTTCTATTTCATCCTTTCTTAATCCATGTTCACTGAGGATGATAATGTCTGGATTTATTCCCTCAAGGAGGTGATTTAGCCTGTCTGTTTTGTTTCTCATTTCCTGCATGTTTTGGTGTAGGACAGAAATTTTATTTGGGGGATTTGGTGAACTCAATGTAGTAGTCGGTTTAACTAAATTTTTATTAGCACTGTAATGGGAAATTGTAAGTGTTTTGTCTTTAATTGGCTTTGGTGCTAAGGCTCTTTTTGGTGTTCTTGGTCTGTTTTCTCCTTGAACTTCTTCAAATGGCTGGCTTCTAAAAAATGTTCAACAGGGCCATTTTTGTACTGCTCATTAATTATTCTATAGATTTCTATGTGATTATTGAAGAAATCTTCAAGTTTTTCCTCCTCAAAGCGGATTATTGCTGTAATTGGAGGTTTCTTTTCTGTTGGTTTCATAAAAACTTCTTTATTAGCTGTTCCAGAGAGTTGCATCTTGAGGGGCATTTGACACTAGTCAATCAATCAATCAATCAATCAATAATATCTTTATTCAAGACATACATAAAATGTACATGAATGCGTCATTCTTAATAAATAAATATTTAAGGTGATGTTATATTAGTTGTACATACATACAATCCTTTTAATGTCAATTATTTTAAAAATCTTAACATAGTTAAAAATAGGTTTAATATTATTTAAATTAATTTTATTACCAAAATTATAATTAATTCCACTAGACTTCAGAAATCAAAATCAAAATACAAGGCTCTGGGAGTAAAACTCTTCAAAGTTATAACATGACAAATCAATTAAAAACTGTTTTAATTTATTTCTGAATCTAACACTATTGTTTTCATTCCTGATGCTACCTGGCAGGTTCCCCATAAACTTGATTCCCATATAAGTTGGGCTTTGCTTAAATTTTTCTTTATTATGTTGTTTTATTACAAAGTTATTTTTGTTCCTAGTGTTATAATCATGAACATGTAGTTGTCGTGGTAATTTAGTCTCATTATTTTTTACATATAATACTGTTCTATATATGTAGAGGCTGTATACAGTCATAAACTCGAGCTCTTTAAAATGTAACTTACATGACTCATCTTTTTTGAGTTTTAGAATCACCCTAATTGCCTCCTTTTGTAGACGTAAAATTTTATTCAGGTTTACAGCACTTGTTCCCCCATACACTTCAATCCCGTATGCGATATGTGAATGAACCATGGCATAGTACACTGATTTCAAGGTTTGTTTATTACAAAAAGGTGCTAGCCTTCTTAGTGCAAAAATTCCTGAACCTAATTTGTTACATATTTTTTGTACATGAATGTTCCAATTAAGTGTACTATCTAAATGTAGCCCTAAAAATTTTAGTTTCTTTATCCAGGTTTTTCATATTAATTTTGTTTGATTCAACATTTTTGCAAGTAAACTGTATAAAAGTAGTTTTATTATCATTGAGTAAAAGATTTCTGTTATTTAAATAACTTTTTAACAATGAAACTGATTCGTTACATTTCTTTTTAGTTGTACCTAATTCCATATCGGCAATGCACAAGCTTATATCATCCGCATACAAACAAATTTTACTATTATCAATTATATCATACAGATAATTAGGTAAACCCCCCAAGTAGCACAAAAACAGGAAAGGGCCTAATATTGACCCCTGTGGGACAGAGTAGGTCACTTTTTTTGTATGAGACCTAACATCATGCTGATTATTTTTTATTTAAATACTTAACATTAACAAACTGTTGACGGCCTTCCAAGTACGACTTAATCCAGCTAAGTTCTTTACCAATGATACCATAGCTTTTTAATTTTTCTAGTAATATTTTATGATCAACACTGTCAAATGCTTTGGTCAAATCTAGGAAGGCGCCAACAATGTTGTATCCCTCATCTAAGTTCTCTAAAATGTGTTCAATATAATTTCTTAATGCTGTTAATGTGGATCTATTTTTCCTGTATCCATGTTGATCAATGTCAAGTAGTTTATTGTTTTCAAAATAGTCAACTAATTGAATCAGCACACACTTTTCAAATATTTTAGATAATGACGGTTGAATAGACAATGGTTCTGTAGTTAAGAGGATCAGTACAATCCCCTTTTTTATGTACTGGTATTACTTTTGAAACCTTTAATTGAGAAGGATATATTCCAGTTATGAGTGATGCATTAATTACATGTAAAAAGAGGTTTAATTAGTGGTAAATTTCGCTTCCTTAACAATTTTCATGGGTATGTCATCATACCCTGCTGACCACTTAGGTTTTATTGAATCAATTATCGTATGTAGAGTCTTATCATCAATTGTATTACAAATAAATCTGGATTCCGTTACTTGCTGTATCGAATCCTCTGTTTGAACATCATTTTTACTTAGATTAGGGATAACATGAGTATCAACCATTTCAACAAAATTGTTATTAAAAATATTTGCAACTTTGTATGGATCCTCTATAAGAAATATCATCCTTTTTAAGTACAATGTTATTAGGTGACTGCTTTTCTTCTTTTATTATTTTTTGTTTCACTATTAATGATATTCCAAATTGTTTTGTTAACATTAGTGGACTTTTTTATTTTTAAATCCCCCACCCCCCCCCCCCCCCACCCCCCCCCCCCCCCACCCCCCCCCCCCCCCACCCCCCCCCCCCCCCACCCCCCCCCCCCCCCACCCCCCCCCCCCCCAGTAACTGACTGATGAAGTAATGGGAATTGCAAGCTCTCTGCTATAGGAATGACGGATTCTCTGCTATGGGAAGTGTGTGCTCTTTCCTTGTAAATTGTGGGATCTATGCTAAGGGAATTGTGGGTGCCGTGTTGTTTGCTTATTTGATCGATTTGTAAGATAGACTATTTATCTTTTATAATAATATGGTAAACTGGGTACTGTTTTTTGGAGGGCAATATTGAATATGTATGCCAAATGCCTAATAGTAAACATTCTTATCATCTCAAAAATAATGACTGCTCTTTACTGAACTAAAGTAACAGAACTTAAAAATTAAATAGCTTACTGTATATCCAAAGAAGTTTTTTGTTCCAGCGCGAGCTTCTCCAAAGGATTGTGTATTAACAGGCAGCAAACCTTCTGGCAGAAAGGTCTACAGAGTGGAACGCTTCTTTAAGGTATAACAGGCTATAAAAATATTGTCTACAGTGTAAACAGTTATGATGCACTAAACATTATATTTTGCATGTGATGTCCGAGATGCAAGTTCTTCTTTTAGTGTTTTTCCAAAGTTTATTACCATTATATCACGATTTGTAACAGCAGAAAACGCATAAAAAGAGAGTTGTGCCATATGTGTAAATCAGTCTGAAAGATTTTTTCATGGTTAAATCTAATGAATAGTAATACATATCATGTCGTTTAATGATGATTCTAGGTAGTCATATTTAATAATCTTGGTGTCCATGCAGGTCAATTATTTTGGCGCACTTGTTCACTGCACGACCCATGGTGGAAGATTGGCGAGTATTGAGTCTAAAGAAGAAATTAAATTGATCAAAGAAGCGATTGGTAAATCAGGTAAGATTTGTGTAGTATTTTGAATAAGAAAGAAAACATATAAGTGTAGGCAAAAGTAAGTGGCGGCTTCCAAGTTAAGTGTTGGAGGGGCCCTCACCTTGGGATTAAAATCATTAGTGGTATAACAAAATAGCGACGAATTAAAAAAAGTGTAAGAAAAAAAACAAATTTTATGGCATTTAGGCATATATCATGGAATTTGAATTCTAATTTAACTACATAACTCCTATGTGTGAACACTGTCATTTTTACGACAGACACACGTTATTGTTTACGACTACAGTATGATGAAATTTGCCTATCATGGGTGCTGTCAGAGACTTTAATATGGGGGAAGGGAGGAGTGAAAACTAACAAGGTGAAAGAGTGGAGGGTTAGCTTAAACTTCATTTGTGTGTGTAAGGAAATTAATTAACTTTTTATTATATGTACAATAACCGACATGCTGTTAAAAAAATTAATTTTATCTATACAGAGTGTCCCACGAGTAAACCGAAAAACTTCTCAGGTGGTTTCCTCACATCAAAATAATGAAAAAGTTCATATAAATAAGTCCGGAAACGCTTTGTTAGCGAGCTACGGCTAGCGAAAGATTTCGCCCGTTTTCTAGAAAAGGACGGTAATAAAGTGAAACCGATGTTTTTTATGGCGTAAAGTTAGTTCTTAAAACTATTAGGCTATGTTTAATTAACTGAAAAAATTGAATAAAATACGTCCTTGACCTATAAGACTACCATTTCTAAGGTTTTTTTGTTTTTACGAAGAAAAACAGATATTGCTTTTTTATGTCTTATTTTTTCGTGTGTGTTGATTTAATTAAAGATTATTTTTTAACTTTTTTTATTATTGGCCTATTCTACAACATTCTCTTCAGAATTACATTATCTAAAAGTATTGGTTATACAGTTTGCGTGTTTATTACCGATTTAATGAAGTTAATGTACTTCAAATCTAAACAAAACTTGTTTATCGAGAACGAATTTTGCATAATTTTGTCTGATCTCTTAAAAATGGGTGGTCTTACCGGTCTGGGACGTATTTTATGCAGTTTTCCCAGTTTATGTTACATAAAATGCAATAAATTTAACAACTATTTTTATGCCATAAAATTTCGCATTATTTCCGTCCTTTCTTAGAAAATCGGGCGAAATATTTCGCTAGCCGTAACTCGCAATTAAAGCGTATGCATGTATTTTAATTTTTTTGATGAGAGGAACCACCTGGGAAGTTTTGTCGGTTTACTCGTGGGACACCCTATATTGTTTGGGTTCCTAGCCATTTTTTCATTTTTCTTCTCCCCAGGGAGCACAGCGCCCTTGCCCACAATTTGGCGATCCCAATGTAAAAATTTATTACTTATGAGCATTCCAAATTTGCTAAGGGTTTTTCCTCTATCGCAAAATTATTCACAGAGCTCTGTCTGGAGTCCGTTAGCACCCAATCGTCGAATAGTGAAATCGTCCTCCAAGACCGAAAAAATACAGCGCTGTTTTTAAATTTGTTGCTATGTTTTTGTTTTTTGTTTTGTTTAAGTTGATTCTTATAGACCCTTTACAATTATTTTGTAATAATTTTATATAAATAGATAGTAGTTAGTGTTTATTATTCCTGCGCTTACCAAGAGGGACTGCCCCAGAGCCCTCTTAGACGAGCCGCTACTTGTAAAAGTAAATGAAGTTGTTCAGTGATGTGCTATGCTTCGGAAAGTAATTAAAAAAAAGAAAAAAAGGGATGTTGGAAATCTGACATCGTTATATTGTGCTGATATTTAAAATATATACCTGTTAATAATGTCTCTAAAATGCTAGTTCAATAGACATTTTAGAGAAGTGAATGAATATCTTCTCTGGTTTCCCCTCTTTACAGAACTTATCTTCTTCTCCGCTTTCCCCACGGGAATCTTCCTCTCTTATCATACTTCCTTCTTATCCCTACTCTCTTCTTATCGCCACTTTACCATTCCTTTCCCCCGCGCCCCTCTCTTTCCACCTGTATACACCAAAAGGAATTGAGAGAACGCGAGTTAGTTGTGAAATTGTGCTGTGAGGTTGCCTGCCTGGGACAGTGTATACAGTTATACATTCCGTATAATATATGTTAGGTGACGCAGACCACCTGTCCGCGATATTAAAGGGTTGTAAAGTTAAACATTATCATGTTGTTGTTTTAGGCGTGGTGATCCGTCAAGTTTTTAGGGTGGAATCTGATTTTGTATTTTATTGATATCCATAGATTCTTCACTAAAAGATTATCTAAAGCGCTTAGAATATGTAATCTCTTTTTGATAATAATATTGTGTTTTTGCTTGTTATTTGTTACTGTTTGTATGTTATTGCTCTTTTTTTTCATTTTGTCATTGATTCTCGTGATTGATATTGTTCTTTTATGCATGTTGGATTGTTGTTGACATTATTAGTCATTGTTATTTTTATGCGTGTTATTTCTATTGCTGTTGATATCACGATTCTCTCGTTTTTCTTCTGTTATTTGCTTCATGTATTTGTTTCTTGTATTGTTAACTTTTTATATAGTTTTATTATTTATTCCCTACGTAGTTAGTTTGTTGATATATATATCTATATAAGCCATATTTATTGTTTTTGTGGTGTCATACCTTGAATATTTATTATTGTGTTTATGCAGATGTTTATTTTCTGTATTGTTGCTTATCTTTCAAATCTGCCATATTATTTACACGTTGTAAATTGGATGATGTCCGTTTGGAAATAAAGAAATATATCCTTTAGTCTAATAATTGTATCATTGGTCTAATAATAATTGCTATAACAAAATAATAGAATTATCCATTTTAATCGTCCCCAATTTATGACCGTCATAAAGCGAGTAATTTATTATTTCCTTATTTTGGATTACTAGGTGAAATATAATCGTGTTGATTAATTTATTAAACAAATGGTAACTTCGCTCACACAGGCGTCCATATTTTTACAGGAATCCGGAACGACCAATTCTGGATTTCCGGAACGAATTTGCCTCTGGGACAATGGGTCTGGATGTCTTCAGGAGAGCCGCTGCTTCCAGACTATTCAGACTGGGAGCCTGGGGAACCCAACAATGCTGGAGACGAACGTTGCTTGGAGTTTTATGAGAAGGATAACAATGGCTACATGTGGAACGATAAGAACTGTATGGAGCAAATTTATCCTATATGTGAATATTTTGAATAGGACCAATGTGTTAGTAGATTATTTTTTACAATAAAGCGAATTCAGACATGGATTGTAGTTTTCAATTCATAGTAAGGTCCTCTACAAAATGTTTTACATGTTTAGGTAGTAGTTACAAATGTAAAGAATAACATACAATAATACAATTTTACGTTATAATACCATTGAGTGTAAGTGGTAAGATGACTTCAAAGACCTTCGCGTACAATAAAAACGAGATTTATTTCATAATATAATGGTAGTAGGTGTTATGGAAAAATACATATGTCGTCACAGAGCAACGTTTTGGAATCAAACATTAGCCATTGTGAGTAATTTGGAGCAAACGTGGCCGATGTGATCATTCCAAGTCAACCCTCGATTTAGGTATATTCCCAGGAATTTCGAATAATACACTTCTTCCATCATAGTGTCAGCCAACATAACAGCTGGCTGGTCATGTCTATCTACTGATCGTAAAGCAAAATTTATAGAATTGGATTTTACAGAATTTATTTTAAGATTTAGGCTGTTACAATTTTGGACGCAGTTGTTGATTTCAACAAAAATCTGCCGTTCCAGAATCAATTTTTCAAAAAGAAGTTGTTGGACTGGAGGGCACTGCATTGAATCTGTATTCGGCAATCAAAACTGTAGTTATTAGTATAACATATGGTGCATGTTCATTAGTTTTTTTTTTTTTCCTAATTCTATTTACTTATCATGATCCTCAATATTTATTATAAATTATTGTTATTTATTTGTTATCGTTGTTAAAATTTGTTATGTATTCTATAGATTCTATTTTGTTACTCTAATACTGTTAATATTTATTACAATAATGTAGATTTTATTTACCTTTACTAGTATAGTTATATTTATTGTAAATCATATAGCTTTATTATTGTTATTGTTGCATAGTGTTGGCTGTATTGTTCCCTGCATGTTTGGCTTGGTGCTTGAGCTAGGGCTTAAGCACCAATTAGTTTAAAGTCCAATTGCATGTTTGGCTTGGCCCTCTGTGTTTATAAGTACTAGTCATCTTGATAAACTATGTAAAACTGTAACCCGTTGTAAATTGGTCTTTTGACCGTTGGAAGTTAAATAAATAAACTTAAATCATTGACGTAGATTAGGAAGAGAATTGGACTGAGAATTGAGCCCTGTGGGACACCATAACTCAGGTAAAATTGGTTCAGATAATTTGTTTGAGGTCTGGACAATTTGAGTTGTGTGGCTTAGAAATGACCTGAGCCACTAGAGAGGCACGCCTCGGATGCCATGAGATTAAAGTTTGTCAAGCATTGTAATATGGTCAACACAGTCGAATGCTTGTATAGTCGAATTTTCAAGTCAGGAACACACTCAATGTGTGATCCCGACGTTCTAGTCCATCTACAACCATGTCGACAAGATTTACAACTGCGTCTATATTGTAAAAACTGGTCTTCAGATAGCTGATTGTACTTATTCGAAAATTGAAGCATTCGTGTCAAGAAAAGCTTTCCAATATTTTGCTCATAACTGGCAAAATTGAGACAGGCCTGTAATTTTGTGGGGATTGGGGATCGTCTTTCTTGAAAATAGGGGTTTCTTTCGCGGTTTTGAGGAGTAGGGAAAAAAATCTGGTTCAAAATAGAAATTTACTAATTGGGTTAATGACCTCACGGTATGCTTTTAACATTTTTTATGAGCCACGTCGACATTAAATTTAAATCATTTGATTTTTGGCTAGGAGCTACTGAATAAAGCAACGCAAGGTGCCACTGCCAGCTAGGCTACTGGACACTGCCTCGGTCTTGGGATTCCTTGTGGGGGTGATGGACAAGGGCCTTGCTCACAAGCAACAGATCCGAAGTATCTGATAAGTCTATTTGCAACCTCATCCGCGTCCTCCACATATCTATCACCACTTTTTAATTTTATTTGTATGCTGTATGATTTGTTTTTATTGTTGATTATGTCTCAAGCAGTATTAGAAATATTTTTGGAAGATATAATTGATTTGGAAACATCATATGCCATTGCAGCTTGGATAACTTTTCTGTAAATTAGCTTGTAATTTCGAGAAAAAAAAAACCGCTTGAATTCTTTATTGTGGAACATTTTCTCAATTTCTGAGAAAATCTTTAGTTTTTCTCTGGAAACTTAAATTCATTAGTGATCCTTTAATACATGTCGAGATTAAAGTTGAGTGTATCACTAAACAGTTTAAAATGCTCTTCTACTGAGTGAATTGATTCTTGGTGTATCCCGTTTTCTTTTGAAAGGGAAGTGTTTGAAGAGAGCGATGTTTCCTGGCCTTAAGTCTATTATTGTTTTTGTGATTTTGACCTCCCTCTAGACTTTTACTCCACTAATTATAGCCTCTTGACCGTAGTGGTCAGAGAAAGCTGTATTGACCACGGACACTGCGACACTTGGTAGATTGGAGATGATGTTGTCAATTGTCGACTGTGTTGAATGTGTCACACGCGTTGCCGTTTTGACTAACAATATTCTAGGTCAAAAGACCTTAACAAGTCGACAAATTGTTTGGTGGAAGGATGACTAGTGTTCATTGCATTGATGTTGAAATCACCTATTAGGACACAATCCTGTTGATGGCTAGTGAAATCCATCGGTAAGGCTTCAAAATTTAAAAAAATTATATGGTGTATACAATTTTCAATGTAACTCATATTCACTATTAGTACATAACAATCTAAAACTAATTCTTTAATTTCGTTCCTTTTAATTTTTTATAAAATATTGATGGTATTCAGTATTCTGGCAATGAAAATTTTATCAAGATTTTATTTAAAAATACCTATTACTCGTCCAACACGAACAATTGATTAAGATAAATAATATCAGTTGTTAATTGGGTTGCACGCCAGCGTCATAAATACAAACTAAGTTTGCGATTCTCACCACGTTTAAAGATTGCTTACACAAATATTTCATTACATTCTAGAAATATCTCGGCCTCGTAGTGAAGAACTATTTTCGGTGAGCGTATGTTATGAACAGAAACTACCTATAACACGTATCCGTAACCTACAGGTGAGTTAAACGATAGCTGAGGTTGGACGGAAGACGGGCTTAACTTAACGTGATTTCTTGAAACCTAACCAACCAAAGACCAATGTGACCAACAGTGATCTACATTGCTTTTTATGACTAGCTGGTGAGCTGAAAGGTACTTCGCGGTGAGAGAGAGAGAGAGAGAGAGGAGTTGGGGTCGAAATTGATCGTGATTGGTTGAGTTTTAATCAACGACCAATAAGACCAACTGTGATCTAAATTGCTTTTTATGACTGGCTTGTGAACTAAAAGATACTTTGCGGTGAGAGAGAAGAGTTGGGATCGAAATTGATCGTGATTGGTTGAATTTTAATCAACTAACGACCAATATTACCAACAGTGATCTACATTGCTTTTTATGAATGGCTGGTGAGTTGAAAGTACATATGATAAGTGTAACTGGTTCTTGGTTAAGAGGCAACCTGAAATCTCCTCTTACTATCCTTACTATTCGTCATTCGACAACAGAGTAAAATACCTCAATTTAACGCAACACTCAAATTGATTGACCTATAGAAAAATAGTCAGTTAAAGCTTTTAACAATGTTTCTGGAATATCATACCTTGTTTTAAATGTTTGAAATCTTACTTGACTGATATAATGTAAAATATAAATTTTAAATCAAATCAATCAAATCAAATCACGTTTATTTTCCACACACAAAAAGAAATGAAATACAAAATAAACCTTTACATTGAAATGATAGCAAATGTAGCATTTGTATATTATCTAATTCATATAAACAAACATACAGAAGTATTCTAGAATACAATTAAAAAACTAAAATTAAATAATTAACGTTAAATAATATAAAAAGACTTGTGTTACATAAATAAATCAATATAATGAATAAAGAGATGATAGAATAAAGAGACATATATATACACACATACATGTACATACACATGCATATACATACATATCCCATACATACACGCATACCCAGTATAAAACAGCATTAAGTTTGCTACATAATTTCTGGATAAATTCAAATAGGGAAAAGAGCCTACATGGGCCTTAATGGCCTGTGCGTAGACTCGAGTTGAAATTGTTACGATTCGAATTTTATCTCGAGCAGAGTGTAGATTAATTTTATAAAATTTGATAATTGAAAGAAGACATCTAAAGCAGAATAAACTACGGATATGACCTCGAATTCCGATAATCAGCAATATAGAGGAGAAAGTAGACAAAACAAATAATAATATTGAGTGAGCAAAAATTACAAAAAAAAGGCTAATTACTTAAGTGATTGGATTTTATTATATATAGTTTGAAGAGGAGAGGAGAGGGGACAATGCTGTCAGTCAGTTGTCAGATAGTCTAGGTCCGTCTGTAGTCAACAGAGATAAGTAACTGGGCCCTCTCACTGCTTATGAGAATCAAAAACTCCTTGACATGTTTCTTAAAAACCTCAAGAGAGGGAGAGTCGAACAGCTTGAAATTTCTAAAACTATTAGAATAATTTCGATATAAAATGTGTGCTAGATAAAAACTGTTTGTTGTCGCAAATGATTTATGTTGGTGAATAGTGTTAATTCCGACTATATTTGCATATCTTGTGTTATAAAAATGTGGGATTGTAGAAAAAATGGAGCCGAAATGTTTGTAAATATGAATAAATAAGACTTTAATAAAAATTTTTTTAATTGGCAGAATTCCTGTTTCTTGAAACAATAAATCAGAGGGATATCGTCTACACTTCGCAAAACCGGCTTTCAGAATAGATTTCTGAACTATATCTAAACTTTTGATATGTGAAGGAAAAGCACCCCCCCAAGCTAGAATGCCATACGAAAAAAGGGATTGCACATAAGCAAAATAAACGATTTTAGTTTCATCAAAACTCAAAATGCTATTTAACTGCCTAAAAGCAAATATATACTTTCTTGCTTTATTTTTTAAGAAATTAATGTGATCTATCCATTTCATTCGAGAATCAAACAACACACCCAAATATTTGTATGACGACACTTTCTCGATTTTATTACATCCACAGGCATTGTTATAGAGATTATTACAATTATGAATAATTAAATCGTGTAAGTTGTAATCTGAATTTGATGTAAGAGAAAGGGGCATAAATTTAGTTTTTGAGATGTTAAGTGATAAAACATTTTGGTCCATCCATTTTTTAATTGTCATGAGGTCATTTAAAGATTTATTTTGAACATCCTGCCAAGATTTACCTTTGATAATAATTAGCGTGTCGTCAGCAAAAAGAAATAGTTTACCATGAATCTGCAGTTTTGAAATGTTGTTAATGTATATTAAAAGTAATATAGGGCCCAGAGTGCTTCCTTGAACTACACCATAATCCACAGGAAGCTCATCGCCATTCACACCGCAGACAGACACAAACTGCCGTCTGTCCGCAAGGTAGCTCCTAAACCATGCGAGAGCGTTTCCCGTTACACCTATAGCTGATAATTTGTAAATTAATTTGTTTCTATCTACACTATCAAATGCTTTCTTTAGGTCAAGGAAAATTAAAAAGCTCCTCATACCATCTGACAAAGTATGATAAATTTCTTTGTTTACATCAAAGAGAACGTCTGAAATGTTTTTTATCAGCCCTAAACCCGTATTGACACTCCGCTAAAATATGGTTGTGTTGAAGGTAATTTACAAACTGCTCTTTGACGATTCTCTCCAGCACCTTAGAGAAAAACACTTAACAAAGAAATGGGACGATAGTTATTTTTCTCCGTAAATGTGCTAGCCTTGTGAAGTGGGATTACTTTAGCTAACTTAAAACTATCAGGAAATATACCGTACGCCAAGCTAAGATTTAAAATATGTAGAAAAGGTTTAGAGAAAATATGAATATTATCTTTGAGTGCAGAAGCTGTGACGCCGTCATAACCAGGAGCGGACCCGCCACGTAGTGCAGTAATGTGTCTGAATAGGTCCAGTTCAGTGACAGTCCGAAGCGTGAACAGTGAGTCTCGCCCGTAATCTGCATCATCGATAATTAATGCACCCCCGGTGTTAATTGAACTTGCCAAGTTATATCCAACGCTAGCAAAAAACATGTTGAAATCGTTAGCGACTTCTTTACATACACCGTGAGTAACACTTGGTACATTAGGCAGATACCTTTCTACCGGAAATAAACCCTTATTATTTTTTTTACCTGCCAACTCGTTAATTACAGTCCAAAACAATTTAGGATTATTTTGATATTCGTTTAATTTAGCCCTGTAGTAAATACGCTTAGACGTTTTGATAGAATTGGCAATAAATTGCCTTAACGTTCGATAATTATTTTTAAGAATTATATTAAAAGGCTGTTTTTTAATTTTTTTTGCTCAATTTATCTCTATCGCGAATTAATTTGATCAGATCATTTGTAATCCAAGGCTTAAGCCTCTTGAATCTAGATGACTTTTTAATTGGTTTTCTAGAATTATCGATCGCTTGGCCTACCATTTTGCAAAATTCGTATGTAGAACCGTTTACATTTTCGTTCTGAAAAATCGTCTTCCAGTCAATATGAGCAAGATTACGGGACAAGAGTGCAGAGTCTATAATCGTCTGTGCTGTATTTGTCATAACCGATGGTGCTGTAACGGGAAAAGTAATTGTAAGACCAGTGCTATAGTGATCAGTTATCTCAGTCTGTAACACAGCTGCCTGTACGTTGTTCATGTCGTTATATCGTATAATAAAGTGATCCAGGCATGACTTTCTTGATTTTGTTACCCTTGTTGGTTTATCTATACAATGAATGAGACCAGCACCTACTATACAATTCAAGTATCTGTCAGTATAAGGGGAGTTTGTTTCAAGCAAGTCAAAGTTGAAATCTCCAGCTAAGATAATTATTTCGTCCTTATTCAAACTGTCAAGATAATGTTCTAGAGAATCAAAAAAAAGTTGAATGTCGCAGTCAAACGTACGGTAGAGAGCCACGAGACAAAAAGTTTTATGACAAAAATTAAAGTAGAGTTTTATGCCGTACGTGTCACCTATAGAAATCTGTGATGCAGTAACTGACAACCGGTTATTGTAGTAAACAACTACACCATCAGCCTTGTTACGCTGCTTATCAGTAAGTACAAAGTCAAACCCGTCAATGGTCCACCCCTCCTCACCTCCCCTCAACCAACACTCTGTCAATATTATTATATCTAGCGAAGGAAGATCATTTAAATAAATCAAAAGTTCGTCAAAGTTTTTTGAAATACTTCTTATATTGCAATGGAATATTTTAAGTTTATCAACAGAATTACTACTAAAAAAAAAATCTTTGTATTCAAAATATGATTCCAGTTCTAAACAATCGTTGTGGAAAAACAAAGAGTTGTCATCATTCTCACCCATTTATGCCGTTCAAGCCCAATCACCCGCCCGGCCAGTCTAAATATTTGAAAGCAATAAAAGTATATTTTATAAATGCGTATATGTACCCTGGCATACACAGAAGTTTAATTAGCACTTAAATATTGCATATAATCTGTTACTTATTTATACTTCAGTAAGATGCATTTATATAAATCCATATTATTACAATGTAATTACATTAAAAATGGCCAATTTCAGTAGACGATTAAAAAGATTGCATAATTATACATTTTAAAGTTTTTCAAATTTAAAGATTGCAGTCTTACATAGACAAATTTAGAAGTTTGTGAATTCTGAACATTAAGTTTTATCATAAAATAGTTTCTGGTTAAATAATAAAGATATTAAATAGTGGAAAGACAGACTAAATAAAGACATCTGTGTACATAAATTAAATAGTACTAAATGTATTTAACTATATAATATTAATCTTAATTTCTTACACCTAGGCCTATGATGCGTATACCATAATAAACATAATAAGAATAATAAACAAGCGTATGCTTGTATAAGTTGCTGACAATTTATTACCAAAAACAGACAATGCAAATATAACAATACTAAAATAATTGAATTTATTTTTTCAATGTTTTACTCGCTTAAAGAAAAAAAATATTGCAAATATGTAATTTAGAAAATATTTAATTGATTAGTAATAAATAGTTAGTTATGTTCTGAATTTATACTCCGAAAAATACTAATATTAAATTTTACATGAAAAGAAAATTGTATATAAAATTTGAGCCTCTCTTACCTATTAGTAACTTGACTTTCTCATAGAAATTAAAATACAAAACCATACACCAAACTAATAATAACTAATTACATCAATCTCATTGTCATACTTAATTTATCGTTTCCTCGTACAATAACCTATCGAGAGAAAAATGAAATATTATTTTCTCTAATAAGAAAGTGTATTGTAAAATTATAAATGTAGTTTTAGATTATATAAATACAATACAAATGAAAATTAAAAGTATCTTCTTTATGACATAAAAAGTGAATAAAACAAAGGAAAAAGCCTGATTATTATACTAACGAAAGAAAACAATTTTATAGACGTATAAACTTACTTATGTAATGCGGACCACAGAGGAAAGTTATCTCTTGTCAAACCTGTCGAGATCCTCCATCATGGTGACGCGAACAGCCTCAGCACCCTCAGCAGCCTTGATGACGACCTTTCCGTTGAAAAATCCGGCTAGGACGATCTTCCCCTCTCGCTTAAGCCGGCGAGCCTTCCCCAGAAGCGCTTTATTGTGAGGTGTCAGGTGGTCGTTCACGTATACATTACTCCGTGTGAGAGATGGGTGGATGTCCGCGGCGTTTTAAATTCTTCTTCGTCCTCGCTGCCCTCAGCCAGTCCTCCTTGACGCGTCTGGAGACGAACTGCACAATAATCGGCGGATGTACATGCCTTCTCGTGGAGTAAGCTCTCAGCCGATGAGCGATCGATATGTCCTCCATCCTGAACTCAAGTCCAAGGGCACCGGCAATGTGCTGGAGACAGTCGACAATATTTTCATTGTCAGTCTTTGGCAGACCGACTATCTCCACATTAGCAGATCGAGAGTGCTGTTCGGTATCGTGCAGTCGCTGTTGCAAGTCCCGCACATAGCCAGCCAACGCGTCATCAGCATGCTCCAGCCTGCTGCAGCGCTCCTGTAGTTTTTCCTGTTCACCCTCCAGCTTAATCACACAATCGCGCATACCTTTTATTTCGTCTTGCACAGCACTAACTGATGACAACACTACATTAAATTTGCCTTCTATATCGATTTTTAGGGCCCGAATAGCTTCTAAAATAGAATTTTTGTCTTCGAGGTCCTCACTACTGCGAACTGAAGCATTCGATTTAGATTCCTCAACACATGAATCGCACTTCAAGGTTTTATTTTTAGATTTAGTGAAACTTTGGGTCGATCCTGCACGTGTGCACGTGGCATGAAAACCATGCCTACAGTCGACGCACTTAGCTACTACATCACTCTCGACGAAGACTTTGTTACACTTTTTACAGTTATCGGCCATGATAACAAACTATTAAAATTTAAAAAAAATATATTTAAAATGTTGATATAATACAATAATAACTGTAACAGTCAGGCCGCACAGTCAGACCGTACCGGACAGGTAACGACACGGTTCAGGCAATCAGCGGTCGGAGAGATAAGGACACGACTGCTCTCATCGACGATCTGATAACAACTGAAAAGTAAATCCTTATGTATCACTTTTAAGTATGAGACTGTCACATATGGAGTGTTATAAGGCTCTACTCTGGACCCAATTCTGTTTTATAGGGATCCGACAGATCTTTCTTAAAATGTTGTCATGTCTATTAGTATATGCGATAACTCTCTCTACCAAGGATCCAGATTACTGGATTACTGGATACTGGATTGGCATTCCTGAATTACTTCTAGGTACATAGGTCATGCTTGAACCAAGCAAGAACTCTACTAATTTTGGGACAACATTTCAAGTGGCACTTAGATTGCCCTTATGTTTGACTTTTGTTACGTTCTGTCGAGTCTTCGAATATTCCGTTGTATCGTTTAGGTTGCAGTATAGTAAGCGGCCACCAAGGCGCTCTAATCAGGGTACTAAATTATTGAATAGAAATACATATACCATCGAATACAAAAACTCTCTAATTATAGTTATTTATAATTCGTTGTTTCCATCCCTTTTTAATGTATTGAATAACAATATTGATCATAATCAATTCAAACAAAGTAAAATCTTTAATATGGTATTTGAGATATGGCGGCAAATACAATAGCGATGTAGACTACCTACATGAGTTATTTGTGTCAAAAGCTATCAGACACGTTCATTCTTCAATATTTTGAAGAAATATATCTAAATATATTAAAAAACAGTAAAAGTAATTCTAAGTTAAAGCTTAATTCTAATTAAAAAGTATCTAAATGTTGCACTGTTGTGTATGTTACAATTTATAAATACACATAGCTAAATAGATTTTTATTCATCATTAAGTTATTACTTTTTAGATATAAAAACAGCTTAAGTGTACTGTAATTTGAACCTTAATTCGGTGTAATATTTTGGTTTCGGTATTTTAGATAATCACGAATATCGATGATTCGATTGTGGTGGTGGCCGCTTATTATACTGGATGGAGGGAGACTCGTGAATCCCCTCATCTCACCAATGCTCTTCCTCCTCACATGCGGTTTATGAAGGTGATCCTAGTCTGTCTAAGCTCTTCAGTTGGTCATCAACAGCCATGCAATTTCTGTTACTTTATTTACAGGAACCTTTTTTTAGCACTGCCAGACTGTGAAGTTGCCTCACTCAAAAAACAATATTGATACCATCATGTTAAACGGTGATTCAAATTAAATTTTACTAAAAGCCATTTTTGTAAAACTGCAACAGAGTAAAGTTTTGAAGAGCCTTGCATATATTATTTAAAATGTCCTAAAATCTAATGTTTCCAGAGTTTTATTTTAATGTTAACTATCAGTATAATCCCATATTAGCAGCAAGGCATGGGAGAAATTATTCCCCAAATAGAAAAGTCGTTACCAATGAGTAGAATGCATAATCCAAATTTACCCAAAAAATTTATTTTCTTTGATATATAAATATATATTTTTTATATCGATAACTTATTTCTCAAAATGTTCACATATTGGGTAGCTCAGTCCGACACATGTGACGTCATTCCACACGTAGCCGGTTCTGTTCCTTTCGTGATATTGTACACACTTTTCATTGTTATTGATGTTATTGGGCTCTCCGGCTCCCCAGTCTACGAACGTAATGGGCAGCCCAGTAGAAAACCAAGTCCATTTTCCCAGCACGAAGCTGTTTCCGGACGTCCAGAACTGGTCATTTCGAATGCCTGCAAAGATTTATAATTGCTTGAATTAATAATACTTTTTGAAAGTTCAGAGTAAAACTGGATTTTACTATTACATTTACATAATTAAATACTGTGAGAGAAATATATTAAAATAAACGGCTTTTTACCAAAACCATCGAAATAACCATATCCAAACATTACTGCGGTTGGTGTGTAGTCTAACAAAATCTACACACAACGTAGCTATGGAAGGAAGGGGAGATTCAACTGAAATGTTAAATTTAGTTCCAGTTCTCCTTCCTTTTAATGGCGAATTGTCCAAGTAATAATTAATTGTTCAGTTACATTTAATGTTCAAATTTAATCCCTTTCTGCCATAGCTACGTTATGTGTAGAAAACCCGGTTGCCCCGCCATGCTATGAGATCGAGTCAGAAACACCTTAGTGCACCAGATGAGACAATGAGACTGCCACTTAACATATATTACACTGTATTGTTGTATCTTGTAGTTTAGGTGTCTTTGTTGTCGAAACAATGTAAAGGCTCAATTTAAGCTTCTTCGTCAAAGACTTTATTTATGGATCTCTTTAGACGAACATGACTCCAGATTCCAGGAGTCAAGTCTGAGACAGCGTCAGATACAAGAGGCTGCAATAAAATAAAGGTGAACTGGAGCTAAATTTAACATTCAAACTAAGAGAATCCAACTAAAGCATGCATATGATTAGTTCTTGTGAATGTTGCACACTCAAAGTAATTTGCAGCTCCTAGGTTGAACATTACGAAGGGTTTCAATGTAAAAATCCATTTTACTTTACTTGATCTTTTTTTTTCACCTTAAGTGGCGATCGCACATACGATCCACACCTATAAATACATATGAATAATTACCGCAAGACTTACCTGTTCTGGAGATCTCTTCTTTGATTAAATTCATTTCTTCTTTGGATGTGATACTTGCCAATCTCTCGCCAATGGACAGACAGTGCAAAACTGCAGAGTACCAGTTAATCTAAAACAGTTGCACTCGATATTAATAACTAACCTCTATTGTCAGGCTTTCCTTGGTTTGTTGTAAAATCTAAAAAAGGTCAAAACAATATCCAACTATACATTGTTAGGTTATGTTCATTTATCTTCATTTAATTGTATATTTTTGTAAAATATATTTTGGGAATAAATAATTCTTTGACGTTTCATAGTACATAAAATACTTTAACTTTGTTTTAAGAAGGGATTTAATCTTTCAAAATGTGCGAGCTGTGTCCATGATAATATCTAGTTTAGGATAACTTTACCGTTACAACAACAATGATGGACTAAAAATGCATTAGGCCTACGTCATTCTTCCTCTCCTGCCCTCGGTAAAATATCATAACCTAACCTAACCTAATAAATAAACTCAAAACTAACAAAAACAGAACGTGGAATAGATGCCCAAAATTAAGACATGATTTGTTATGAAAGTGAATCCAGATGGTTTTAATAACTACTACACTACAATACAAACCGCAAATTACCTTTTGAGCACTGTGAACTCTGTAAACCTTTCTGGTGGGGGGTGAGCAACTCTCTGGAGGGTCTGGGACATGAAACAATAATGAAGTATGACACAGTGTTACATTCATTGAATAAAACACTTGTAATGTTTGGAATTGAAATAAAATAAATAATATTTAAAAACGTTAATGCGTTAGCGATTACAAAATAAATTTGTAATATTTATTATTTCTTAATTATATGCGATTTGAACTAAAAATTGAACTCAAATTAAAAAAATTACTATGCCCTTTACCTTTTTTTTGTTTAAAATATAGAATGACGTACGAAACACGAGATGTGTTTGTTGGATAAGACTTTGTTGGTGAAAAATTCACGTTTTTATTAAAAGTATTATGCAAAAATTCCAGATTTGTACCATTAAAAACACAATTTTTTATTATGCCTTCCCATAATAACGAATATAGTTTAAAAAAAAACACACACACAATTTACAGACATCGGTCGGGTAGGTTACTTAATGAAGGTATACTTTTTTTAGATTAAAGATTGGTTCGTTTCTAAATGATAAAAGTTGCATGCATGTTAAATAGGCGATAAGTTCTGCCTAAATATCCTAAATGAAAATGTATGACAAGACAACAATAATGGCTTTGAATCTCAATTTCTTTTAACCTGTTCCAGAAAAACGAATATCTGTGCTTACAATTATTATAATACATGCACAGAACGCATATAAAAGGCAAGATATTGGTATTTAATCTATTTACTTTGCTACGTAATGATCAAAACTCTTAATTTTGTCAACGTGTATAAATCCAGTACAATAACTGCTCGCAATTTTGCCTCCAATAAATCCTATATTCATTTCATATACTCCTTAAGAATTTTCAGCGCAATCCAGATAGAGGGTTCGTTACGTTTAAAAAAAAAATCCAGGTTCGATGAATGAATACGAGATGGAATATTTTGCTTTTCTCCCCGATAACTGTACTATTGTTGGTTTCTTTTGTCAAGAAAAGGTGTCCACTTTAATGTGTACTACTTCTTTATTAAGCCTTGATGTTTAAAATATTTTTTACCGTAAATAAAAAAAAAAAAATACATTTCCAACATCTTAACAAACCGTTAAACGTATTCAATAAACGTCAACTAGTGCACACATAACAGTAACGTATTGTTTGTACAATCTGAAACTCACAGTATCAATTTTGTGATTTTCCGTTCCATATTTATTCAAAAGCCGCGTTTTCCTGAAATGGGAATAAACACTTTACTGGGTTCCATCGCCCTCCACATTAAGAATATTTTACAAAAATATATTATATTGCCAAAATGAAACCTACAAATCCATTACGTATTCTTTGTCTAAAGTTTGTTTTTTGCGATGGAAGGATTGTGAAGGAAACAGGATTTTCCTGACATTTGCATCGTTCAGTAATACAAAAAATCAGAGACACTACGTTTCGAGATCTGCAATCTGATCTCTTCTTCATGTAAATAACTAACCTAACACATAATTACAAAGAAGGTTAAAATTGAAAAAACTAGGTTCGTATTATTAAAACTGAATTAAACAATACAGGTTACAATAGGTCTGCATTCGCCGACCAACCATCTACAACTGATGGTTTAGTTACGATAATTAGTGTTGTGTTTTGTTTTTTATTAAGTGCATGTTTTACAGTTAGTGAAGTTGACTCACAACATGGTGGTTGTGATTCCTGACTTACGCTCCGGTATAGTTAGTTTATTTGAAGCTAGTTTGTAATTATGTGTTAGGTTAGATTTACCTAAAGAAAAGATCAGATTGGAGATCTAGAAACGTAGTCTTAATGATATTATGTATCACTGAACGATGTAAATGTCCGGAAAAATCCTGTTTCCTTCATTATGTATTCGTACTCACCCTGAGGCAAACAAGCAGTGAAAGGGTCGCCGGTGTAGCCCGAAGGGCAGGCGCACGAAGGGATGTGGAACCTCACTTGGCAGGTGGAGTTGGAGCCACAAGCGCCGACACAAGAATCTTCACATCTCTGGCCAACACAAGCGCGATCCAGCGGGCAGTGGTCATTAGCTGTGCACTGCGGCTGTACTGAACATCGGTGTGTGCTATAATTGTAATGTATAATTGTCGCAATCTAAACAAACAACCATTACTTTTCAGGTGTTAGTGTTTAAGCTTTTAGCAACCTCTGGCCGTTCATCGTGGTTGTGTTATAACGCCCATTTTTTGAAATGGAAGTGATTTAAACCTGTTAAAGAAAGGTTATTACTAATAGATATAATATACCAATCAATTTAAATTAAAGTAGCTATGGTTGGAAGATTTGATTCTTAGTGAATATTGAGTTTGGCTCCAGTTCGCCTTCCTATTGTGTAGCATGTAGAATCTGACACTGTCGCAAACTTTTACTCAGAGAAGAATCTGGAATCATGTTCGTCTGAAGATATTTAATAAAAGTTGGAGATGATAAGCTCAAAATGAACTTTACATCGTTTCGACATCAGAGACACATAGACTACATATATAGTGTAATCTATGTGAAGAGGTATTATCATTGTCTCATCAGGTGCACAATGGAGATTATGGATCCCCTCTGACGAACAAGACTCCAGATATCAGGAGTCAAGACTGTGACAGCGTCAGATTTATGAAGCTGCACTACGAGGAAGGTGAACTGAAGCTAAACTCGACATACACAAATATGAATTTATGATAATCTTTGCAATATGAATATTTTATCTCCGCGAAGCTCACTACTGTATGTACTTACCTTGTGGAAAGCAGGCTATCAAAGGGTCCCCGGTGTAGCCTGAAGGGCAGACGCACGAAGGGATGTGGAACCTCACTTGGCAGGTGGAGTTGGAGCCACAAACGCCGACACAAGGATCGTCACATCTCTGGCCAACACAAGCGCGATCCAGCGGGCAGTGGTCATTAGCTGTGCACTGCGGCTGTACTGAACATCGGTGTGTGCTATAATTGTAATGTATAACTGTCGCAATCTAAACAAACAACCATTACTTTTCAGGTGGTTGTGTTTTAGCTTTTAGCAACCTCTTGCTGTTCATTTTGGTTGTGTTATAACGCCTATTTTTTGAAACCAACCAATCCAACTACAGTGTCGTGTGTTGGTCATTTAGTGAAAAATGTTATCTGATATTTATACAACAGCATATTCATTTTGTTAAAAAAAATACTTTTTTCTTCATTTCCTCATCGCCATCTTGGTTTTCCATAAGGCGATTGAAATACACAGTAAATTTTATTTTCACATTTTTACAATACAGCGCTAATTTTATTATTATTTTTATTAATGTTATGAATATATATTGCGTTGTCATACAGTCCAAAGACATTAAAATTTGTTTCTAGGTCTTCGTAAAGTTGGTAAATCCATTAAATATTTCTACTGAGCATATAAACAAGAAAGCTAAAAAACAAAACCATGTTAATCATAAAACTTAACTAAATAATAAAAATTAGATAATTTATCAAACATTGTTTTACGTAATTAATAAATTTATATAATCATAGTAAAGGTGTATCACAATTCAACTTATTTATGTAATGTTTTATTTATTATTTACGTTATAAGTCTGGTTGGTTATTCTTCCAGACTAATATGTAGGTATGGATGATACAATAATTCTGCATAAGCACTGAGATGTTTAAGTTTATTTTTATTCTATCAATATGTGTTTGATTATATGCGAAAATAATTTCATTAAACATATATGATTTAAACTTATCATATCTCATTATACCTGAAGCTGTATCATACAGATCGTAGTATGGTGCTCACAATACAGAAAATTACTTCAAATATCGAACTGAAGTAATTAAATAGTTTAAGCACAATTCACATAACATTTATCTAAATGTAGTTTTCGACATCTTCCGTAAACGTATATGTATTCACTGTACAAAATCTCTAGTCTTTAATTAAACGGTCACATGTTTCATTTCACTTTAGTCTAGTCGAATACCCACTGATAGACAGTTAACTTAGTTATCAAAACTCATGTCTTATTACTATGGATCACCTTGACCCACTGTTTACAGTTTTTACAAGTTGTTTCTTCTTTGTACACGGATACATAATAAGAAACTCTAACAACACTGTTGCCACTTTACTTCAGCTGTGTCATATTCAATATGTAAACATCCCACATTTATTGTTCATTGCAACGTTTGTTTTAAACCTTCTAAGTTATTTTTCACTTGAGGCAGCAAGTTCTTAACTTTAGTAAGTAAACGCATATTGTTTTACATGAAATGTAGTATTTACGATTTTCTCAAAACAAGTTATGATTATAATGTGAAGAAGTTTGTAATTGTTGTAAATTCTGAGACGTGTAAACACTGTATCTGCAGTTCAAATATAAATACATTAAAATTGTTGTCTAGAACGTTCTACCGAATGGAAAATAATGTTTACTATTGTGTTTCGTATGGAACATGAAACAATACGATTAACAACAATAGCTACCTTATAATATGGCATAATTAGGCGTATTACTTATTTTATCGTCGTAACATGAATATTATCCTTATACATGGCATAAAATCACTTTTTTTAACTACAAGTACGACCATTATTTTATTTCACACGTAATTATTAATTTTAAAAAATATTTAAATAACAGCTGTGTTTTTGTCTCTTATGCATGAATGAGGATTCTTAAAAGTCACGAGATTCCGTACTTAATGTGGAATTACTAAATGAATATATGATTTTTTCCTAATTATCATCGTAGTATTTAGGAAAGATCACCATCCAGGTAAGAGTTTCTTTTGACGCCGTTTCGTGACTATGAAAGTCCGAGGTCGGTTGGAGAGTTAACATCTTGATGTTTAAATATTACGTGCACTAAATTCACTATGACTTTGAATACACAAGTTTTAAATCCATCCTTAACCTTAACATTCTAAAATTTCGGATACTGATTGTTGTTTGTCATGATCTACTATTAAACACGGAATGTAAGAGTCATTTATTTAATGACTAAGATACCCTTAAGATGAAGTATTATTAGACGGTCACCAATTCAAGACTCTTTTATAATTTTCTCTTATTTACGCATTTCCATTTAAATTATCTTTTCAAAAAATCAAATTTCAATGTAATGGAAGTGATTTAAACCCTTCAAAGAAACATTTTTACTAAAATAACAATATACCAATAAATTTGAATTAACGTAGCTATGGTTGGAAGAGTTGACTCTGTGAATATTGCGTTTAGCTACAGTTCACCTTCCTCTTGTGTAGCATCTAGAATCTGACGGTGTCGCAAACTTTTACTCAGACTAGAATCTGGAATCATGTTCGTCTGAAGAGACTCAAAAAAGTTGGAGACGGTAAGCTCAAAATGAACTCTACATCCTTTCGACATCAGAGGCACATAGGTTGCATAATGCAGTGTAATCTACATCAAGAGGTATTATCATTGTCCCATCAGGTGCACAATGAAGTTTATAGATCTCTTCTGACGAACAAGACTCCAGATATCAGGAGGCAAGTCTGTGGACAGCGTCAGATTCAAGAAGCTGCACTACGAGGAAGGTGAACTGGAGCCAAACTCGACATACACAATATGAATCGATGATATCGTTGCAATATACATATTCTATCCCCGCAATTGTAAGTACTTACCCTGTGGAAAGCAAGCTGTCAAAGGGTCCCCGGTGTAGCCTGAAGGGCAGACGCACGAAGGGATGTGGAACCTCACTTGGCAGGTGGAGTTGGAGCCACAAACGCCGACACAAGGATCGTCACATCTCTGGCCAACACAAGCGCGATCCAGCGGGCAGTGGTCATTAGCTGTGCACTGCGGCTGTACTGAACATCGGTGTGTGCTATAATTGTAATGTATAACTGTCGCAATCTAAACAAACAACCATTACTTTTCAGGTGGTTGTGTTTTAGCTTTTAGCAACCTCTTGCTGTTCATTTTGGTTGTGTTATAACGCCTATTTTTTGAAACCAACCAATCCAACTACAGTGTCGTGTGTTGGTCATTTAGTGAAAAAATGTTATCTGATATTTATACAACAGCATATTCATTTTGTTAAAAAAAATACTTTTTTCTTCATTTCCTCATCGCCATCTTGGTTTTCCATAAGGCGATTGAAATACACAGTAAATTTTATTTTCACATTTTTACAATACAGCGCTAATTTTATTATTATTTTTATTAATGTTATGAATATATATTGCGTTGTCATACAGTCCAAAGACATTAAAATTTGTTTCTAGGTCTTCGTAAAGTTGGTAAATCCATTAAATATTTCTACTGAGCATATAAACAAGAAAGCTAAAAAACAAAACCATGTTAATCATAAAACTTAACTAAATAATAAAAATTAGATAATTTATCAAACATTGTTTTACGTAATTAATAAATTTATATAATCATAGTAAAGGTGTATCACAATTCAACTTATTTATGTAATGTTTTATTTATTATTTACGTTATAAGTCTGGTTGGTTATTCTTCCAGACTAATATGTAGGTATGGATGATACAATAATTCTGCATAAGCACTGAGATGTTTAAGTTTATTTTTATTCTATCAATATGTGTTTGATTATATGCGAAAATAATTTCATTAAACATATATGATTTAAACTTATCATATCTCATTATACCTGAAGCTGTATCATACAGATCGTAGTATGGTGCTCACAATACAGAAAATTACTTCAAATATCGAACTGAAGTAATTAAATAGTTTAAGCACAATTCACATAACATTTATCTAAATGTAGTTTTCGACATCTTCCGTAAACGTATATGTATTCACTGTACAAAATCTCTAGTCTTTAATTAAACGGTCACATGTTTCATTTCACTTTAGTCTAGTCGAATACCCACTGATAGACAGTTAACTTAGTTATCAAAACTCATGTCTTATTACTATGGATCACCTTGACCCACTGTTTACAGTTTTTACAAGTTGTTTCTTCTTTGTACACGGATACATAATAAGAAACTCTAACAACACTGTTGCCACTTTACTTCAGCTGTGTCATATTCAATATGTAAACATCCCACATTTATTGTTCATTGCAACGTTTGTTTTAAACCTTCTAAGTTATTTTTCACTTGAGGCAGCAAGTTCTTAACTTTAGTAAGTAAACGCATATTGTTTTACATGAAATGTAGTATTTACGATTTTCTCAAAACAAGTTATGATTATAATGTGAAGAAGTTTGTAATTGTTGTAAATTCTGAGACGTGTAAACACTGTATCTGCAGTTCAAATATAAATACATTAAAATTGTTGTCTAGAACGTTCTACCGAATGGAAAATAATGTTTACTATTGTGTTTCGTATGGAACATGAAACAATACGATTAACAACAATAGCTACCTTATAATATGGCATAATTAGGCGTATTACTTATTTTATCGTCGTAACATGAATATTATCCTTATACATGGCATAAAATCACTTTTTTTAACTACAAGTACGACCATTATTTTATTTCACACGTAATTATTAATTTTAAAAAATATTTAAATAACAGCTGTGTTTTTGTCTCTTATGCATGAATGAGGATTCTTAAAAGTCACGAGATTCCGTACTTAATGTGGAATTACTAAATGAATATATGATTTTTTCCTAATTATCATCGTAGTATTTAGGAAAGATCACCATCCAGGTAAGAGTTTCTTTTGACGCCGTTTCGTGACTATGAAAGTCCGAGGTCGGTTGGAGAGTTAACATCTTGATGTTTAAATATTACGTGCACTAAATTCACTATGACTTTGAATACACAAGTTTTAAATCCATCCTTAACCTTAACATTCTAAAATTTCGGATACTGATTGTTGTTTGTCATGATCTACTATTAAACACGGAATGTAAGAGTCATTTATTTAATGACTAAGATACCCTTAAGATGAAGTATTATTAGACGGTCACCAATTCAAGACTCTTTTATAATTTTCTCTTATTTACGCATTTCCATTTAAATTATCTTTTCAAAAAATCAAATTTCAATGTAATGGAAGTGATTTAAACCCTTCAAAGAAACATTTTTACTAAAATAACAATATACCAATAAATTTGAATTAACGTAGCTATGGTTGGAAGAGTTGACTCTGTGAATATTGCGTTTAGCTACAGTTCACCTTCCTCTTGTGTAGCATCTAGAATCTGACGGTGTCGCAAACTTTTACTCAGACTAGAATCTGGAATCATGTTCGTCTGAAGAGACTCAAAAAAGTTGGAGACGGTAAGCTCAAAATGAACTCTACATCCTTTCGACATCAGAGGCACATAGGTTGCATAATGCAGTGTAATCTACATCAAGAGGTATTATCATTGTCCCATCAGGTGCACAATGAAGTTTATAGATCTCTTCTGACGAACAAGACTCCAGATATCAGGAGGCAAGTCTGTGGACAGCGTCAGATTCAAGAAGCTGCACTACGAGGAAGGTGAACTGGAGCCAAACTCGACATACACAATATGAATCGATGATATCGTTGCAATATACATATTCTATCCCCGCAATTGTAAGTACTTACCCTGTGGAAAGCAAGCTGTCAAAGGGTCCCCGGTGTAGCCTGAAGGGCAGGCGCACGAAGGGATATGGAACCTAACGTGGCAGGTGGAGTTGGAGCCACAAGTGCCGACACAAGGATCTTCACATCTCTGGGCAACACAAGCGTGATCCAGAGGGCAGTGGTCATTGTTCGCACACTGCGGTATGACTGGACATATGATTGCTTAGATATTTGATTTTATCTACATTACAAAATAGTTCTGAATCATGCTAGTTATCTCTTAGTAACGCGCTTTTCTGATACATTGACCGATCTTACAGCAGCGAAAACTATAACTAATTTAAATTCCAAAACATTGCCAATTTGAAAGAATTACCTCGGAGGCAATGTTAAAGAATAAGTCTATTAAAGAATTTTCAAAACAGAAACAGAAGACGGACATAGACTAACTGATTTCCGTGATTGTCCCCTCTCCTCTCCTCTCCACTCTTCGCCACCCCTTTCCAAACTAAAGATAGAAAAATCCGTTTTCATAAGTAATTATCTTATTTTTGATAAATTATGTTTACACATTATTTTTATTTAGTTTGTTTACTTCCTCTACATTATCGCTTATCATCAGATTTCTTAAGTTATTCTAGTTCAGATAACGGTTTTCAATTAAATTTATATCAAATAAATCTACACACTGCTCAAAATAAAACTCCCAAGCCTAACAATTTCAACTCGAGTCTAAGCACAAGCCATTGAGGCCCATGTAGGCTTTTTTGCTATTGTTTGTTTTTTTATACAGAAATTAGGTAGCAAAATAATTCATTCATTATTGCTGAGTTAACTAGAAATTTTATATATATATATATATATATATTATATATATATATATATATATAATAATATTATATATATAATTATATATAATAAATATAATATATGTAATTATATATATATAAAAAAACCTTATACAACAAAGAAATAAATCCATACATCGAAATAAGAAGGGAATTATATATATATATAAAATTTTTATTTCTTTATTTTTATTTTTTTCTTTATTTCTTTGTTTGTAAAAGGTTTTTTAATATTATTTAGCATTCAATTATTCAATGTTAACTATTTAGAATTGCTTTACTTAAATAGTATTGTATATTGCATTACCATGAGATATCCAAATGCTAAATTTTTTCTCTTTTTTCAATACAAAATATTTACTTCTGTTTGCTTTTTCCAGTAATTTGTGGAAATAAATGTTATTTTATTTCATTTGATAATATGTTGCGGCTCGAATAAGACGATCAAATAAAGAATATAACTCTCATATTTAAAGTTCTAGACACAATTACAAAATATTTTACGTACGTCAAAATCGAAATTTATTGAATAAGTTGAGTTTAGATCAGTAGCCATGTGATAAAATGGTGAAAATAAACTTACATACGCTGTTGCCTTGACCGCGTATTGCAGCAACTAAACACAAGAGCACAAACAGGATTAGCATGGCTACAATTAACGAACAGTAACCAGCTACTGAACTACGCAGTACTTTTCCCTCGGTGACCTCGCTATATCTCGAGTGACCCTGCAATTTTTAAAATAAACTTGCACAATTGGTAATAGCCTTTTATTCGCGTTTAAATCTAATGTTTGTTTGTAGTTATTGCTAAAAAGAAAATACCTGATACGATACTTCCGCCTTAGGACTCTCGCCAAATCAAGTTCTTGTTCAGTAGTCTTTGGTAGTTTTATGGAAGTACTTGAAATAAATATAAAGGCTTAAAATTCATTTAATGAGGGATGTACTCTTCTAATACTAAGTATTTACGTGTAATTATTTACGTATTAAACTGGTCGTTGAAAAAAAATTACAAATACCAGTCTGGTAAAAGAACGTATTGTCTTAACATCTGGTAACATATAAAAGCTGGAATTTTTGTCTTATATGTTCGGAAGACATTGATTAGCTGGCGTGATTTGTTTCCTGAAGATCATATGTCCATCTGAGTGGAAAATCCAAATCCAAGTTATAATTTAGCCTTGAACAGTAATTCCGCCTTAACAATCTGGGATGCACGGGATAACTAATATGATAACCCTGATAACCCCATTGTATTGAACTTGGAAAGTTCGCTCACGTCATTTAGTCATGAGTGCCTCAGATGTGAACTTCGCCTTGTTAGGAGTTTTGTGGTTCTGTTTGATTGCTCATGTCACCTGTGCCTCTGATCAAAGTGACGGCTCTTTGGGTGAGTACTTTACGTTGAGCTGTGATCTGTCTTTAAGGTGGTGTAATCAATTTTGGGCTGAGTAATTAAAAGAAAAAAATACAGTCATAATCTTTCAAGGTACCCTTCTTCAATGCAGAGAGAGAAAAAGATAAATTTTGGGTCACTGCACGAGGAATTATAGACATATGAAGTAGTAATTTTGGGCTATTTTATAATCAGGCACAATTGAAAACTGCTGATGATAAACATTTCTCATTTTTACAGTAAGTATGTGATATATGAGCTGAGGGATTGACATAATTTTTATTTTGAAGAATACGAGTTTATTTTTCCACTATGTACAAAATATTACGGGAAAAATATTTATTATATATTTTTTTAATTAAAAAATACTCCCTTTGGGAGTATGATATCTAAAATTTGGAGTTATTTAATTAAAAAAAACTTATTTATATAGAATCTGAGTTGATTACACTTGGAATTTATGAAGAGCGTTTACTTGATGAATAGAGCATAAAAATATTTCTTACGAATTTCTAAGAGAACGCATATAAAACATAAAGTTGTACAGTACGCGCGCTGAAGGTTCGGCCCTGCCGTTGCCCTACTAACCAAATAAAAACATTGACTCTCCAATGATCCGTCACGGACGGCAATGTTTAATTCTCGCTCGACAATCAACTTATGGTTAGACCAACTTTCTGTACAAATAACATTCTGAAACTTCGCAGATCTATTTTTCTGTTTATGCCAATGGCTAATGGATGTATTAAGTTTCAATGTCTTATTACTTTTCTTCAATAAAATATATTTTTAAAGTAACTGTGCCAAAATTGTGATACAAAAAAGTTTGTATGTGTGGATTTTTTTTATTTTTGCGCGAAAAGCGGGAAAGTTTTTCTGAATGAACTGAAGTTAATTTTAGATCACCAACACTGCTGCCCTACAGTTTATGGCCCATTCACCTCACTACTAACTAAACTAATGAATTGTGTATAACGCATTTAAACCACTTGTTCACTTCTAACAACAGTGAATACTCGACTGTGAGTGAGAACAGGGACAATAAATATTCAGACTGCAGCGGGCCAAACATTGGCGGATGTCTGCAGAACAGTTGTTATATCGGGCAATCCACCCGTCCCCCGCCGTGGAATATAATTACACGAACCAGCAGCGGTCATACATGTACAACGCCTACTAAATTGCGTGTAAAGGAGCGGGTAACTGCTAAACAGTGGAGATATGAGACAATGTACTCTAACTATTACTACACATTTAAGACTTATGTAACCTATCTAATTCCTCAGAGCTTTGTATATATACATGTTTTCTTGATCGGTGAGGGCAAAATCAGGTTGGAACAAAAATACAAAGACCGGAATAAATTGAAAATTACCATAAATACACAATTTTAACATATTTTGTGAAAGTGGCAAGAAAGCAAACTCGACATTGACGTCGGAATAAATTCACACGAACCAGCAGTTTTCATAAACTAGATGCAAAACCTGCGAAATTGCGTGCGAAGCTGCGGGTAACTGCTAGTAATGCATATTTCCTAACCCAAAGTCGTGGCCATTAAAAACTTTGTATTAGAATAACACTTAAAGAGGGCTAACTGTATTAAAGTATAGAAGAATAATTACTTTTAGATACGATGCAACAAATGTCACAGTATTTAATTTACGAAGGTTGGGCAAAGATTAAAGAAGATTTGCAATTTATCGTTGTTGCATAACTTATCTCGGAACCTGTTGTTGGGCGCAGACATTTACTACAACTTCCTCCGTTCATCTATTATGTTGTCGTTTTCCGTTCTTTATCTTTAAAACAATTATATGCAAGCGAGTTGCTTTTAAAAGTGTGACTTGCACAAACATATTTCTACGCAGGTACTGATATTATTTTATATTTCACTGTAAACGTGTTTATTCTACTCCGTTTATTCTCTGTTTTATCAGCTGTGTGGATCGTGTCTCGTTCGCGCTATTTTATTTACACTGCAGCTACTTACCTATACTACAAGTATATTGTATATATTTGTGTTTAAGCCTATGCAAGCTTAAAATACTAATTGAATGTAAATCTAAACGTATCCAGGGTGCTTGCTTTTTGGTGTGAGGTTAGCCGCTAAGTGGTCAGGGAATAGAGCGAGCGGGTGAGTGCCGAGCAGTGGTGGGGATACTGAGAGAGGGCGGCATCACAGGGGCGAAGGGATATATTACTCCACGCTGCGAGGACTAAAATCGCCCAGCGTTTTTCTGTAAGCAGTTTACCTATAGGACTATGTTAAGGCCTGAGCCTTATTAATTAAGCCATACCCAGCTGATAATGAATTTTGATTGCTCTTGTCGCCTTCTTATCATAAGACTTTTTGGATGTACGGCTTCTTTGGGTCTCACCTCAAGTTTTCAAAAGGCTGGAAAAAAGAGTTTCTTCTTTTTCTACAGATAATGTCCCCTTCGGTTCCTTCTTGATCCTTGTATGCCATCACCATTTCTAATAGAACCATCGTTATCCATGTTCTCTAAAACTTTCACTAACACTCAGGTATACAGTGAAGATCAACAGACCAGGTTGGACATACTCTACGACTGAAACTACTCGTTTGTTTACTTTGAACTAAGTATGAGCATGTTTTATCAGTTCTTTGCTTGATATATTCTTTTGGGAAAAACATTTGATCAAAATTGTAATAGCACTTTGACACATTTTGCTTCTTTGAGGAAATACATATTTTTATTTTTATAAAACGTAATAATGTATACGCTGGGTAGGGTTAAAAAGTTTAGAAAATAAAAGTTTGCAAACAGAATAGTGCAAGGCTACTCAACTACAAATTAAATTTCAACAAAACAGCGGCATCGGCCTGGTCAAGTATTATAGGGTTGCATCCAATCTTACCTAAATTGATATTACAATTGTTATGGGTTTTTTACAAAATATCTTAGTAAACATTTAGTTTTAATAGTTTTTAACATCAAATATCAATGATTAATGGCCAATATCCAATTAAAATTTATATTTTTTTCTGAAGAAAAAACAATTTTTTCAGTAGACAATAACAAATAAATTACTAACAATTTTTATGATTGGTGATATTTGTATGGTACAGTGCGTGATTTAATGAATGTACGGACATCAGTTTGGTTTCCAGCAGTGCCATCGTCAGAGCGGCTATACAATATGTAAAAGCACACGAGGCCCACACACGCACACACAGAGTAAGGGTTTTCACGACTTTTCCTTTTTTCCCAACTCAGGGTATTCCAAAATTAAGTACTAACGCCAAAATGTCAAAATTGATTTCTTACGCTAACCCAGTACAATATTCTTCACTACACATATCAGATAATAGAAAATTATTAACAATACATCATTCATACCTATATTCCCATATCAAGTAGAAACGTTGATGGGTGAAGTATAGCAAATTGCAGACCTACAATGTGAAGCTTTTGAGGAACATTTTAATGGCTTCATAAGACAAAGAGACATGAAAACTTACTAATTTATACTCTGTAATAGCTTTACCTCAATGCATTTCCAACGTCGACTGCGGTGAAAAATTGGCCTGTATCGACCTAAAATGTCAAGATCCATGTCCTGGACCCTGCCATGGTAATATCACCTGTGATATCGTTGACCATGTACCGTACTGTTCCTGCAAGCCTGGCTTCTCCGGCAGCCCCTTCACTGGCTGTCAACGAGGTGGGTAGGAACATTTATATTTGTTTAATGTTTATGTTACACATTCTTTGTTTGAAGTTTGTTTTTAACAATGGAAGGATTGTGAAGGAAACAGGATTTTCCGGACATTTGCCATCGTTCAGTGATACAAAAAAAGTAAAAACACTACGTTTCGAGATCTGCAATCTGATCTCTTCTTCGGGAGATCAGATTGGAGATCTCGAAACGTAAATTTTGTGATTTCTTTTATCACTGAACGATGGCAAATATACGGAAAAGTCCTGTTTCCTTCAGTACACATTTATAAGTAGTTTTCTTATGATTGAACTCGTTGATTTGTCTCATTGTTCGTTGAAAGGATTGAATACCTTGCACAAGAATGTATCAAAAAATACTTCTTAATTCTAAAATTTATTCATGCCTTAGAGAACATGATCTAAACTTGAATGGCTGAAATTGTAAAATTAATAAAAAAAACTGCGGACGGTAACTCTAATTTGATAATCTAAAGTTGTTCTGAAATTCCTTTCTCAGTATTTGACACCAACGTACATCATTTCGGCACTAAATGAAATGCTAAGTTTCCTTAAAACATTGGTTTTATACTAAAGCGGTAAAAATTTTCTCATTAGCAAACATCCGTTTCAGCTTCACCAGGAAACTGTTCAACAACTGGTAGAAAAGTGTACAAGGTGGAGCGTTTCATTAAGGTAAGCCACCCTGAGGTACGTGTGAAAGTCCATCCTTAAAATTAATTAATGGTGATTTTAGAATTTAGTTGAAATCGAATCATGATAAAAATAAAAAATTCAATGATTTAAGAATGTCTTATTTTACCGAGCGAAGTTAGGACTAAAAGGACCAACGGTTTAAGGGTAACTTCCGAACCACAATCAATGGCCGGGCAAGCGGGCTGCTTGTAAGGACAGGATCGCTCAACGGTCAACCATCCAAGCAGCAACCACGCTCGATGTTGCTTGATTCGGTTATCTTGCAATAACCGTTGTAGCAGCTACACCAAAAGTGCCATTGGCTAAAAGTTTTGTTCGCTCGTAGATTAATAACATTACAACCGAGCCAAATCTTAAGGTGTATTGTAATCAACCCCACTCAGCCAAATGTTGTGCATGCCACTGAACAAGACTGCTTTACTGTATTTGGATGGTAATTCCTGATTTGCATTTTAAGTTGTCTAGTTCTCAATTGAGCTGTCTTACCACATTACTCATAATTACTCAGTATAGAGCCGCAATGAGTGTGTTAAAATTACATTGTACCTATTAGGTCATAAAACACTGTATTACGTAGCTTTATAGGTCAATATCTGAATTGGAAGATGGTATATTGGTCAATAGTTGTATTATTCTCTCTGTACAGGTCAACTGGTTTGCTGCGATAGTTCATTGCCAGTCACACGGATGGAGGTTAGCCACGATAGATTCCAAGGAGGAGAATGACTTGATCAAGGAAGAAATCCGTAAAACAAGTATGGCACTGCATAAATTAGTAGTTATTGAAAATAATATGAACAATAAAGTAAGATTCTGAATAAAACTCTCCAGGGTTTAACCTCTCTCCCGCAAATTAATCGCATTGTTAGTCCAATTAGTTTTCTATTTTGGCATCATTTTCTAAATGTAGAAAATTTCCAGGTTTATCGTTTAGTGTGTTTATTTTATTCGCTACTTTTTCAATACATCCAACGTACTGTAGTACTCAACTCAAGTGTTATCCAAGTTGAGAACTTTATAATAAAGTCTAACGATACTGATCGCGAGAGAAAAGAAGAGACCTGGATTCTGGCCTATCTGAAATTTGCAGGCGCTACTACTAGTATGTTGCCGCGCCTTGTTTCGTAATTCCATTATTGTTTCACTGTTCCATAGCTATGATAAACAATTCGCAGGGATGGCTGTGGGGCGAAGCGCCTGAAATTACCGCGCGGCAACACACTAGTACACAGCTGTGCGCCGGTACGGGCCAGGTCTCTTCTTTTCTCTCGCCATCAGTAATTATTTTCAAAATAAACTTAAATTTTACAACTGGTAATGCTGTTATGATTACAATCAAACAATGCAATGTTACAATCAGCTGATATTGTGAACGTTGGGTTTAGCTCCAGTACACCTTCCTCTTAGTGCAGCGTCTGGAGTCTGTGCTGTCATAGACTTGACTCCTGGAATTTGTAGTCATGCAGTCTGAATAGAACCAAAAAAGTCAGCTACGAGGATTATGATGGAGGTCAAATTAATGAAACCATTTGATGAAATTTGACTGTTGGAATAGTATGTGTGAGATATTACTGTATATAGAAAATATTGAATATGTTTGTACAAAATTAATATACTAAAAGACATACAAGACAGTAAGATTATAAATAAAACACTAGTTTTTTTATTCAAAAATTTTTTGTATGACAATATAAGAAATAACGTAACGACCAATAAATACTTTTTTGTTTACAGGAATACGGAATAATCGGTTCTGGACTTCCGGTACAAATTATGCCCATGGAGACTGGATCTGGATGGTTTCTGGGATGCCCCTGCCAGAGAGTACGGACTGGGAGCCTGGTGAACCTAACAATGCTGGGGATGAACACTGTATCGAGTTCTATGAGAAGAATGGAAACGGCTACATGTGGAACGATAGAGGTTGTTTCGATGAGATATATCCGATATGTGAATCTTTTGAATAGGATCATTATGATAAGTCTGCTTTTTATTTTGGTTAGGAATTACAAATTTGTTACCTTACAATTTGGTTTTATTCCCTAAATTACTTTACAAATTGTCTCCTGAAGATCATAAAAAAGGACGCAGTAGCAAACTGTCTAAATAAGTGATTTTGTGTAGTGAATTCTATTTAATATGGCACTCTAACCCACTTTTGAAGTTAAAAACAGATGAAGCGTAAAATATTAACCACTGGTCAAAGAATTCTGCAAAGGAGAGTTCTCCATTTATAACAAAACTCTTAATTATACATTTTTAAATATCTCAATTAGGGAGAGAGGGAGGGAGGTTGGGAAGGAGTGAGGGGTTGTGAGGGAATGAGAGGGGGGGTAAAAATCCGAAACCCCGTTTTCACAAATTATAAGAGAACGGAAACCCCGAACTTGCTTACATAACCTCTTTTAAGTAAATGTCACTGAATGCTCACCACGCACAGAATTTCTAAAAGGTTTTACATTTTAAGAAAAATTCGTTTCACAAAATTGATTATAAAATTATTTCAAAAACAATATGGCGGATGGCAATGTGCTTCTACTTAACCAATGACCATCTGATAACAAAAGTATTAAAGTCCCTGTACATAATCAAAGTTTTGATTTGTTATCTATATAACAATATCGTCTATTACTCCGTTTAATTTAATTTCACTACATTCAACTCTAAGAGTGTTTTAAGTTTACGGCATGTTGGTCACACTGTTTTTCAGGGTTTAAAGTGGCTATTCTCTATATTCTTACGTCATTCTTTAATAATACTTTACAATTGACTGTTGACATTCTGTCTGAGGTCTAAGTCCAGTTCTTGCAGGGATCATTTCAAAGGTGAGGTTGGACATAGAGGTTTCCCGAGTAATAGTCGTAATAATAGTAAACTATTTACTGTTTTTAACAACTCTTAGCATACAAACATAAATTGAACAGAATGCAGTGTAAGATAAATTACCAATCATTTGCTACTATATAATATATTTGGAGATGTCCTGCGAACAGATAGATAGACAGACAATCATACAAAAGAGGCGTTGACACACAAATGACGAATCGTAGAACTTGTAGAAAAGCTTAAAAAAAGCAACACACAAGAAGCACGGTATGAAGTTTCTCATACGTGTATATATGCGCGCGCACGCACGCACGCGCGCACACACACACACACACACACACACACACACACACATTGTTATATTTTAACACTGACAAAGCCCATCGTAATGAGCAAAAATTAATGTATCATTTAGCAAGATATTTCGAGAAAGGTTTCATGTGTAGACTGTCATTTTTCTGTCAACGTCTCTTTTGTATGATTGTCTGTCTGTCTATATGGACATCTCGGGAATAAAATGAGCTACAGATTTGAAATTTTGCATGCAACCTCAGCAACCCTTGGTGTGGCGTATCTACATATCTTAATAACAGTCAATAAATACAAACAACGGTATAGTTTTATTGTCGTAATAATATTATCTACGTAAGTAATATCAGTAATTTTATAATAGTTAATTTGTGTACCGCAAGCAGAGGTTATGTAGATCATGTTATTGGCAGCCAATACTGTTGGATCGCGCAGGTAAATAACATTTTGTTACTACGGACGATATCAAAGTACAGTGATATCCTGCCAGTGTTATCAGTGAGGTTATAACCCCAAGGTTTGGGAGACAACCGAGAAATATCGCTGGCATTCACTCTCTTTCCAGTCCGCATTACCGATTTATCGCAAAACCATGTGACTTACACAGTTGATGCGCAATCTAAGTTGCGCAATGAACTCACTCAGTTCACTTTGTAATGTCAACATAAGGAACGCGGAACGGGCGTTCAGTGGACTGTAGACGGTAAACTTTTACCATACGTTGAAAGGGTGAAAAGTCTAGGACTGATCATAATAAACACACTTGGATGGACCGATGCAGTGGTGAACACCTGTAACAGGGTGTACGCTGCTGTGCACACACTGAAACGAATGCAAGGAATTCTATCTTTTAACATTAAAATTTTGTTGATCAAATCACTTGTGTTTACCTACTTTAACTACTGCAACTCTGTAATCAATGACATGGCTGTAGCCCTTAGCACTGAACTGCAAAAGACTACAAAATTACTGCATTCGCTTTCTGTTTGATTTACGTCGAAGGGATCATGTTACGCCATATTTTATTCAGTCATCAATTCTAAAGTTAGCTGATTCAAGATAGATTCGAATTTTGTCATTGTTGTAGATTATTAATACAATACGCGTTCACCAAAATATTTATCTGAAAACTTTGTTTTTAGCGGGGAGTGTTGTTACCAAGAAAAACTCGGTATGGTGCACTAAGTCTCAGAACTCCAATAAACAGAACCACAATCTGTAACCGATCCTTCACCGTTACCGCATGTAGATTATGGAACTCCTTACCAGATTCTTTCAAACAAATTGAGAGCCGTGAACGGTTTGTGGCGGAGCTGAGACGAAGATACCTGGACCGGATGATCGTGGCGGACGGCGGAGCTACTCTTTGAATCGTAAAGTGTGTGTATGGAAAAGTGAATGTGTGAATAATGCAATATTTTGCACTATTCAGATTAATTTTGTTTAAGAGTTTAAATGGAAGAAAGGACCATATTGTCCTAATTTCACCTCAATAAAGCAGTATTTTTTTCTTTCTTTCAATGACAGCTAACAATAATCTTCTTATTTATTTTAACAGCCTTAAGACATCAGCCTCGGATTAATATCTTACAATTACCAGGAAAAAACTTGGGAATTTTGTGGGAAAAATCAGTTTTTCTAGTCCGCTCTGCTGCAGAATATTGCACCCACATCTATGGAACCGATGTTGATGTGAGAAGTTTGTGTACAATCAAAGAGAATAACGATTTGTTAAATATCATCCTTGTGGCTACCCTGTATTATTATTGTTTATAGTAATTATTGTTGTTTATAGTGTATTACCCCTCTAGAAAAAAACCAAAGGGGAATCATAAACTGTTTTTTTAGAGTTGAAATTCGTTTCAAGATCGTATTAAGCATAAATTTGATTTTACATTGATGAGAAGATTGCAGTACTTCATTAGTACGAAGATTATGCGTGTCCTACCATGTTTATTCACTAATTACATTGTAACCACCAATTACATTACATTACATTACAATTACATCGTAGGGAGTTCAGATCTAGTGATTGCCAAAAACAAGTTTCTAAAGTTAACTCCTATCAGATTACAGGAAAAATAATAATAAATAACAAAAATGCTGGGATAAAATTTGTTTACCATCTGATTCAAACCAGAAAAAGATTCATGTCACTGATAAGATAGAGCCCAGTGGAACCCTATTTTTCTTAGTCACTATTATTCTTATTTAGTTCCTCAAAGTTTATATTTTTTAAATGAAATGTTTAAAGGGCAATTCTCTTTACTTACTTACTCTTGCATGTATGTCAAGAACAGGAAATATGAAACAAAATTCAAACTACTCACTGAACTTTGTCTTCTAATTTCTCAATTTCCAACAATACCAATTTTTAATACTTCAAACATTGTATAATATAACTCTAATAAGTCTATATAATATTAGCTTAATATGCATAATTGATGGTTTTTGTTTGATGAATTTCATTTGTTACTTAAAAGAAGGGAGGAGTGCACCATAACAGAGTTCGATGAAGTTACATACAAACTTTCAAGTGCGTAGCTCATTTTATTAGGCTACATATGTTACTTTCATATGATTATAATATAACCCATTTGATTACAAATTTATTTTTTTCTGCAATTTCCTTATTGCCGTCATTGTTATCTATAAGAACAATTTAAAAATACTCAATAATGCTCAGCCAAATTCCATGCAGTGACATGCACCATCGTAAGACTCGGAGTTGCCTTTATGGAAATGAAGCTTCGTGCACAGTTATAAATCACTTTGTTCTCCAGATATTGTGTGGACAGACATACAGAAATGAAATTATTCCAGTTCTTCAAGTGATCGGCTTTGTTAACGCTCAGCCAATGTGTACAGTATGTTTTTAATGGATTGCAGTGAGAAACTACCGAAAACATACATTTACACATTTTGTTTTCATTGGTTTAGTATTAACTTAACCTATTTATTAGTCTACTCAAGGGCCTGGAAAAATATCATTTCTGTCTGTATGTAGAGGTATGTTGTCTGTCTACACGATGTCTCAAAAACGAACTCACCTTATAGACTTTTCAAATCTTCCATGAAATTTCATTACTAGATAGACTTGAGTCATTTGATGGTTCATTTTCAATAGAATTGGTTGAACGTCATTGAGGCCTTTCACTTCGTTTTTGTCTGCCGAGGATATGTAAAATATGTCTTCTCTGTCGTTTATCTGTCCACAGGACATGTTGCGAATGAAATGAGCTATAGATCTGAAATTTTGCGTACAATCTCAGAAAACCCTGTTGCACATAATGTTGTGTTGCATATTCTTATCTTGTAATTACAAGAACATTGAAATGAAAAGAGATCAATTTACCTGACGGTTTAGTAGGGAAGGAAAAACTATTTATAACACAATCATATACAAACATACCCAACACACATAATGTCCCAACTTTTCTCTCTTGCTGAGCATTCTCTTGTATACAGAGTTCTATGAAAAAATGCCAGATATTTTTCAGCCAGTTGTAGATTGTCACTAAAGGTCCAGATTTCAATATAAGGACAACCTTGAAGAAATTTTAAGAAACTGGTTTGACTGTAGTTTATTAGGATGAGCTCTCATTCTGATTTCAGTGGTGTCTTGAAAAAGTACCAATTCTAAACCTTGAAATAAAAATTATAATCTTGGGTTAAGGAGAACTCATTAAATTTCAAACCTGGAGTGTTATAGTCGCCCATTATCAAGATTATTCTTCATGGAGTAAATTTTCTCCTGCACGTTTGAAGATACTCCAAGGATGAACTGAAAAAGTGAATTGATTGTGAGATAACATAGAGGTTTCTAGGTATGTAGACCACTATCCAAACACCTCCAGTGTAAATCTGTAGGAGAAATCTTTTGAATGAAAGTATATTTTTTGAAACATTGAACAAAATCACTACCTACCTTAAAACAACTGGTGCCGTGCATTCAGCTCTGTAAACAAAGAAATTAATTTGGGCTTTACTTCACTTTCATATATTTATGATAATACTGGGAGGAGAGACATTGGTCTATAACAAGCAGGATCATTTGGATCTCCCTTTTAAGAAAAGAAATTACTTTAGCTATTTTGAGCTTATCTGGAAAAATTCCTGATATCAGAGAAGAATTAACCAAATTTGTTAATTTTTCTCCAAAGGGCTTAAGAAGATGATCCATGTTTAGATAACAGTAATTTTTCTGTTGGAAAGCTAGTATACGTAACGATCTACAGTCGTTACAACAGTTTCCATATCGAACTGACTTATGTTTGGTAATGTATGTACAACTTCTCTGTTGTAAATTTCTTTGACTTTGGTGAGGTCATCGCCATATGCTTGCTTAACCTTGTGTAGTAGGTATTTTTACACCTAAAGAATGGAATAGATCCCAATTTTAATGTATTCAAGCCTCTGCGGCATGTGGTGCTAAAGAGGGAGGGGGAGGGCAAGTAAAGCCTCTTATACTAAAAAGGATTAGTATAATCATGTAAATAAATACCTCAAAATGTTCCCTAGAAAGCTAAATATATAAGTAGGACGAACATATCAAAATGCAGGATTTGAGATGTACTTTAGAAATTTCACGCATTTCTACAAAGTTTAATTCTATTCATACAATTATTACAATGTTATTTATAATCAAAAAATGTTCACCAGACTTAAAAAAAACTTCTACTTCTTGAAGGCCAATTATTGAAAATATATCAGGTAATGACCGTCAAAGGGTAGCATACATTGCGACAAATTAGGGGTTTTATAGCGAAGCAAAACTATGTGTTCAATAATTAAAAAATAACTCATAGCCTAGTAACAGTAGAAACCAAAGAGGCTTTAAAAGGATGAAGCAAGAAAACTTTCCACAAATTAAATTTTGTATTTATTTAATTATTGTGGTTATGACCATGTAATCATTCAAAATTGTGTGAAGATGATCCCAAAATAGAAAAATCTCAAGATTTTATTTAAGATAAAAAGCCTTTTTTATAAGAGGTCATAAACCGAGACTTTCTGAATTTTTGGGACTTAAAACGGTTCTGAATTTAATATTTAATATGATTTTGTTACATTTAAAATTGAAACACGGAGATTTAACATCTGTAAGATAACAAGACCTCTTTTTGTGCCAAAATTGTTGACAATTCGATCCTTTTTCCATGATTAATCAAAATCGAGAGATGCTACTAAAAATATTAATTCTTAGGCTTATGCAGCCGGTGTTGTGTCACTCATATAATATTTCCTATTCTGTTCACGCTAAAAAATAGTTGGTAACCCAATTTTGTTTTAATCTTCAGATAATTCGAACTTGCTTATGGAGTCAACCGACATTACACTAAAACAAGTACCAAGTTAACGGTACTTATACTAAAATTTAAATTAATTATATTGCATAAGATCAACAAAATTCACCATGCAGTTTATTATTTTTTTACTAGTTTTGGCAGAAACTACTTACTGAAAATTAAAAGTTAGCCGGAAAACCCCTTCATACAAACAAGTTCGAAACAATTATTTTAAGAGAACTAGGGCAGACTTGCCACAACGTTGTACCTGGTTGTGCAATGAAATATGAGCTTGTTTGTGCCAAATCACATTGGGTTTGGTTTATTGCGGAGCATTTCTTCGTACACAACATAAATTTTATTTATTTACCAAATGTCTAGAATTATAACTACAGACTAATCCCCGAAAAAAAAAACCATTGATACAAAAGTAACATAAACCTTTAATACAATGTGAGTTTTAGGCGTCCCACTTCTTGGATTTTGTACATTTGTTCAAATTGATGTGTAATCAATTATGTAAAATAATTTTATATGGATATATTTATTACTTTTGTTGAAATGTAAATAAAGTGTTGTACTTGTAAATGTAACTTTGCCTACGATACTTTTTCTTACGAACACGTTTTGTTTGTCTTTTTTGTTCTAATGATACTAGACATTTTAAAATAAATTACAAATCTGACTTTATGTAAATATTATTTTGAAGTAATGTAATAGTGAATTTATAAAATGTTATTCAAGAAATAAACTAAGTAAATAGAGATATTTAAAAATGTACAATTATTAAGGAGTTTTGTTGAACGTGGAGAACTCTCCTATGCAGGATTCATTGACCAGTGGTTAATATTTCACGCTTCATCTGTATTTCAACTTCAAAAGTGGGATAGATATTCATCTTAAATAGACTTCACTACACAAAATCACTTATTTAGACAGTTGGTCTATTGCGTCATTTTTTGCGATCTTCAGGAAACAATTTGTAAATAATTTAGGTAATAAAACCAGTTTGAAAGGTAACATATTTTTGTAATTCCTAACCAAAATAAAAAAGCAGACTTATCATAATGATCCTATTCAAAAGATTCACATATCGGATATATCTCATCGAAACAACCTCTATCATTCCACATGTAGCCGTTTCCATTCTTCTCATAGAACTCGATACAGTGTTCATCCCCAGCATTGTTGGGTTCACCAGGCTCCCAGTCCGTACTCTCTGGCAGGGGCATCCCAGAAACCATCCAGATCCAGTCTCCATGGGCATAATTTGTACCGGAAGTCCAGAACCGATTATTTCGTATTCCTGTAAACAAACAATTACTTATTGGTCGTTTACATTATTTCTTATATTGTCATCTAAAATTTTAAAAATATATTTGTAATACAAAAACTAGTGTTTTTAATTTATGATCTTACTAAATTTAGTATATAAATTTTTTTTAAGTATCCAAAATATTTGTATACAGTAAGATCACACATATTATTCCAACAGTCAAATTTCATCAAATGGTCTCATTAATTTGACCTCCTTCATAATCCTCGTAGCTGAATTTTTTGGATCCATTCAGACGTACATGACTACAAATTGCAGGAGTCAAGTCTGTGCCAGCACAGACTCCAGATGTTGCACTAAGAAGAGGCTAAGCTCAACGTTCACAATATTAGCTGTTTTAACTTTAGCTGCTCTAATCAGCTGATTTATAACATTGCATTGTTTGGTTGTAATCCTAACAGCATTACTAGTTGTAAGTTTAAGTTTGTTTTGAAAATAATCATCGTAACACTTTATTATAAAGTTCTTATCTTTTGGATAACAATAAATTGTTGAGGACTACAGTACGTTTTATGTATTGAATAAAGTAGCGAATGGAATAAATACACTGAACGATAAAATCAGCAAACTTTTCTACAATTAGGAATGATACCAGAACGGAAAACTAATTTGACTATAGCGATTAATTTGCCGGAAAGAGATTAAACCCTGGGAAGTTTTTTTTGAAGACTTTACTTTATGGTTCCTATTGTTTTCAATAACTACTAATTTATGCAATTGCCATACTTGTTTTACGGATTTCTTCTTTGATCAAGTCATTCTCCTCCTTGGAATCTATTGTAGCTAACCTCCACCCGTGTGACTGGCAATGAACTATCGCAGCAAACCAGTTGACCTGTACAGAGAGAATAATACAACTATTGACCAATACAGTGTTTTATCTTCCATTAGATACTGACTTATAAAGCTACGTAATACAGTATGTTTATGACCTAGAAGGTACAATGTTATTTTAACACACTTATTGCAGCTCTATACTAAAATTATGAGTAATGTGGTAAGACAGTACAATTTATTGAGAACGAGACAACTTGAAATACAAATCGGGAAAGACCATCCAAATACAGTAAAGCGGTCTTGTTCAGCTTTACATTTTGGCACGCACAACATTTGGCTGACTGGGGTTGATTACAACACACCTTCAGATTTGGATCTGTTATAATAATTATTGTAAATATATGTGCGAACAAGATTTTCAGCCAATGGCGCAGTGTATCGAGTACGGCGGTTATCGCAAGATACCCGAATCAAGCAACGTCGAACGTGGCTGCTGCTTGGATGAGTGACCGCTGAGCGATCCTGTCCTTGTAAGCAGCCCGCCTGCTCGGCCATTAGTGGTGGTTCGGAAGTCACCTTTAAACCGTTGGTCCTCTTAGCCTTAACTTCGCTTAGTAAAATAAGACATTCTTTAATCGTTGACCTTTTTATTTTTGTCAGGATTCGATTTCAACTAAATTCTAAAATCACCATTAATTAATTTTAAGGATGGACTTTCACACGTACCGAAGGGTGGCTTACCTTAATGAAACGCTCCACCTTGTACACTTTTATACCAGTTGTTGAACAGTTTCCTGGTGAAGCTCAAAAGGATATTTGATAATGAGAAAACGTTAACCTCTTTAGTATAAAACCAATGTTTTAAGGAAACTTAGCATCTCATTTAGTGCCGAAATGGCGTACGTTGGTGTCAAATACTGAGAAAAGAATTTCAGAACAACTTTGGGTTATCAAATAAGAGTTACCTTCCTCAATTTTTTAAATTTATTTTACAATTTCAGCCATCCAGGTTTAAATAATATTCTCTAAGGCATGAATACATTTTAGAATTAAGAAGTGTTTTATTGATACATTCTTGTGCAAGGTATTCAAACCTTTCAACGAACAATGAGACAAATCAATGTGTTCAATCATAAGAAAACTACTTGTAAATGTGTACTGAAGGAAACAGGATATTTTCCGGACATTTGCCATCGTTCAGTGATACAAGAAATCAATAAAACTACGTTTCGAGATCTCCAATCTGATCTCCTCTTCAGGTAAATAATTAACCCAACATATAATTACAAACTAGGTTCAAATAAACAAACCATACCAGACCGTTGTTACACGCGTAAGTCAGGAATCACTACCACCATGTTGTGTGTCAACTTCACTGACTCTAAAACATGCACTTATTAAAAAAGCATAAACACAACACTAATTATTAAAACTAAACTGCTTTCGCCGACCAACCACCTACGACTGAATGCATGGTCACTTACATGGTGGTTGTGATTTCTGATTTATGCATGTCACAACGCTCTGGTATGATTTATATACTTTAACCTAGTTTGTAATTATGTCTTAGGTTAGTTATTTACCTGAAGAAGAGATCAGATTGCAGATCTCGAAACGCAGTATTACTGCTTTGTATCACTGAACGATTGCAAATGTCCGGAAAATCCTGTTTCCTTCAAAATCCTTCCATTGTTAAAATACAAACTTCAAACAAAGGAATGTGTGCTTTTGATAAACACTAAACTAATATGATTGTTCCTACCCACCTCGTTGACATCCAGTGAAGGGGCTGCCGGAGAAGCCAGGCTTGCAGGAACAGTACGGTACATGATCAAGGACCTCACAGGTGACGTTACCATGGCAGGGTCCAGGACATGGATCTTGACATTTTAGGTCGATACAGGCCAATCTTTCATCGCAGTCGACGTTGGATATGCATTGAGGTAAAGCTATTACAGAGTATAAATTAGTAAGTTTTCATGTTTCTTTGTCTTATGAAGCCATTAAAATGTTCCTCAAAAGCTACACATTGTAGGTCTGCAATTTACTATACTTCCCCCATCAAAGTTTCTACTTGATATGGGAATATAGGTATGAATTATGTATTGTTAATAATTTTCTATTATCTGATATGCGTAGTGAAGAAGATTGTACTGGGTTAGCGTAAGAAATCAATTTTGACTTTTTAGTATAGAACTTAATTTTGGAATACCCTGAGTTGGAAAAAAGGAAAAGTCGTGAAAACCCTTACTCTGTGTGTGCGTGTGTAGGATTCGTGTGCTTTTACATATTGTACAGCCGCTCTGACGATGGCAGTCCTGGAAACCAAACTGATGGCCGTACATTCATTAAATCACGCATTGTACCTTATACAAATATTACCAATAATAAAAATTTTTATTAATTTATTTGTGATTGTTTACTGAAAAAAATATAAATTTAAACGGCATTGGATATTGGTCGTTAATGATAGATATGTAATGCTAAAAATGTTTAAAACTAAATGTTTACTAAGATATTATGTATAAAACCATAACAGTTGTAATATCAATTTAGGTAAAATTATATTCAACCCTATAATACTTTACCTGGCCGATGCCGCTGTTTTGTTGAAATTTAATTTGTAGTTGAGTAGCCTTACACTATTCTGTTTGCAAACTTTAATTTTCTAAATTTTTAAACCCGACACAGCGTATACATTATTACGTTATATAAATAGAAAAGTGTATTTCCTCAAAGAAGCAAAATGTGTCAAAGTGCTATCACAATTTTAATCAAATGTTTTACCCAAAGGAATATATCAAGCAAAGAGTTGATACTGTATATCAAGAAAACATGCTCGTACTTAGTTCCAAGTAAACAAAAACGAGTACTTTCAGCCGTAGAGTATGTCCAACCTAGTCTGTTAATCTTTACTGTATACCTGAGTGTTAGTGAAAGTTTTAGAGAACATAGATAACGATGCTTCTGATAGAGGTGGTGATGCTATACAAGGATCAAGAAATAACCGAAGAGGACATTATCTAAAGAAAAAGAACACACTCTTGGTTTTGTTTTCCAGTCTTGTGAAAACTTGAGGTGAGACCCAAAAGAAGCATTAGGGCCTACACCAAAAAAGTCTTATGTTAAGAAGTCGTCAAGAACAATCAAAATTCATTATCAGCTGGTTATGGCTTAATTAATTATAAGGCTCAGTCCTTAGCATAGCCCTATAGGTAAACTGCTTACAGAAAGACACTGGGCGATTTTAGTTCTCGCAGCGTGGAGTAATATATCCCTTCGCCCCTGTGATGCCGCCCTCTCTCAGTATCCCCACCACTGCTCGGCACTCGCCCGCTCGCTCTATTCCCTGACCACTTAGAGGCTAGCCTCACACCAAAAAGCAAGCACCCTGGATACGTTTAGATTTACATTCAATTAGTATTTTAAGCTTGCATAGGCTTAAACACAATAATGTAAAATATAATATACTTGTAGTATAGGTAAGTAGCCGCAGTGTAAACAAAATGGCGCGAACGAGACACGATTCACAAAGCTGATAAACCAGAGAATAAACATAGTGGAATAAACACATTTACAGTGAAATATAAAATAATATCAGTACCTGTGTAGAAAAATCTTTGTGCACGTCACACTTTTAAAAGCAACTCGCTTGCATATAATTGTTTTAAAGATAAGGAACGGAAAACGATAACAGAATAGAGGAACGGAGGCAGTTTTAGTAAAAGTGTGCGCCCAACAACAGGCTGTGAGATAAGTTATGCAACCAGCTACCAATAGTCAATCTTGTGGCAATAACAATAAATGGCAAATCTTCTTTAATCTTTGCCCAACCTTCGTAAATTAAATATTGTGACATTTGTTGCAACGTATCTAAAAGTAATTATTCGTCTATACTTTAATGCAATTAGCCCTCTTTAAGTGTTATTCTAATACAAAGTTTTTAATGGCCACGACTTTGGGTTAGGAAATATGCATTACTAGCAGTTACCCGCAGCTTCGCACGCAATTTCGCAGGTTTTGCACCTACTTTATGAAAACTGCTGGTTCGTGTGAATTATATTCCGACGCCAATGTCGAGTTTGCCTTCTTGCCACTGTCACAAAATATGTTAAAATTGTGTATTTATGGTAATTTTAAATTTATTACGGTATTTGTATTTTTATTCCAAGCTGATTTTGCCCTCACCGATCAAGAAAACATGTATATATACACAGGTCTGAGAAATTAGATAGGTTACATAAGTCATAAATGTATAGTAAAAGTTAGAGTACATTGTCTCATATCTCCACTGCTTAGCAGTTACCCGCTCCTTTACACGCAATTTAGTGGGCTTTGTACTACATGTATGACCACTGCTGGTTCGTGTGAATTATATTTCCGACCCCAATTTTGAGTTTGCTTAGTTGCTACGATCAAGAAAATACGTCAACAATTTTACATTAATGGTAATTATAATTGACTTCTTTCTTAGTATGTTTTGTTCCATAGTTGATTTAGTTTTTCTTCCAATCAAGAAAATATATAACACAGCTCAGAAAAGTCTACTTCTGTCAAAAAGAACTAAGAAAGGTTTCATATTAGTATTTAAATTTATAGTAAAAGTTTTAAAATATTTTACAAAATTTTGATCTGAAATTAGTATATTAGTTAAAAAGTCAAAGTCCAGCGATCTTTCATCCAGAATAATAATTATTGTCGACTGTTTCAAATGACCATCTTAAGTTTTAGGACATTTTCTAAGGTAGATTACTTATATAATCGCTGAAATCTAAAAATTATGGTTAATTATTAAAAATATTATTTACTATAAATGTAAACAAATTGAAAATAATAAACATTGCTTACACAGAACAGATGATTGATTACATTTAAAAGACTCATTCAATTTATATTACACAACTTTAGAGACCAAGATGGGATTTTTCACTATTTTATAGACCAGTGGGGCCTAGCCCGGAGGGATTTTCGAAATAATAGGCCTATATTCATCCCAGGAACCGTAAGAATATCTTGTAAAATATCAGTAAACTTGGTTGAGTAGTTTACGCATGAAAACGAAACAAAACAAAATTACTTTCCCATTTATAATATATTTAGAATTTTATTTTAAGTTTATCAGTTTGTTATAAATTTATATGCAAATTTTAAAAATTATAAGTTGCTACTTGTAGGTAAAAATAATCCGTAAAAAAGACAAAATGGCTCGAATATTAGTAAATTCAGAGTTTCGGACGATCTTAATTCAGAATTTGTTTTTGGCTCAGAAAACAATACGTTGGGCGAATGAGGTGTGGTATGGTTACTACCCGTGACTAAATGTACTATGTTAAGTAATATTGACAGATTGAATTAAGTAATATATCTAGTAACTGACAGTAGCTAAGCTGATCACTTAGGCTAGTCACAACTTGTAGGCTATTGCCACTAAGGCATATCGTACAGAAGAGTATTCTTATAATACGCATTCACGTTCGACCCAGATTCTGAAGTTATCTGGATGTCTTAAATAGGCCTACATATTTTCTGGAGGACGATTGCCGTATTTCATTATCATGTGGACGTATCAACCCATTAGGCCTAAGGTTGACCTTGCCGGTATAGCAAACAATGACCGCTAGATCGCATGGGCATCGGCGTTTCTTGTTTTCTGCGATAAGCAGCCTGCTGGCCCACTCCTAGTACCAGGAATCAGTTATCTGTCCCATCTGTTTATATATATATATATATATATCCCCATCTTCCTGAACTCTAGATCAGGCAGTTTATAAAGTATCAGTGTACTATTTCATGTTTTGTATTCGTTCTCTTAGAAATTCGCCGGAATATTTTTTATGCTCAATTCATCAAGTAGGCCTAATCGGTCTTCATAAATTCCAAGTGTAATCAACACAGATTCTATATAAATACGTTTTCTTTATTTAAATAACTCCAAATTTTAGATATCATACTCCCAAAGGGAGTAACATATATTTTTATATATAATAAATATATAATTCATATTTTTCCCGTGATATTTTGTACAGAGTGGAAAAATAAACTCGTATTCTGCAAAATAAAAATTATGTCAATCCCTCAGCTCATATATCTCATACTTACTGTAAAAATGAGAAATGTTTATCATCAGCAGTTTTCAATTGTGCCTGATTATAAAATAGCCCAAAATGACTACTTCATATGTCTATAATTCCTCGTGCAGTGACCCAAAATTTCTCTTCTTCTTTCTCTGCACTGAAGAAGGGTACATTGAAAGATTATGACTGTAGATTTTTTTAAATTACTCAGCCCAAAATCGATTGCACTACCTTAAAGACATCAGATCACAGCTCAACGTAAAGTACTCACCCAAAGAGCTGTCACTTTGATCAGAGGCACAGGTGACATGAACAATCAAACAGAACCACAAAACTCCTAACAAGGCGAAGTTCACATCTGAGGCACTCATGACTAAATGACGTGAGCGAACTTTCCAAGTTCAATACAATGGGGTTATCAGGGTTATCATGTTAGTTTATCCCGTGCATCCCAGATTGTTAAGGCGGAATTACTGTTCAAGACTAAATTATAACTTGGATTTGGATTTTCCACTCAGATGGACATATGAGCATCAGAAAACAAATTACGCCAGCTAATCAATGTCTTCTGAACATATAAGACGAATATTCCAGCTTTTATAGGTTACCAGATGTTAGGACTATAATACGTTATTTTACCAGACTGATATTTGTGTTTTGTTTATCTACGACCAGTCTGATACGTACATAATTACACGTAAATACTTAGTATTAGAAGATTAAATCGCGCATTAAATTAATTTTAAGCTTTTATATTTATTTCAAGTACTTGCATAAAACTGCCAAAGACTACTGAACAAGAACTTAAATGATTTGGCACTCTCAATGTGATTGATGACGTTTTCAGGTGATATTGTATTAGATTTTGAAATTGGCTTAACATTGAGTTCGAAAGCAAAAGAATGTATGAACGAAAATGGTTAATCAGCGCAAAGGAAGAGCTGTATCACATTATCGGAACAAAAATTGAAATACCTTTACAGTCTTGGATTTCAAGGTGACGTTTCCGTGGATTCTTCTTTCCACTTGGTTTGGAATTATACTAAATGAAGGCTGTTTTGAAATTGGCAAAACGTATTGTTAAAGGTTTGACAAAACCAAAATACTTATCATCAACTATTCTTTGTACCTGATTTCATAATACCTCTAAGTTGAAAAGCCTATAATTCCTTGTGGAATAATATATACTATATAATATATATCGAATCGTAAGCCATTTGACCGATCATTACGAAAATTTTTATGTATATGTATTTTTCTACGTAGAAGGTATAAGTATATGCTATGCCCATTGATGTTACTCACCACCAGGCGGCGCTGCAAAATTTTGAAGTTATCTAAGCACCTGCACATAATACATTCCAATTACGACACAGTTACGTGTATTAAATAGCAACACACTATTTGAAGGCGCAAAGTTACAATGTATATTTGTTTTTAAATTAAATTTATGGTTGAACTTAATGCTTGAGTGTTAAACCACTTTAGAATAAAGCACATGTGCGTGTAAAATGGCTATAAACATACACTTTTGACAGATTTTCTTGATCGTGGCGACAAGACAAACTCTACATCGACATTGGAAATATAATTCACTTTAATGCATACATGAGCAAATGTTACGAAAAGCATGCGAAGCCGTGGGAAACAGCTAGTTGTTTCTATTTTCCTCTCAGCAGGTTGCCTTAAAGGTCTGAAACTAAAATTATTGACAATTTTGAAACTCATAAACAGCTCATGAACCGAGTGTTCTATCTAAGCCTAACCACTGCATAAAACTACATGCATTGTGCAACTTTCCTGTATCTTATCCATGCTCATTGAACTATAATTTCACAGAAATGTAATACGTCATTCATTACTTGTTGTTATATTTTGCTGCTCTGTGTTCATATTGTTCCTCCACTAAGGCGAAAGTATCGTATCAGGTATTTTCTTTTCAGCAATAACTACAAACAAACATTAGATTTAAACGCGAAGAAAAGGCTATTAACAATTCTGCAAGTTTATTTTAACAATCGCAGGGTCACTCGAGATATAGCGAGGTCACAGAGGGAAAAGTACTGCGTAGTTCAGTAGCTGGTTACTGTTCGTTAATTGTAGCCATGCTAATCCTGTGTGTGCTATTGTGTTTAGTTGCTGCAATACGCGGTCAAGGCAACAGCGTATGTAAGTTTATTTTAACAATCGTAGGGTCACTCGAGATATAGCGAGGTCACAGAGGGAAAAGTACTGCGTAGTTCAGTAGCTGGTTACTGTTCGTTAATTGTAGCCATGCTAATCCTGTTTGTGCTATTGTGTTTAGTTGCTGCAATACGCGGTCAAGACAACAGCGTATGTAAGTTTATTTTCACCATTTTATCACAGGGCCACTGATCTAAACTCGAGTTATTCAATAAATTTCGATTGTGAAGTACGTTAAATATTTTGTAATTACGTCTAGAACATTAAGTATGAGCGTTATTTCTTCATTTGATCTTCTTATTCTAGCCGCAACATATTATAAAATCAAATCAAAATCACATTTATTTCCACAAATTACTGAAAAAAAAACAAACAGAAGTAAATACATACATCGAAATATAGAAATAAATTAAAATTATGTATATATATATATATATATATATATATATATATATATATTATTTATAACTCTAATATAAATTATATATATATATATATAATAACTAGTTAACTCAGCATTAATGATTGAATTAATTTACTACCTAATTTATGTATAAAAAAATATAGGAAAAAAGTCTACATGGGCCTTGATGGCTTGTGCGTATACCCGAGTTGAAATTGTTAGGATTAGGAGTTTTATATCGAGCAGTATGTAGATTTATTTTATATAAATTTAATTGATAAAAGTTATCTGATGTAGAATAACTTATGGATATCAATTAGGAATTCTGATTATTATCGATAATGTAGAGAAAGTAAACAGATTAAATAAAAATAATGTGTAAACAAAATTTAATTAAAATAAGATAGTTACTTATGGAAACGGATTTTTCTATCTTTAGTTTGGATAGGTGAGGAGAGGGGAGAATCACGTAGTCAGTTAGTCTATGTCCGTGTGTTATCCTCTGTTCTCTTTTGAAAATTCTTTAGTAGACTTATTATTTAACATTGCCTCCGAGGTAATTCTTTCAAATTGGAAATGTTTTGGAATTTAAATTAGTTGTAGTTTTCGCTGCTGTAAGATCGGTCAGTGTATCAGAAAAGCGCGTTACTAAGAGATAACTAGCATGATTCAGAACTATTTTGTAATGTAGATAAAATCAAATATCTAAGCAATCATATGTCCAGTCATACCACAGTGTGCGAACAATGACCACTGCCCGCTGGATCGCGCTTGTGTTGCCCAGAGTTGTGAAGATCCTTGTGTAGGACACTTGTGGCTCAAACTCCACCTGCCACGTGAGGTTCCACGTCCCTTCGTGCGCCTGCCCTTCGGGCTACACCGGGGACCCTTTGACAGCTTGCTTTCCACAGGGTAAGTACTTACAATAGTGAGCTTAACCATCACTGCTAAATAATAAAAATACGTTCTCTCTTATTATTCATGGTTAACTTAATTATTTAGAAAACCTAATCTACATAATCATGTATTTGGACCCATAACTTGTTCTGTGAAAATCTTAAACACATTTCAAGTAAAAAAATGTGTTTATTTACTAAAATGAAGAAGTTGCAGCCACAAGTAAAAAAGAACTTAAAAGGTTTAAAACACACGTTGACACTATTTTCACATACAATCCACATTTTGCTAAAATAAAAATGAACTTAAAAATCTCAGTGTTTATGCAGAACTATTGTATCATCCATATATATTAGTCTGGACGTATAACCAACCAAACTTATAACGTAAATAATAAATAAAACACGACATAAATAAATTAAATTGTGATACACCTATACTATGATTATATACATTTATTATTTATGTAAAACAAAGTTTAATAAATTATCTAATTATTATTATTTTGTTAAGTTTTATGGTTAACATGGTTTTGTTATTTCGCTTTCTTGTTTATATGCTAAGTAGAAATATTTAATGTATATACCAACTTCACGAAGACCTAGAAACAAGTTTTAATGTCTGTGGACTGTATGGCAATGCAATATACATTTATAATATTACTAAAAATAATCATAAAATTAGCAATTTATTGTAGAAATGTGAAAAATAAAATTCATTGTGTATTTCAATTGTCTTATGGGAAACCAAGATGGCGACGAGAAAATTAAGAAAAAAGTAATTTCTTAACAAAATGAATATGCTGTTGTATTAATATCAGATGACAGTTTTCACTAAATGACCAACACATGAAACTGTTGGATTGGTTGGTTTCAAAACCTACTCGTAGGCGTTATAACACAACCAAAATGAACAGCAAGAGGTTGATAAAAGCTAAAACACAACCACCTGAAAAGTAATGGTTGTTTGTTTAGATTGCGACAATTATACATTACAATTATAGCACACACCGATGTTCAGTACAGCCACAGTGCACGGCCAATGACCACTGCCCGCTCGATCGCACTTGTGTTGGCCAGAGATGTGAAGATCCTTGTGTCGGCGCTTGTGGCTCCAACTCCACCTGCCAAGTGAGGTTCCACATCCCTTCGTGCGCCTGCCCTTCGGGCTACACCGGCGACCCTTTCACTGCTTGTTTCTCTCAGGGTGAGTACTTATAATAGTGAGCTTCGCGGGGATAGAATATTTATATTGCAACGATATCATCGATTCATATTGTGTATGTCGAGTTTAGCTCCAGTTCACCTTCCTCGTAGTGCAGCTTTTTGAATCTGACGCTGTTACGGACTTGTCCAGACTCGTCAGAAGATATCCATAATCTTCATTGTGCACCTGATGAAACAATGATAATAACCTCTTGATATAGATTACACTGTATTATACAGCCTATGTGTCTTTGAGGTCGTAACGATGTAGAGTTCATTTTGAGCTTATCATCTCCAACTTTTGTTGAATATGTTCAGACGAACATGATTCCAGATTCCAGTCTGAGTAAAGGTAGCGACAGCGTCAGATTCTACATGCTACACAAGAGGAAGTTGAACTGGAGCTAAACTCAATATTCACAAATGATCAACCCTTCCATTTGTATATTAAATACTTATTTAAAACTTATTGGTATATTATATCTTTTAGTAATAATGTTTCTTTAACAGGTTTAAATCACTTCCATTTCATTAAAATTTTATTTTTGAAAATACAATTTCAAAGGGAAATTTGAAAATAAGAGGAAATCCTAAAAGAGTCTTGAATTGCTGACCGTCAACTAATGCTTCTTCTTAAGTGTATATTAGTCATCAATTAAGTGATTCTTACATTCTCGTGTTTAATAGTAGATCATGACAAACAACAATCAGTATCCGAAATTCTGGATTGTTAAGATTAAGGTTGGATTTATAACTTGCGTATTCAAACTCATAATGAATTTAGTGCACGTAATATTTAAAAAGTAATATGTAAACTCTCCAACCGAGCTCGGACTTTCATAGTCACGAAACGGCGTCAAAGAAACTCTTACCTCTATGTAAACATTTTAATATTACAACACAATCATATATTTATCTAATTTAATTAGTATTTTAAATGTATTGATATTTATAGGCTTGAAGGAATAGAGTAAGCATAAACATAAAAATAACATCACTTCTTATGTCAATATTTTCTGTAATCACTTTGGAACACACAGGTTATCCAGATATAAAATTGGAAGTTTAGCAAAATGTACTTTTAAATGAAACTGTTAGTAAATATTAAGTATGCAACTTGATAAATAGTGTAATGCGGAATTAGCAATGTTACTATCTACATATTTAGCTACAGATGTAAAGAATTTTGTAACACTGTTGTTTTTTTGTAAGAAGCAGGCTTCTCGGACATTTATCGGCTATGTGTATATATTTTCTTGCCAACAAAACAAACTCAACTGTGTCACCACAAATATCTTAGACCGGATGCATATTACAATGGCCGAAAGTAGACGATTTATTACAGAAGTAGTCTTCTCAGGCCTGTGTATGTATACACAAGGTGTATATATATATATATATATATATATATATATATATATATATATATATATAAGTAGATATGAATATGGCGGTTCTGGCGCACTTTTGGGACAGACAGAAAATCAAGGGAAAATACTGTTTAAAGGACAATAAACGAATCTGTAAAATCAAACAGTAAGGGGTTCTAGCTCACTTTTGGGACAGACGGTAAATCAATGAAAAATACTGTTTAAAGGACAATAAACGAATCTGTAACTCACGAATGAAAAATTACCGAATCTATAGCTGTTTGCTTCTACTTTCTTGAGCTGTCAAATCAATCTATTTGAAATGTCTGCTACGACGAAAAATCTTCTACTCTACAAAATTGATAGTAACACAGTCTTTATCTTTAATAGTCTTCTTTCCAGTAACAATCAAGTGTAATTTTTCATTTTTGTTTAATTCTTTAATCTTTTTTTCATCCAAAACAGTCAAAAATCTGTTCAGCAAGTGTACTTTACAATCTTCCAACTCGGCAATTATTGTAAACCCGAATTTATCTTTCATTTTCTCCAAATTCAAGATTCTATATCTCTTTTTTTCTTCCAATTCCACTAATTTCTTATATTCTTTGAATCTTAGTTCACCAACCTTATTCAACTCTTGTAACAGCGCCGCCATTTATTATAGAAAAATCTTTTAACTAAATTTAGTTAAAAGATTTTTCTACAATAAATAGAACAATCTGAAAACATTTGACCAGAAATTGTGCTGATTTGTGTCAAAAATCACCACTTCTCAAAATTTTAGTTTACAAATTTTTGCTCTTTAAATATGGAGCGGAAAAAGATAGAGTGCCCATACTGCAAAAAAGATGTTTTTGAACATCATTACACCAGGCATTATAATTCAAAGAATCATCTGAAAAATAAAGATATTTATGAAAAAGAACTAAATTATTTGAGGACTTGGGCTAAAGAGAATCAAATCAATGGTCACGAAAAGATGTACAATATAGAAAAATTGCGTGAATTAAAGAAAAGCTTTAAGGAAGATAAAAAAGATCTCAATCTATTTAATGATGAAAAAATTCAATCAATCGCTGAAAAATTGTCCATAGAAACAAACGATAAAACTAAGTCTGAAATGATCGAAGAAATTGATAAAACTCTTAACGAAAAACCTGAAAATATCATAGATGTAGAAGTTTTATCCTCAATACACGGTCTTTTCAAGCAATACATTTTAACGAATTTAAACGATAAGTTCATGTCAATTTACAAATATCTATCAATTATGAGGCCAGAGATTAAAAGTTTAATAGAAAAATTTCAAGAAACCGTTAAAAATATGAAAGGTTATTTATCTTTAGAATGCGAATACGAACGAACTTTAGTGAACGGTGAAACACAAACGTGTCCAATGTACTTTACTATAAAATCAGACGAAATATTTGACGTAAACGACTTTATTACTAAGCAATTTAATAAATTAACACATCGAGAACAGACAAATCATCCAAATAAGGGTTCTGGATGGACATTTAAAAGCTGCAAACAACTAGTTTTGAGCCTTAACAAACACGAAATGATGAACGCAGGATCATATATCGATTTGCCAAAGAAAATCAAAGATAAAAAAGCTTGTATAAATATCAAAAATAAAGATGATTATTGCTTTATTTATTCTATCCGATGTGCTATTGAAAAACCCGAAAGAGACTGCGAAAGATCAAAACAATATGAAAAATTTGTAAATGACGAGATATTTTCAGGTTTCGAGTATCCAATGTCCTTAAAAGATATACAATTATTTGAGAAACGAAGTTACAATTCCAAGTACAAATATCCAAAAATGTCTATCAATGTCTACAGTTTTGATGAAAGTATTAAGGTTGTTCCGTTACAAATTTCTGAAAAATATGATGCAGAATTAAATATTGATCTACTGTATGTAAAACAAGAAGACAAATCCCATTTTGTTTTGATAACTGATTTAAATAGATTAGTGAGTTCTCAGTTATCTAAACACGAACATAAAAAATTGCTATGTAGAAGATGTTTAAGCCATTTCTACAAATCTGGAGATTTAGCAGATCATTTAGAAATTTGCAAGCAACATGAAGTTTGCAAGCCAATTATGCCGTTTCCGGGTCAAACAACTAAATTTACCAATTACCAAAAGAAATTTAGCCATCCGTACGTTATTTATATGGATTTTGAAAGCATATTAGAGAAGATTCCCACATGCAAAAACAATCCACAAAAATCGACTACAACCAAGATTCAGAAGCATATTCCTTATGGTTTTACTCTATATTTAGTGTCTAATGTGACCAATCGTATGTACAAGCCGATATGTTATCGAGCAAAAAATGAAGAAGAGTTGCCGAACGTTCCTGCAAAATTGTTTGAAGAACTCAATAAATTATCGAAGTACATAGCTAAAAAATATAATTCAAAGAACATGAAGCCCATGAAATTGACTGACGAAGAAGAAATTTCGTATCAAAATTCAAATCTTTGCCACATTTGTGAAGAAATATCGTATCAAGACACTGAAAAAACTTTAGGGTTTTTACCAGATAATTGGAGTTCTGCTTATGATGCATTCAAAAAATGCAGAGATCACTGTCATTTGACTGGAAAATTTCGAGGTGCAGCTCATAGAATTTGTAATCTGAATTTGAAATTTCCTCAGAATATTCCCGTTTTCTGTCACAATATGTCTAATTACGATACGCATTTGTACATAAAAGAATTGGCAAAACAATACGGTAATGTTGATTTGATTGCAAACACCGATGAACGATATATAAATTACTCTGTAAATTCTGGATACGGGTATGAATTTGATGGTGACAAACCTAGAAAGTTCATAAAATTCTCTTTCGTAGACACGTTTAGATTCATGGCGTCATCTATCGAAAAATTAGCGAAAAATTTAAAGAAAGAAGACTTCAAACATACAAATCATTTTATACAGGATGGAAGAATATTGAATGAAATTATAGAAAGACAGCCAAATGACAAAGAAGAGATTTTTAAAATATTGTCAGGAAAAGGAATATTTCCCTATGAATTTATCGATAGTATTGAAAAACTTGATTACAAAGAAGAGCTGAAAATTCAAGATTTCTATTCACTCTTGACAGACGAGAGCATATCTGAGAAAGATTTTCAACACTACTTGAGCGTTTGGAACAAATTAAAAGAGAAAAATCTTCGAAATTACTCTGATTTGTACAACATTCAAGATGTTTTATTGCTCGCTGATATCTTTGAAAATTTTAGGAATATTTGTTTAAATTGCTATAAGCTTGATCCAGCACACTATCTGACTGCTCCTAGTCTTGCTTGGGATGCTATGTTAAAATTAACGAAAATTGAGCTTCAGCTAATTAACGATTATAACATGTATTTAATGATTGAAAAAGGTATTCGCGGAGGCATATCTCAATGTATTAAACGATATGTTAAAGCAAATAACAAATATTTGAAAGATTTCGATAAGACAAAGCCCGAAAACTATTTGTTGTACGTCGATGCAAACAACCTTTATGGGTATGGACTTATGCAAAATTTACCATATAACGAAATCAAGTGGATGGATCCTAAAACGTATACAACAGCAGAATGGAAAGAAACAATTTTGGAACTCACTGGCGACGAAGATTATGGCTATATTCTTGAAGTCGATCTAGAATATCCAACAAATTTACACGAACATCACAAGGATTTACCTCTTGCTCCAGAACATTTTAAAAACAAACTTTGCACAACTCTACTGGATAAAACTGAATACGTTGTTCATTCGAGAAATTTGAAATTCTATCTGGAACAAGGTATGATTTTGAAACATGTGAATAGAGTTATTGCATTCGATCAGAAGCCTTTTATGAAAGATTACATTGATTTTAACACAAACATGAGAACCAAAGCTACAAGTGACTTTGAGAAGGACTTTTACAAGTTAATGAACAACTCAGTTTTTGGAAAATCTATGGAAAATGTGAGAAACAGATGTGATATTAGACTAGGAAATGAAGAATTTTCAATGAAACAAGCTAAGAAAACAAATTTCAAATGCTTTAACATCTTTGACGACAACTGTATAGCGAGTCACATGTACAAGCAGAAAGTTAAATTTAACAAGCCAATCTACATAGGTTTTTCAGTTCTTGACCTTTCAAAATTGTTAATGTACGAGTTTTATTACAACAAATTAAAGAAGTTTGATCCAGATTTGAATCTGTGTTACATGGACACAGACAGTTACTTCCTAGAATTGAAACGTGATCCTTACAAAATTATTAAAGAAAATATAGATGATTTCGATACGAGCGATTATCCAAAAGATCATGAATGTTTCACTACTAAAAATAAGAAGGTAATAGGGAAATTCAAAGACGAATTGAACGGCGAGATATTAGAAGAATTCTGTGGTTTAAGGTCTAAGATGTACTCGTACAAATATCTAGATAAAAACCCAGTTAGGTGTAAAGGAATTAAGAGAAGCGTTGTAAATAAAACAATAAATATCGAAAACTTGAAGAGATGTTTGTTCGAAGATAAAGAAGAATTTAGGGAGATGACTGTAATAAAAAGCTATAAACATGAATTGTACACAGTTACCATAAACAAGCTGGCACTGAACGCTAAAGATGATAAGAGAATCGTTCTAGAAAATAAGATCGATACAGTACCTTATGGCTATAAAAATGAAGCAAAATCTGATATATTAGATGAGTTAAATAAACTTGGAAACTTTGAAAATTGAGAAATATCCGGAAGTGTTTACGAATATGAATTGAGAAAGTCAAAGCTGTAATTTTTTCTATATAAATGGAGGCCCAAAAGAAGTGTACAAAGTGTCAAGAATTTAAAGATTTTGAAGAATTTTCTAAAAATAAGAATACCAAAGATGGATTATACTATTATTGTAAAGATTGTAATAAGAAATATAGAAAAGAATTATATGATAAAATGGGAAAATTATTCTTGGAAGAGAAAGAATGCACACGCTGTAAAATAGTTAAGAATATTTCTGAATTTAACAATTGGCATTATAGTAAAGATAAAAAACAAGCATATTGTAAAGAATGTATTAGAGAAATTTTTGCTGGACCAGTTCATTGCGTATGCGGAAGAGAAATTCAACAATTCTATAATCTTAAAAGACATTTACAAACAAACTATCATAATTCGAATGTTTAACATTTTCATCGTGTAATTTAGATATTCTATAAATCAGTCGAGATTCTGCCATATTTGTAGTAAAATGATTTCCGTTGTATAAAATATTCAAAGATTCTTTCATTTGGTTGTAGAGATTTATACTATTTGGATCTCCTTGTCTTAATAAAATTTCCATTTCTGGGTAATCAATTTCAAGTTCTTTCAATCTTTTCGGTATTTCTCTCTTTTGAGCTCTGATAACGTAATAAGGATATTCCCACATGTGATTCTTCTTAATTAACACAAAAACATGGTGTTTTTTCTTATCAAAATCTTTACAAACAAGATCTGGTTTCATTAAGTCAATTTTTACACTTTGTTTTGCAATTATTTCCGTTTTGATTTCATCTTTAATTTGCAAGTGCTTAACTTCGTCCTCTAAATATTTAATCTTGTTTTCAAGTTTGTACACACCAAATTTACGAATGCTTGGTAAAACATCTCTCGTAACCCATTGTTGAAAGCTTTTTGCTTCTATTTTATGAGATCTTAAAACTAACGAATAAAGTCCTGATTCATTGATGAAAATAGTATCTTTGTGAATATTTGCGAGGTGGCCCTCGAGGGCCTACCTTATCTTTTAGATAAAAGTATTGAGATTTGTAAGAGTCGCGATTCGATACCCTTGTCAGAATCTATGTTTTCAAAGCTTTTTTTGTATTTTTCTTTAACATGATCTATGATAGCTTGTCTAGTATTTTCATATTCTAACACCTCTGCAACATCTTTAGCCTTAAACCAAATTTCATTATTTTCGTCAACAATCGTTACAATGTCTTTATTATTGAATGTAAGTTGATTATTGAGTAGGTCTACAACTGACTCCATTTAGATAGAAAAAATTTAACAAGCAATTTTTTTATTTTGAGTATAAAGTCCAGATTCATTAACGAAAACAGTGTTATTTTGGAAGTTTGAAGGTAAGCTATTTATAGCCCCCCTTATCTTTTAGATAAAAGTATTGGTATTTATCATCATTATCAACTCGTTTGGAAAGTTTGAAGGTAAGAACGATTCGTTCCCCCTTGATTCATCATTCTTTCGACAATCTTAAATATATTGTTGTTTTACTCTCATTATTTATTAAATTTCCCTCAGAGTCTTGTATAGTTAGAACGATTTTTTGAATTCTTTTAATATTTTTTCTAATTGGAATATAATCGATTTCATTCGGTTTTTCACTGATTTTTGATCCATAAGCAACATTTGGGAAAAAAGTGTACAAAATTTCAGATTCTTTGTGTAGATGTTCGGTATGATTTTCAAAACTAGGTTCAACGAGATTGCAGTGCACTTCAATTACATCGAACGGTCTAAATTTTGGCGTTTTATTTCCTAAATATACCTGATTTGGCTCAATAGTTTCTTGAACAAACCCTAACAAATCTACAATAATTGCTGAAAACATTATTCTTACTGGTGATTTTATTTGAATTTTATTAGAGAGATAATTTTTTTGCATTTCAAACTTGTTTTCGTCAAAGTTTAAAGATTTATCTGATTGTTTGAATGTTTTCAGATAATTTTTAAGGGAATTTTTTATTTGATCGAAAGTATAATATCCTTTGTTTAAACCATAATATTTTGTTACGTTCTTCTCACTAAATCCTATACAATAAGGAGAACTTTCACTAATATTTATTACAAAATTGTCAGAATAAAAACCGCTTAAACCGATAAAATAATTTGATTCTTCCTCTAAGTGTATAGGATGTTCCAAGTTTAAAACTAATTTAGAGCTTTCTGAAGTCAACTTGAACAGCTTCATTTTCGTTATTTAAATGGAGAAATTTTTAAAGCAAAAAGATCAGATAAAACTTCAAACGTTTGAAGAAAATAAGAAAGATCAACCAATCAGATTGTTAATTGTTGGTTCAAGTGGATGTGGAAAAACAACTTTACTATTGAATTTTATCTACAATAGGTTGATTCCTTATTCCAATTTGTATGTTTTTAGTAAATCTTTAGAACAAGACGCCTATAAAAAATTACAAGAAAGATTTGAAAATATTGAGAAGAACTTAAGTAAGAAAATATCATATTTTTATAATGCTTCTGAGGACATAGTTCCGTTAAGCGAATGTAAACCCAATTCGTTAATCGTTTTTGATGATTGTATTTTGGAAAATCAAGACGTTATTAAGGAATATTTCGTTAATGTCCCGTCACAAAAACATATCTTGTATCTATCTTTCCCAATGCTTTTCAAAGGTTGATAAACAAGTTATAAGAAATAATTTGAATATGTTGTGTGTTTTTAAGCAAGACGATCACTATTCGAGAAAGATTTACAACAATTATGTGGGATCTGATATGAGTTTTAACCACTTTAATGAATTGTGTGATAACATTTGGAAGGAAGACTACGGATTTTTAACTATTAATCTAACTTTTGAAGCCTAAAAATGGCAAATATTTGAATAAATTTTCCAATATAAACGTGTGATAATCTAGTTGTTTTCATGTTTTTACGTTCACGTTCCACGTTCACGTTCATGTTTCACGTTCATGTTTCACGTTCATGTTTCACGTTCGTGTTTACGTTTCACGTTCATGTTTCACGTTCGTGTTTACGTTTCACGTTCATGTTTCACGTTCGTGTTTTACGTTTCACGTTCGTGTTTCACGTTCCACGTTCACGTTTTACGTTCCACGTTCACGTTTTTACGTTCCACGTTTCAAAATTTTCCTAAATAAATGGCGAAACGTAACTTCTGAAGAAGCGAAAAAACTTGATCAAATCGAAAAGAAATTAATCAAAGAATTTAAAGAACAGATTCGAATTGATGAAAAAGAACAAGAATTTATTCAAAAAATCAATCAACCTGTAACTTCTGCAATAAAAAACGTTGAGGGCAAAATTGAAAATGTTTTAAGTGATAATCAAAATTTGATGAATTTGGTTCCAGTTGTACGACAGTTTGCCGATATTTCGATACCAGAATCTGAGTTTGAATTGCCAAAATTACCATCGTCGACACCATTTAGACCTCGAATCATTGAAGACTCTACCATAGTTGAACCAATAAGTCCTGGAACAACGGATATAATAATTGGTGAAATTGGTAAAAAATTTCTTCCTAGAGCGAAGGATGATAAATTTGGTTTGTATTGGGACAGAAAAAAGAAAAGTTTTATGATTGGAAATTTGCCCGTGAATTTTGAGCATAATGATATCATTATTAATGAAAAAAACATATGAAGGAACTCAAGGTTTATGGAGATTATTAACAGGCACTGATGTTCCAAAAGACGGTTTATATTCTGAAGAAGACTTGAAAAAGTATACTGAAATTTTATGGAAATCTGATTCAATTTACAAAAATAATGATCCATCAACTAAGAAACCAAAGTCAAGTAAAGGTAAAAAATATCTCAATTTGATTAAACCAATTTGGGAAAAAAGAATCGAAGGATCAGGTGTGAGAAAATACAGTGATAATAAGATTGAATACAGATATATCGACGATTTGACAAAACTCGATGGAATTATTAATTATATTTATGCTCAAGAAAAGGCTGGAAACAACAATTTTTTGAACGAAAAGAAAGCGATTAAGGATTTTATTTCGAACAAACTTGATGAAATGATTGAAAAACCTGATGGAATTAAATATTTAAAACGAGTTTTGCCGGCAATAAGTTCATCTATGATTGAGGGTAGCGGACTTTTGAATGATTTTATCAACAATTTACCTTTTGAATTACACGTACCAACTTATCAGTATCTGGGGCCTGGCACAAAACTTGAAAAAAGATTGAAAAGAGGAGATCCTGGTATAAATAAATTAGATCAAGCTGCTATGGAACACGATATTTTTTATGCAAAACATAGAGACACAAATTCCAGACATATAGCAGATAAAGTTTTGCAAGATAAGGCAATGGATAGATTTTTATCAAAAGATGCTGGATTAGGTGAAAGATTTGTTGCACTTCCAACAGCTGGAGCAATGTTTTTGAAGAGAAAACTAGGAATGGGAATCGAAGAGAACTTGAAATTTTAACTATATAAATGGAGGTGAATGTAAATTTCAGCAAAAATCAGAAAGAAAAAATAAAATCCGCTTTTAAGAAGAAAATACCCGTTAGTATTCAATTTAAAATAGATCAACTAAAAAATGGCGAAGATAAGATATTTTTAACAAATAGACAATACAATAAACTCGAAAAACATAAGAAAAACAATAAAGGAACCAGAATAGAATTTTCTTATAATCAGTTGAAAGAACTTAAAAATGGTGGACTTTTGAAAGATTTATTAGATTTTGGAGAAAATATTTCCAGTTGTTAAAAATGTTGTTCCTTATGTTCGTAAAGCTGCTCCAATCGTTAAAAATGATGTGATTCCTATTGTTCGAAACATTTTAAATTGGTTAGATAAAGAGTTGGAAGATGTTACAGGATCTGGATTAGATGAAAAAACTTTGAATTACGTGAAATCAAACATCGGAAAAAAATTTGAACCCTTAACATTCGGAGAATTGGAAGAAATCTGCAAAAATATTAAACATTTTAGAGGAATCTTCATGAGAGATACATTACCTGAAAAAGTTAAGAAATTTGAATGTGGAATTGTGAATTTAGACTCGATTATGGGAAGTGGAACGCATTGGATTTGTTATTATAAAAATGATAAGATTGCGTTTTATTTTGATTCGTATGGAAGAATTGAGGACAAACCGCCGATAGAATTGATTAAATATTTGAAAAAATCAAGCGTCTACTACAATGATTCTCAGATTCAAGACTATAAAGATCCCCCAATTTGTGGTCATTTATGTGTTTTTGTGTTGAATGAACTGAGTGATGGTAAAGATTTTAAAGAAGTTGTTAACAAATTATTGCTTAATAAATATGGATTCACAAAATATTTTTGACGTATTTGGAACACAAATTATTCAAAATGTAGATAATAGTTTGAATTTTGATAGTTTGAGAAATGAGTTTGATAACGAGTTAGAAAATGTATTACAAAACCTTCCAGATTCAGATATGTTTGCTGTCGAGATTGAAGATTTTAAAGCAGAATATGATAACAAACTTGCAAATTTCATGAGTTCAAATGAAGTTGCTGATAAAATAAAAACATTGAAAAAAGAATTTGATGATGGTGCAGAAAAATTATTTACCAATTTAATGTCTCATATCGAAAAAGCTGATAAAATTACTGAAGCGATCAAAGTTGAAAAGAATTATGTTAGTTTGGCTAATAAAAAAAGAATTGTCTGTGTTCGACCTGGTATTGACAAACATGATGTTGTTGTTAAAGAACAAATTTTAAAACCTCTAAAATTATCAGAAAACATCGATATTGTTGATTTACATGATCCGAATGTTAAAAATGCCTTAGATTTTAAAGGAAAAAGAATTAGCGGTGTTAGTAAAGGAATTAATCCATTTGATGTTGTTGTAATGATTCAATTAGAAGATCCTATTAAAATGTTTAATGAACTAAAACAAAATTATGAGAATCATAAACAGCATGTTAAAGATTTTACAACAGAAGTCTATGACAAGTTAGAAGCCAGAAATAGAAGATCAGTAGACGATGTTGGTGAAATTAATGAAAAACGTACTAATTTTAAAGAGTCTTTTGATAAGTTTAGTTTAGATGCTACGAAAACTTTTGAGAATATTGGTCATAAATTTGTTGAATACAATGATTCTTATGCTGTCAAATTTCAAAAATTAGAAGAAAAACTTAATAATATGGAGGAAGATCTTACTGAAATAGGTATTCGCGTAGGGTTTTATGCACGATAAATTTTCCCTAAATAAATGGCGCTCATATATTGTGTGAGATGTAAAGAAAAAACTGCCACAAACGATATAAAATACTATGCAAACATCAATGGAGTTAAGAGAATATCTGGAAAATGTGCTGAATGTAACTCAAAAAAGAGTCAATTTATAAAAACTTGATTTAAAAATTTTTTTTTAATAAATAGAGATGGCGGGACATTACAGTGCTTTCGATCTTTTTATAATGCAACACGAAAGAGATTTGAAAAAAGAACATTGGGATGACATTTCTCAAAAATATGAATTATCCGAAGATATGATGAGATTATACGTAAACAAATTGAATTGGTATAACATTGCAAAATATCAAACTTTATCATCAGAGTTCATTCAAGAAAATATACATTATCAATTAAAAGATCATATGTCTGTTCTTTGTCTCTATCAACACTTGAGTATAAAGTTTTTGGATGAAAATAAAGATACAGTTGATTGGAACAATATTATAGATAGCGGTTACTATCCTGTGCAGATTTTATTGAAATATGTGACCGAGATCGCAAAATTTAAGGAAGAGAATCCTGAATATGACGAAGTAGATCATTAAAAATGACTCTAATCTTTTTAATTATTTTACTAAAATTTATATCTTTTCTTATAAAAACGTACATTAGATCGATGAAAAAATGATACACGATGTTTAAAATTTCTAAATTTTCTCTTATTAAATGGCGGACTACAGAAAATATGCTAGTGATATTGAAAGGGCGGAGTTTAAAAATTTCTATCCAATTAGTAAACAACATTTGAATGAACCGAATAAAAGAACTGAGTTTAATATTGATTTTGGAGATAACTTTTGCTCGTCTAACTTCCAGTTTTATATTTCTGGAACTTTAACAAAACAAGATGGTCAAGCATATCTTGGAACTGATAATGTTAGATTAATCGATAATTTTATACCGTTTTTTATTTTCTAAGATTGAAGTAAGAAAAAACACAATAAATTGATAGAAGAAGTCGAAAACTGTGGCCAATTAAGCACAATTAAAGGAACTATTTCGTATTCAAAAAGTGATGTTATTTCTCAAACTTCTAATGGCTTTGAATCAGATTTTAAATTTGGTGTTTTTGAAGCAGCTGGAAATTTATCTCATTTTGGATTAGGATTTTTTGAAAATGTTACTATTCCGATCTATAAAGGAGGATTTTATCTAAGTTTTATAAGAGCAGAAGACGATGATGTGATTCTGAAGACTGCAACTGGAACTGTTATGCCTGTTGATGGAAAAATAACAATTACAGATTTTTTTATTAGAGTTCCAATGATTGATTATAAAACCACGAGTAAAATTAGGTTGATTGATGAAATTACAAAAAGTCAAAACATTATGTTTAATTTTCTAGATTGGCAATGTATTGAACAAAAAGGTATTTCCGGAACAACTTATTCGTTCGATATCACAAATATTTATAGAAATATCTTCAATCCCAAGTTCGTTATCATCGGTTTTCAAACAGATAGACAGAATAATCAAGAAAAAAAAATCCTTCAAAGTTTGATAGTTTGGATGTAAAAAATATCAGAGTAAAATTGAACGGTTCTTATTATCCAGATGAATTACAAAATTTAAACATTTCCGGAGGTCTTTTCAGAATCATGTATCAGATGTATCAAGATTTTAAGAAAGTTTACTGTAATAATAAGGAAATGTATTACAATCCTAAAGAATTTTTTAGCGAATAGACCTATTTATGTCATTGATACAACAAAGAGTTTGACAAATATTTCTGGTTCAAAGAACGATATAATTATCAATATGGATTTTCAAAAAGCTGTTACAAACGCGATTTGTTATGTTGTTGTTGTCTCTGAGAAATTTTTAGCCTATGATGTGATTAAGAACGATATTAGAGAAATTCAGTAAAAATCACGTTATTTTCACTATTATTCATCGGATAATTTTAACACTTTACAGAATTGTTAAAGACATTGATATAAGTATTCATTTTTAATTTCAAAAGAATATCTTAAAAAATGGGGATGATATTAACAAAAAACTATTCCAAGGTCATCTTAAGGGTTGGACCGGAAGTTATGATTTTAAAAAATACTTTAATATTTACTGATCCTATATACCAAATTTCAGCAAAAAAGCTCCAATAGTTCTCGAGATATAAGAGTTTTAAGATAAGGGATGATTGGGGTAGTTTTTGAAAATTTTGTTATTTTCATGAAATTTTAAGTTGAACTCGCTTGTTTTTGAAGTTTCAGATTTTTCTGATAATTTTTTTTATTTTTTTATGAATATTAAGAAATAGGGGATGATTTCACCCTTATGGATAAGTTAAGTCGAAAGAGTTAAGTATTTACTATATGTGTACCAAATTTCATTAAAATCGGTTGAGTGGTTTTTGAAATATAAAAATTATTAATAAATTTGTAAACTAGCACTCCTAATTGAACAACTTATATAGCAGAGATATAGCTTTATAACTTTCGAGACTCTCCGTAGCTCAGTTGGTAAGACGCTTGCCTTCAAAGCCTGAGGTTCTGGGTTCAAATCCCAGAGCTTCAGGCGCGCTTTTTATTGAGGAAGACATGGTTGTCGTTCAGTGGTTGGGGACAAGTCTTTACACGAGTGGCCATAGTGTAATGACTATAGAACAAGCCGAGTAATGACAACTGTGGTTGGCGCGCCATTTGCTTCCTCACCTTTCCACTTCATTCCTTAATTCCTTCTCTTCCTTAATTCGTACATTCCTTCTCTTCCTTAATTCGTTCATTACATTCATCATTCACATCATTCATTAATACAACATTACACTTACAAAACACCCGACACAAATTCCCTAATTGTATCTCTCCATCAACTTCTACACAGTAGTTACCAAAGAAAAATGAGACTTGGGAACAAAAAAATTCCAGAGTCTAAGACCCGAATTACAGCTCCTAGCCATTAACTTGGTTGGACAGTAGCAGTGCAGGGCCAAGTCTCTAAACAATAGACACCGTAGAAGTTGAATGTGATGTGATTCCCCATAGCGCAAACACGCACACTAACAACACTACACCAAAGACACAATCATTCATTTTGTCTTTTACAATAATTGATGATGTTCATATTATTCTCTTTCATTCCTTCTAAAACTTCAAAAATATACTCTTTCGCTGATGAAAAATCTCGATTTCTTCCGGAATAATCTTTGTAATCGTACACATAATATCCTAAATAGTTGTACAATAGAATGAAATTATTTCTATTTATCTCTGTTGTAGAAATGTAAACACAAACATTTGCGCTGAAAAATTTATATCTCGGCAGACTTAGTTCCATAATCTCCATTTATAAAAAAATCTTTTTGTTTAAATGGAAGAGTATAATGCCAACTGTTACAAGTGTTCTAATAGAGGAGAAATTATCGATAAAAGATATTTAGTTTGTAGAGGTTGTAATTTAATTTTGTTAGAAAGACCTAAACCTAAGAAATTTCGAAATAAATTAACACATTTGAATAACCTGCTTACAAAATTGCAATATGGAGACAAGAAGCAAACAAAATTTGTTACAGAATTTAGAAAACAGAATAAAAATTTTTACTTATCTCTTGGAACCATTGACAAAATTATTTTCCTTTTCAAAGAATACATTAGGTTTGTAGGTATCGATACACACGTTTATTATGAAAAGATATTACCTGTATTTTTTCATTATCTGGATGTTGAATTTGTTTACGATTTTGAACCAGAAATCCTCGATGATTTTATAGTACATTTGGAGAAATTAAACGAAGAACCTCTTGAAAAGAATGCGGTTTTACTCACATTCTCCCCGACTTCTCGAGTGAAGGTTAGCGAATTTCATTTTTTCCGTCTTTAAATTTTTTCTATTTAAATGGAGTTCTTGAAAGAGTTAAATGATATTGGAGAATGTAAGTTTAAAGAGTATAAGAAGTTAAATGAATTGGAAGAAAGGAAGAAACATAGAATCTTGAATTTGGAGAAAATGAAAGATAAATTCGGGTTTACAATAATTGCCGAGTTGGAAGATTGTAAAGTACACTTACCTGCTGACTGTTTTGGATGAGAAAAAGATTAAAGAATTAAACAAAAATGAAAAAATTACACTTGGTTGTTACTGGAAAGAAGACTATTAAAGATAAAGACTGTGTTACAATTAACTTTGTAGAATAAAGATTTTTTATTAAGATTTTTTGATTTTTTCATTAAAACAGCTTATAAATGTAGAAGCAAACATTGAACAGTAAAACAGCTAAAGATTCGGTTATTTAACATTCGTGCTTTCCTGTTAGATTTCTTAGATTTGTTTATTGTTCAATGGACAGTATTTTACATTGATTTTCTGACTGTCCCAAAAGTGCGCCAGAACCGCCATATTCATATCTACTTATATATATATATATATATATATATATATATATATATATATATATATATATATTTATATATTATACATATATATATATCAATATTATATATAATATATATCAATGTATATATTATATATATAAATCAATATATATTATATATATTGTGATTCAAAGTTTATAAAAATTAAAATTATATATATATATATATATATATATATATATATATATATACAGGGTGAGTTTTTTAAAGTGATCCAATAGCTAACTTTTTAATTACACGACTTAGCACCACACTTTAAATTTGGAACTTGCTCAATTTTAAGTTTCACTCTGGGATACACTTTCAAATTTTTTGAAGATGGCCGCCATTTTCCAATATGGCGGTCAACTTTAAAACCTCTTATGGAACACCCTGTATTTTATGTTGTTTTTAGATTCTACTCAACAAAATAATACATTTTCGCTTTTGAGAGTTTTTCAATATCTCTAATGGTTCAGGAGCTACGTGGACTGGAGCTTTTCATAATTTTTGCCAATATGGCGGCCAACTTTAAAATATTTTATGGAACACCCTGTATTTTATGTTGTTTTTATATTCTACACTACAAAATAAGACATTTTTGCATTTTAGAGTTTTTCTATATCTCTAATGGTTCAGGAGCTACGTGGACTGCAAGTTTTCGGATTTTTTCGGACTGATGATAAAAACTTGCAGTCCACGTAGCTTCTGAACCATTAGAGATATAGAAAAACTCTAAAATGCAAAAATGTCTTATTTTGTAGTGTAGAATATAAAAACAACATAAAATACAGGGTGTTCCATAAAATATTTTAAAGTTGGCCGCCATATTGGCAAAAATTATGTAAACTTCCAGTCCACGTAGCTCCTGAACCATTAGAGATATTGAAAAACTCTCAAAAGCAAAAATGTATTATTTTGTTGAGTAGAATCTAAAAACAACATAAAATACAGGGTGTTCCATAAGAGATTTTAAAGTTGACCGTCATATTGGAAAATGGCGGCCATCTTCAAAAAAATTTGAAAGTGTATCCCTGAGTGAAACTTAAAATTGAGCAAGTTCCAAATTTAAAGTGTGGTGCTAAGTCGTGTAATTAAAAAGTTAGCTATTGGATCACTTTAAAAAACTCACCCTGTATATATAGTCTATGTGTGTGTGTATGAATGTATATATTTATGTGCGCGCGCGTTTGTGTGTGTGTGTGTGTGTGTGTGTGTGTGTGTGTGTGTGTGTGTGTGTTTTGTCTACTGCAATGGCTATAAGTATGTTGACATATTTTTGTGATCGTGGTAGCATTCCAAACTGAATTATTGCGTAGAAAATATAATTCTTTCAAATCAGAAGTATTCATTCACGCAGAGTATAAAATAAGTCATTAGCAAATTTGAACCCTACCTTGCATTATGTCATTAATTGCTACTGTCTTCATGAATACATGAAAATTCAGTCCTGTTTTTCAACAAGAAATTACGTGCGAAGACGTGAGTACCTACTAGTGATTATATAAATTTATTAACTATGTAAAACAATTGCTCATGAATTATCTTATTATTTAGTTAAGTTTTATGGTTAACAAGGTTGTGTTAGTTCGCTTCCTTCTTTATATGCTAAGTAGAAATATTTAATTGATTTACCAACGTCACGAAGATCTAGAACCAATTTTGATAGCTCTAATCTGCATGGCAATGCAAAATGCATTCATAATATTAATAGACATAAAATTAGAACAGCAAGAGGTTGCTAAAAGCTAAAACACAACCACCTGAAAAGTAATGGTTGTTTGTTTAGATTGCGACAATTATACATTACAATTATAGCACACACCAGTAGACCTCGCGCGGATCGAGCGCTAACATGGGCTCTTATGGGAGGGAGAAATTCCCTCATTTGCTGGAGAAATCCCCTCATGTGCGGGAGAAATTCCCTCCTCACACTCTTATCCTATGAAAATGTTCCAAATTCTGTCGAAATTATCGTGTTTTTTTTTCGGTAAAATCGGTGATTTGGGGTGTCAAAATCGGTGTTTTTCGGTAAAATCGGTGATTTGTTGGGTCCTCACACTCCCCGTGAGGGAGAAACGAGGGACGGAGGGAATTCCAATATGGCGGCGAGGGCGTGTGATGATTGAGTCGATGTATAGAGCTGTGAGCATAGGGGGACATTATCCAGTCGTAGGATGTCTACCAGCTCTCTGGACCGATTCTTATACTGGATAATGTTTAACCTGGGTACTATACGTAGTGCGGATGTTCCGAAACCACATCCAGGCCCACATCGACTCACCGCATCACACAATAAGGTACGATTCGTCTTTATTTCTCTTGTTTAGTTAACTTTCCCGCCCTTTTCACAATTGAGGTTATGTTCCCCAGTTCCCGCCAACTGGGCGCAGCCATCTAAGAAAGTGAGGTTAGGTTTCTCCTGTTCCCGCCCTTTTCACAATTGAGGTTATGTTCCCCTGTTCCCGCCAATTCATCATGGGCGCAGCCATATTGAATACGCGGGAAACCAAGAAAGTGAGGTTAGGTTCCCCTGTTCCCGCCAATTTTTCCCGCCCTCGCCGCCATATTGGAATTCCCTCCGTCCCTCGTTTCTCCCTCACGGGGAGTGTGAGGACCCAACAAATCACCGATTTTACCGGACCGAAAAAACACCGATTTTTTTTGACACCCCAAATCACCGATTTTACCGAAAAAACACGATAATTTCGACAGAATTTGGAACATTTTCATAGGATAAGAGTGTGAGGAGGGAATTTCTTCCGCACATGAGGGGATTTCTTCTCCAGTAAATGAGGGAATTTCTCCCTCCCATAAGAGCCCATGTTAGCGCTCGATCCGCGCGAGGTCTACTAGTGCGGATGTTCCGAAACCACATCCAGGCCCACATCGACTCACCGCATCACACAATAAGGTACGATTCGTCTTTATTTCTCTTGTTTAGTTATCTTTCCCGCCCTTTTCACAATTGAGGTTATGTTCCCCAGTTCCCGCCAACTGGGCGCAGCCATCTAAGAAAGTGAGGTTAGGTTCTCCTGTTCCCGCCCTTTTCACAATTGAGGTTATGTTCCCCTGTTCCCGCCAATTCATCATGGGCGCAGCCATAATGAATACGCGGGAAACCAAAAAAAGTGAGGTTAGGTTCCCCTGTTCCCGCCAATTTTTCCCGCCCTCGCCGCCATATTGGAATTCCCTCCCGTCCCTCGTTTCTCCCTCACGGGGAGTGTGAGGACCCAACAAATCACCGATTTTACCGAAAAAAAAAACACCGATTTTGACACCCCAAATCACCGATTTTACCGAAAAACACGATAATTTCGACAGAATTTGGAACATTTTCATAGGATAAGAGTGTGAGGAGGGAATTTCTTCCGCACATGAGGGGATTTCTCCAGTAAATGAGGGAATTTCTCCCTCCCATAAGAGCCCATGTTAGCGCTTGATCCGCGCGAGGTCTACTCACACTAGTGATGGGATAACCGAATGGATTTTATAACCGACTAACCAGTCAGTTATTTTTGTCGTTAATCGGTTATTTTAGTCGAATGAATAACCGATTACCTTTTAAATTCAATCCACATTTTTAGGGATGGAGTGGTGGGGGAATGAAACCATTCCTGTTGAGACAGGTACGCGGCGCGGCGCGGCCAATTTACTCACGGCCGTACTTAGCTTTGGCGAGCCCTGGTAAAGATATTCGGTCGGGCCCCGTCGTGTCCCCCCACCAGACACAGTCCCTTCATATAGGACGTGTGACTGGCTCCGGAAGAAATTGTACGAAAAACCCGGTCTGAGTTCGGACCTTAATATACAATCAAAAAATCCCAAGCAAAACCCTCACTGGCAGAACCGTAATTGAAAACGAAATTCTGTAATTGTATTATTACTTTTTTCTGTGCATACGTTATAGTCATAACATTTTAAAATGTTATATTATCATATATCATTTATAACACTACAAGATAAATACCGTTCAAATTGCAAAATTATAATTTATTTTAATTACGAATCACGAAAGTTAATCGCTAAAGAACGATATTTCAGTACATAATAAAAATAACTTATTATAATAAACGAGCAATTCAAGTATAGACTGTCTGCACAACCAGTTAACTTGCAGAAAATTATTCGGTAGAAAAACTAATCTAAAGACTAATTTAAAATAACCGATCAGAATCAACGATTAATTCAAATATAGACTAAGTCTTCACAACCAGTTAACTTATAGAAAAATTAGTCGGTAGAAAAACTTATCTAAAGACTAATTTAAAATAACCGATCAGAATCAACGATTAATTCAAATATAGACTAAGTGTTCACAACCAGTTAACTTATAGAAAAATTAGTCGGTAGAAAAACTTATCTAAAGACTAATTTAAAATAACCGATCAGAATCAACGATTAATTCAAATATAGACAAAGTCTTCACAACCAGTTAACTTATAGAAAAATTAGTCGGTAGAAAAACTTATCTAAAGACTAATTTAAAATAACCGATCAGAATCAACGATTAATTCAAATATAGACTAAGTCTTCACAACCAGTTAACTTATAGAAAAATTAGTCGGTAGAAAAAAACTTATCTAAAGACTAATTTAAAATAACCGATCAGAATCAACGACTAATTCAAGTACAGACTAAAGTCTGCACAATCAGTTAACTTATAGAAAAATTAGTCGGTAGAAACACTAATCTAAAGACTAATTTAAAATAACCGATCAGAATCAACGATTAATTCAAATATAGACTAAGTCTCACAACCAGTTAACTTATAGAAAAATTAGTCGGTAGAAAAACTAATCTAAAGACTAATTTAAAATAACCGATCAGAATCAACGATTAATTCAAATATAGACTAAGTGTTCACAACCAGTTAACTTATAGAAAAATTAGTCGGTAGAAAAACTTATCTAAAGACTAATTTAAAATAACCGATCAGAATCAACGATTAATTCAAATATAGACAAAGTCTTCACAACCAGTTAACTTATAGAAAAATTAGTCGGTAGAAAAACTTATCTAAAGACTAGTTTAAAATAACCGATCAGAATCAACGATTAATTCAAATATAGACTAAGTCTTCACAACCAGTTAACTTATAGAAAAATTAGTCGGTAGAAAAATTAGTCTATAGACTAATTTAACTGGATGCAGCAAAAATAACCGACTAATCGGTTAAAATAAAATAACCGAACTAACCAGTTATTTTCATCCAGTTATTCCCACCACTAACTCACACCGATGTTCAGTACAGCCGCAGTGCGCAGCCAATGACCACTGCCCGCTGGATCGCGCTTGTGTTGCCCAGAGATGTGAAGATCCTTGTGTCGGCGCTTGTGGCTCCAACTCCACCTGCCAAGTGAGGTTCCACATCCCTTCGTGCGCCTGCCCTTCGGGCTACACCGGCGACCCTTTCACTGCTTGTTTGCCTCAGGGTGAGTACGAATACATAATGAAGGAAACAGGAATTTTCCAGATATTTGCCACCATTCAGTGATATATAAAAATCATTAACACTACGTTTCGAGATCTGCAATCTGATCTCTTCTTCGGGTAAATCTAACCTAACACATAATTACAAACTAGATTTCAATAAACAAAAAATACCAGAGCGACGTGACACACGTAAGTCGGGAACCACAACCACCATGTTGTGGGTCAACTTCACTAACTATAAAGCATGCACTTAATAAAAAAACACAACACTAATTATCGTAACTAAACCATCAGTTGTAGATGGTTGGCCGGCAAATGCAGACCTATTGTGACCTGTATTCTGTAATTCAGTTTTAATAATACGAACCTAGTTTTTTTTATTTTAACCTAGTTTGTAATTATGTGTAGGTTAGTTATTTACCTGAAGAAGAGATTGCAGATCTCGAAACGTAGTGTCACTGATTTTTTTGTATCGCTTAACGATGCAAATGTCCGGAAAATCCTGTTTCTTTCACAATGCTTCCATCACAAAAACAAACTTTAGACAAAGAATACATAATGGATCTGTAGTTTACATTTTGGCAATATAATATATTTTTGTAAAATATTCTTAATGTGAAGGGCGGTGGTTTTGGAACCCAGTAAACGCAGCTTTTGAATAAATAGGGAACGGAAAATACAAAATTGATATGGTTAATGTTTATGGAAATGTAGTTTTTGAAGTGAAAACTTCTTTAGGCGCGTTGAGCGTTTTGGTAGAGGGTTAAAATCCTCGGTTCGCGTCACCGACAATGCTAATGATACTAACCTGCATGAAAAAGTCAGTCTCGCTGTGTTGTTTAACCGTACACTTGGCCGCGGACTACTAAACCTGCATGAAAAAGTCAGTCTCGCTGTGTTAAAACTGTCCCGGCGGAGTATGAAAACAGACTGCGAAAATCAGTGACCTTTACGGCTTCCCTCTCGCGATTTAAAAGTGAAGCCAATGTCGTACAATTCTGTAAGATGCGTCAAATTAAAGCTCTTAATATTGGCAATCTATTGGTTACATTTTTAAATATTAAAAAAATTTCGAAATAATTTTGATTATTGTTTACATTTTACATAGCGTTTACAAGGACAAGAAAAAAGTAGTAAGCGAGGATTTTTTTTATTTTTTGGTCAGACAAAATTTGTCAGCGAGAAAGTTGTGTGGAAAATAGATGAATATTTTTTTTGTAATTTATCATTTTTTTATTGGAAGTTTAGTTTAGCCTGTAGTAGCGTATGAAGTGATGAGGGAACGTTTCTGCCGGAACTGTAGTTGGCGCATTGGCTCACTGATACCGTATTAACTCAATAAATTAGTTTATTGTGCAATAAAAATACCTTTACGAAAGAACCAAGTTAATTTAACTAATTTATTAGTTTTTAAAAATATTGTGGGTTTAATTGTTATTGCAATTATATACTTTATCCGTAGCAATAACTGTATAATTACAACGGTGTTCAACTCACTGTTGTTCACTCGGTGTTTACTCACTTATAAATGAATAATGAAAACAACGAATATATTTTTAAACATTTTTAATATTTGTACGAATATTTGTATTTAAAATTTAGCATTATTCATTTTAATTATGTTTTTATTATTTAACCTCTTCATCATGAAATGAGTATTATTACGGTATAAGATTTATCTTACTAGCGTGGTAAAATAGATTTCTAGTTATTTGATAATATTTTTTAGTGCATTTTAAAATTGGAAAATTAAAAACGCGTCACATTTACAATTACAGATGTACTGCTACTATAACGTATTGTTAATTACTCTCAACTTAATAGTTCCGTTTTCACTTCTATCAGCAGTCCCACGACTGCTACTGTTTTTTTTTTTTTTTAATTTGTGGTAAACAAAATATGTTAAACACCAAGGCTTAATAAAAAAGTAATACACGTACAGGTGGGTACGTTTTATGGACCAAAGAAACCCAACATCAGTAGAGTTATTGGGAAAGAACCAAAAATCCATACTCCACCTCTTATTAATTTATCGAACCTGAAATTTTAATTTTTTTTAAACAAAAAGTAACGAACCCTCTATCTGGATTGCGCTAAAAGTTCTAAAGGAGTATATGAAATGAATAGTGGCTTTATTGGAGGTGAAATGGCAAGCACAGATTGTTTGTATCGGCTTTATATATGTTGACAAAATTAAGAGTTTTTATCGTTACGTCGCAAAGTAAATGGATGAAATATCAAAATCTTGCTTTTTATACGCGTTCTGTGCATGTATTATAATTGGTAGGCATAGATATTCCTTTTTCTGGAATAGGTTAAAAGAAATTGAGATTCAAAGCCATTATTGTTTGTCATGTTATACATTTCCATTTAGGATATTTAGACAGAACCTATCGCCTATTTAATATGAATGCAACTTTTTATGAAATAATTAAGAAATAAACCAAAATTTAATCTAAAAATTATATCTACATTGAGTAATTCTAATAGACCGATGTGTAGAAATTGTATTTTTAACTCTATTCGTTATATTGGGAATATATAATTTAAATAGTTTGATATTTTAAATAATACCTTTAATAAAAACACGAATTTATAACCAGCACAGTCTTATCTAACAAACGCCTCTCGTATTGCGTCCGTTTTTCTATATTTTAAACTACAAAAAGGTAAAGGGCATAATCTTTTTTTAACTTAAGTTCAAATCGCGTATAATTAAGAAATTATAAATATTTAAAATGTATTTTGTAATCGCTAACGCATTAATGATTTTAAATATTATTTATTTCATTTTAATTCCAAAAATTACAAGTGTTTTATTCGATGAATGTAACGCTGTGTTTATGTTGTCTCATGTTCCAGACCCTCCAGAGAGTTGCTCACCCCCCCCTACCAGAAAGATTTACATAATAGCTCAGACTGCTGAAAAGGTTATCTCTGGTTTGCATTGTAGTGTAGTTATTAAAACCATCTGGGTTCATTTTCATAACAAATCATGTCTTAAGTGTGCGCATCTATTCCAACGTTCTGTTTGCGCTACTGTAGTTGTGAGTTTACTTATTAGTTTACGTTAGGTTAGATTATGATATTTTACCGTGGTCGGGAGAGGAAGAATGACGTAATGCGTTTTTAGTGCATCATTGTTGTTGTGACGGTAACTTTATCGTAAACTAGATAATGTCATGGACAGTTTGCACAATTTTAAATTTAAAAATCCCTTGTTAAAATAAAGTAAACGTATTTTATGTGCTATGATCGACGTTCCTGACACGATCTCAAAGCACGATGTTTTCTACACGGAACGTAGGTATGGTAGAAACATATTAGATTTGAACGTTAAATTTAATTGGATAATTATTACTTGGACAATTCACCAATAAAAGAAAGGAGAACTGGAATTAAATTTAACATTTCAATTGAATCACCCCTTCCTACCATAGCTACGTTATGTGTAGATTTTGTTAGACTATACACCAACCACAGAAAACGAATACAATCAAAACTGTAAACAATAATAGTAAATTTAGATTATATAGAGCATATTCGTAGCTAATAGTATTGTTTTCAATTCTAAATTAATGTCGTATATGAATTTGTTATATATTAGACGATTTTATTCAACGGAATTAAAACCCGAATTGAATTCCATGAGATCCAATATAACTTGCTTGGAAAATTCATTAAAAAGAGCGAACTATTGTTGTTTTATGATCAGACTCAAGGCATTTTTCTCGAGGAGTTACAGAATATCGGCAACTTGAGAGTACTTTCTTTAACGGCATTAAGAACCATTCAACTTATACAGGATTTAAAGATGGTACTCACATTAGCTGCTCAATTAATGTCTTGTTAATTTGAATATTCAAAGACGTATGTGACAGATTCATAAAAATACGTTGATTAATTTTTGTATAAGATGAAAAATAAGAGAGCCTGCAGGGTAATTACTCTTTTTTCCATTTTTACAGATTAACATAAGCTATTGCAGCAATATACATAAAATAATGGCACTTTGGTATTATACGGTGGCCATTCAATCTACAACTTTTATTACGCGATATAAGTAGGTAAATACATACGAACGTATTATAAATAGAGGAAGTTAAACTTTACGAGTGCTCACGTGGTCTGAGGTCGTGAAAACCGATCGGAAATGTCCTTGACCATAAGTGCGAGCTTTGTTGCCGCACTTCTGACGAAAACAGAGATAGTTTCCATGGTAACTTTAAACTTTGGTACTACTACTAACATATGTATGATAACCTAATCTATATTTACTTATATAGCGTAATTAGCAATAGTAGATAGGGACAGAGTATAATAGTGACCTCCGAATAATACAAAAGTACTATAAATGTATACGAGTATTATACATGTATGGAAGTTCTTCTGCATAGGTCAATTGGTACGCTGCATTTATTCAATGCAAATTCCTTGGCGGAGCGTTAGCCACCATTCGGTCCCGGGAAGAAAACGAACTGATCAAAGAGCTGATCCGTAAGTATTTACGTGAAGTATTTATTGAACTGATAACACACATTACATTCTAATTATGCAGAGTGTAACAAAACACTTTACAACAAAGATTTTACGATACTGACCATAATAAATAAGCCAAGAAGGGCTAACAGCTAAATGCAGCATGTTGAGTTTAGTTCCCGTTCACCTTCCTCTTAGTGCAGCGTCTAGAGTCTCACGCTATCGCAGACTTGACTCCTGAAATTGTACGTCTGAAGAAGTTAAAAAAAAATGTTCGTCTGAATGGATCCAAAAATAGTCGTTGACGAAGAACGAAGAAGCTCAAACTCTTTGCATCGTTTCGACATCAGAGACACCTAGACTACAGAAAGTAGTGCAATCTAGGTGAAGAGATATTCTCATTGTCTCATCAGGTGCACTGCGATGTTAACTGGTACGATCCTAAGCGTGTTCAAGTAACCACGCGAGGTAAAGTCTTTTACACATCATGCAGGTATCATAATGGTGGGAAGGGTTGATAATATAATATTAATGTTCTAAGTATTAATAATATTTATTTGAGGCAGCATAGAAGATAATCGTAGAACATTATACTTCCATATTTTTACTGATTTCTAAAATAAAAAAAATAAGATCTAAAAACATATAGACAGACAAATCGGTAAGCGAAAGGAGATAAACCATTGGTTGCATTTAGTTTTTAGCTCCACTGGTCTGCCAGAAGACAATATCCTAAAGATTGTCTAAAGAGTTTTGTTACACCCTGTATAAAGCTGTCGTTTTAAAGAAGCGGTTTTGTTTATAGTTGTTTTGAAGATTGTCATAGTACAAGAGAACAATATCCATCCCAATTATTTTTTAATGAAAATTATGTAAGTTATATTAAAATGATGACTGTTGATCCAAATTTTGTATTGTTTGAATTAATAATAAAAAGTTTAGAAAAAGCATCCCTGAAATTTCCATCCTGGCCTCATTTTTCGACAACTTCAATAGTACTTTTACTAAATTATTTCGTCCCTCTAGTATATATCATAATAAAAAGTAGTACATAGTTGTAGTTTTGGTTTAAAACTTTTTTAAAGTTTCTTTTACAAAAAATTACACACTCTTGTATTGAGTATATGGAAAAGTTGAGGATTGTTTGCTTATTTATTTATAGTTGCCAAATCAAAACAGAAATCATAGACTACATACTGTAGTCTATATTACATACTGTAGTGTATATTACATACTGTAGTCTATCATAGAAGTATAAAACATACGTTATTAGAGTAAGCACTTAGTATTCAGGTGAGAAACACAATTCTGACAACTTAAACGTAGTTTATTAAAATATTTAAGTTAATGTAAACGGTGCTCTCTACTTTAAAGAAATTTTAAATTTCAAAAAATGTATATTTATTTTACAATTCTTTATCAATACATTTTTGCAACATGTCATCAATAAGCGTTTCTGTGAAAGTATTCATGTATTATGAAGAAAGATGAAGTGAGTCACTGAATTTAAACTGATGAATAACAATAAATCATGTAAAATTGATTACCATGGAAAAGGAATAAACCCTTACAAACTACCTTTGGATTTAAAAGTCCAGTAGGATAATATTAATTATTATTAACAAATTTTATGAAAGAGATACAAAATATTGATAAATAAATTCTGTATAAATAAGTATAATTGTAAAAGACTGTTATTGTAAGAGAATTAAGGAATAAGTACATTTTTATATAAAAGTATGTTTGTACTGACACACAATTTGTGAATGCTGAGTTACCGTTGATCTTAATGCACCCGATGAGACAATGAGTATATATATATATATATATATAATATATATATATATATATATATATATATATATATATCTATATATATATATACATACATATATTCATTAAGATTACACTATATTTTTGTAGTGCAGGTGTATCTGATGTCGAAAACTATGTAACTTCTTCGTCGCCGAATATTTTGAACTTCTTCAGACGTACATTCCAGGAGTCAAGTCCGTGACAGCGTCAGATTCCAGACGCTGCACTAAGAGGAAGGTGAACTGGAGCTAAACTCAACACTCACATTGAACCAACCTTTCCTACCATAGTTACGTTATGTATAGAACATAAAATTTGGTAAACTTATTGCAATTTCCGTAGACGTACTAGTGTAGAACACTTGAAATATCTCTGTCACAAAATGACTTTCTGACTTTATGTCTGAATGAACTGTTTGGTACGGAACAGTGACTTCTTTCCTTAATGTGATGCGTAATATTGATAGTGAATTTGCACCAAAAATCAATATCAAGAACAGATTTTAATCAACCCATTAATTTTACTTATTTAATGAAACATCTGTTCAGCCTTGCGGAACGATAGATTCTGGACCTCTGGAACGAACTATCCTGAGGGACATTGGATTTGGATGTCTACCGGGGACACGCTTCCGGACTTCACAGACTGGCTACCCGGAGAACCAAACAACAATGGGGGCAACGAGAACTGTTTACACCTTGTTGAGAGCAACAATCAGGGTTATATGTGGAACGACATACCATGTACTGAACTAATGTACCCGATCTGTGAGTTTTTTGTGTAATAAAACATTTTTTATAGAATTTGGTGCATGTGTTCTTTGTTCATTATTCCCTTTCATCAAAAGAAGAAAGTTCGCAAAGGCGCATCAGCAAATCACTAACTAAACCGCTTACGAAAAGACATTGGGCGATTTTATTTCACGCAGGGTGGGGTAAATACCCCTCTGTCGCTGTGATGCCGCCCTCTCCCAGTATCCCCACCACTGCTCGACACTCGCCCGCTTGCTCTATCCCCTGACCACTGCCACTTAGCGGCTAACCTCTCACTAAAGTGCAAGCTCCCTGGATACGTCTATGGCTACATTCAATTAATATTTTAAGCTTGTATAGGCCTAAACACAAAGATATACAATATACTTAGAATATACAATAGAATAGGTAAGTAGCTGCAGTGTAAAACAAAATGGCGCGAGCGAGGCACGACCCACACAGTTTATAAAACAGAGACTAGATGATTTTCCCATTCCTCACCACTGGGGAGGGGCCCCTCCTGCGCGTGGCTGCTCAGATACTTGCTTCTGCGCAGGTTTCTTTGCAGTGGTTTATCTATAGCCGTTGCTCTGTGCTCTGTACTTAACTGGTCTCGTAAGAAGGACAGTGACACGTGTTTGGCGTGATAGTTCAAGATTTTCATTATGTAGATAAAGTTTTTGGAAGATGCCATCGACATTAGAAGTAAAATATTACATCGTAGGTTTCATATTTCCAGCAGACTCTAGTTGGAATTTAGTAGTATCAGGTGTGTGTTTGTAAACTTACAAATCTTGCACATAATGTAGACTCAGAGATCAATAACTATAGAATGTTATCATCTTGAATGGTCAACATTGTGTACTATAAATACAAGGTAAAATACGTCACACACACACCATTTTTCTTAACATGCTTGCACTGAGACTACTTCAAATCTATAGCTTACTTCATTCTGAACATGTCCTATGAGCAGACAATCATAAAATAACGAAGTTGGCACGAAGATGATGCATCATAGAATTCATTATTGCAGAAATGAAGTTTCATGCAAAATGTCAAGTCTACATTTGAAATCTTTCTCAACATGATTCATTCTGATATTAAGGTTTAAATAATAAGTCTATTTACCAAATCATCACAAAATGATGTTTAATATGTTGGGATAGTAGGCTATGTGTTAATGCAAGTTAAAATCTCTTATAAGTGTAGGTACTAAGTTTGTTTCAAAATTTACTTATCCTGCTATTTTTTTACCTTTACTGTTACCCACAAGACCAATGTATTCGCAAACGCTCATCCAATAGAGAAAATTATGCTAAATAAACATTATACTCGAATACTTTATATGTAGAAAAACGTACATGTTGTCACTTTATACATCTCGTAGGGGCTTATATAATTACAGAAAAGATACTCGGCAGTACGTTGGCAAACAAGTCAATAGAAAACACGCATGAATATCAAAAATGTTAATACAGTACAAAATACTTGGAGTTATTTAATTTAAGAGCATAAAATTATTTTAAATATTTTATAGTTTAATTGAATTGTTTTTCAATTATAAAAATATCACTAAAGTAACTCTGAAAAAAAACTGTAACAACTGTTGAAATAAATTATACATCAAGACAATAACAAGAATAAACTATGTAGTGTCATAACAATAATATGCTTGAAGTAGAAACCGCAGTTTAAGCAATTGATTAAGTTTAAGCTATTCGCCTCTACATCGCGCCAATATCGACTCCGCGGCAGTCACCCTGAATGTAGGGGACTTCATATTTAAAAAGTCTACATCTGAAGGTATTTTCGCAGCGAATTCTCTGCAATAGTTTAATTATTGATTAAACTATTTAACAAATTGTAACTTCGCTTACATAAGCGTCCATATTTTTACAGGATTCCGGAACGACCAATTCTGGATTTCCGGGACGAAACTTGCCTCTGGGGCAATGGGTTTCGATGTCTTCAGGAGAGCCACTGCTTCCAGACTATTCAGACTGGGAGCCTGGAGAACCCAACAATGCTGGAGACGAGCGCTGCTTGGAGTTTTATGAGAAGGATAACAATGGCTACATGTGGAACGATAAGAACTGTATGGAGCAAATTTATCCTATATGTGAATATTTTGAATAGGTCCAATGTGTTAGTAGATTATTTTTTACAATAAATCGAATTTAAACATGGATTGTAGTTTTAAATTCATAGTAAGGTCCTCTAAAAAATGTTTGATATTTTTAGGTAGTTACAAATGTAAAGAATAACATACAATAATACAATTTTATGTTATAATAACCATTGAGTGTAAGTGGTAAGATGACTTCAAAGACCTTCGCGTACAATAAAACCGAGATTTATTTCATAATATAATGGTAGTAGGTGTTATGTAAAAATAAATATGTCGTCACAGAGCAACGTTTTTGGAACCAAACAATAGCCACTATGAGTAAAGCCGTGAACACCCGTACTATAGGTAAACCGCTAACAAAAAACCTTGGTTAATTTGAGTTCACGCAGGGTGGGGTAAATACCCCTCCAAGTATCCCCCCACCACTGTTCGGCGCGCTCACTCTAATTGATCAGCTGACTAATCCGGCTTAGTGATGGGAGAATCGAATACTTTAAAGAATCGAATACAGTGAATTCGAATTCACCCCTGTATTCGAAAATGTATTTCGAATACTTTGGCTTTTGGTGCCTCGTATAAACAAGTCATACCCATGATATACGAACTTCAGAAGAAATATCTTTGTTTACCCGCCACTTCAGTTCCGTCTGAAAGACTATTTTCCACAGCAGGTCTTGTCAACTAATTACCGTAGAAAATAGAACTGAAGCCAGAAAACCTCAATAATATTTTGTTTTTACACAACAGTATAAAAGTAAATATTCATATTCGTCTTTATTGCTTAGGACTGTAACTCTTAAATTAATAATATGTATTTTTAAAATTTAATAATTATACAATTAATTATACATTTTTTCAAGTATTAAAATTTGTAATTATTTTTTCAAATTATGAATCCCCCACCCTAAATTATTATTTTCAAAGTCTCCATATATGTATTCATTTTAAACCCCATATGAATACGAATACAGCGCTTGGATATTTTATTTGAATACTATTTGTCAGAATAAACGAATACTCGAGATTTGAATTTCAATTCTTCCAGATAAATTGTATTCATTTCAAAAGTATTCGAATTCATTTTGATGTATTCGAATATGTGAATACTCTGGCTGTATTCGAATACTATTCGATTCTGAATTCGATTCTCCCATCACTACCGGCTCAGTCGGTATCGTTCACTGTTGCGACCCGTTCAGTTGAACCGGTCAGTACAGAGTTACTAAGCCTTCCCGCTAGAGCGTGTTTTACCAGTCATCGTGTTCAACAAAATGAACGACTGAACTGAATGACCAAGTGAACAAAAGGATCCGCTTGCAAAAAAATAGAGGAAATAAACAACATATCTTACAGTGAATGTATAGATATATAACAAGAAATATATTTTTTCAGGAATCTAGTAAATGTAAATATATATTATTATTACAACTGGTTAAAAACAAATTAATTGTATGTTACTATATACATTACTAAATATTTTAAATGTTAATACTTATGAAACAATGGACATGGTTGGTTGATATGCCTTTGATTTATCATAAGGTTATTTCATTACAAATGTTTCAATAATTTACTAAACATCAAATAGACACATTGCTCGTTTGAAAATAATTTATTTTTATAAATAACACATTTTATACATTTAACCTATTAAGTTCCCACCACTTTTCATAATACCCAGGCTGACTATAAGTTTTAACGATTCATTAAAATAATATTACGCACACTACTGCAGAGAACGCCTCCTCTCAGATCGATCCTGCACATCGCACCTATATCAACCATGTATTACCACATGATAGCCTTTTAAATGCTAATTGACAATCAATCTTTAACAGCACTAATTTAAATGTTTTTAGCACTACAACTTCGGAATGTTATTACAATTTCAATAGCCAGGCGAATAAATTTAAAGCTAGGTCAAAAAAGCTAAAACCATGGATTACTTCAGATTTAGTCCAAGCTATAAGAGAAAGAGATAAATTAAGTAAATTGGTGAAAAAGCAACCATTTAATTTGGAGCTTAAAATCCACTATGTAAATTACAGGAACATTATAAGCAGCAATTTAAAGCAATTAAAAAATATTATTTTTGTGATAAATTCGACCGAGCTAATGGGGATTTAAACATGTTTTGGGGGGTTGTAAATAAATTTAGTGGTAGAGAGGTCAACAAAGTTTCTTTCCAGCTAAATAAATATTTGCCAAATACCAAATTATTCAGTGACAAAACTAATCTTGAAGTAGCCAACGAATTTAATGAATTCCTTTACTAATGTGGGTCAGAACTTAGCGAACTCTATAAACTCTTATGGTTCAAATATAACGATTTTTTTCGAAGACCGATCTTATAGGCTTAATTTGACCTTCAACTTACGCGCTGTTACAAGAGGTTATACGTTACGTATCCAGATTGAGAGGAAATTCCGCTCCTGGACACAATTCTAATCTTTACTGGTTTAAAAAACGCGTGAAGGATTGGTTACTATCGTTAGATGGCGAAGAAGTATATAGACATATTGTCCCTTGTTATCGCTGAACTTCTAACCCTTCCTCACTATTTATTATTATTCGATCCGTCCTTTACTATAATTAGGTACCATAACTAATACTTCATACGACAGTGCAGCAAAACTAGATTTAGAGTAGAGTGGGGCAAGAGTGCGCACCTAAGCTTCAAGCAAAGCTTAGCTATAAAAGGCATTATTTTAAAAATAAATAAAACAATTTAAAATAATAGCTACATTTTACATAGTTTTCCGATCAACATTAATAAAATTTACTTTTAAAATATATTTTTTGCAATAAGCATCAAATTACAAAACATTGCAAAAACGAACCGTACTGCCGAGTATCTGTTCTGTAATTATATAAGCCCTTACGAGATGTATAAGACAGTGACAACATGTACGTTTTCTACATATAAAGTATTCGAGTATAATGTTTATTTAACATAATTTTCTCTATTGGATGAGCGTTTGCGAATACATTGGTCTTATAGGTAACAGTAAAGGCAACAAAAAATAGCAGGATAAGTAAATTCTGAAATAAACTAAGAACACTTATAAGAGATTTTAACTTGTATTAACACGTTTAGCCTACTATCCAAACATATAAAACATCATTTTGTAGTGATCTGGTGTATAGACTTATTATTTAAACCTTAATATCAGAATGAATCATGTTGAGAAAGATTTCATATGCAGACTTGACATTTTGCATGAAACTCCATTTCTGCAATAAAGAATTCTATGGATGCATCATTTTTTGTGCCAACTTCATTATTTTATGATTGTCTGAATGTCTATCATAGGATATCTGTTTCATAGGATATCTTCAAAATCAAATAATCTATAGATTTGAAGTAGATTCTGTGAAGCCTGTTACGAAAAATGGTGTGGACGTATTGGTGTGGCATATGGTGGTGTTGTATAAATACAAGGTAACATTGTATATATAGCACACAATGTTAACCATTCAAGGTGATAAAATTCTATAGTTATTGATTTCTGAGGCGACATTCATTATGTGCAAGATTAATAAGTTGCAAGATTAATAAGTTGCCCCCATAGGTGGGGCAAAAGTTCGCAGGTAGTGGGGTAGAAGTTCGCACTTTTTTGGTTGAAATTTTTTATTTTTTATCAATCTACAAACAAACCATTTGACAAAATGATACTTAGAATGGTAAAGTGTCACAATGGAAGTCAACAATAATCGCACACAAAACCTCCTACACCTTCATAGTTTGAGCAATCTTCATGCCACCATTCTTTACACAAAGAACACTGGAGCCAGTCTTCTTCTGGTGGTATATTCTTCCTCACAGGCTGGACAAATAATTTTCTCTTTTTGATGAGCCTGCTTGGTCCTTATTCTGTGATGATCCAGTAGGCCTATTTACTTTTGATTTGGTAGCGGAGTCAGAAGGGAACAGTTTTTCTTATTATCTATTTTTTTCAAGCGTTTCTCTTCCGCTTCGTTTTTTTTCATTTTCCTTTTCTTCAAGCTTCAACTTAAATGGTGAGCTCGTTAATATCTCGGACTTTTGTTTTTTGTTTTGTCTCTTTTGCTTATGGGCTCTCTTAGGGAGCGGCTTAATGTCTGCTGGAAAAACCCATGTTTTTTCTTGTTGATTGAGCTGACGAAGATGGTGTGTTCGGCATTGATGTTGTGGGTGTCTCACCCACCCCCCCCCCCCCCCACCCCCCCCCCCCCCCACCCCCCCCCCCCCCCACCCCCCCCCCCCCCCACCCCCCCCCCCCCCCACCCCCCCCCCCCCCCACAATATATTACTTTGAGCCGCCATTTGGGTATCTACAAAAAAATATTTATGCAATAATACAATTCAGAAAATAAATTACATACAATAAACAAACACACAAAATAAATAAATTATACACCACAATACATACACAAATATAATTAACAATAAATATCAATAAATTACCAATAAACAATTATGATAAGCGATATATAATATATACATAATTACATAGACCATGAAACTCTTTACACCTTATGACATCACAGTACTCAAATAGCCAATGTCTTGCTGCAAAGTAAGCCAAATAATTACTTGTTGACAAAATTTTTTTTAATACAATACTTAAATCAGTAGAATTTTAATAATCCAAAAAACAACTGTAAGAGAATTACTGGTGCCAGTCACTTAACTCATTATCAACCTCTAATATAAAACTTAAAATACAAACTATTAATACATTATGCCTGTTTGACCTAACTGTGTATGCTCTCAACAATTCATATAATTTAAACCTTCAACCATAATATCCATACTAATAATACACTAAAACATTCATTTTATTTTAACACTTAAATTGTACAATAAATTAGACCCTATAATAAACAGTTACCCTAAAAATATATTTTTGTATAAATTATATACCTGGCTTTTGTATAAATTATATACCTGGCTTTTGTATAAATTATATACCTGGCTTTTGTATAAATTATATACCTGGCTTTTGGAAAATCCGTTTTATGCAATACAAGATATTTTTGCAAGTGGCAATAGTTTTCTAATTTGTTCACTCAATATTTATAATATTGCAATATAATATATCATGTAAAAATGATTCAACTACATTTAGTTTTTGTAAGTTCTAATGATCTTGTGTTTTTTAATACATTTTAATAAGTTGTCAAACTGTTTTCTCATTGTGTGTGGTTATTGGTTGTTAATTGTTGCGTTTTTAAAACTATTTATATATTGTATACTTGATCTACAATATTTATTTATTAAGATGTTGACCTGTTGATGTTTAGTATGTTTTAACTGAAAAGAGTACTATCTACAAAAGTGTAGTGGTAGAATATCTGTTGTTTGAATCAGATATTTTTTAGTTTCTGGGTCTTTTAATTAATAATAATTCATCTTTACTCATAACATTTTAAACTTTAATTTGTACGTTGTAGATTATTAAGTTTTATTGATCTATTAGTAGCCTATAATAAGTTAATTAGTCAACACAGATTAAATTTTGACTTGACATGTTTCTGTATAAACTGCTGTACTTGGACTTAGTCAATGATTGTAATATATTAATATGACAATAAAGATATTATTATTATTGTACAGTTTCCACACAGGGGTAGAAATTATAAAAACATAAAATAATATAAACAACTAATTTTAAAATAAACTTTTAATAGTTTTGATGCCTAAAGTTTATAAAATATTCTTGAGATTTCCTATTATTAAAAAGTTATTAAATCGTAGAAAGAGTATGTAAATTTAAAATATTTTTTATAAACCATTGTTTATATAATGCTGAATAACATAGCAAATAAAATCTACAAACTTTACACAATATAACACAACTATCTTCATTAACTTTTTTATGCAATAACTATCAACTCTCGCATTGGGAGGACGGCTTGAGGGGAGGAGCATATCAGATATCTTAAATGCAAGTCTAAGTGAACTTGTTTGAATAAGATCGATATTTGACTTTCCCACAAACACCCAAATATTTCTTTTATTAACCAAAATTCAATATTCAAAGTTTGAATATCTTTACAAAAATCCAAATTGAATACTAAGAGTGCTCTATTTTCTTATAAGATATTCCTAAAACATTTATTCTATACAAAATGGCAGCCGTTTTACATGATTAATAGTGACATTATTTCAACAGCTTCCATTTTGTAATTAATAAAATTTATGATATGTGGTTTGTGCCATTTTTCTAATAATAAAGACCTTTAAAATGATTGACCTGAAAAAGTAATAGAGGGTCTACTCTTGCATTTACAATTTCCTAGACACTCCCATAAGACAAGCGTGTGTGATGGTTATTGCACACAAAATTAGTTAAGATAGCTCTATAACGTTGTGCAAAGTTTGTAGATTTTATCGGCTATGGTTTAAAAATATTAAGGTGTTCCAGACATTTTAGACACCCCATATAGATTTACCTAACTTAAATTTATGTACAATCACAGAGCTTTTTCTGAAACAAACACATAGACACAAATGATGGGAGTACAATAACACAAATATTACATTTTTATACATAATCTCTAATGTTTAAATGTTGTAGGCCTACGCAAATCTTACCTCCTCATTTTCAGTATCAATTTCAGACTCAATGTCACCAACATCAGTATTCGCTTTACTTCGTTCCAGCTTCTTATTCTGAGTTTGGTTCTTCTGTTTAGGAATTCGTTCTACTTTCTTTCGATATTTTGTGTTTTTGTTAATATCGCTTTTACCCCTCAATTTCTCTTTTCTTGGTTGACCACTTCTGCTTTTTTCTACATATTTATCATTTTCAACATCATTATTTTTATCAGGCATGGCTGTGGCTGTTTGGAAAACAACATCATTGAGTTAGTTAAAACTACAGATTAATCCTGTAAGACTGACAGTTAACATAAAACAATAACTTGCACTATCTATACTTGGCTAATATTATATTTATGGAAAGGAGATGTGATATCTCTATGGCTTGGTCGTATATCCCTAATGTGTTTGTCAATATACTAATAACATTTTGAACACATTTTAAAACATATTAATATGTTCTCAATATACTAACTTTTGAAACACATATTAAAAAAATGTAAAGAGTTTGGTAAACGATTTAAAAAAAAATACAATTTAAAAAACTAGTGCCAGCAGTCTGAAGAAACTATCAAATACATAATTTCTACCTACTTACAGGACTAATACACCGTGACTGACACACCATTGCCAAATGTCACCTAATGCAGAAAGTAGTTATCTTTTTAGCACTGTAACAGCCATTTTATTTAGTGTCCTACTTTACTCGCAATAAACGTAATCAGTGCTTTCTCAAACCAACCATTCAACGTCATCTCCATAAAAGGCTCCACAACCAAAGCAGAAAACTATCGCCCAATTTCACTGATCTCCACCTTTTCAAAGATCATAGAGAAGATTGCACTTTCGAGAATGCTGGTCCACCTTGAACACTATGACCTAATAACAAAAAGTCAGCACGGCTTCCTCAGAGGAAAATCTACAATCAATGCCATCACAAGCCTTACTGAATACGTCGTCGACTAACTTGAAGACAATAATTATGTATCAGCAGTCCTATTAGACTACAGTAAAGCTTTTGACTGCTTGGGGCATGAGCTGATTCTTAAGAAACTGTCCGCACTAGGGATTCAAGGCAGAGCAAATGACTGGGTGGCTAGCTATCTCGAGGGACGCAAGCATATTGTTGAAGTAAAGAAAACTGCAAATGGACAAAGCTGTACTTACAGATCCAAAGAGGAGTCCCACAGGGCTCAGTACTGGGTCCATTTTTGTTTGTACTTTTTAGTAATGATTTTTCACATTATATCAACACTGACAATGTAAAAAAAAAACTATATGTATGCAGATGATACAACCCTTCTTATAAAAAATGACTCCACACTGCGCCTGCATGCAGACATTGTCACATCAACAAACAAAACTCTGCAGTACTGCCTGAAAAATGACCTGGCAATTAATCCAACAAAGACCACCCAAATTAATTTTAGCAGAAGACAAGATCAAGTGCCTAACGTTCAAAACATCACAATAGAAAAACAATCAAAACTATTAGGCATAGTGATTGATGGTGATCTTACCTGGACTGATCATATTAACAGTTTGACCAAAAAGCTTGGATCTGGAATCTACGCAGTAAGAAGAATTAAGTGGATAGGAGGACTGCAAGCGGCAAAGACAACTTACCATGCTGTTTTTGAATCCCATATAAGGTATGGTATATCAGTATGGGGAGGAACATCTGCCCATAATCTTAGCAAGATCTTATTCCTCCAAAAAAAGGCAATAAGGACACTGGCAGATCTGGGACCACTTGAAAGCTGCAGAGAAGCTTTTAAGACTTTAAAACTCATGACTGTCATAGCACTGTACATCTACTCTGTCTGTAGTTGTCCAGACAGTTGAAATGGAGTTACCAAGAGCTAAGGATACTCACTCCCACAACACCCGGAGAGCAACTGACTACCTCCTTCCTGGACACCATACTACACGGTACAGCAGGAAACCATCCTACATGGGAAGAAAAATCTTCAACACCCTAGCTCTCAACCTGAAAAATCTTGGAGGGAATGAGTTAAAGAAAAGCTTTCAAGACTGGCTCACGGAGAGACCCTTTTACACCATGACAGAATTTTTTGACTCTGTAAACAGTACATTGTAAAGCAAGAGACCTGGATATTAATTCATTGTAAATTTTGACGCCATTACACTTCTTTATGCTGTTTTGACTACTGACTATTGACTATTGACTATTGACTATCTGATAACGGGGAAAGAAAAGCTTTCAAGACTGGCTCATGGAGAGACCCTTTTACACCATAACAGAATTTTTTGACTCTGTAAACAGTACATTGTAAAGCAAGAGACCTGGATTTTAATTCATTGTAAATTTTGACGCCATTACACTTCTTTATGCTGATGTAAATAAAGAACTTTTGACTACTGACTATTGACTATTGACTATCTGATAACGGGAAAATACTGATCTGAAATTTCCCTAAATGTCAATGCGAAGTTCACCAACCTGCACTGCTGCCAGCAAAAGAAAACACCCCTCAAGAAAGTATCTAAATATCAAATTCAAATCACCTCAAGTCCTCTTCAGTCAGAGGCGGCACCCGACACTTAGGTAATTTTCATGTTTTTTTATTTTCCTAAGACTGAATGATCATTATACTAAAATATTAAAGAGAATGAAGTTGATCCAGAATTGCTCAGAATTATCTAGGGCATTCCGACGCAGCTAATACTGATGGTTGAAGGTACTCATGTGAGGCCAACATGAACTATATTCTCAAACAGTTGTTGTAATAACAATACCGTCGTTCTTTAGAGCCAAAATCCCTCTAAATTCACAATTTCTGATTTTTAATTTTCAAGATAACAAGAAAGCAAACATCATTCGTGACCAATACAACGTTGATTCAATACCGATTGTTTGGTTTAGCTCCAGTTCACCTTCCTCTCATGTGCTGCATCAAAAATCTGATGCTGTTGCAGACTTGACTCCTAAACTTTGTAATCATGTTCATCTGAAGGATCCAAAAATAGTCGGTGATGAAGAACAAAGAAGCTCAAAACGAAACGCCCTGCATCATTTCAACCTCAGAGACACCCAGACTACAAAAAGTAGTGTAATCTAGGTGAAGAGGTATTCTCATTGTCTCACAAGGTGCACAATTGATTCATTACCACAATATCACGTTACGCAAGCGCAGATGAAAAACAAAGAAATATTTCTACATAAGAGAAAAGTAGTTCCGCTTTAAAAAAATATTTTACAACTTCGTTACTTCATATTCATCTCTTTAAATTTTTTTACTCTTGAGGACGATACAATAGGTTAGTAATATGAAACTCGAATTTTGTCAATCCTGCCATTGATTTCATACCTGCCATTAAAAAAACAAGAAGGAACTACCGGTTGAGTTCACAGATATTAATTACAGAAATCGGGCTATTGGTAGTAGCCTCTTCCTGTTTCAGGTTACATGACAGCTGTTTCTTATAAACTGAAACAACAAGATCGTTTCTTTGACCTCTGCAATGCATCCAGGTGCTGTCAGTGAGGACTCTGGAAAACCAGACGCTATTATGACGTACAATTCAACAAAAGGAAGCGCTGACACATTCGATCAGATGTGTCAAGGAATGAAGCTATCACACTGGAAAAGAAAAACCAAAATCAAGAATGGAGTTTATGCTGAGTCTGCATGAAAAGTTAACGTTTTTCACTCAACAATCTAGACTTATGAACTGAAATCTATCTGTTTACTTGAAAAGATGTATTGACAATGTTTTGGGACAGCATCAAGAACCTGCAGTAGTTGATCAACAAGGACCTCGAAAGTACTGTTCATTTAGTGACTACTAGAAAAGCAAGTAATTATTTATGTTTTATTATATATGTCATTATATTTAGGATGTAAAACATTATAATCCACATTAGTAGGCTAGCTACTATATGTTTTCCCTGTCATGTTGAGTAATTAAATCTGAGCATACATTTTTAGGAAAGATTTTAACGTTTGCCATTTATTTTAAGTATGATTTGTAAAATCATATTTTGATTTTAACGATATTATATTTTTTCCAGAATAACTACAACTTACTGCCATTGTGGACAAGCTATATGTGGCGAACATCAACGTAAAAGATGTCCAGACTGCATTTAACATGTTTATTACGCAAAAATCTATAGAAGTATGCATCAAGATTTAAAATTTATTGTTTTTCAACTAGTATGTAAATGTAAATGAAGAAAAATAATGTCACTTAATAATTTAACTGTTTTATTTTTTAGTCCTATTCCAGCAAATATTCCACAGAGCATTCATACGCATACACACTCTCACATGCTTTAACACACGTATCCCTACCTTAAGCAAGCACATAGGCAAGAAAATACACAAACACAACACACAGGCATGCAAATAAACCTTCACATAACCTAAATACACATAAAAATAACACAAAAAAATAAACACATAAAAATACATGTATGCCACGTAAAATTTACATATCAGTAGTAAACAAGGGAATTTCAAAACACGGTAGTGTTCTAGGGTTAAATTTGAAACTTTTTATGCTTTATTGTTTTTAGGGGAGCAGGGCCATACCTAAGAATATAAAAATTACTTATACATTTTCTCTAGTATCAGGGTCAACAAAGTTAATGAATGATCCGAGGCGTGCCTCTCCAGTGGCTCAGGTCATTTTTAAGCCACAGAACTCAAATTGTCCAGATCTCAAACAAATTATCTGAACCAATTCACCTGAGCTATGGTGTCCCACAGGGCTCAATTCTCAGTCCAATTCTCTTCCTGATCTATGTCAATTATGTAGGTTCATCACTTCTGCACGGAAAACTTGTGCAGTGTGCTAATGACACGACTCTCTGTTTCACTACCAAATTGATTCTGGAACAGTAGAGTTTTGTTGAGATCAACAACTGCGTCCAACATTTCAACAGCCTCAATCTTAAGACAAATTCTGCAAAATCTAATTTTCAAAATTTTGCTTTGCGATCAGTAGACAGGCATGACGAGCCAGCTGTTATGTTGGCTGATACAATGCTGGAAGAAGTCTTCTGCTCGAAATTCGTGGGAATCTACCTAGATCGAGGGTTGACTTGGAATAATCACATCAATCACGTTTGCTCCAAATTGACCTCAGGCATTTATGTTTTGAGGTCTCTAGCCAAATACTGCCCGAGTCAGGTTCTGATGATGGCGTATTATGGCTTGATTATCCCCATCTCACTTACGGGTTGGTGTTGTGGGGAGTTTGTGCAAACAATCAATTTATGACAGAGTTCAAGCTGCAAAAACAAGCGATCTGCATTATCGCTCTGTTGAAATTTAGAGAGTAGTGCAAGGAAGCCTTCAAAAAACTGTTAACGCTGCCTAGTCTCTACATCTTGGAAACAACTCTGTTTTGTATTTCTAAATGTACCATGACGAATGGCCAAGACATACATGTGTTGAGACTAGAGGCAGAGATAACTACCGAACTGGTAGACACAGGACGGTGGTTTATGAACGCTTGCCTTCACAGGCAGGTGCTCATTTCGTCAACAAATTACCAAATTCAATAAAAAACGCTCCAACACCCAAGGTGTTAAAAACTCGTTTGAAACGCTTTTTAGTGTCACAAACATTTTAAAATGTAGACGAGTTTATAGCATAGGAGACCACCAATTAAAAAGACTGACTAAATCCGTCGCTGGAAGTGGGAATCATTGGCGAATGAATGGATGTATGTAAATTGAATGTTTGAATGAGATCTATTGTGGGGTGTATGAAAAAATTCTAGCAAGTAAAAAGTTGACTTTTGCCATGCGATGTAGAATGTTTCGGCAATTAAAAATCTGATTTGATTTGATGATTGACAGAGAAGTGCCTGAATTCTCGTCAGTCACCGAGACAGTTGTAGGCCTTCCAACAGTCGCTAACAATTGTCATACCTGGCAGAACCCATTGTTTAATTATGACAAGCAGGATGTCCCTGTCACGTTGTTCAACAGAAAAAAGGAAGAAATCTCTGCTCTGCCTTTCGATTCCCCCAAGAACCCACTATCCCTGAATTCTTCTGCCGCAACTGTATTTTCTCCTTCCAAATTTGGCCTCATCAATTTCAACAACTGTCAGAGAACCGCCAATTTTCTTCAACATCGTTGAAATGTGATGGAAACACGCAGCAGAAAGAACATCAGTCCACCACAGAATGTGCGGAAACGCCAAACTCTAACGAAATATAGCGTTGTCTCAGTGGCTTCAAATGCAACAATGTGGTCACCAAACCAAAATATGTTTTTATGTCTAAGCCTGTTCTTTCAAAACAGAAACCTGCCCAGACCGATTTTTTAAAATTACAACATTTAAATCTTGTTTTTACTACTTTTACAAATTTTTCTGTCACAACGAAACATCAAAGTCTCCTGGTTCAAAAACAATACGCGATCACACGACGAATAAATACACTCATTATTAAAAATTCCATGTTCTATTAAAAATGAAATAATCTTATTTCAGTCAAAACGTAAACATGCCCGACAAAACACTCAATTCGTCAAACTAGTGGATAGTTGATCCATGATTGTCACTTGATAAAAACTACGGTACACGATATCTTGTGAAGCACCGACTTCTGTCCCAGAGCGTTCAGATAACAGATACGCCATCAGTCACGGCCACAGATAGTATTGAATTAAACAGATATCCAGACGCAGCACACAAACAGAACATTAAAAACTTAACTGTTTGTGTTCGGAACCAACCTAGTGCGGAACCAACCTAGGGAGGACCTCGGATCCAACATCAAAAAATGCTCATATTTCTAATCTCAACATTCAAAATTAAAAAATTTCAAATCACAAGCTTAAAGTAATTCACCAGAACGCTCAAGTTGCGACTAACAAGGTTTACGAATTGGCGCTTTTGTGTGAAGAGCTTAAACCTGATGTGCTGGTTGTCTCGGAGCATGGTTTCAAGCCCGAATCAATCGATATCTTCAAAATTCAAAATTTCGAATTGGCAAACTATTTTTGTCGAAATCATTTTAAAGGGGGTGGTGTGGCAATTTTTGTGAAAAAATCGTCAAAAATCGAATCTTTTAAAATTGACAACAGTTTGGACTTGGATTTTGAGGCCGTAGGTATCAAAGTCTCGTCAAACTCTTTTGGTAAATTAACGGTTATTGGACTTTACAGGTCTCCAAATGGCTGTGAACATTCTTTTTTTGAAAAGTTTGAGCATCTCTTAAATCGTCTTTCTCAAAATTCAATGAATTTCGTATTAGTTGGTGATCTTAATATCAATGTAATGGACCACACCAACCCCCTTACCCAGCGGCTTCGCGATGTTCTAAGATCTTTTAACTTAAATTGGTCCGTGAATACACCGACACGAGTGACCGCGACGTCGAGTACTGCCATCGACAACGTCATTACCAACATTTCTGACACCACAGTCTCTGTTTTGAATACGGCGGTCTCTGACCATTTTGCGCAGGAGATAGTGGTTCATGGATGCAAACTACAAACTCAAAATTCAAAATTTCACGAGTTTGTAATTTTCAAAACATTTGCCATCTGAACAAACTTTTAAAAAATGAATCTTGGAACTTTTTAAATAACTTTCAAAACATCAATGACATGTATCGGGCATTTAGTAATGCTTTCAATTACTATCTAGATGTTGCGTGTCCTTTAAAAAAAACAAAAATCAATACCAAACCTCAGAAAATTTCATGGTTGACCAAGGGCATTCTCATATCTCGAGAAAAACTAAAATTCTTTCACAAAATCTTTATTGAATCTGAAAATGAACGTTTTAAACAATTTTTTAGAACATACCGGAGGATCTACAAGAAAGTCATACGAGCGGCTAAAGCCTATGACATCAATAGAGCCTTGGGTGAATGTAAAAATTTTTCAAGGACAGCTTGGAAAATTATTAATGATTCTTCTCGAGATACGAGTAAGGACAAGGGTTCCAGATCATTTGTGATCAAAGTTGATGACACAATTGTTGAAGATCAATTACTAGTGGCAAATGAATTCAATAAATATTTTTCTTCTGTTGCCTCAATGAATCCGTCATTCACGGAAACTCAATCTTGTGGAAGGCGTGTTCCGGAGCCGGTTGCGTCCATGGCTCTGCCTCCTGTGTGTGGGGATGAGATAGCACGTGTCATACAGGGACTGAATTCGAAGAAAACAGGTGACGCAAATGGGATGTCAGTTTGGTTACTTAAACGGTGCCTCAGGCACTTATTAGGACCACTCACAAAACTGATAAATTCCTCATTCGAATCTGGAACTTTTCCTTCTCTTTTGAAGACAGCCAAAGTCATTCCAATTTTCAAGAAGGACGATCCTTACATTCCAAGCAATTATCGGCCCATATCAATTCTTCCGGTGTTCAGCAAAATTTTTGAAATAATTTTCTATGAAAGACTTGAAAGCTTTCTAGAAAACAAGCGGATTCTGAATCCAGAGCAATTTGGATTCAGAAAAAACAAATCCACAATTGACGCTGTGAACAACCTTTTGGAAAATGTTGTCGATGGATTGGAACGGCGAGAACATGTGCTTAGCATATTTCTTGACCTGTCCAAGGCATTTGACTGTGTGCATCATGAGACACTGCTGCACCAGTTGGAGAAATGTGGCGTTCGGGGACTCCCGCAGCTGTGGCTTGCTTCTTACCTAAAGGAGCGGGATCAGAGCGTGGAGATTTCGAGCGTCACATCTAACAAAATCAAAATGCCTCATGGTGTCCCTCAGGGATCTATCCTTGGGCCTCTTTTATTCCTGATTTATGTCAGTAGATTGAACTCGGTGATCCAACATGGGAAACTAGTTCAATATGCTGATGACACGACTCTCTGTTTTAAAAGCAAAACACTGCAAGAACTGGAAATCACAACGTTTGTTGAAGTGAATTCATGTATTCAATTCTTTTCTGAAATGAACTTGAAAACAAATCAAACCAAATCAAATTTTGTACATTTCTGCATTCGGCAGAATACACGTTCGGATGGGCCAGCTGTATTTGTAGATAATGTCCTTTTAGAGGAAACATACTCTACAAAGTTTCTGGGAATGTTCCTTGACAGAGGGCTGACCTGGGACGACCACATCGACCACATATGTGCTAGAGTTTCCGCAGGTAACTTATATATGCCTTGCGCAACCTAGCAAAGTTATGTTCCCCCAAAGTTTTAAAAATGGCCTACTATGGCCTTATCCATCCACACTTTGCGTATGGAGTAAGACTTTGGGGAGGCTGTGCCAAAAATAGATTGGAACGAGTATTCAGACTTCAAAAAAAGGCTGTCAGAATCATACAAAAGTTGAGTTTCAGAGAGTCGTGTAGGGAATCTTTTAGGGAGCTTGGATTTATGACTTTGCCCTGCCTCTACATTTTTGAGGTGATTACGTACTGCAGATCAAGGTGTACTCTGATTCGTGGCAGGGACGTTCACCAATATGAAACAAGAGGCAGGGACAACTATCGAACTCAGCATCACAGACTGGCGCTGTCGCAACATCTACCTCAAGAAGTTGGTGTCAAACTGATCAATAGGCTCCCTGAAAGTATAAAGAATTCCAACAATCAAAATCAATTTAAAACTCGTCTAAGACGCCTACTGGTGTCTAGAGCGTTTTACTCTGTCGATGAATTCATGATGAGCCGCTGGGATTTATGAGAGCATAGGATCTGAGGTCAGTGAGAATGTGTTTGAGAGAATGTATGAAGATGTAAGTTTGACTGTGTGTGTGAATGTATAAGGGGTTGCTTATAACTATAATTATAAGGGGTTTCTTGACGATTGCGATGCGATGTTGAATTGTAAAGAAAATGCAATAAAAGATGATTTGATTTGATATGATTTGATTTGTTTATGAATATTCCCTTTAAAACCATGTTATTTGTCATTTGCACCCCCTAAAACCATATATATTTTTGTTCAGGAGGATGAGCAGAATACGTTGATAATGTGAAATTCTTGATTTGCGAGGTCGGCCTTTGACTCATAGATACCTTAAATTAACTTATTGTGTACGATTTGTGCATATCGAAGTTGGCATATAATATATCAAACTGTTCAATAAAAACTACTGAATAACGAGTGTAAGCCGCTTATAGATTACGAAACTTGGTTATTTTTAAACAAAACACTAATTATTTATTTTACTAAATCACTCCCGTGAAAGAGAAATACTTTTCAAAACTTGCCTATACTACTTGAATAAATAATAACTTCAAATAATATTAGCCTACATACTTGCAACAAGAAACATAAACAAACTAACCAATACATAAACAACAACAAAATAAAAAGAACGAAAATTAAATACAATATTCTTCTTCTCTCAGGCTTGTAGCAAGATTCTAAAGTACCGAACTTCATACTAATCAATATATTTATTTGGTAAATATTAAGATCAGCGACTACCGCTCCAATCGCCGTAATTTTTTGCATACTAACACAGGTTAATGTAATTTCACCGAAAAAAATAGTCCCGATTATCGCTAACATATAAACACCAGTTTTTCGGCAGTACAATGTTGGCAATACAAAACACATAAATAACAAGATTTTCGAATATCAAACTAAAAACAATGGCTGACCATGGTCGTTTTGATGAGTTGACAGTAGTTACGTGACAAACAGGAAAGTTTCTGATTGGCCGGGAAGATCACGTGACCTATAGGATGGCTTCGATTGATCGCCAGACGTAAACAAACAAACTCACATGGACAAGGAATAATTAGTGAAGTTATTGACATGGCGTGCGATGGTTCTTGTCACACGCTAAAAAGACCCTAGCTTGCCTATTCAAAACTCAGATCACGCGATGCTTGCCCGCTACGCAGCGCTTTGCGCTGCTTGATTTTTTAGAAAAAAAATTAACTCGCCCAGTCTAAGTCCAGATCACGCCATGACTGCTTATACACACAAAACTCAGACAGAACTAACGCAGGTTTCATTACAGGCAAAAGATAAGTGGCGCGCGTTTATCACTGATAAGATAAGACGAGTTTATACTAGAAGTAGTACCTGGACTACTGCTCTACGAACTAATAACACCAAAAAAACGAATAAATGCACTGTCAGTCAGGTTTTTTAAAATTTTTTTTTCAAATTTTTTTTGGGGGGGGAGGAGTAAACGGCTACGGCGACAATCGGGACTATTTTTTCGGTGAAATTACGTTAACCTGTTATTATGCAAAAAATTACGGCGATCGGAGCGGTAGTCGCTGATCTTAAGATTTATCATTTATTTATCCACTATCGAATGCTACCATTACTTTCATCGAAAAGCATTATAGTTACTTTATAAAGTGGCTTTTTGTGGTGATGTTTGACCGTCGCTGCAGCGATTATCTTGGATAAGATTTTTATAGGTCTGTCTGAAAGGAAAAGGATATTGTGGTTATGTTATGGAGACCCCAGCATTTTCTCCTACATTGTTAGCCTAATCTAGTTGTGGTTAATAGACAATAAGACCTAACTATTGTTTCCAGCAAATAAAATGAATATATAGCTTAATTTTATATCTGTTGTGAATAGCCCTAAAACTTATAACGAAAATAATTACGTTACTATAACATATGCCTACTTACTTACTACAGGAAAGGACTAGTAACACTTCTCCAAACACAAACTTATTTTATACAAACAATAACTAGATTTGAAATTAATTATTTAATTGGATTTAATGAATTATTTTATTTTATGAATTATTTACTATTCCAAATCAAACAAGTTAAAAGCCTAAAAGCCAAAACCAAATCAAATTTAACCTGCAGAAACAGAATGAAAATCAAAACAAAACAAAAGTGATTACAATTTTTTTTATCTAAATGCCTTACGGCTGACTTGGCATTACACCATGAAGTCAATTCTCACCTAAAAGAATGTTTTGCACTGGTTTCATCTGCGATTGCCTTCGATCATTATTTCACTATTATGCTATAGGCTATGTTTCTTTTTATGGTTGTCAGAAATCGATTTATTTCCTTATATAATCTTTCATCAAAACTAGATAAAATTTTTTTTGAATTTTTCTGAGGTATCGTCATCAGGTATTCTTCTAATTTGTTGGAAACATGAGTTTCTTGCATATTCAAATTGTGGACATTTCATTAGAAGATGATCCGCTGTCTCATTTACTCCTGCAGTGCAATTTAAGCACAGAGGAGTGAAATAAAGTTTCATTAGATGACGAGTTTTGTTAACTGTGACATGTCCTATTTTTAGTCGGATTATATTTACTATTTCCCTTCTGCTAAGTCTCATATCTTGGTACAGTACGCGCGCTGAAGGTTCGGCTAAGAGTCAACCGAGCGGACTATGGCGGGGGACGGGTGGATTGCCCGATATAACAACTGTTCTGCAGACATCCGCCAATGTTTGGCCCGCTGCAGTCGAATATTTATTGTCCCTGTTCTCCCTCACAGTCAAGTATTCACTGTTGTTAGAAGTGGACAAGTGGTTTAAGTGCGTTATACACAATTCATTAGTTTAGTTAGTAGAAAAACTACGAGAAGCCAGGCTCGAGAAATTACATGGAGGGTTAGTGAGTTCATGGCAAATGAGTCGAAACTATCTAATGATAAACGAATCCCTATAAATAAATAATGTTTAGAAAGAACTGCCGCGGCTTGTGGTGTTTCAAAGACACTGATTAAGAAGATTCACCATGAAAAAAAAATGAATTCTTCCACTGAAGGGGAGTGGTCGTACCCCTAAAAAATACAAAAGAAAATAGTAGAACTAGACGACTTAGATAAATGTGTTGTTCGAAGAATCGTCCATGAATTTTATAAAACTGATAGTTGCCTGCCAACTCTTCAATTGTTAAAAAACAAGCTGAATGAAAAAAATAACTATGAAGGGGGTTTAACTAGCCTCAGAAAAATATTAGCATCATTAGGATTTCGGTGGAAAAAAATTTGAAAATAATAGGCAAATTTTGATTGAAGCTAGTGACATAAGAATGAAACGTATAAACTATTTACGAAGTATAAAACAAGCGCGAGCAGAGAACTCTACTATTGTTTACATTGATGAATCGTATATATTATCATCTCATGTGACTGAAAAGGGATGGAGTGACGCCAGTCTTCAAGGTTTTAAAAAGAAAATAAGTAAAGACGAGAGAGCCATAATACTGCACGCAGGGGGTGAAATGGGGTTTATTCCTGAAGCTTGCTTAATCTGGAAAGCGGGAACGAGCGAAGGAGATTATCATGATTAGATGAACCATGCGAACTTCATGACATGGACAAGAACTCAGCTCATTCCAAACTTACCAGTTAACTCTCTAATAATTATTGATAATGCCGCCTATCATAACGTCCAAGTTAATAAAGCACCTAATTCAGGTACCAAAAAAGCAGAAATGATCAAGTGGCTACAAGATAATGGACTGCAGTTTGATACAATGTCACAATGTATTGCTAAGGTAGTATTCGAATTTTGAATTGAATGCTACAATGTAATACGGTTTAATCCATATATAACCAATGCCTCTATGTATAGTGTATTCGTAGAAATGCTAAAAAAATAATTTATTGTCATGCCACATAATTAATAATTAAGTTTTTCATAAACAGGATTCTTTATACATTAGTGTTTCGTATTCATTCATCTGTCATAAAATTAGTTTATAAACAATACACCCCAAAACACTTTCTATTCGAATATAATACAATGAAATTCAACACAATTTCATTAAAGTTTAAAACTTTTAGTTTATCACAGATCACCACTATGGCCTAAAGTGTTTTTTTTTTTCAGAAATAAACTAAAGTGATTCTATGTTAAACTTTTAAATGGTATAGCCGTGTTGCATTTACGTGAATGGGCCATAAACTGTAGGGCAGCGGTGTCGGTGATACATTCCACTTCAGACTTAATCACGGCTAACCTAAACTATGTATCTGAAAAAAGTTAAATCTAAAATTAACTTCAGTTCATTCAGAAAAACTTTCCCGCTGGTGAAAGATGGTTTAAACTTAATACATCCATTACCATTGGCATAAACAGGAAAATAGATCTGGCTAGGTATCCACTGAAAGGTTATTCTGTTCTTGGAGTCTACACAGTTTTTTATTATTTCAAGAGACATGTTATCTTCTATTATGCCATCACATATACTTTGTAGTGATTTGATGGCAGAAAGAGAATCAGTGCAGATTAATATGTCACAGTTGGGGAGGTTATTCATAAGCTGAGAACACATGTATAGAGCAAAAAGCTCAACTGTATAAATCGATGCATTTGGTGAAAGTTTATATTTCTTTTCCACATTCATTTGTGGTATCAAAATTGCTGCTCCTGTACCTTCGCCTGTTTTAGAACCGTCTGTAAATATTTTGATCCTGTCTCTATAGATTAAGTTGATCATTTGGTTAACTATATGTTGGAAAACTTCCGGAGAATTATCTTTCTTAGTTAAAATTGTATCATCTATTGTATCATTAATCTGTACAGAAATGTTTGCTAGTTGAGGGGGAAATTCCCAATCAGTAGATCTGAATTTTTTCTTATTCATTTCAGGAAAATCTGGGATGAAGTTAACCATGGAATCTATGGCCTCAATATAGAGTGGAGTCTTTTTACATTTCCAGTAAGGGTTGATGTTGAGCAGTAGTTGTAGGTATAGGCATCTGTATCGATTTTGGTTATTAATATCTGTGATAGTTTTATACACAAGTCTTTCCGTTAAAACTTTTCATCGCAGGTTTAAAGATTCTACAGCTGATTCAGATTGTAAGGCGATTATAGGACATGATTTGAGGGCTCCTAAAGCTATCCTTAGAGCTTGGTTTTGAATTTTTTCTATTTCTAACAATCTATGCTCTGAACAGTTCCCAAACAGAAACGAGCAGTAATCAAGTTTAGATCTAATTAAGCTTTCATAAACTGTAATTGCGAAATGAGGATTAACACTGTTTCTTCCACAGGTAATCATCTTGATGATATTTAGATCTTTACTGCATTGGTTTATTAAGTTGTTTATGTGTTCATCAAATTTTAATTAATTATCGATCGTTGTACCGAGCATTTTAACTCTTGACTCAATTGGGAGTTGTTGACCTTCAAGTTTAAGATTTACAACATTGTTTATCCTCTTCTTTCTAGATACAACCATAGCTTTGCATTTACTCACACTTAAACTAAATCTCATATTATTGAAAAGGTTATCAATATTTGTGAGTGAGGTCTGCATTTTAACCAGTACTTGATCAATTTTCTTATTACTTGAGTACAAAGCCACATCATCAGCATATTGTAGGGATATGACTCCTTCAGGCAAACAATTGTTTATTTCTGCCAAATATAATGAGAATAGCAATGGGTTCAAGGTGCTTCCCTGAGGCATACCTCAACAGGTCACTCTAGATGATGCCTTGGTTTGAAACCAAATTAAGTGATCTACCTACAAGCCATTTTGACAATGAATGATAAACTTTTTTGAGAAAAACACCATAAATGTACATTTTTCTAAACAGATAGGGTAAATTTACACTATCATATGCACTGATATGTCTAGACTTGTTAATATTAATGTTTCGTTAAAGGTTCGAGCAATTTCCATATCCAGTATTAGGTTTAGTAGATAGTCGGCGCATCCTTTGTTTCTTCTAAATCCATACTGAGTTGAGGGAATCAGATTGTATTTCTCTACATACCATTCTAGTCTTTTTTTTATCATACCATTCATCACCTTAATAAAAACGGAAATCAAAGAAATCGGGCGGTACGATTCCTCATGATCTTTCTCTTTACCTGGTTTAAGTAGAGCTATGACTTTTATATCTTTCCATTTTTGTGGTAAGCTTAGGTTGTCATTCCAAATATTATTATATATATTCAGTAGTACGTTTAAGGCCTCCTCAGGTAGGTGAGTTATCATACTATAGGAAATAAGGTCATTTCCTGGAGCAGTGTCTTTTTTCTTTGTTTTAAGAACTGCAATTAACTCAGTCATTGTGAAGTTTTCTTCAAGTATGAGATCTGTATCCTTTATTTTTGGTGTGGATATCTCTTCAGCTTGTGGAACGTGATCTGGGACAATGTGTTTCATAAACTTCTCTGCTAGGTGCTGGTCTTCTTTGATAAGTGATATTTCATGATTGCTTTTGTTTGTTTTCAGTTTTCTTATGACCTTCCACGCAAATTTGCAATTTTTTTCTCACCTATGTTTGCACATAATTTATGCCATTCATTCTTTTTTGCCCTTTCGATTGTGTCTTTAGCTTTTAACTGAGCTTCTTGATATTTTTGGTAACTAACAGGGTTCATATCCATCTTGAATTTCTTAAAACTAAGCCTTCGTTGAGCAATTGCATAAGAACATTCAGCAGTCCACCATGATTTTAGTGTAAAGCCTTTTTGATTACTTTTTTTGTCATATATTAAATAAGTTCTGCCCATTTTTGTTTGATAGACCTTAAGTTCCATTGAATCAAATTTAATTGATTATTTTCTTTTCTGTTCATTGCAGAAGTTTCGTGGATTAGGACCAAAAAAAACACTGTCTTTGGGGTCTATTTGTTTGTTTCCTGATTTATTTTATGTGTTTTTATTATATGTCTGGATTGTATTTCCAGGTTTTTGAGACGCTAATAAATCTTTAAAGAAATTGTGCTAGTAAGTCATCTACCTTTTGTTTATTAATGACCCCTTCGCCTTGTATTTTGGTTCTCAATTCTTTAATTTTGTAATTTAATAATTTTTTAAATGTCCGCTATTCGCAGGCGTTGAGCGTTCGATTTTCGGATTTTTGTTTGCAGGTTGGTAAGATATATTGTCGATACTTGAACTGGAGGTCCTACTATAGGATTTTTCAGACAAGTTTTCCTTTGGTTTGACGAATCTTGGTTTGGTATTGATAGGTTTGTCAAGTGTTGTATTGCTGGGTTCTATTATATCACTGAGTCCTAGAAATCTATTACTTGAGAGCAGAAGGGAATGATCACTGCCGGTAATTGATGGAGGTTGACTGTAGAATGCAGTCTGCTTTGTTATAGTTGCATATGATTTCCTCTGGATGCTGTATGGATTATGTTTTAGGTTATTTGTTGGGAAGTGTTTACTTGCCGTCAAAAAATCTTCTCTATGGATATACATCCTTTGCATAATGTTTTTTGTCTCTCATATTCTTTGCACGACTTACTGTTGCTACTGTGGTTACCATGGCAGTTGACACATTTTTTGACTGTGTACATTCACCATTGTGAAACCTCAGTCCGCAGTCTCTACATATCTTTTCAAATTTGCAAGGAGACTTAGCTACATGACCATATTGAAAACAGTTATAGCATTGCTTGATAGGCAACATGTACCGTTCAATGGGTATTCGCACATAATTTAGATATACAAAATCTGGAAGCTGGTCTGATTCAAATGTTAAAGTCATGAATGTGTGTGTTACTTGTCGGTTTACATTGTAAATCTTTTGGCATGAACTATGGGATAGGGGGACTTCTCTCACTTATCACTTCTTGTTCAGTAATTTCAGGTTCGATATACGCAACCCCAGTGATTTCCACCTTACTGGCTGGTATAAAAACATTACAATTCTTTAAATGAACACAATTTACTAACTCATTTGCCGAAAAAGCATCTTCACAAATCACAGTTAGATTTCTGCCTACTCGTTTAATATGGTCAATTTTACAGTCTCCATTTTTAAATATTTTGCCTATCAAAAATGGGTTGATTTTTTTCCCGTCCCTACTTTGTATGATTACTTCATACGGTCCTTTTTTGATTCGTTGTATAATCTCGACCGTCTAATGTTAGGTCTTTTTGCCACATGATTTGTGTCCAAACTGGAGGCATTGGGTCTAGGATTTTGTTCTGTTGGATTAATACAATTATCACCTTCACAGAACTTTCTTTTCTGTTGGCCTACATTAGTAGTGTTATGGTCTGATTGTACTGTAACATTTTCTGCAAAATCATGATTGACGTTTGTATTTTCTATTTCTAGACTTATAATCGAAGCAACCGCCAGTTGAGTTTCCATTTCCAATTTCTGTGATTCAATATCTCCTGGAGGGGAGTTTGCTGAACCTGACATTTTGTCAGGACCAACCTACCGGAATAAATAAAATGTGTGTAAATGTGATGTATAATTTTACAAAATTTCAAAGGATAGAAATTTGATGCTTAATAAATGTCTAATTTTGCCAATAGTGGCACAGACACAACACACACCTCAGTTAAACCATAATTTTTTGAGGTTAATCAAATGGAAAATGATATTTAGGTAAGTTTTAAAAAGGCAACCACAGGTATAAATTTAACATTGAAAACTAATTTTTCAGATATTCTGCAAGTTTCCTGGAAAAATCGTTTGTGTGTCAAAGCCGCTTTTCTCAAGTATTTTTACATATAGTTAATTTAAGTTTTACGCTGGGTGAATTTCCTGAGTGCCTCAAAGAATCTATTGTAATACCTTTACATAAGAAAGGCTCGAGAACCTCGTGTGACAATTACAGACCTATCTCCCTAGTTTCGACCTTTTCTAAGATAATTGAAAAATTAATGAAGCAAAAACTCATAAATTTTTTGTCAAAAACAAAATTTTTTAGCAAAAATCAATATGGTTTTAGAGAAGGGCTTAACACGGAATCTGCTATTCTTAATCTTGTTAAATCGATAAACAAAGGGATAAATAATACGAAGAAAGTCAGTGGGTTGTTCTTAGATATCAAAAAGGCTTTTGACACGGTCAACCACAACATTTTATTAAAAAAAATGTACAAGAGTGGAATAAGAGGCGTTGCGTATGATTGGTTTCATAGTTATCTCAAGAATAGGCGACAACGCGTTAGAATAAATGGCGTACTGAGCGAAAGTGCCATAATTAAGTATGGGGTTCCTCAAGGCTCAGTTTTGGGTCCAATTTTGTTTTTAATATACATAAATGACTTGTGTAATGGCAATTTCAAAGGGTTGGTAACATCATTTGCTGACGATACAGCTATAACTTACATCAAAGGCAGTAATGTGGAAATTCAAGAAGCTATGAATGCAGATTTGGCTGCTCTCAGATATTGGTTCGCAGTTAATAAAATGATTTTAAGTCCTGAAAAAACTGTTTATTTCAATTTTTCCTTAAGACAAACGTGTATACTTTTAAATCCTGTAACTTATAAATGTGTTGACTGTTTAACAAAATATACGGCCTGTAGTCAGAATTGTGTAAATTTAAAACAATGTAACAATATTAAATACCTTGGCATATTTTTGGATGAAAATTTAAATTGGAAAATACATGTATCAAGATTAGTAGGGCAGCTCAGCAATTATCTAAGAATTTTTTATTTCCTTAAAGATATATGCAGCAGTGAAGTGTTACGTACCGTATACTTTTCGCTTGTTCACAGCAAACTGGAATACGCAATTTCAGCCTGGGGTGGTACTTATGCAACGAATTTAAATTCTTTAATTGTTTTACAAAAACAATTCATTCGTATAATTAATAAATCTAAGTCGAGGGAGCCATCTTTTCCATTATTTAGTCAAACAAAAGTTTTACCAGTAAGATATATTTATGTTTTTAAAGTTTTGAAATTTTTCCACATAAATCGTGATAAATATGCCGCAAGAGAAGAGGTTTTACATAGTATGGCATTGCGAAATAGAAGGAATTTTTGTGTCCCGAAACCCTATATAGATTATTTTAGAAAAACATTTAATTTTATAGCTCCTCGTATATATAACGTTATTCCTGGAAATATAAAAGCTTTACCAAGTTTAAAGTTATTTTTACGCAGTCTAAGAAGCTGGTTGTTCAAACAAGACAGTATAGACTACCTATTCAATGTAGTGGGCTAAGGCGTGACTTGTGGCTGGGGCGCCTCGCATTACTGCCTTCCATGCATGGACTGAGCTTTGACGGGCGGAGTGTCTCCGCTCAGAGCCGCATGATGGAGCAAGTGGCGAGGATGCCTTCAGTCTGAGTGGCGACCTTGCAGCAACATTCACAACAATTCGTACACTTACACCTACATACAATATTATCTAAGTAAAGAATGCACCCATACCAACACATAAACCGACACACACTCACACACACAAGACGCTGCTCAAATCACGAAAACCTACAGACAGACAAAGTTATTTTTTTTTTCTTTTTTAGTTTTTTTCTTGACACATTTAAACTTTTACGGCCAAAATTAGGGACATATGATCAGCACCTAAAAAGAATATTTTCCTATCATTATTTGTAGTCTATTAATTATATAATGAGTAAGCTACTATATTATTTATTTAATTATTATGCTCGACTTATAATATTTTGTCAATGTAGAAGATGTACCTCTGCACAGGCTTGCCTTTAGAGGTATATTATATTTCCCAAAAATAAAAAAAAAGATGAATTATTTAGAGCTGGGGGAGAGTATTTTAAGTATGTTAGTTAACCAAAACGTGTTTTTTTATTTTTTATTTTAATTTTAGTACATTCTAGGAAAACAGTTAAGTTAAACTTTTAGATTATATTGATGTCTATGTAAATATTAATATTTTAATTTTGTGAGCTTCAATTATCTTAGTGTAAATCTTATAGCATATTTTTTCTGGTCGACACCCTGGCAGGTCAAGGACTTTATTGTATACATATCTGTTATTGTTTATTATGTATTAACTATGTTTTATTTTTGGGAAATAAATATTTTCTTTCTTTCTTTCTATTTTCTTTGTGTAGTAGTATTGGTACAAAATACATAATTATGTAAAGAAATGTTATAACAAGTTGTTTGGGGTTAATACTGGACATAAATATTTGTGACTCAACAAAATTCAAGTCAGTTTCACAAAATTCAGTATTTCCTGCTCTACTTGCAGCAAAGAGGCAACAAGCACATTTTCTATGTTGCAAAATAATACATATTGTTTAAACCTATTTAAGTGTTAAGTACAACTTGTTTAGGAAACAGAAAGGCGAGTGAGGATTGTGCGCCTGATGAGCCAATGAGACTGCCACTTTACCTATTTAAGTGTTAAGTACAACTTGTTTAGGAAACAGAAAGGCGAGTGAGGATTGTGCGCCTGATGAGCCAATGGGACTGCCACTTTACCTATTTAAGTGTTAAGTACAACTTGTTTAGGAAACAGAAAGGTGAGTGAGGATTGTGCGCCTGATGAGCCAATGAGACTGCCACTTTACCTATTCGTCGAAGCGATGTGAAGGTTCGTTTTGAGCCTCTTTGTCACCGACTTTCTTTGATCTCTTTAGATGAACCTCCAGATTCCATGAGTCAAGTCTGAGACAGCGTCAGATACCAGACGCTGCAATAAAAAGGAAGGTGAACTGGAGCTAAACTCAATATTCAAATAGTTTTTGTTCTCAAATTTCACGTAAAATTTTCGTTATTAACACATTCATGCCTACGTGGGGTTCTATAGCCTCACTTACTCTTTCGTTAAACCCGGCTTGGGGTTCTACGAGACCCATACCTTTACTATTACCTCAGCTCGGCTTAGGACTCGAAAGCCTCACACTTCAGTGACTTATATAGTGAGTTTTACCCAGTCGCATTCACAATACTTATACTTGTCAATAGGAATATAAAAATCAAAACAATGAATAAAGTAAAGACTTTTGGAGATAAATAAAAGCATGTACATAAGATACATTTTATTTACTGAACAAAAGGTTATAAATATAAACAAGTTTAGTGTTTTTTGTTGAAACACCCCAAACACATATTTGGCTCATTTGGGCAGCCACTGCAAAAGGTGTTAACTTTTTTGGTTTTGTTTCTTGCCTCTTTGGTTCCTACTTCAAGGACTTTCTCTTGATAGCACTGAACACACCTCTTTCTACTTTTCCGTGCTGGTCCTTCCCTTTTCAACAGTTTATGTTTTGGTACTGGTCTCTTTCGACCTGAAATAGATAAAAAATAATAGCTTTTTTAAATAAGGCTAATCAATTACATGAGTAACAAATTGTAAATACAGGAAGTGTTTGTTTACTTTATGCTATTAAATAGTATCCTAATGACATGCATTTTTTTAGTTGCAATAGTGATATTCTCAAATAATAATAATCATGAAATATCATGAGCATGTTGAATAAAAAAACTAGCAAGATCATAATAGGTAGATCTACCTGTTTGTTGAAGCAGTAATGGAGGAACAGGAGCAGAGGTGTCTTCAGCTTTGATTAGTTCTCGCAGTAGCACTCCTCTGAACTTGATCATTTTCTGCTTCTTTTAAATAACAAGAGTGTTCCTTAATAACCCTTGTTCCCAGCAACGGTTCCACTGCAACAGTCTTATGCAACTTTGTGGTCTTCCAGAGTAGTGTATAGTCACATGAGAGGTGATCAAAACAAATCTACTCCTTTCTTGGCTAGGTTGTAATCCATAACTAATGTAGGTTTCAAAATTGGCTCTCCAGCTCTATTTCTCTTTCCTGTAGGTACTATATTTGCAGAGTCTTCAGCGCAAGTGAATATTATCAGTACTCTCCGTTTGTCCTGCCACTTGATTTTTTAACACCATTTCCATTTTCCTTTACATGTAACTCTTCTTTTTTATTTTTCCCTTAATGAAATCTTTAAGAGTTCCTCACCCGTCTCCAGAAAGGTATCAGAATCAGAATCAGAATCATTTTTATTGCCATTTTTCTTTACAGAATTGACAAAGTCAGTCATAAAAACAATACATATTACAATAATGTACAGTTAAAAAACAAAAAACAACACAGTAAAATATACTGGCCTACAAAAGTATGGACATTTCATATGATGGGATAAACGCTAAGCATTAATAGCTACCTCTGAATTCAGAAACTCGTTTACAGAGTAGAAGGCCTGAGTGATGAGCCATTTGGAAATTTTTGATTTAAAAGTTTGTAAATCTAACACCCTCAACATTTCGGGAAGCTTGTTAAAGAGCTTGATTTGCAAATATTTATGACTCTTGCTGTATTTGGTTAATCTCATTGTAGGCAAAACTAAGTCATTAGCATGTCGTGTGTGATAATTATGTATATTGTTAAAACTTGTAAAATCTTCTACGTTTTCTCGTACATGAATTAAATTTTGAAAAATAAAAATGCATGGAAGAGTCATTATATTATTGTTAATAAAATATGATTTACAGCTATCCCTATAACCTAGACAAAACATAATTCTTATAGCTCTTTTCTGCCACAGGAAAACTCTTTCTGCACCTACACTATTACCCCATAAAATGTTAGCATACAACAAATGAGAATGAAAAAAACTAAAGTAAGCAATTTTAAGTAACTTATTACTAACACAGCTCTTTAGTTTACGTAGTAAAAAACAAACTCTTGACAACTTTGAAATTACAATATTTGTATGCTCATGCCAGATAAGCTTAGAATCTAAAGTTATCCCTAAGAGCTTCACCGGTTTCAATATAGAGTCTTGCATTTCAATACTTCTTAGAGAGAATAGTATGTTTTCAGTTTTATTATCATTCATTTTTAAGAGATTAGACTCAAACCACATAGAAGCTGTATTGATTACTCTATTAGTGTTACTAAGAACATCATGTACACAGTTGCCCTTTACTATTATAGATGTATCATCCGCGTACAATACGGTATTACAGTTCAAATTGATTGGTAAGTCATTGACATACAAAATAAATAAGAGGGGGCCAAGGACAGAGCCCTGAGGGACCCCAGCAAGGACTTCTTTTACAGACGAATCTTGACCACCAACACTGACCATATGTAGTCTACCACACAAATAAGTTCTGAAGAACTGTAAGGTATCATTACATATTCCATAATACTGCAATTTATTTAATAAAATATCATGAGAGATACTGTCGAAAGCCTTGCTGAGGTCCAACAGGGTCAATCCCAAGTACTCATGATCCTCAAAACTTGTCAATATCTGAGACACAACATTGTCTAATGCCTTAACTGTTGAGTAGCCCGGCCTAAACCCAAATTGGCTATTTGATAAGATTTGATTTACATCTAGGAAATCCATGAGCTTATTTTTAACACAAGTCTCTAATATTTTAGAAAAAACCGAAACAATCGTTATTGTTCTATAATTATCTACACAGGATCTATCGCCCTTTTTAAACAAGGGGATACTTTTTGAAAGTTTTAAACAATTTGGAAAACGTGAGGAAGACAAACTAAGATTAATTACATAAGTCAAGGGCTTGATTATAAGAGGAGCAATGAATTTCACTATTTTATTGGATAAGCCATATATATCCTCACACTTAGATGGCTTTAAAGATTTAACTATGGCACATATTTGTTTCTCGTCTATTTCTTTAAAAATAAAACTGACCTGTGAACTTTTAGCATTAGCAAGGTAAACACTGTGTCTTAAACTATTATTATTGTTGGTCTGATACTTACTAAGTATTTCCTTACCAATATTAATGTAGTGGTCGTTAAATTTATCTGGAGCTATCTGTGGCAGATTATCATCAGTACTAAAATGATTTCCTGCTTCCAATTTTATAACCTTCCAGGCAGCTAAGCACTTATTATTGGCTTCATTGATAAATGTATCATTACACCTTATTTTGGCTTCTTTAATTCTTTCTCTGTACATTTTCTTTTGCAAGTTATAGCAGTTCCTTAAAGCTACATTGTCCCTATAAGCTGGTATTTTCAACATATCCCCCAAGGTATTAACAATATTTCTCATGTTATGGAGAGACTCATCAAACCATTTGGAGTTACCAGTTTTCTTTTTATTTTGTAAATTAACAGACTTTTGAATCATTGGACAAAAGTAATTGTATAAACACATAAGATTATTTATAAAGTATTCAAAAGCAGCATTAGTGTCTGTAATTTCAAACAGACTATACCAATCAAACTGAGATAATTGTTCAGCAAATGAGTTTACATTATTTTCCTTTACTCTTCGAAAGGAGATCTGTTTCACCATAGGGGTTACAGATGGGACACAGAAATTAAACAGAATCATCTCATGGTCCGAAATCTGGTAATTCCACAGACAGCACCTAAAACAGTTTTTATCTAGATTTGTAACAATATTATCAATAATATTATTATACCTAGTTGGAGTGTCATTGACATGATATAAATTAAAAGATTTAAGTAAGTTAATGAGCATAACTGTATTAACATCATTAACTTTTGAAAAATCTATATTAAAATCTGCTCCCAGAACAATCTTACTCTTGGGTTTCCTATTACAAATAAAATGTAGTAAATATTCAAGATAAGTAAAAAATATGTTACTATTACTATCTGGTGTTCTATACAAGGAGATAAATATTACATTAAAAGGTATTTTTTTTTATTTGGCAACAGCATACTGCTATAAAAGTTATCACAGTATAACATTCTTCCTTCTATACTCAGACCTGAAACTAGGTATTTAACAACCTTTTGTGCTTGATCTTTAGATTCTGACGAATTGCCCTTTGGGATATGGATTCATAGGAACATAAACCGTTACTTTGTTATTATTTGGAGGCCACTCTGTTGCTACCTACTATTTGTTATTAGGCTATATAAGTAAATACATACTGTATGTATGTATTATGAATAGAAAAAAATAAAGTAAAAAACAGCTCTGTACCGTTAGTTTTTTTTTTTGTTTTTACCAAGGGCTTTGATTTTTATCAACCTTAGTTGCACCCCATACTCATCTTCATTATCATGAAAGTGCCATCATTTTAGTATAATGTCAAAGCGATTTCTAGTCATAGTTTTAATGATAGGCTTCTCATAAATACCATTTGCAATTTAAGTCTTATTTGCGGTGCAGAGCTGAGTCCCATAATAATTATTTCCAGAAACTTCCTCATTTTTGAGGGTGTGCAGTCGAGCCAATTTCTCACAATTGAATGTCTTTTACAGAACCTAAAGCTAATGTTTGGTGAGCAAAACTGTTGGTTTGTTCCACCATAAAATGTATTATATCATCAGTGACAAACTGCTTAAAAATTTCAATTGGATTAGAAATATCCAAGTTATACTGTAAGCCAGGCTTTCCTATAAAAGGGTCCTGGCGTGTACATGTACAGTCATCCCATGTACAGGCTCTACATTGTTATTTATATTCAACTGATTAGCAGCTACAGTTGGTCAACTTCATCATCTGAGAGACTGTCTACTGAACCTAAATCATTATATTTATATTCTATCATTATCTACTGTCATCTTCATCTAAAAGTCACTGTGTTCTAGAGCCCCATGGTGGTCTCAGTGAATTCATTACTCATCCATCCTGGCAAAATTAACTACTAAATACATTGTTTGAAGGTTATTTTTGACGATGGAAGGATTGTGAAGGAAACAGGATTTTTCCGGACATTTGCCATCGTTCAGTGAAACAAGAAAACAGTAACACTACGTTTCGAGATCTGCAATCTGATCTCTTCTTCAGGTAAAGAACTAACCTAATACATAATTACAAACTAGGTTAAAATAAACAAATCTTACTAAAGCGTTGTGGCACGCCTAAGTCAGGAACGGCGTTGATTTTAAACATTGGTGTTTACAAATCAAAGAAGGCTACAGAGTTAATGGTGTTGGTAAGGCCTAATTAGTTTTTTAAAGGTAAACTTATGTTAAAAGTAACTTGTTTTAAGAAATAAAAAAATCACCATACTATTTAATTTTATATTGAGAAGACTTTTTATACATTTTTACAATAAATTTTACATTTTACTGTCTAAATATAGAGTTTTAATCAAACATTTTAAGAAAATCTTTGATCTTGAATGATTGAGGTTCTAAATATTTTAACAACAGTATATTAATTAATGTGAATATTGGTTCTGGAAGCTCAAATATTATAGAACTTCAGACTTTTTTTCAAAACACATTATTTGAATCTCCGTGAAACACCAATGCTAGTAATAATTGCTTGCTGTGACAGAGCAGTTAAACCCATAACCTCAAAAGCCATAGCATTTTTTAACCCAAGATAAATTAGTTAAAAATATAATTTAATATTTGGCGATAAAGAAACAAAACAAGTACTACTCTAATGCCAATCATAATGAAACCTTAACCTTCTTCCCATCAAAGGATAGCTCATCATACAAGTGCAAAATGTATTTGGCTCCTTGGCAAAAGTTCCATGTTTTAGGGTACTCTAAAAATAAAATACAATAAAAAGTGAGATATAGAAAATGGTGTTACAATATAAGTAAAATATATTAGAACATTACAAAACCTATAATGGGATTAGCGTACTGTTTAACCTAATAACAATAATGATTAAGCTAAATATTTAACATAAATTATGAAATTAAAAAGTTACCAATTTTATAAACAAGAAACAACATTGATAATATCGTTATAACTTTAAAGTTTTGTAATATAATATTTGTTTGCTTCATTAACAGGTATTTATTAAAAGTCCTTAGAATTATAATTGAAATTACCAAGGTGAGTTGATCATTAACTCCTTTATTTGTTGTGAGATACGTCAGGAATTTCATGTTTGGACACTGTTTTCATGGAATAAAATGCAGAATTATAAAATTACAAGAACTTAAGATGCTAATCTAGCCTTTCCCTCGGTTTGTATTCTCCCCACCACTTTTATTTCTCATGGGAAAAAATTCAACAAATCAGTCTCATAGCTCGGAGTCCTATAGCGAGGCAACTCACAGGAAAGAATCCTACAGCTGATATTCTTCACTATGGGATTCTTTGTTGTGGGACGCCTCGCTGTGAGATTCCTACCTATGAGAATTCCCATTGTGGGATTCTTGATAGATTCTTCACTATAGGATTCTTTGTTGTGGGACGCCTCGCTGTGAGATTCCTACCTATGAGAATTCCCGTTGTGGGATTCTTGATAGATTCTTCACTATAGGATTCTTTGTTGTGGGACGCCTCGCTGTGAGATTCCTACCTATGAGAATTCCCGTTGTGGGATTCTTGATAGATTCTTCACTATAGGATTCTTTGTTGTGGGACGCCTCGCTGTGAGATTCCTACCTATGAGAATTCCCGTTGTGGGATTCTTGATAGATTCTTCACTATAGGATTCTTTGTTGTGGGACGCCTCGCTGTGAGATTCCTACCTATGAGAATTCCCGTTGTGGGATTCTTGATAGATTCTTCACTATAGGATTCTTTGTTGTGGGACGCCTCGCTGTGAGATTCCTACCTATTAGAATTCCCGTTGTGGGATTCTTGATAGATTCTTCACTATAGGATTCTTTGTTGTGGGACGCCTCGCTGTGAGATTCCTACCTATGAGAATTCCCGTTGTGGGATTCTTGATAGATTCTTCACTATAGGATTCTTTGTTGTGGGACGCCTCGCTGTGAGATTCCTACCTATGAGATTTTCCGTTGTGGGATTCTTGATAGATTCCTCACTTTATGATACTTTGCTGTGGGACCCCACGGTTCATAAAATTATTCTTCATATTAAAATTATTTGCTAAAATAACTGCTGTAGATAATAAAACAAAGCATTCCTCCACCAATTCTCCAAGTGAATGTTTTTCTCATTCTGAAGTGCTTATCATATCTTAGAATATTGTAGTCACTATAGAACTCCCTGTATTCTATTGCATTATTCTGTATAATGTGATGAATTATGTTCCTAGTACCTATTTAATTTTGTCAACATGAGAAATGTCTCTTTTAGTTCCAATGGCACCATGGTGGAGATATAATACTTATTATGAATAAAAAGTTTATTTAAAAAAAAATATATTTAGCAATTAATTATGACACCACATACACAAGAATAAATTGTATCAATTTAATTTAAAAAATTTTTCAAAAATAGATTATATTGAAAAATTATGATGCTAATCAATTATTCTATCATATATTGGTCCTAATTTTGTATTTTTTTTAAATAAATTTATCCCCAATTCCTGATTACCTAAACAACTTCTTGAAATGCAAGTAATAATTCAGGTAAGTTACTCATTATTAGAATACAGATTACATAACAGGCCATACTGATCTAAGTAGTATAATTAGGTTAAAATTAATAACACACTATTGATGTAGTAAAATCACAACTGATATTGTTTTATTATTTGTACATGTTTAATAAATGAGAACACAACAAACTCAACACATACAAATCTTTACAACATCCATTACTACAATCCATTAATATTTAAACAAAAAAATGTTTTTTTTTCCAAAATAAAAAGAAATAAATTACTAGTTATAAAATAAACATTTTATATACGAAATAATTCTAACCAAAAGAAACACAACATCACAACAGTCATCTCTATACAGATCAATTTTGTTGTTTTATCAAACAACAATCAAATAAATTTTTAAAATATTGAATAATAAAACTGAAATATAAAAAATATATATAATAAAATGTCAGATTTCACAAGTATAATATTTAACTAAGAATAGAAATACACACTCACTGTACAAATACTTACAATCTAAAGATTTGTTTGATAAACTTCTATTTAAAATAATGTGGCTTAGGAAAACTACATAGTGATTTAAAAAAACAAAATTCTCCTAGTTGCTTATTTTAGTACATTAAAAATCATAAAATTCTACTCATCACTACAGTAACTATACTGGAAAACTAAAAATCAAAAGTAAATTTACTAGAATTATATATTTATAAGTGAGTTTTATTTATAAAGTAAAATACAAGGTATGTTTGTGTGCCCTGCTCCAAGCTACTTAGATGCCACACCAAGACTTTGTTCAAGTTTGGAAGCTGAGTGAAGGCGTTTATCTGTCCTAATTGGACTAAAAAGAAGTTAAGCTTTCTGCTCCAAAACGAATATAAGGGTGTGATTCTAACCTTAAATGCAAAAAACATTTGATGGAAATGACTTAACATTTTAATTTAACAATAAATATTTGTGTTTTAATACATTTTTATTAAGATATTGTTCTCTTGTACAGTGCAACCTCGTTAAGTGGGACTCCTTTATGTCGGATCTACGGGTAACCCCGGATCAGTTCAAGAACATTTAAAATTAGCTTTATGTCGTCCGCTCAGACTGTAGAACGAGGGGCGGATGTTTGTTATCAGTAGACTGTTAATAGAACTCAACTACATGTATTTTGACTTGTTGCGACAAGATGCCGTTAACAGGGAGGATACTGACGAAGAAAATACTGAAAATATCACAGCTATAAGCCATGCAGAAGTAGCAAGTCATTTGGGCGAGTTAATGGTATATTTTGAGCAACAAGAAGAGACAACATCGGCCGAGCTTCTCATGTTGAAAAGAACTGCACAACAAGGAAACAGCATTCAAAGCTGACGCAACTCAAATTTTAAAAAGTTTTCATGAAAATGATACTGCTGTAAACAGTATTATACTTTCGTGATGTGTATTTGTGTTCTTTCCGCAGTAAACAAATGTTGTATTGTTTGTACATGATGTTCTTTATTTCTTAATTATTCTCTGTTTAACACAGATTTTCGTTATGTCGGATCGGCTGCAGCCTGACTAGACAACAAGGTTGCACTGTATTTAATTTTACTATTTTTTACATTATTACGCATAATTAAAAAGTGACTCAGGGGCATAAATAAATTATTTTAAAACAATTGTTTGGTTGTCTATAGTTCTTTCACCTAATGAGAACAAAAAATTCATCTGAGATAAAATTGAAGAACATTTGTATTTTTTGGGTACATTAGAACGACAGACAAACATACCTAATAATAAAACTATTTATGTCCTTAGTCATAATACAAATCTTTCTGAATGCACTGGCATTATTCCTGATAGCACGGTCTGAAAAAATATAAAAAACATTAAAACTATGAACAAAATATATGTATTTTTCTACAGTAAGGATGATTAGTTTAACTTCATTTAAATGGAGTGTTCCTGAAATCCATATTCTGAAACAGGTTTGACAAATTTAATACTAGAAATAATAACCATCGGCCCCTTGATTGTGAGGTAGCAGTCATCAGATTTCTGACGATCCTGTACCATTTTACTTTGAGTCGGAATGTAATGATTTATTGGATCAGCATTGAATCAAACAAAAAATATAACCAGCATAGAAGCAAACGTAAAATCTAGAACCCAGAACTCAACACTTTAAGATGGGACTTCTTAGATGCCGACGATCAGTATCTCTTAAATAAAGGGCTCAGATGTTAATCAATATTCAACCAAATAGCACAATCACAAAAATAAAACTAAAACCATCTGGAATATTATTAACAAAGAAAGGCAACAAACCACTGCCCAATCTCACAAGTTTCAACATTTTTATAAGTTATTGAAAAAATAGAACTCACTCCCCTTTGAAACAACTACCTGACACATAACCTGTCACTGAACAACAACATGGTTTCACCAAAAGTCGACATTTACAGCTATTATTAGTATTTTTGAACACATCATCAACCAAGTAGAAGCTAAGAATACAACTACAGCATTATTTTTGGATTTTAGTAAAGCATTTGACACCCTTGACCATGAACAACTGTTAACAAAATTGAATACCATGGGAATACATGCCACCGAGGCTGAATGGTTCAGAAGTTACCTGACCAACAGAGAACAGATAGTTGAAATCCGGCAAACCCAAAATAATAAGATTGTCAAGTTACATCAAATCCACTTCCAGTTCTGAGGGTGTTCCACAAGAATCAGTCCTGGGTCAGGTTCTTTTAACAATATTATTTACTAACAATCTACCCGAGTACCTGAATAAAATTTTCCACGACTTTGGTGTATGCTGACAACACGGTTTTGCTCCTTTTTGAAAAAACCTCAGAAAACCGGGAGATTGGATCATTTACAGCAATGAATATGGCAGTACAATATTGCCACCAAAACGATCTTGTGGTTAATGAAACTAAAACTCTGAAAAATCTGTGCACTTGCTAAAAGTCCAAGCAGCAGCAGAGGCAAAGTACTTGGGACTGACAATAGATGAAGACCTCAGATGGACAATTCACATTGTCATCCCGTGTTAAAATAATACAAGCAGTCAGTGACATAGCATCAGCTTAAACAGCTTACTGTGCCTTACTCCACTACGGTCTCGGGTGGTTCTACCAACAAGAATCTTCAGCGCATACCTGTATGTGCTGGAGGCAGTAGCCTTTGTGGGTGACAGTGGCTTTCCTAGAGGTTGTAACACCAGACGAGCAACAGATTTCCATCTGCCTGCACATCGTCTTTCTATGTTTCAGAAGCCCTCACACATGAACTTCAAACTGTGGAATTACCTACCTGAAGACTTTAAAGAACTCAATGCGAGGACATTCAAGACTAAAATGATGCTGTGGCTGCTGCAGAATCACTTTATACTATTGAAGAGTACTTAAAAGAAGGGAACTGAAAATTAACTGGTCTCTGATCTTTGTGAATTACAGTTATAACAGATATAATTTTTTTTCTCTAAAAATGTATTCTAATTTTAGTTCTTTTCAATTAACAGAGTTACAATCTCAAATAATGTTTAAATAAAAAATGTTTCTTTTGTCTATTGTCCAATGTTTAAGGCAACGATGCAACCCTAACATAGCACATATCAATGAAAAAGATTCTGAATTTTCATTTTCGTATATAAAACATAACTGACCATTCTTTATTTGACTAAAAATAGTAAAATAGAAACTAAAATAATTTGTAAATGTCAATATTTAGGCAGTAGACCAGTTGATGAATTAATGGTATTCAGTAACTTTGACAGTAGACAGTTCAGATTTTCACCACTGAGAAGTTCCAATTCTGAAGCGACTAAGTGGTCAACAAAGCGTTTGTATGTAGGAGTTATAGTTTTCATGTAAAATATTTTTGAAATGATGTCTTTATTTGTAAAACTACAAACACACAAAAGTTCCAGCAGTTAGAAAAGAGACATTTTATTTTATTTCTACAATCAATATTAAACATTTTTAGTAATGTTATTTATACCAAACGAGAGCGTAAGACTTGTAATGCCGTTTGTCTGGCTTTGTAATTGTTTTTGATCAGCAGTCATCGTGACAGCTGTTTCAGAAGCAACCATTTTGTCGTTCACTGAACCAACTATTCTGCCAATATCTGATAAGAGACATATCACTGCAAGCCTGGACGTACAGGCAGTTACCTCAGCCTACCCCCTCCCCCCCACTCACATCAGCTGGTTCTCAGTATGAGATGACACTGTCTCGATTTGTTCTCGTTGTTTACATCCGTTTTTGTTTGATTATTCTGCATGCTTTATTTTATTATTATTTTTGTTCATATTTTGTGTCATAGTGTAAACACATGTTACCTTAAATCATGAAAGTAAAGGATTCAGGAATATACATGAGAAGTAAAGATGAACAGTAACGATCACTAGACTGTTGAATTCAATCTCTAGTCAACGAGTCATTTATCCTGCTGATGAATAATTTAATCATTGTTTATATTAGTTAAGTTGTTATAAATTGTCAAAATTTACCACTTTGATGAGTTAACTTAATTCTACCAATGTTTACTTCGTTAATTAATTTAATTTGTTTAAATTGATATAAACTTTTCTAATTTTACTGATTCGAACTAATCACTGAGTTCACTTTGTTGTAAGTTAATTTAAATTTGATTATTGTTTATATTGTTGCAAAAAGTTCTTAGATTCTACGAGTTAATTAGTTATTTAGATGATTATTTACATGATTTTATTCTGAATCAATGTTTATTATTATTATTCATTTGAGTTTATCTCATTACATTTTATGACTTAAGCTTGTCTTTGTCTTTATAATAGGTATGGAGTAATTTAATACTTATGTAGCCTGTTAGATAGATATGTTTATAATTAGCTATTGTTTATTTCCAATATTTTGCCAAAAGAATGTTTATTATTTTATTGTTTAATATACACAGAGACTTACAACAAATTTCTCTGTTCTTCGAAGATTGTACCAATAACTTTATTTACTGTCCATAAGGTTTATCCATAAGGTAGGCCTAGTTAATTTTAATGTGTAATAAATTTTAAGTTATCCATTTTGTCAATTTAGTTTTATGTTGACGTTTAATTCAAATTTAAGTTAATTTTTTCAAAGTGAGTATTTTAAAACACTGTTCAAATCATAAGTTAATAACAGTGTAAACCAATTCACAACTTAAAGTAAGTCATCTTGAAGAAATAAAGAAACTTATTCTCTTAATTTCGTAGTTTAATTTATAAACTATGTTTGAATCTAATATAGTGAACATGTTTCCAACACGTGCTAAGACTTTGTATTTGACTAAATATGATAACTCAGTTGATAGTAAACTACAGTAAGTTTGAATCTAATATAGTGAACATGTTTCCAACACGTGCTAAGACTTTGTATTTGACTAAATATGATAACTCAGTTGATAGTAAAACTAAGTTTGAATCTAATATAGTGAACATGTTTCCAACACGTGCTAAGACTTTGTATTTGACTAAATATGATAACTCAGTTGATAGTAAACTAAGTTTGAATCTAATATAGTGAACATGTTTCCAACACGTGCTAAGACTTTGTATTTGACTAAATATGATAACTCAGTTGATAGTAAACTAAGTTTGAATCTAATATAGTGAACATGTTTCCAACACGTGCTAAGACTTTGTATTTGACTAAATATGATAACTCAGTTGATAGTAAACTAAGTTTGAATCTAATATAGTGAACATGTTTCCAACACGTGCTAAGACTTTGTATTTGACTAAATATGATAACTCAGTTGATAGTAAACTAAGTTTGAATCTAATATAGTGAACATGTTTCCAACACGTGCTAAGACTTTGTATTTGACTAAATATGATGACTCAGTTGATAGTAAACTAAGTTTGAATCTAATATAGTGAACATGTTTCCAACACGTGCTAAGACTTTGTATTTGACTAAATATGATAACTCAGTTGATAGTAAACTAAGTTTGAATCTAATATAGTGAACATGTTTCCAACACGTGCTAAGACTTTGTATTTGACTAAATATGATAACTCAGTTGATAGTAAACTAAGTTTGAATCTAATATAGTGAACATGTTTCCAACACGTGCTAAGACTTTGTATTTGACTAAATATGATAACTCAGTTGATAGTAAACTAAGTTTGAATCTAATATAGTGAACATGTTTCCAACACGTGCTAAGACTTTGTATTTGACTAAATATGATAACTCAGTTGATAGTAAACTAAGTTTGAATCTAATATAGTGAACATGTTTCCAACACGTGCTAAGACTTTGTATTTGACTAAATATGATAACTCAGTTGATAGTAAACTACAGTAAGTTTGAATCTAATATAGTGAACATGTTTCCAACACGTGCTAAGACTTTGTATTTGACTAAATATGATAACTCAGTTGATAGTAAACTACAGTAAGTTTGAATCTAATATAGTGAACATGTTTCCAACACGTGCTAAGACTTTGTATTTGACTAAATATGATAACTCAGTTGATAGTAAACTACAGTAAGTTTGAATCTAATATAGTGAACATGTTTCCAACACGTGCTAAGACTTTGTATTTGACTAAATATGATAACTCAGTTGATAGTAAACTACAGTAAGTTTGAATCTAATATAGTGAACATGTTTCCAACACGTGCTAAGACTTTGTATTTGACTAAATATGATGACTCAGTTGATAGTCAACTAAGTTAAATAGTATTAATTATTATAGCGAACTAGGACCCTGCTGATAAACTTTGTTCTTTTAGAGGCCTAATTTATATTTGCCCAAACAAGTCCAGATGCTGTTTCTCAAAACCTCTCTTTGTACCCCAAAGTAAGGTAAATAAGCCAAATACGTGACCTTAAGCTACATTGAAAGCAAGTGTTATTTATTAGTGAAAATAACTTTTGTGCATATCTTATGTATTTTACTGTCAAGATAGATATGACTAATGCTAAATTATTTAACTCAAAAGAGTAGAGCGTAGTTGTACATATATACGCCCCACTCCGTGATTCACGGAATTATGTCCGTGGTTTATGAATATTGAGACACATTATGATATTAAGTCTTAAAGTTATAGATTTTTTTTTTGTTTTTTAAACTGGCAAATATTTATAACATCTAATTCTAACCTATGCAATCAATATAATCGAAGTTTGAGGATACTGGTATCTGACGACAACTGATTCTCCATAAAAGTCGGAAGCAAGAGGCAATTATTTGAATTGAATTAAATTTTTTTTAAAGTTTTTATTTTTGTAAATCATACATACGAGTAGATTTCTTGGCAGTAACTATTGAATACAGTCAACTTCCGATTTCTAAGGGGGGAACAACCGTGTTGCAGATTAATCGGGGTAAACTCTTTCAGTGAAAATAATAATAAAAAAAGTATTATCAATGCATATTAAAAACAATTGTGCATCATATTTTGGCAATTTTACAATTTTTTTCTTTTGTTCTCTTAACAAGAAGCTTAGAAATTGAACCTAGTCCTATAAGGGCCTTTGTGTTGCTTCTGGAGTGACAGGATATTTTGGATGGGTGGATAGGTAAAGTTAGGATAGGGGCGACCTCCTGTCGAGATCCATGAAGAAGAATTTAGGGCACTAATCTCAAGTCATGTCCCCTCGGGGAGAAGGGGAAGCCAACTCTGTACCAGCCTCTCCAGTGAAAGCAGGCAGGGGGTGGCACACTCTTATGTCTAGGCTGCAACAACCTTTGACTCTTAAGGAACGAACCCCACCAACTCCAACAGCCATCTCACAGAGTAGACTAAACTTATCGAATTACCCTTGCATTCCAGAATATCGACATTTGCGGTTAGCGATGTGCCGCTCCTGGACATCCATACGGTTGTACTCCTTTCTTTTCCCGGAAACATCCTTCATTGTTATTATTAAAGAGGGGGAGGAGGGTCAAGGTCATACACGGAGCAGCAATAAAATGATGTTGAGTGTTTGCTACATTATTTGGAGGGACAGGTAGACAGTTTGCTTTGTGCCAAAATGGTTATATTGAAGTTATGTTTGACAATAATAAGAAAGGAAGCTGCTGCAACAACACAACAAACAATCATTAATTTCTTCTAAACGAGTTAATAAGTAATCATAACTCAACAGCTAAGCTGTAAATATTGCACATTTGTTATTCATTGTCGTGGGTATTAAATTGGTAACTTACTTTTTTCTCAACTAAATAAGACAATATAAATGGATTACAAATGCTCTTATAAGGTAATTAACTGAAAACCACTTTATTTAGCAAGGCTCCCTTTGTTTTAACCATGTTTTTGGTTTGACCAAGGTCTGTACGAGTACTGTTCACCAGCTGTAACAATTGTTAGTATCGCAGTGGTTATAAGCTATATGGCTTACCTGACACCTCCCTGTCGCTGACTTGTCCTGTGCTGGCCTCTGTTGTTGGGTACGTATCGTTTGGTCGGAGTTCTAGACTCTCTTAGTTCTCTCGCTGGCACACTCTTGGCCTGCAACATTTCATCTCTCTCATCTTCTACAGCTAACTTTTACAATCAACTAAAATTCATTGGCCTTTTAAAGTAAATATGTATGATATATACTCGGGACACCTTTCTGGGAAATAGAATTTAACTTTTTAGTCACTGTTACAACTTTGCCCATTTCCCCAAAATAAGATTTTTAAATTTAAAGACCCATTAAGTGACACCTCATTTGACAGGTCTTGATAAAAGAAGAAGTACAATGGGAACCAGAGCTTTATATTTCAACCCAGAAAAAATGGCAGCTTATTGAAATTAATTCTGTTAAAAGCATGGATGGATCCTGCTCAACATCAATGGACAAAGATAGAAAAATGAACCCCTCTGTGAAACAAAAACGAAACAATATTCCTAAAACGGGCTTTATGGAGGACAGTTTAAAATTTTTAAATGTTACAGTAGTAGCACTAGTAATTATAATTATGTTACGCAATAAAACGGCGAAACCTTACTAACAGGTGTTTTTTAAATCAGATGTTCAAACTGCTGTCCCAGGACAGTTTCACAATGTCCAACACTGTTGTAGAAACATGAAACGGCATGCTGTATGGATTCACAAGGAAAATTTGAATTTCCGATACTATTCTGTCCCTAAAATACTGAGATTATTTGTTATTACTGAGATTTTGTTTTTGTAGATGTTGTTTTTAATGTGACTCCACAAAAAGTAGTCAAGTGAAGGTATATCTGACGATCTTGGTGGCCACTCGATACTTCCTCTTCTGTATCCAGCGATTTGACCACATGCAGACCGTGGTGTAGAGGTGCTCCATCCTGCTGGAACCAAACTTCATAAGGGTAAAAACATAGTGGAGCGGCAAGGCTAGAGTGTAGCGGAGAAGGGAGCTGAGAGGGTTGAAAAGAATACATGCAGTTAGATGCGCTGAATCATAGTGGAGCGGAGAGGGGCGCTGTTCAAGTCTCGACACACTAGCCTCTCCTCTCAGATATTGATACCCGATTTCTTTGCTCGAGGGTTCAGTCGAGCCCTCGTTTGTCAAATTCGAAAATAAGTGCAGCTGTTATGGATACTGAAACGTTTATTTTATCAGTGCGTGAACGCAGTGCTGTCTGGGACCAACAACAATCCAGCCACCATAATTAGATTCATTCTCGATCGTATGTGGAAGGAAATAGCCAAGAAAAACAACTGTACAGGTATGAGAAATTCATTTATTAGAACACAAACAAAACATTAAAATTATTGCTCATTGTCTTTCTTAAATTTGATGGGGTTTTCCCTGGAAATATGCCTTGAATGTATCACGTTAAAAGCATTGCTGCAGTTAGGTGTCGGCCCCTTCGTCTTGGCACAGGTTCGGTATCGCCTCGAGTCTTTTCACCAGGTATTACCTCGCTCAAATGTCTTTCAAATCCTTCTCTGTCAATTATTGTATTTTGAAGAACACAAACAGCTTTAACTATGTGATCGGCAGTCTCGTGTTTAGCTTCAATACACTTTGCGAGTATTCTCCATTTTGAATACAATATTCCGAATGTACACTCAATTGTTTTTCTCGCCCTTGAGTGCCGAAAGTTGTATGCAGTTTTTTCCATCGTTAGGTTGTCAGTTGGGTAAGGTGTTAATAATCGAAGGGACAGAGGATAAGCTTCATCGCCTAGAAAAACCAAAGATGTTTTGACGTATGTCCCTGGTAAAATAACTATCATCTGGAATATTTAGCTGATTATTTTTAATTTGTAAGTACATATCTGAAACTGCTAGTGTTGCTCCATCGTTCTGTTTACCGAATCCTCCAACATCGATCATAGAAAATCTGTACTGAGCGTCACAAACACCTTGTAAATCTATTGAATAAAACTTTTTGTAGTTTGTAGAACATCGTCTCCAGAATGTGGAGGGGAAATAATTCTAATGTGTTTTGACATCTATGCATCCAATACAATTTGGGAAATTCCAAATATTGTAGAACTCTTGGCTGGTGCGAAGAAACGTATCTGACGTAGGTACAGGCATGTGTATTGGTTGCAAAACATTCCATAGTTGTTTCACAGTTTCGCTTACTATTTTGCTTACTGTTGAAGCTCCAAATTCTAAATGTGAATGATAGGCTTCTAAAGGATGGCGCCCGGTAGCCAGATATCTGAAATTAAAAACCTATAACAGTTAAGGGGTTTTATCTAAATTTTTACTAAATAACAGAAAGTAACAACCCTATTCCTCGCTACATTCACCAAGGGTGTTTGCAGAAATTTTTCCCAGAGGGGGCTAAGCCTACCGGGGGGGGTAGGAGGTACAGTATAGATTACATCCCTTCAAGAGAGCGGGGTCTAAGGGGCCCTCTCCTTACATTAGAGTTCTATTTAATTTATTAAACACACTGAATTATTAATTCATTATTTTATTTCAGTGAAAGAAGCACAAAAGTGGAAGGAAGCTCTTTCCGAAAAACGCAAAAAAAGAGAGATCAGGCCAGGGAGCAGATACTGTTTACAAGCCAAATTGGCCTTACTTTATGAGTTTGGATTTTTTGAGAGAACAATTTCAGGTAAGGACCCTCCAGTGGAAATATAAACATTGAGTGAACACCGCTCTGAAAAGAGGAAAGCAGTTCAAACCGAAATTACAGAGGTGAGTGATAATAATCCTGATTCGCCTGATAATGAGGAAGACGAGCACAATGTAACTGATGATACACTGATGAATGACAATACCCCATCAGTAGCAACCACTACTGTTTAACAATGAAACCCAAACGTTTACCCATACTAATGACTTTCGAAAAAGAACGGGTATTCAAGATCACATACAACAGTTAGTGCAGCTTGAAGAAAAAAAAAACTTTCAATGCTACAAGAAAAAAAAAGAAAACAAGAACTGGACAAGGAACAAAAAAAGGATGACAGACTTCAAGTTTTTTCGAAAGTCTAAGCCCCCATCTTAAGTTGATTACTGGAGTGAATAAATTAATGTTTCATAATGATGTTCAAAATTTAGTCATGAAATACGCATACGGTAGTGGGTATGTCGACTCTTCATCACGTTCTACCCCTTTGTCTACTCATGGTTCTGTGACTGGCCCTTGTACACCAATCTCGATCGATGAGGACTCGTACACTTTGCTTAACATTGGAAATATGCCTGGTGCTGAGTCTAGTGTTCATATGTGGAGTGGCAATCCAAACTAATTATTTGTTTGTCTTTTTAAAACTTCATTGTCAATTAATTGCAGTTAATAAATTGATTCGTTTTGATCTGTTTTTATTTAACTATAATATTACTGTACCTACCAACATGAATGGTCTAATAAATATGCAATTATTCTATTCTCAATAACTTCCTAATATTAACGATTAGTATAAATTACCAGACATGTGTTAACCAGTACCCTTACACAGAATACGATTATACACATAAAGGTGAAAAGTATTTTAATTTATTTCAATTTTAATACTGTAAATCAATATTTTATTACTTTAACGTATTTCATTTAAATATATATATATTATATTTATTTATTTTAATATTACGTTTACTTTAATGTGGAATTGTATCGTTAAGATTTTGGAAAAAAACACCCTGATTAGCAAATGCATAATATAAATTTGCATAATAAAACTTACCTGAGTGTAATAAATAGCTTCTCGTCACATTCAATCGGCTGCTTCTGCTTACAAAATTTGTATATTTGACCTCCATATGAGGAGAAATTAAGTTCAATATATATTCAAAGGTACTGTAATCTATTCTGGTGTACTGGAAAAATCTATCTGGATATTTCTTCAACTGGGGAAACAGATGGTGGTACTCTCCAAATTCCTTACGCTGCCTATTTACAGGGTGCACTGCACAACTTCTATTACCTAAAACAATCATTTTCAGTGCACTATTCTCATACAACACAAAATCGTCATCACTGTCTGAAGACATATTGAAAAGTGAACAACTGAAGCCTCTTGATTCACCGCGTTGATCGCCGCCGTACTATGTGCATGTGAAGCAACCGCTAGCATCGGGGATCAAAACCCTCTCAGCTACCTTCTCCGTTACACCCTAGCCTCAACCGCTCCACTATGTTTTTACCCTAACAGTTGTTGGTTGCTACTTGGATAGCTAGATAAACCTAATTTTATAAAATTTCCTAGTATACCTCAGTATTAGGTTTCCATCAATAAAAAAGGGATCAATAAACTGATCCCTCACAATGTGAAACCACGATGCTGGGTTTGTTGCTCTCTCATCCAATGAGGGTTAACATCAGCCCAATAACGAGCATTGTATCTGTTAACGTTACTGTTTAACATGAAAGTTGCCTCATCTATATTTATATTTGTTTTTGTCTACTTTCTCCACTATATTGCTGATAATCGGAATTCCAGGTCATATCCGTCGTTTATTCTGCTTTAGATGTCTTCTTTCAATTAACAAATTTTATACAAATCTACACTCTGCTCGAGATAAAATTCGAATCGTAACATTTTCAACTCGAGTCTACGCACAGGCCATTAAGGCCCATATAGACTCTTTTCCCATTATTTTAATTTATCCAGAAATTATGTAGCAAATTTAATGCTGTTTTTACTAGGTATGCGTGTATGGATGTGGATATGTATGTGTATATGTATGTGTATATACATGTATATGTATATATATATAATATGTATATTTCATCTCTTTATTCATTTATATTCATTTATTTATGGTGACATAAGTCTTTTTTATATTATTTTAGCGTAATTATTTAATGTTAATTATTTTGAATTGTATTACTAGAATAGTTTTGTATGTTTTATATTAATTAGATAATATACAAATGCTACATTTGTTATCATTTTCAATGTAAAGATTTATTTTGTATTTCATTTTTTTGTGTGGAAATAAATGTGATTTGATTTGATTTTTTGATTTTGATCTGAGAAAGCAATGTTGTTTAATATAATTGTATTATTATAAATGTTCCGCATCTTTATTTAAAAAAATTCTACTTGACAATAAAAAATGGTCCTCATTTAGTTCATGAACTAAACAATTTTTGTATTCTTTATAACCACTGTAATGTAAAACTTGATGTTTGAGATGTATCTAATTTTGAAAAACATTTCTTGTTGAGGCGTGAGGATCTTCTGCAACAGACTGTAAAATGTCAAGTGACAATGCTTAGTTTGTAGCCGATTTTGGTCGTCCAGGTTTGGAGTGGTCTTTAATGCTACCTGTTTCCTGGAAACATATTGGATTGTTTTTTGAACTCCTGATTTAGATACAGGGTTTCGATTGGGAAAAGTGTCATTAAATAAATTCCTTACTTCATCATAAGATCTCACCGGGTCTCCATAGTCTCTCGTCAACAGGTTCTATTGTTCACTTAAACACTCCATTTCAGTGTAAAGTATCACAAAAACACAACTTAAACGGCTTTCATTAGCTTTCATCCAAAACTTTTATTCCAAAAAGAAACTGAACATGATACTGGACTTCCTCAAAAGTGATGAGATAAGGAAGGCCTGTCCTGCAGCAGGTAATAACTGTAAAACAGAGTTTGTACGGAAAGTGGTTGTCTATTGAAATGATTTACTTTCTGAATGTGGATGTACATGTTATGCCTCAATTAATCGTTAATTAATTTCAATGAGCTGCCATTTTGTACTGGGTTTGGATAATTTCCACTGTTCTTCTTCTTTTATCAAGACTTTTCAAATTACGTGTTACTTAATAGAAAGGTGTCCCAAGTTCCACCCCTCTATCTTTATCCATCAAGAACTAGTGTATCTATACTTTTAACTCTGAGTGTGTGCGTGTGTTTACAGAGTTTACAAAAACCTATATTTCAAAAATTTTATATAAGTTTACAAAGTCAGGTGCTTAGAAGCAGGTGTGACTTATTATTACAATAATATGCAATACACTAAACAAAATATACATGCAGTTGGCAAGTAAATATTTTTTTTCTTATTTTTATGTTTTCTTCTACCATGGTGCACAAATACTATCTTCTTACTATCAGTCCATACATATACTAAATTTACTACTTATACAATCCAGATTTTAACAAGAATCATCTAACAAAAACAAGGTAAAAAATTAACAAACATAAATATATTAAGTTTTAACAAAAAAATAAATATATGAATAATAATTATTAAATATCAAATATCAATTATTGGTCAGAACACTTTCTATCTCCATGCACAACCAAAGACAGTAAGATCAACAAATAATATTCAAATATCAACAAGCATAAATATTATAAATAGATTTAACAAACAAATAATTATCAAAACAGCAATAGAGTATTAAAAATTTCAAAAATATCAACAAACAAATATATAAATAGATTTAACGAAAAAATTAGTATCACACAGTAAATAACAAATATAAATATTAAAGACAAATATAACACATTCAGACAACAACAACAACATAAAATAGTATATAAGTATTAATAGAATATATAATTTTCATTACTTTCCGCTACATAAATTTTAATCTTCATTTTAAATATGGGCCTCGAACAGAATATTATGTCATTTCCTAATTTCAAAATACATTTATTTATTTTTTTTTGCCCAATATGACAAAATTGTTTTTGAGCTATTTTCGGTACTTTGGGATTATACCGACCACACCCAGACAAGAATCGTTATTTGACATTTTTCTTGTACTGATTACTAGATTAGCGTAGAACAATATTTCGTCAATATGAAACAGGAATTGTCTAATCGCAAACCCCTCCCCATCCTCAGACAGAGGTCAAAGTCGAGCGGTCTAGTAGACAACGTGATTGCAGAGTCTCGCCGCCCATTCAGCTGGTGCGTTGCTTTGTTGTACTTCCGTGTTTTACCCCTACATTTCTCCAAATACAAAAATTCAACAAAAACTAAACTCTTTATTGAAAAATACACACAAAAACTTGTTTTTATTCTTGATCACACTCCGCCACCCAAAATGCGAGTGTCTCCGGCCATCAGCATGGGCTTCTGCAGCACCTCGTGCTGCCCCGCGCTGATGTCAACGAAAGAAAAACATCCCTCGAAATAGTACCTATCAGTAAAATGTCAAATTCTAGAGGGGCTGATCAGAAATATAAATTGAAATGTAATGGAAAGGTAATTATCTACCGTGCAAAAAACTTAAATAATCATGTGATGCCGCGCGGCCTGCCGCAATCGGGATTCTTGAGAAAGATAAGATAACAGCGACAACAATACCGATCACAATACCTGGAAATGCGTTGATTGATGGAATGTTAGTTCTGTTACTCAACTACATCGTTTTATAATGTTCTAAGTTCATTGAAAAAAGTTTAAGCGTTGAGGGTATATAACGGAATCTGACCCCATTAGCAATTGATAATCGTTGTAAGTTTGTAATTTTGTAACTAAAGTGTTGTTTTTTTTTTCGTTCTATCATGTTTGTTTCTATAAATTTATATTTTGTGTTCTTCATACTGGTGTGGTCGGTATAATCCCAAAGTACCCTATTTTCTTTCTAAAACATAGGACAAGAATAAATATAAATGGGCGTGTGTGTGTGTGAGAGAGAGAGAGAGAGAGTGCGTGCGTGCGTGTGTGTAATAGAGTAATATTTTTGTATAATGAATTTAAAACAACATTTTATATGAGATAAAAGTTTAATAACTGTACATCCAATAGGAATAAAACTATTACAATTTGTTTGTAATATGTGCCAAACTGTGAAACAATTTGAATGAAACTGTGCTGAAACACCACAATAAACTATCATGGCATCGGTGCTGAAACACCACAATAAACTATCATGGCATCGGTGCTGAAACACCACAATAAACTATCATGGCATCGGTGCTGAAACACCACAATAAACTATCATGGCATCGGTGCTGAAACACCACAATAAACTATCATGGCATCGGTGCTGAAACACCACAATAAACTATCATGGCATCGGTGCTGAAACACCACAATAAACTATCATGGCATCGGGTTAAGAGCTGAATGAAGTTTTAAATTTTATTTATAAGGACGAATTTTAAGTTTTAAAATAGTCTTTCTACATAAAATACTTCAGAACAATTAATTTACCAAAACAAGCTGAAACCATTAATAAAATCTCATAATTTTATTTCTTTTAACTTTTGACAATAGTTATAATGAAAATAGTAATTTTATAGTAATTTTGTAGTGATGACCATAAATAAAAACAAATTACTAAGATAAGTTTGGAAGGTGGTACTTGGCAGAAACCAATGATAATTTCGTGTTATTTGAAGTTTTTGGACTCGACGAGTGGTGGATAAAGATATAGAATCAAACAGTGCGGAACATGTGATAGATACCTTGTCCACCTTCTCCATGAACCTCTCTATGAGATCAGGACAGTCCAGATGTTCTTCAGGTTCCCAGGTGTCATCACTGGGCCGATAGCCTTTCCAGCGAATCAGGAACTCTCTGCTTCCATTCTTACGAGTGTGCACCTCCAGAATCTTCTCTACCTGTCAAACATCTCACTTTAGTCCATGCAATTGGAACCCTGGCCACTTTATTTTGTTAAAACTGCAAAAGTATAAATAACGAAAAACCCTAAAGGTTTTATTTCAATTGCTATTGTCTTTTTACAGATTTTACATGATTGGTATTTTTTATGTGCTTTGAAAATAAATGGCATTTTTGGGAATAATAAAACTGACTTACTTGATCAAATATAATTATTTTTTTAGAGAATATAATACCAATAATTTTTTTTCTTTAAGCTCATAATTAAATGGGTAGCTAACCCTAGAAGAGGCATGTGTGCCACATATTTTACTACAAAGGTTTAAATATAGTGATTATGTAAGTAACTGAACCAAATTTATCCTTCTTATAACAATTAAATTGTAAAATTCAGAACAAAACAGCTGACTAACCTTTAGAATTGAGCTAAATTACTTTATTTTCATGACAGTGGGTACATGTATATTTAATTTATTTTCATGACGGTGGGTATGTATCTATTTAATTTATTTTCATGGCAGTGGGTACATATACATTTAATTCATTTTCATGACGGTGGGTATATATATATATATATATATAAATTCTAACACTAAATTCCAAGATTTTTTAAAGGTTCCAAACTGGCAGACACAAAAATATAATCAGACAAAATCATATTCTACAACAAAATTTATCTGGAATAAATATAGAGAGAAAAAAATTATAATTATAAAATTACTTACCTCATAATTTTTCCCATCAGTAACTGATTCAACACTGTCATCATCATCATCATCCTTCTCTGAGAATTTTCTGTTTTTGTCCGGTGATTCTTTTGTTTCTTGTTTTGATTTTGACAAATCTTTTTTGGCTCCTTTACTGACTTTTTTCTTTACATCAACATCTTCACTGTCACTTTTATCTTCATCCTCTTTTTCTAATGTAACTTCAGTTTTTGATTTTGACCTTTTTTTTGCCTTTTTATTGGCTGGTTTTTTATTTCGTTTTTTGGTCCTCTTTTTTCCTTTTTCAGCATTGCTTTCTTCATCAGACTCGCTGTCCGATTCCTCCTTGACCTTCTCAATCAGTTTTGGATTGTCTAACTTGAAAGCATCCAGAACCTCTGAGCAAGACTGCAACACTGACTCGTTCTCCCAAGTGTCATTGTCTTCCTTGTAGCCCTTCCATCTCACCAGGAACTGCCTCTTGCCGTGGTACACTCTTGTATGAACTATTTTCTCAACCTACAATTTTAACTGATGTTAGGCTACGAAAGTTATACAATTCATAACATAAGGCATACTTAATTTTGATGTGGAAACCACTGGATACAAGTAATTTAATACAAAATACCCCCCTCCGAAGGGGGGCCCTCCTGTTTGGTGCTGCTCAGAAATTTGCTTCTGCACAGGTTTCTTTACAACCGGTTTACCTATAATAAATAGTAATGGAACTAAAACACTAAACAACAATTAGATCAGGTAGGCCTAATAGGAAAAATCTCATTTAAAAAAATAGAGAAACAATAACCAGAAGACAAACATCTTGAAACCTATAAAAGACACTTAATCATCTTACTTGTTATTTCGTTTATTTTTTACTTTTATTTTGATGAAGTCACTTTGAAATCAAATATGATGTTTGCCTACAACCAGAAATTGTATACATCAGTTGATTTAAGTTAATTTTAAGTTATTAATCATCAGCTGATTATATTGATGGAAGAGTAAATATGAAATTAATGACCAGAGTGCAAAAGACAAGTTAATAATACTGAAATCAGGAGAATTTTAACCAAATAAACCTCGTTTTTGTTCATATAGACCTTCTGAGAGTAAAAGTTTATATTGCTGCCAATACGAATCATAAATCATTAAATTCTAAAGGCTCACGAATGACTGAGGCTATTTATTTAGTGCTAGCTAAGAAATACAACTTGACAAAGCAAACAAAATATTGTAAATTAATCTAAACTTAACTTCCTATCTTGTAAGAAAAGTAGTTCCGATTTTAATATTCTACAATTCATTATTTGCCATTTTAATCCCCTTAAAACCTTAAACCATTTTGTTCAAGAGGCCGATTGCAAGTATTTAATAATACAAATCTTGTTACCAATGACAATAAAAGTAAATTTTAAAATAATGCAAACAAATTTAACCAAACTTTCTACAATTGTATAAATAGTATTCAAAACGGTAAGTTTTGTTACTTTAGGTACATTATAATAGTTATTGTTTTTTTTTAACGGACATTGCTTAAAAATTAAATTTTTAAAAAGAACAGATAACTATTAAATCTTGGAAAAAATTTTTATTTCATAAAAAGCACTATAGTACAAGATATATGACTGCAAACCTGGTGATATGGGCAGTCACCACACCCACTTCCCCCTCACCTTGCAGTGTGAGGCGACAGGACGACATCTCGCTTCCCGTTGTTTACATCTGTTTGTTCTTAGGTTTTGATTATTCTGGATATTTTTATTTAATTATTATTGTTTGCTTAAGTTCTATATGGTCAGTGTAAATGTGTTAATTTAAATCGTGAAGGTAAACGATTCAGGAAGATAGGTGAGCAGTAAAAATCACTTGATTATCGTATCATAAGCTATTCTTCTGTAACAGCTGACAACACCGTTCCACAGCCCAGGCTTGAATTGATGTGTCTCGTAATATAACAGTTGAACCATCAGCGTAGGCTACAGCAGCACCAAAGATGACAATTGCAAATCTCATTACCGATGTGGATAAAAGTAAAATGGGAATAACACAAAGAAATTTAACCAAACTGTCTACAAATAAATACATAGTATAAAAAACATTAATTGACTACTTTAGCCCAGGGCTGCCCAACCTACGGCCCGCGGGCCGAATCCGGCCCGCGAGTCAGTTTTATGTGGCCCGCCTTGTTGCCAAAACAACCAAATTTGTTTACAAGCATTAGAAATATTAAATAAATACAAATTTTGAGAACCAAGCAGTCCAGCCGATTTCACGTAGAACGAGCCGTATTCATTTGGTGGAGTATGAGTGTTGAAAGAAGTAAAGTAGTTGCAGACAGATTTCACTGACTACGGTGGTGGCTGCCGGCTGGCGAATAGAGCGCGCATAAAGCACGGCACAGCGCATGGTGCGGCGACGTAACCCCTACCCAACTCAAGGTTACCACTCGCCACGTGACTTGTTTATTTCCACTACCTCATTTATGGTGGTAATTTGTATGTCCTAGTATCCTAGTAGGATTAATTAAAATCAATGTATTCAATTTATTGTTGACTTTTTTATTGTTCCCTCAGAATTAGAGCAAACATCCAAAAGTCTGGGTTTATATTTATTTCTACTAAAAGAACATAAAAACATAATATATTATAAACCTTTACCTAACAACTAATAAATAATAAGAAATTACAATAATCAGGAAACAAGGGCCAAATAACCTTAAAACTCATATTTTGCACAAGATTTCTGGAACAAACCTCGGGCAATACGTTTTGTTTGGGGTTCCAAATCCCCAGGGATGTTGGCCCGCCTGACCATAAAGGCTTTACAATATGGCCCTTGGGTAAAAAAGGTTGGGCACCCCTGCTTTACCCAATTCAACAATATTTCTTGTTTTTCAAACGGAAAATGCTAAAAAATTGAATTATAAAAACAACAGATAACAATTAAATTTTGGAAATATTTTTTAAATCTTTTAAAACGCATTATAGTATGAGACATGTCATTGAAATCTTGGCCATATAGACAGTCACCAAACCCCACTTTCTCCCTCACATTGCGGTGTTGCTGCATTTTCACATCAACTGATTCTCAACCCATGCTTGAGTTGATATATCTCATACTATAGTAGTTAAACGATATTTAATTGCACCAACTTTTCATTTTAGTAACATCTTTTAAATAAAAAAAAAGATAGTTAACTTTAGAAAACTATACAAAATAGCACTGATGTGTCAAAGACACATCAAAAGGACACTATGATTTACTGGGTCTTTCTCAGTTGCAAGATATTTGTTTTGTTATGTTTTCTTTATTATTTAAATGTAATTTTTCCCATCACCTGTCCCATATTAACGTTTGTTTAATGGCCTTGGCTCCTTTATTATTTATGACATTAAGTTACGTAATTGTTTAAACTATTTCTATTAATTTGAAACAAATAACTTTAATTTAGTGTTTAGGTTTATTGACTGGTAGTTAAATATAAAGTATCGATGATTGTAATAAGAAATATAAAAACCAGGTCCGCTTATCCTACTCTGCCCATTATGAATTGCTAAAAAAACTTACAGCAATGTATATTTCTCTGCTCATGGAAAAATTTGCTATTCTAAAAGTTATATTGCTACTATATTTAGGATAATATACAAAGTAAGAACACTATTATAGACTATCAATGTGTTATACAATTACGGCAAACAGGAAAAAATTTCAAATACACACTTATTTATTAAAAATATTGAAAAAAAAAATTAATATAAACAGTACAACATTAGGGTTGAGTACGATAAGTAGTCCTGGTTTTTATATCAATACTGAAACTATATTACTTAACCCTTTTACTGCCGACGTGCGCGATTGCGCACGCTGCCGTTTGTGCGAAAATCGCCAACGTGCGCTATAAAAGCCGTCTCGTATTTGTTTTATACTGGTTTTCAATGTTGTCCAAATGCATCAAAATTCAGCTGTGTTATTCATTACTATATGGACAACACACAGAAAACAGGTTTTATAATCTATGGAAGCCATTTTTGTTACTGAACTTCTTTGGTTATAACTCGAGTTTGGTTTGATGAGGTTATGGTCGATCTCATTAGTTGTGAGTTCCACTTGTTTTGTTTCGTGTTTTACACTTTATTTGACATTTATATTTGTAAATCTACATATTTTTACGATTAATAAAATGAGTACTGGAGGGAAGAGGAAGAGAACCAGGACTGTCTGCAAAAACTGCAAAAAAGGTGTTCATCCCACAAGTTTTGGGGAACACGAGTGCTAATCAGCAGGGCTATGAACCTAAAAATGTATATATATTTTTGTAAATATTGATCAAAGTGCCTTTTAACTTTAATTTTCTATTATGTATTATATTTTCATATCAATGGACAGTGATTTATGTATTATAAAGTGATTTATGTATTATAAAGCGATATAGTGTAAAGTTATGTATCAATAAACGTGTTATCTTGAAATTCGAGGATATTGCACCAATTTCAAAAATTCATCACAGCTTCAGTATTTTTCAAGGTATGTTCCTAAAACTTTTTGGGAATGTTTATATATAATTACTATACAATAAAAAATTATAATTATGGTGGTGGTTTAATATTTAAATATAGTTGTTAAAGTGCAAACTCAAAAAATAATTTTTATTTATTTAAAATTTTTGTTTCATGACATAACATATATATTTTTAAGGACAGAAAATGTTTAAATTATTTTTTGTAGCAAATTACAACTTATAAGGAAAAAACAAGATAAAGTTTATCAATTTACGATAAAAAATAATGAATCCATGATTTTTTTTTTAAATCATTACATTTTAGTCAATTTCAGCCCGGCATTTTTCAACAAACTAAAAAAAAGGTGTCCGGCAGTAAAAGGGTTAATTATAACTAGTTATAACCAACTGTTACTGATTTTGAATTATAACTAACTTGTATAAACACTAAATAATAAACACATCTTTTGTAGACAATAACAGACAGTCGAAAGCTCACGTAGGACCATGAATCTTAGTTTTAAAAGTGGCATATTATGTGACCTGCTTGCAGATCATCTCTATATTTATACAGAAGAGAAATACGGTTTTCTAGAGAAGATACTTTCGATAACTTCTTCTAAGTGCTTAATCTTTGCTACCAAAGAGAAAACATAAATATTTAGCATATTTCATATTTTCTGTACAACATATTTCACAACAACATGTTTGTTATATTGTTATGATTTATTTATTACTTATTACTTTTTCTATTTCCAGTTCTCATTGCTTGTTTGATTTTTATAGCTCCTTTGTTCTTTGTGAGATTGTCACTATGTATGTTATATTAATTATTTTAATTACAAACATGATTTTTATTATAAATATAGATATTTTGATATGATTGATAGACTCATATTCAATATATGAATTTTAAGTATTGAACATTTTATCAATCAATATAAAAACCGGGTCTGCTTATACATTTCCTTCAGGACAAAATTTCCAGGCCAATTTATAGGCTAGGCCTATTCTGAATTTTAAATACATGTGCATACTTTATTGCAAATTTTGTTTTTACTTTTTCTTTAACCTTTTTAAATTTCTAAAGTAATTATTTTTTTGTGTAGGGTACGATAAGCGGACCCGGTTTTTTATATCGAAATTGGCAAACAATATTACTTAATCATAACCATCAATATAATCAATCAATACTAAATAATTATTTTGAACAATTAACTTAAATAATCCATATCAACAGCTGTACACATTTTAAAATAATACTCGTAATGTAATATTTTAATTTTATATAGGCCTAAGCAACACTTGATTATTAAAAATGGCAGTCAATTTTAGAAAACTACACGACATTGTTTTGAAAGATGATAAGACATGTTTTTCGTGACTTCAACATGTTAGACTCGTACCGAAAAACCCATTATGTGAAATTTGTGGGAAAGAAACAATTGTAACTGAGAGGAGCAAATATGGTCGTCTTCAGTTTTCCTAATTTTGGTTATAATTTGTTTGATCACTGTAAATATTAAATTCACATTTTAATTAAAAACATATAATTGTTATTGAGGACTATAGGTACTTTTATATTGATTGATAGTCTAGGATTTGAGATGCGAATATTAGGTATCGATGACTATATTCTTCGGTAATTATCATATTATCGGCCGGGGCGGAAAAATACGACTTTTGCGTTCTTAACTTATTGGAATCGTCCTATATAAAAAAAAGTATAAGGTTTGATGGGGTGGAAATGAGAAATAACGAAGTTCTAGAAAATAAAAAATTAAATAACTTTCCAGTAATATCTCCATGTTCTACATCCACGTCTAGCGTCACGTGACCTTTTGTGGCCAATGATTGAACCTCGTGATGACGTCATCGGTTTCGCCGCCATCTTTGCAAACGTAAATGAGAAATAATACAGAAATGAGCAGAATTTTGATAAAAATTAATAATGTTTTTCTTAATTTCGAGAAAAAAATTAATTACGGTGCCTCCGGCCATCAGCGCGGGCTTCGGCAGCACCTTCGAAGGTGCTGCCGAAGCCCGCGCTGATGTCAATAAAAGAAAAACATCCCTCGAGATAGTACCTATCAGTAAAATATAAAATTCTAGAGGGGCTGATCAAAAATATAAATTGAAATGTAATGCAAAGGCAATTATGTAAAGTTAAAAAACTAAATAAATCATGAAAAACTCAAATATATAGATGGATATTAACAGAGAACACTTACCATTAGTGTGTTGGCGGATATAGCTGAGCAGCAGCAACAAAAAAGTGGTGGAGCCTGGTATGTGGGTGGGGGTACTTTGCCTTAAAAAGGAATTCTGCCAGGTACCCAACAAAATGGTCAGTCCGGACACCATACCGAGGGATGTTGGCCCTGACTTCCCTCCAGTGTCTCTCAATTGTGTTTGTGTGGGCGCTGGTGTTAGGGTCGACAAAGTTTATTGAGTGATTGACCGTTAAGTGCCTAAATCCCTCGTCACCGAGACAATTGTAGGCCCGCCAACAGTCGCTAACAATTGTGGTACCTGGCAGAACCCATTGTTGAATTATGTCGAGCAGAGTGTCCCTATCGCGTTGATCTACAGGAACAAGGAAGGACTCTCTGCTCTGCCTTTCTATTCCCCCAAAAACCCACTGTCCCTGAATATTTCTGCCGCGATTGTACTTTCTCTTTCCAAATTTTGCCTCGTCAATTTCAACGACTGTCAAAGGTCCGCCAATTTTCTTCGACGTCGTTGAAATGTGATGAAAGTACACTTCGCGGCAGAAAGAATACCAGTCCACCACACAATTTGAAGAAACGCCAAACTCCAAGGAAATGTATCGTTGTCTCGGAGGCTTGAGGTGAAGCAACGTGGTCACCAAACCAAAATAGGTCTCTAAATCTAGTCGCGTTCTTTTGAAAAATGAACCTGCCCGAGCAGATTTTTTAAAATTGCAACATTTAAAACTTTTTTTTTTACTACTTTTCCTAATTTGTCTATCACAACGAAACAACAAAGTCTCCCAGTTTAAAAACACCACTCGACCGCACGACGAACAAATACACTCATTTTTAAAAATACCATGTTCAATTAAAAAAGAGATAATTTCGTTTCGGTTAAAACGTAAGCTCTTTACGTGCCCTACCAAACACTCCGACACACACAATTCACTAGGGTTGGTTGAACTAGTGGATGGTTGATTCATCATTCTAAACGCACTGACTCAATCCGACCTACTGAACACGATATCTTGTGTAGAACTGACCTATGCCCCGGACAACTCAGATAACAGGTATGCTATCAGTCCCGGCCGCAGATAATATTCAAGTAAACAGATTATCCAGACACAGCACACAAACTGAACATTAAAACATTAGAAACTTTACCACTTATCAATATACCCCCTAAAATCATGTTATTTGTCATTTGCACCCCATAGTACTATATATATTTTTTGTTCAGGAGGGTGAGCAGAATACGTTGGTAACGTCAAATTCGTGATTTGCCGCCCCGGCGTTTAATCTTACTGGTACCTATTCTTCGATATAAAAAACCGGGTCCGCTTATCGTACCCTAACCCACTTTATATTTAAGTTAATATTTATCTAGATTTATTCTAAATTTTACAAGGACAGTCTGCAAAACCTCATAAAACGGGTATGCATATAAAATATGATGGAAGCTCCAGGGTTTAACTAGCCTACTTATTTCAGCCTCTGAGCTTGGAATTTTTTAATTTTATAACTATAAGTAAACTAGCTTATTTGCATTGCTGCTTAGTTATAAATATAAGCATATTATGTGCACAATGACTACTTAAATTTGAATTAATTTTACTAAACTCACTAAATGTTACGTAGGCTAAGCTAAGCTCTATATTGGACTTACTTCATAGTTTGAGTTGTCATTTTCCTTGTCAGTAGAACCATTAGTATCTTCATTATCATTATTAGGATTCACTTCCTGTTTTTCATTATCGTTTGTATCAGTTTCTTCAGGTTTCGTTTTGTTTACATCTTGTTTTTGTTTCTTGGCCTTCGCTGATGTACGAGCCATTTTAGCGAATTTAAAGATTTCTGATAAAACAAAGGAAACGTCTATTAGCCTATTGTATCCTAAAATACTAGAATTAAAATGGCTCGATTCCAAAATCCTAAGACTATAACAAGTACAGAATATAATTTTAACATGCCTTAAAGTTTTGTTATTTTTATGCGCTTTCCACTAACTAGTCGACAACAAACAAATACAAACTTGAAACTACTACAAACAAAACGATGGCGTTTGTACATGTACATTTGCTTTTTTCTGGTTTTGTTATAAAAAGAGGGATATTATGTCTTCATGAAGCCAAATGGTGCAACTTCATTCTTCTTTCTTGTTTGCTATATTCAGCGGGTTTGGCTACTTTGGTTATGGAACATTAATAAGTATTTATTTTTAATCGTATTTTACTTTTAACACTCAGTTAATGAAATCACTTTTAGACACTGCTTCTTGCATAAGGTTGTTCAATTTGTTCCAAAGTTGTTTTATTATCTGGTATTGAGATTTACCGTGTTGATTTTAATCACTTTGGGAAGAGAATTAGTAGTCAAGATACAAACATTAGTCAATGTAACAGGCTGTATACTTAATTATATTTTTAGCACTTCCAATTGTCTGTTATGATAAAGTATGTTATATTGACTTGTAATAAGACTTGGTCCATACAGCTCATTGTTGAAATTATTTCAATTGTCTGCTGTATTTATAAGGTTGATTTAACGGAGTTTTTGTTTTTTATGCCAGTACCCAGTACTTATGGTGGTAAGCCCACCAAATATGTTAGTTAAGATTAAATGGGTGATCTAGTTCTTCTTCTTTTGTGCAGTGGGGGTAAAGCTGCCTTTGCATGTAAAGCTGTATTTAAAGACGTCATGGCCCTGAAAATATATCTTATTAAAGTGTGGTTTGAATTACTTCTAAGCTATCAAGATTGGCTTTAAAGCCATCTCTGAGAAAGAGGCATTTGCATTCCAGCTTGGTTCTAGTTACACTTGTATAAACCTTTGTAAGGCGTTGGGGGTGGGCATCTTGCCTTCCGCAGGCTAGAGATCTAAGGATGTCAAGATTCTTTAGACTACCCTGGAACACTCTATCTTCCACCAGAACATCAAATTAAAACCCTTTCATTACTTTTTGTCCATTTAAATACAGTATTTTGGGAGGTCACTGAAATTTTATTCATTCAGAACCTGCAACAATGCCTCAAATCTAATGTCCCCTTTGTCTTTATAAGATTGTACAACAGACATAGGCCTTCTCAATAACTTGAGAATCTACTCCAATCCCCTTTTTGAAACTCCTATTTAAAAGCTTATATTATCAGGATTTGATATGGAAATAAGTGTAAGACTATTCTAGTTTGCGAAATTAATTTCCACACAAATAAGAAAGTGATCCAATCATCCAGTTATCCATTAGGTTTTTGAAATGAAATGAAATATTTCTTTATTTGAGGCGAAATTAGGGCCTCATGGCCCTTTCTTACATTTAACCTCATATAGACAGTGGAGGATTTCCCATTAGACACGATAGGCAACTGCCTAGGGACCGCAGGTATAAAGGGACCGCAAACCCCAAAAATAAAAAAAAGATTTTCCTCCAGTACGTAAAATGGTTTTATTCATATAAAACGAGTTTTTCAATGTACAGTAGACTAGACTCCCGATTTACCGCGAGCGGGTTAACCGCGATGCTATCCCCAAAGAAAATTTAAAAAACCCGTAAATTTACGCTACGCAAGAATTGTAGTAATTTAAATGCGCGATCGCCTTCGTTCATCTTTCCGCGCCCCGTCTATAGGGCCGTCCTTCCGTGCGCTCAGTATAGTTGTCGCGCCCGCGCCAGACGACCAATCACAGAGTGGGGGAAGCGGTTAAGCCCGACACGACACGACAGTAAGGCTCGATGCACACTTGCGTATTTGCAAGTAGCGTGCACGCCGCGGGCAAGCTGCGTGCGCTTGGCTTGTCTTTCCCGTCAATACATACTACAGCGGTTTTTCGGCGTCTTCAGTCTCTTTGCACCTCCCAAGCAGCATGGATGGTCACAGACAACGTGTTGCATTTGCGTTTGCTGCGTATGATTATTTATACAATGACAAAAAGCGAAGTATGTGGGTGCATCCCTTAGTTAGTGCTCGTTTGTTAAAAGGGGCGTTTGTTACGCTTTTCCAAGATCTTCGTCGAGATGAGAAGAAATTTTTCAATTATTTTAGGATGAGTGTAGTATCATTTGATGAACTTGAAGCAAAACTAAACGACACAATCAAAAGTAAAGATACTAGATGCAGACTATCAATACCTCCTATTGAAATGTTAGCTGTTACTCTCAGGTAAGCATAACAATAAATATATAACAACTACAGCACGACCTGTCACATCCGGATCAATGTGGCGACAGACCGATCCGGATGTGAATAAATCCGTACATCACCAGACCATCTAAAAAAAGCTGTTAGAGGCCTGAAATAGCTAACGATTGTTGGGTTTTAAGTCTTTTATTTACGTTTATGATGTTTTAGGCATATAATATAATATAGGATGTGACAGGTTGTACTGTATTACCGTATGATTAAAATATGTGTAACTGCCATTTTAAGCTACAAATAACTCTAAACAGAAAATATTCAAAAACTACTTTTTTATTTCCAAAATTAACATTGTTGTTTTTTAATAAACACTTAATTCAATAGGCGATTGTAGAACCAAGCATTTGATTGAATATACTATTCAAACTGGAGTAGATACTGTTATGTAACTCGATAAACTAAAGCAATAGATTGATAAAGAGTCTAGATCGTCTGCTATTCAATTCGGAACTATCCAATTTATAATATAAATTATAAGTAAAATTCTTTTAATTAAGTTGTCACACTTTATTGATGTATAAATGGAAAATGGAGAACTACTACGCATTTCCTGGTAAAAACATATAACTTAAGGGACTTAAAAATGTATGGACATAAATTGGTAGAATCGTGAAGAAATATTTCTTTTGTTGAAAATAGTAAAAACAAAAATTTAGTATTTGTATTGCAGTATTTGTTAAACTAAATAATACTGCACTTACTTACAACATGTTTTACAAATGAGTTAGCCTGTAAATATTCTATCGAGGCTAATTTGTTGAATACTCGCTATCAAAAATGTCCATGGAGTCTCCATAATTTGAGTTCACTGACGAAGACCCGTAAGGTGAAAGTGTGGTGTAAGAGGGACCTGACGGAGAACCAGATGGATTGCTGCCATATCCTGTACCTGACAAATGAGATGTAGAAGAACAACTTGTTGGAGCTGCAGAAAATGGTGGATGATTTTGATAGGCTCCTGTACGCTCAAGTGATCTATAACGACTTATCAATTTCATGACTTCACATCTAAATTCCAGTTTGTGATCCAGGGACAGACTTTTAACGGCAGGAATGATGGAATCAAAAAATGACTTGTCATCATCAGGTACTTCTACAGTAGGAGTTGGTGCCTTATTCATAAACTTAATTAAGGATTTTCAATTATTCTCCGTCGTTTAGCTGCTGGTATTTTTCTAAATTATCTGAAGGATCATCTGTAGGTGTCTCACTTGTCGCTTGGTCAGAAGAATTTTTGTGTGGAGAAATACTGTCATCGTTATTGTCATTTTCCTCCTCCTCCACTATGCTGTTTTCAGTTGGTACCGCTTCTATTGTCTGTTGCAGAAAAGACAGCTGTCGTGCATACAGATAACGTCTTCCGGACAAAGCTCCCTGTCCAGATTTGTCTTTCTTTATCTCTGTTTTCTTGTAGTTGTCGATAATATTCTTCCAACGCTTCATTAGCTTTTTGCATAAAACAAACACAGTTTAAAAAAAATACAATTACATTTGGTTCGTTAGGGGCCCTGTGTTTATACATTGGTGTTTTAAAATTCCTTAGACTATATTACCCTATACTGAAAATTACATTATACTTTTGAAAAATAGTGCTATGGCTACTCAGATTGTTAGTTTTAATCATGCGATATATAATTTGGGTTTTTCATAATTGATACGGTTTCTTTTATTTTCAGATACTTAGGCAGTGGGTGCACAATGATTGACCTTCACTATCGGTACAGGCTTGGACACTCAACTGTACTATCTTGTACTACTCAACGGGAACTGGGTGAATGAAACTACTTTTAGTATATAATAACGGCCGTGGGAATAACACACTGGACCGGAGTATCGAGGTTACGGTTCATGACTGAGGTATTTAGAGGTGGTGGTAGGACAAGGAGGGGGGAGCGTCATCCCTTGGCCAATAGGATTTATTCATACGATATCCATTGCCAACATATTACATACACTGTAAGAATAGATATAGTCCTGCACTATATAATATACCAAAATATCACATCCCTCCCGTCTTAATTAAACACACTATTTTGTTACATTAAAAAACAATTACATAAATTGAACATAAATTCTTAAGCACATAACCTGTAATACCATTTTTTTAATACAAAATGAGAAGAATATTGTTATATCAACTATTGGAATAATTATATTAATAAAATATTGGAATAAAACACATTATAAATTCATTATCCGTAATACACTTGTTAAACTACTATTACAAATCTAACCTTGTAATTGGCTTTCGCTCTCGTTGAGGATACCTGCGAACAGGAGTGGAACGAGCAAGTGGTGAACGCTGAGTAATAGGACTGGTGTAGGCAGTGTGAGTATGAGAAGCGTTGGGTGACATAGCTGTACTGGGGCGGACAGAAATAGAATGCCGCGGCGCATCAGCTGTGCGGTTACTGCCTACTGGATTGTCGTCTGCACAGTCAGAGCGCGCTGTCTGCTGGCTCTCAGCTGTTATTACCTCAGCTGTTTGATCTGTCACTGGAGCAGTGTCGACATGACGCTTGTAAACAATACCAGACGCTAACCTCACTAAATACATTGTTGCACCTAGTTGTTTTACTACACATCCTTCTACCCCTCGCTCTTGAGATCTACTGTAATCTCTTACTAACACAGTTTGGTTAATTTGTAAAATACGTGTTTTACTACCTCTAGCATAGAACTTTTGTTTACCTTGTTTTTCTTCAACAACCTTAGATAAATTAGGTCTTAAAATGTCTAATCGGGTTCTAAGTGGTCTACCAAACATTAACATTGCTGGTGATTCATTTGTAGTCATATGAATTGAATTTCTATAGTCAAATAATATCCTACTTAAAGCTACTTGAATATTTACATTTTCTCTGAAAGCACATTTCAGTTTAGACTTGGCATAAGCCACTGAGTTTTCTGCTTGGCCGTTACTTCTAGGGTAAAACGGGGCACTAGTTGTATGTTTGATACCATTGTGTTTGAGGAAATTGTTAACCTCAATTGAACTGTACGGTGGACCGTTGTCACTATGCAAAGTGACTGGTATTCCGAACCTTGAACACAACTCACGAAAATGACTAATAGTCTGACTAGCGGAAGTTGAACTTGTCTCAAAAACTTCCAACCATTTTGTGTACGCATCTATGACAATTAAATACAATTTATTCTTATAATAGAAATGATCTGCGTGTATTCTCTCGAATGGTTTACTAGGATAGTGCCAATGGTGTAACTCACTTTTACTTGGATTCGGTCTTTCAAGAAGACAGGATGAACAACTGTTAGCAAGATTTTCAATATCTTTATCCAGATTTGGATACCACAGATAAGCTCTAGCTACTGCTTTCATTTTTGTTATACCGAGATGAGAAGCATGGAGCTCGTTTAAAACATAGTTACGTAAACTATTTGGAATTATTACTTTGTAACCCCACATCAAGATACTCTGCTCAACAGCTATTTCCTCTCTCCTTACAAAGAACGAGTATAATTCTATATTGTCTTTAGGAATATGGCTTGGCCATCCATACATAGCATAGCCTAACACTTTTCTTAGTATTGGGTCTTTCTGGGTTTCAAGTTTTACTTGTTCACATGATACTGGCAAAGAACTCTCTTTTACAAAATGTAAATAGGTCCCTAACCCTAGCAATTCAGAACTGTCTTCTGATTTTGACACTTTCAATGGTAATCTACTCAGAGCATCTGCGCTGTTGTTATCTGATTTAACATATTTTATGTCAGAGTCATAACCACTGAGGTACAAAGAGTAACGTTGAAGTCTACTTGCTGCGAACACTGGCAAACCCTTTTTAGGTCCAAAAATACTGACTAATGGTTTATGATCACTTCTTAACGTAAAGTGTGGTCCATACAAATACTGGTGAAAACGTTTGACACCAAAGACGCATGACAATGCCTCTTTGTCAATCTGAGAGTAGTTACGTTCTGCTTGATTTAACGTACGTGAAGCATAGCTTACCGGTCTTTCCTGTCCATTGCTATCTACAATACTTAATACAGCACCTATACCGTATGTACTAGCATCGGTCGTTAGTATTACTGGAGCTTGCGGATCATAGTGTGCTAACACTGGAGCTGTACACAATAGCTCTTTGATTTGCTTAAAGGATTTTACACATTCTTTATCAAAGGAAAATTCTACATCTTTTCTTAACAGATTGTACAATGGTCGTAGAACTGTTGATATATTTGGTACAAACTTGCCATAGTAGTTGACTAATCCTACAAAGGATTTTACTTCTGTTACATTCTTAGGTTCTGGAGCCTCTACAATAGCTTTTATTTTGGCTTCCGAGGTGTGCAGTCCGGTTTTGTCAATTGTAAATCCGAGGAACTCTATTTCAGAAGCAAAAAATTTACACTTGTCTTAGTCGTTCACAAACTTCTCTTAGTCTACTAAAATGAGTCTCATCATTTGGACCGGAAATGATGATATCGTCCAAAAAACACTTCACACCTTGTAAGCCTTGTAAAGTTTGCTCTATTACTTTTTCAAAAATTTCTACTGCACTAGCTATTCCATAAGGAAGTCTTTTATAGGCAAACAACCCCTTGTGAGTTGAAATTGTACATAATTTCTGTGAAAACTCATCTAGTCTCAATTGCATATATGCTTGACTCAAATCGATTTTGCTGAACAATTCACCCTTTTGCATTTCTGCGAAAAGATCCTCTACTCTAGGTATTGGATAACGATCTATCTCTAGCTGAGAATTTAAATAACAAAATTCGCCACAAATTCTAATGCTGCCATCTTTCTTTGGTACTGGAACTATAGGAGATCCATACTCTGAACTACTTACAGGCATCAAAACATCAGCGTTTACTAGACGCTCTAACTCTCTACACTAGTGCTGCTGGACTGATGTGCGTGTGTGGTACTCGGCGTGGCGTGGTGACACGAAGCGTTGGTGTGGTGGCGCGAAGCGTTGTCTCTCCCGCTCGGCGCTGACTCACGTCCGTTGTAGTGACGCCTAGCCGATGACGTTGCTAGCCGATGGACGCTGCGAACGGAGACGGCTGGCGTGTCATGGCTGCCTGACGCCAACGTTGCCGCGCTTTTCTCTGCCATCTCAATCTGCGATGTCAGTTGAACAGCCTTGTCGAAGGTCAAATTAGCTTCTGACAAAAGTTTTTGTTTAGTAGATTCTGAACGGTTCCACAAATAAGACGATCTCTCAAATAGTCATTTAGACTAGCACCGAACTCACAGTATTTAGATAAGTTTTTTTTTTCACCGTCATGTTGGTTACGTAAACTGAACTTATATCTTTCACATACAAAAGATGGAGTCGGATATAAATGGTCCTTAATTAGCTTCACTAAATCATCGTATGATTTTGTAGAAGGCTTATCGGGTGTACACAAATCCCGTAATAGCTTGAACGTTTTTACTCCTACCACTGTCAGCAAGGTACACACTTTCTTAGAATGATCGATATCATTACAACTTAAAAATAGTTCAAACCTCTCTATGTACGAGTCCCACGTGTCTTCATTGGAGTCGAACTCACCCACGCTACCAATAATTCCCGTCATTTTTCTTGGTGCAATGTCACTGAATAACGAACTAATATCGAATTCGTACATTCACTTCCCTTCCTCCTAGGCTGAAACACTCACTTTGTTTACTGACGCCATTGAGATGCATGCGGTCGCTAACCCGACCGACGCTTACACGGTGCAGATCGCAATTGTAACAATAACTGCCGAACTGACCACTAAACACTCCGATTGTCTCGTCGCCACTTTGTACTATCTTTTTATTTATTTATTTATTTACGGCAATACACCATTTTACATAGAAATTGTACAACTGAAAACAACAAAGAAGAAGGCTGCTGCACAGAAAAGACATTAATAACAATCATAAGAATGTGCAAGGACTAATAAATACAATTATGAATAACAGCTGTTATGACAACAATCATAGATAACAATAGTAAATAATAATAAAAAATAACAGATTATAAATAACAGTAATAAATAACAAATTATAAATAACAATAATAAATGGAATTATAAATAACAATAATAAGTAACGATAGTAAATAACAATTATAATAACAAGGATAGTAACAATTAATAAATAAGAATTGACGATTGATAATAGAATAAATTAACATGCATAATGCTTATTTACAGCTTAGTTAAATTAGTAGTATGAAAACATGTTGAGTTACTTTAGGATGAAAGCGAGTGCACACCGCTTGAAAGATTCTGTAGAAGGGCCAAAGAAGTCAAGATCAGCACAGGCATCATTACCAAGTCTCATTATGCGGGGTAGAGTACTGTAGTAGGTGTAGTTGGTCGGATGGAAATTCCTTGAGAAAAGCTGAGGGTGACGAGACTGACGAGGTACATGGAAGTTTATCATCTGAAGGATATTCGGACAATCAATAAGGCTATTTAGTAGTCTGTAGAGGAACATGAGATCCAGTAGAGCCCTGCGAGCAGCCAAGGAAGGAAGGTGCAGCTGTTGTCCCATTTCCTCCAAGTTTGTCTCCAAGTAGCGATATCCCATCTTCACGCCAACCATCCGTAGAAAGCGTCTTTGTACAGCATCAAGACTAGAGCAGTGACCAACCTGATGTGGGGACCATACCGTAACGGAGTATTCTAGTATTGGCCGAACTAATGTGACGTAAAGTGTTCTTATGGCAGGAATAGCAAAGTGCTGGCGGCAGGTTCGGTTGATAAGTCCAAGAACACGATTAGCCCTGCTGCAAATGTCCGAGATATGGGCACTGGGGTCAAGGTTTGATGTCAGAAGTACTCCGAGGTCGCGAATTCTATCCACTCTTCTGATGGCAGCTTCCTGGAGGTAGTAGTCAAATAGAAGAGTCTGTCTGGCTCTGGAAAAGGAGACGGAAACACACTTGGTTGGGTTCAAGTCCATTTCATTGATAACACACCATTGGTCCACACCGTCAAGATCCCTCTGCAATTCATTTTGTTGTTGAGCTGAGGAAATTTCTCTAAATATCTTCACGTCATCAGCAAACAAGAGAAAGTCCCCGCTGATGTATTCACCAATATCATTTATAAATAAGCTAAAGAGGAACGGCCCAAGGTGAGAACCCTGAGGAACGCCTGATGTTGCATGAATAGGCCGTGAGAGTGCTGACGCATAGCTCACCCGGAGAGTGCGATTCGAGAGGTAACTGTCAAACCAATGTAGAAGTGATCCAGCAACACCAAGAGCTTCCAGTTTCTTCAGCAGGTGGGGGTGACTGATTCTGTCGAACGCCTTAGCATAGTCCAGATAGAGACAGTCAACTTGATTACCATTGCTAAAAGCAGAAAGGATCCTGTTGACAAAGACTGTTAGGTTTGTAACTGTAGATCTTCCATGTCTAAACCCATGCTGTTCAGCAATTACAATATTCTTGAAAAGGAAGGACATTCTATCTAGCACTATGCTCTCAAACACCTTGGCTAAGGCTGGTTGGATGACTATAGGCCTATAGTTCTTAGTGTCAGTCACTTCACCAGACTTGTAAATAGGGACCAAGAATCCAGACTTAAGAATTGAAGGAAAGGTTCCAACCTTTAGCAGTGCGTTGAAGAAACACGCTAGGTGAGGTGCCAAAGGTTCACTGCAATATTTCAGGAGACTAGCTGATATATTATCTGGTCCGGGACTCTTACTTATGTCGAGATTCCTAAGCTTCTTCTCAACTTCAATAGCGGAGACGGTTAAGGTAGCAAGGCTGACATTAGTGCAGAAGGAGTAATTTGGGGCACCAGCAACTTTTGGCTTGAAGATGGAAGAAAAACAATCAGCAAAGAGTTCACATATAGCTTGGGGGTCCGAAGCAGAACTGTCATCGAAATGAAGAATGCCCTGAGTGGAAAACGGCTGTTTTAGATTACGAATATGCTTCCAGAAGGTCTTAGGGTTTCTGACCAAGCTATTTTCAATCACTGCAATGTAGTTAGTGTGACATACCCTAGCAAGCCTTTTACATTCACTTCGGGCCTCTCTAAATTTATTGTAAACTATAAGACTATTCGAGGCTTTAAATCTTCTATGGAGAAAATTCTTCCCAATCACCAACTTCCTGAGTTCCTTGGAGAACCAGACGGGAAACGAGCTTTTACCCACTCTCTTCAGCGGACAGTGCATAAGAATGGTGTTCCTCAGACTGTGACAGAATCGAGTAAAGGACTCTTCGATATCAACATTGGGAGAAGTATCTGGATAAGGTTGGTCCTGAATCCAGTTGTAGACCCTTTGTAGATTACATCTCCGTATGTCCGGGAGGAGAGTCTGTGGTTGCTTGCCATGTAGACGTCCATTCCACACTTCCAACGTCAAAGCAGGATGGGCTTCCTCCTGGTACACAAGAGGGTCATCAGTGGCCGAAACAGTCAGCTCTGAATCAGTTGAAAAGACTAGGTCCAGAAGTACTCCCCTTGTATTGGCGATCTTGTTAACCTGCTGCAACTGTAGGAAGTTGGCCATTTCAATTAAATACCGTGAGCCCGTTGATAAGTCATCAACGGAGATACCATCCCAGTCTATATTTGGCTGGTTCAGGTCACCTGCGATAATTACCAATGTTCCAGGACTGAGAGACGCGCATACTTCCTCCACAGCATCACAGAAGGAAGAGTAGATTTCATGAGAAGAGTTTGGAGGAATATAAACGGCGCCTATCATGACACTGAGATTAGGTAGCTTCGCTGATACAAAAACATGCTCAACATTATTCACTGATGAGTTAATCACGAATGAAGGGAGATCGTGATGCACTGCGACAAGTACACCCCCTCCAGATTGCTTCTTGCTGGTTAAAGCGGACCTGTCCTTCCTAAATATGTTATAACTGTCGAGCTCTAGCTCAGGATTTGAGATATCATTGGATAAATTAGTTTCTGTTAGAATAATAATTTTATGCATGCAGACACTGACTGATTCCTTCAGCATATTTAACTTAGTCCTAATACCATTAACATTTTGATAATATAAACTAATGGGTGTATTGCCATTCACTCGTTTTTTCTCTGATTTTGGGTAATTACTGGGATGCCATTACGATACTTGATTGTAAGTCCTTTCTCGCCATTATTGGTGCGTCTATCAAGTTCTGAGCGCAGACTCTGCAAGTACTTTCGCTCCTGCAGGGTCCGGTCTATCTTGTACTACTCAACGGGAACTGGGTGAATGAAACTACTTTTAGTATATAATAACGGCCGTGGGAATAACACACTGGACCGGAGTATCGAGGTTACGGTTCATGACTGAGGTATTTAGAGGTGGTGGTAGGACAAGGAGGGGGGAGCGTCATCCCTTGGCCAATAGGTTTTATTCATACGATATCCATTGCCAACATATTACATACACTGTAAGAATAGATATAGTCCTGCACTATATAATATACCACAGATATCACATCAACGATTTGCAAAATTGTTAGAAAATGTGTGGGACAGTGTGGAAAGTCTTGGCGAAAGAGTGTATTCCGGAATTCTCAGAGCAAAGATGGTTGGAAACTGCCGAAGGATTTCAAAAGGAGGCGAATTTCCCAAATTGCTTGGGCGCGTTAGATGGGAAGCACTTACGTATCGTGAAACCAGACTTAGCTGGATCACAATTTTTCAACTACAAAAAATTTCACTCGATAGTACTATTTGTTGTAGCTGATGCTTACTACCAGTTCAGTTACGTTGAAGTTGGATCTTGTGGACGGGAATCAGACAGCACAATATTTGAAAAGTATAAATTAAACATTTTGTTGAATAACAATGAAGCTTGCATTCCGAAAGGAAGACCTAGTCTGCCTGATACAGCGGAACCAGTAATGCCTTTCACTTTCCTTGAAGATGAGGCATTTAGTCTATCTGAACACATCATGAGACCATTTACTGGTACTTTTCTCTCTCACTAGAAGCGGGTTTTCAATTATCGTCTTTGTCGAGGTAGACGTTTTGTGGAATGCGCATTCGGCATTCTCACCAATAAATGGAGAATATTTCACAGACCCATGAATGTTGACTTGAGTCTGACAATACTCATTGTCAAGTGTTGTTGCGTGCTTCATAATTTTGTGCGTCAGAGAGATGGTGTCATTTTTGAAGACACATTAAGCGTGCAAGGTGTGTTTAATATAAACAATGATGTTCCGGCTGTACAAGGGGGTAAACCACTAAATGCTAGAAGAAACTTTTTAGCAGATTATTTTGTTAGCAGTGTTGGAAGTCTACCATGGCAAGATATGTACATGTAAGTTTACATAAGGGGTTTTTATGTACCCCTGTTTTTTATAAGGGGTAACTAATATTTTTGAAAAATATTTTGTTAAGTCTTCACTTTGTAAATTTAGCATTAGCATATTCATAAATAAACTAATTACAACAGCTTACGGTGTACGTGTGTATTACATTAAGACCTGCCTTACGTGGCATGAACAAATACCACGATGGGATAAATAGTCACTTTATATGTTTAACCCTAGTGCCACCATATTAACTGCTCGGCGCCCAGCCCAATTTTGATATATATTTCTGTAGAAAACTGTAAAAATAGAATATTGATCCAAACCATAAATATGACATAAGTTTTTGTACATTAATTTTTTTTAGGATAAATTTGTAAAACTTACCTATTTCATTTTTTTCTTTGTCGGATTTCTCATTAAATCCCTCGAAGAACTCCTCACAAACGATGAACCAGGCTCCTCTCTTTTTAATCCTGTCATGGTAATGTTCTGATGTCGTATCCCATATGACAGGCTGGTTTTTGACAGCAGCAATAAACAGTTCAGTATCGACGTTGATATCCATCGCGCGGTCAATGTGTACTCGCTGATTGCCTAGCAAAGACTGCCAAGCCGCCAGACTTGTTGTGCAAGCCGCGTGGACGCCACGGCGTAGCAGTAGTGGCGTCCTTCCGAGCTCACGCTGCTTGCAAGTCGCTTGTTAGTCGCGTGCACGCTGCGGCTCCGCTCGAGTGTGCACTACCTAACTAACAACTCACTACTGCTAAACCGCCGGCGGTCATACGCAGCTTGCCCGCGGCGTGCACGCTACTTGCAAATACGCAAGTGTGCATCGAGCCTAAGATGCTCCTGCTAGCTCCCGCTTGACAGCTAGTGTAGTGATCGCAACTACCCCAGCAGGGTTGAACGTTGTTGTTGACTGTTCTGTTCGAGTATAGTTGTTGATATATGTTTTAAACGTGCTGTTACATTTAATCTATAAAGTACGAGTATATTACTAGTATACTATCTATTTTTGTTTTAGTTTAGTAACAGTTCAGTCATTCGTAATTCGTATTTCAGTGAGTATGCCTAGTATGAGTGAAGTGAATTACTGAACAGTGAACAAAGTACCTAACTGACGTCCATCAGTCCATCAAAGATGTCTCAAAATTTGCATTCAGCGAATGGTGCTTTCAAGCGTAAGTTAAAAAAGGCAAAAGATGATGCTGCCTCTAAATTATTAGATAAAACCCTTAAACTAAACACATTTTTCATAACCTCCAAAACACCTACATTTGACATCAAAGCGACTGGAGAAGGATCAGGGACAAATGCATTACAAGACGTGTCTACACGTAGTTGTAGCTCGGAAACAAGCCCTGAAAGTAGTTTTTTAAGTAATGAACAAGACGCCCTTCACGATGATGATAAATACAAACACTCAGTTATACACAGCCTTCCGGATTCAAATCCACAAATACAGTCTACCAGTAGTCTTAATGTACCAGAGAAGAATGTTAACTTTGATTTAACTGATCCAAATTGTTGGAGGCCATTGACCAACGAAATGAAAGACATTATAATTAAAAGCTTACCAAAGCACCTATCAAAAATTACAGATTGTGACTTTTCAACATCTAAGCGTGTGTATTCAGATAAAACAACGCGTTATGCCAACAAGAGCATGCTGTTTACGCGCATGAAAAATTGACAATTACAAAATAGGGAACGGCTGATGTATTCACATTCTGCAGGTTGTTTTTATTGTGTCCCTTGTACCCTATTTCACAATGAATCAATTAATTGTGACACTGCTTTTACAAATAGATTTAATGATTGGAAGAATGTAAGCCGCCTTCACAACATGAAAAAAGTTCAGCTCATAGAAATAGCACCCTTTCTTTTGTTAAGAGAGGAAATGTTCTTGGTAAAATTGATTCTGCATTGCATCAACAGTACATGAAAGAAGTAGACTACTGGCGTAAAGTTTTATCATGCGTTATTCACGTAATAAAGTTCCTTGGGTCTCGGGGATTGGCCTTTCGGGGTTCTAAGAATGAAGTGTTTGGTTCTTTAACAAATGGGAACTTCATGGGAATACTAGAGGTTGTAGCTGAGTATGACGATTTTTTAAAAGCATATCTTCAAACGCATGGCAATCCTGGAACAGGAAAAGTGAGTTACTTGTCAACAACGATATGCAATGAATTGGCTGAAATAATGCATAAAAAAATTGTTTCAACCATCGTCGAGGAGTTAAAATTAAGCAAATACTATTCTATCAGTATTGATTCTACACCCAATATAACTCATCACGATCAGTTAACATTTATTGTTCGTTACATTTTAGATGATGAGTGTCCAATAGAAAGATTTTTAAGCTTTATCAGAATAGACGATCACACTGGTGCCGGAATGGAAGAAGTTGTTTTGAACATGTTGGCTTCCCTAAAAATACCTTTAGATGATATGAGAGGCCAGTCGTACGACAATGCCGCGAATATGTCTGGTCAGTACTCAGGACTTCAATCACGAATCAAAGGCCACAATCAACTTGCGGAATTCATTCCATGTTCCGATCATTCATTGAATTTAGAAGGAACACATGCAGCTAGCTCTTGCCTTCAAGCAACCAAGTTATTTATGTTTATCCAAGAACTATATGTTTTCTTTAGTGCATCAACTTCAAGATGGGTGACCATTGAAAACCTGATAAAGGACAGCGATAGTAAACAAAAGCTTTTACCTAAGAGACTTAATACTACAAGGTGGTTAGCCAAGTGGAATGCTTCAAGAGCTTTAATTGTTAACTACTGGGAGTTTCTTGCAGCACTTGAAAAAATAGCGGAGAACCCACAAGAAAAACCAGAATGTAGAGTTGCAGCTGAGGGTCTATGCAATTCGTTTGGTAAAATTGAAATAGCAATACTACTGGTAGTTTGGAATGATATCCTTGAACGTTTCAACGCTGCTAGTAAAACCATGCAAAGCACAAGTGCTGACTTGGGAATGGTTTGTAATCTGTATAAATCACTTACAGATTACGTACAGACCCTTAGAGAGAGATATGATTACTATGAACAAAAGGGTATGGAATTAATAAAAAGTGAGGTAGCTAACTACGAGGAAGACACGAAAAGGAGAAGGAAGAGAAATAGAATGTCAGATGAAGACGAATTAAATGGCACTGATAATGATACCAGTAGCTTTGATGGAAGACAAAACATGATTGTAAATACATTTTATATTGTTATTGACAATATAACCCAGGAATTAGACAACAGGTCAAAAATTTATTTTGATCAAAATGAGGTTTTTGGTGTTTGGTATAACATGGACAAACTAAATGATGAAGAAATTCGTCAAAAAGCGTGTGGTTTGGTGGATAAATATTCCTGGGATCTCACATCTGAACTTGGGGAAGAACTGATCCATTTTAAAGCGTTTGTGGAAGAAGCTGAAGGTATAGAAGAAAACGCAAAAGAACATCATTTACCTGCCTACTATTTAAAATTTATCAGGGAGAAACAACTGACAACACTCTTCCCAAACATTGATACTGCACTAAAAATCTTATTATGCATGATGTCTTCAAATGCATCGGGAGAACGGTCATTCAGCATTCTCAAACGTGTGAAGAATTACCTACGCAACTCAACCACTGACACCAGGCTGTCCAGCCTAGTTGGGTTTTCTGCAAATGCTGAACTGTTGAATGAACTGAATTTTGATGATATTGTAGACGAGTTTGCTGCATTAATAGCTAGAAAAAATTATTTGTAAGGAAATATAAAACATAAAACTATTCATGTAATCAATGTATAATGTCACTAATATGATTTGAATATTATAAAGTGTACAAAGCCACTAACTTAGTTTTAATTGTAAGTCCCAACCTTTTTTATTTTGTGTAGTTCTGTTTTTTAAGTAGGGGGGGCCGCAAGTTAACATGTGCCTAGGGGCCGCTAAGGTCATAATCCGCCACTACATATAGAAGCTATAACAAATATTCTTATTTTTTAAATAATAATAAAACTAAATATTTTGCTGTAAAAATTGTAAATATGAATAACAAAAAGTACAACTTTATTGAAGAATATAAACTAAAAAATATATATAATGATTAAAAAGGTATATAAACTTATTTTTAAACACATACTCACACAAAAATAATAACATATACCTGTACTTGTATGTAATGAATATTACAAACACACTACCCTCACACACACTACACATGCCAGTGCAACCGCAGCGAAAGAGACCTATGCCGACCTCGCCCCCACCATCTGCCCCAGATAGTGCTCCCTCAGCGACTCCACGAACCGAGGACGACTCTCTAAGGATGTTATGCTACGAGGAAGGGAATTCCACAGACGACATGCCGTTACTACAAAAGACTTGTCATATACAGCAGTACTGTGCAACGGCATGCGGAGCACAGACGAACCAGAGCGAGTTCTATCCACACCACTTTGAAAGACAAATTGGAAATCGTTTGAGAAATAATTTGGAAAGCCAGAATTTAAAATTGAATGGACCAATGTTAAGATTTTTATTGATCTGAGGTCATTTAAGTTCAAGATCTTTGAATTAATATAATAGGGCATTATATGCTCATCACTCTAAGAGATATTTTTACGTTTAAGTTCAAATGTTGCAAAAGTAAGGTCAAAGGTGAAATGTCTCCTTCCATTATAGCTTACTGGAGTATTAGTATTATCATTAAGCAGGATAAGCTGTTAGTCATGATGGGCATTAAATATTTCAGTTCGTCTAGGGTTTTTACGCCCATCATCATATCAAAGGATGTTTGCTATTAAAATCCCCGCATATCAATGAATATTCCTTTGGTTAAAGAAATAATTTTCCCCGTATTATTGGGTTTAACTTGGTTGGAGGAAAATAGTAATATATATATATAAGCAGACTTTTTTTGTAATTTTTAAATTTCAACGCCCGGTAAGTGAATTAGATAGTGCTCCAATTCCGTGCCTATAGACACCTATTTCCAATTCAATGATTTATGTACTAGAATTTTCATACAAACATAATCATCAGATCTGCAATTTCTTACAATATTAAAATGTTTAAAGTTACGCTTTTCTGCCGATAAACCCAGGTCTCATGTAATACAAACGGTTTGTTTCATTACTTAGATCAAAATTTTCTAACTCCTCTTTGATTTAATAGAGTGGATGTTCCAATGTATAATTTTAAGGGGTGTAAGTTTTACAAAAATATAAAATTTGGTTTTTGTTTCTTTCCTGTTCTATGATTTATAAAGAATCATACAAAATACAACAAATGGCATAGTATCTATGTTTATCACCATAAAACATATTTGTAGTGGAGCTTGTTCTTGCTTTTGGAGCATCGACGGATTACATTATTTAGTGATAAACTAACAAATATGGCATTTTCTGTTTCCTGTTGGTAATTTACTAGGCCTAGAGATGTCTTCATCATATAAATACTAGATTCACAAGTACATGTAGGGTATGTTATTTTCCATATCGCTACTAACTAGTGTAAACTTCAAACTCTGATTCTCGTAAATTTTTATATTTTAAACACAATATTCCTTGTAACTTTTAACTATTTTAGGTATATCAATACAACATATATCACAATTATTTATAGTATACTGTAACTTTTATGCAAGGATAATACTGTAAGTAAAATACAAGTTTATAAAAAATCAAATAAAAACTATTACAAAATAGTCAAAAAACTTATTTAAAGTCATACATTTTAAACTAGTTGAGGCGTAAACTGGAGCATGCACAAAGTACTTTTCGTGCACTTTAAAATAAGATATCAAACAATAACACTGGTTCAGTAGTCAAGCGTTAAAAGAAATTAAGTCTCATAAGAAAATACTCAAAAATGTGTGTAAAATAAAGATTTATTTGAGCAGTGGTAAATATTATTCTTAGGTCAAAGGAACCCAGAAAAGTTTATATAATAATAAATTAAAATAAAAATCGCTAGTTTTAGTAGGGAATCCTTCAACTTTCCACTGTTTTTTTAATTATACTGCATGCCTTCACTCACTTACTCTTCACTAATTCTAAAACTTCCCAATATTTCAGAAAGTTTAAATTTTGTATATTTATGCCTCATGAGTTAATTAGAAACACTAAAGCAATTTTCATATCGTAAAATTTGAACATCCATGGGGTTTGAAATGGGATTGCAACCTCCACTAGAACTATATTATTTATTTTCCAACTTCTTATTATACTAGAAAGATTAAATTCGACACACTCGTGTCTTATGCTCCCAACAGGCAAATCACAGATTTTCTTAAATGTAAACCCCACAGACTTGAAATGAGATTGCAACCCCTTATAAGAACTAATGTTTTATTTTTCCAACTTCCCGATGTTCTATACATGCTTCATAGACCTAATTGTGTACCTATATTTTTCTTTGTCGGGGCAACTAGGCAAACGCTACCAAGGCACCGCAAATCACTTTTACTAGAAGTAATTTAAAAGAATTTTTGGTAGATGATTTTTTTACCGAATAATCCTTTTCAGATCAAATATTCATTTCATCGTGGTAACAAGGAAAAGTATAATATGGTGTAAGAAATGTAATTTAGTCGAACCAGAAATGTTTCTTCACTCGCTAGACCATAAATGGCAATTTTGAATAGATGGCAATTTTGAGTAGATGGCAATTTTGTTTATTTTGTGAACCAAAGAGTAACACGTTACTCCATGGATTAATTAGGAGTGGAATACTGAAATAATATTAATCTCAAACGTGCTTACCTCCCATTCAAAGTTCCAAGGCTCCATCATATTACATCTAAGTAATTTCTCTACCATTACTACGAACTTAGTATTCCTACACACTGGCCTAAAGTAGATCAAACGTTACTCAAACTGTGGAGCTATTCAATAAAATACTATGGAATTCAATCAAATCTCTCCGCTTTAAACGTACACTACAAAAGTGGTGCACACAGAAATCTTCTCTGGTGGGTGACCGAAACATCGGAGAGCTGGGCGTATGAAAAACCCCAATACTAGTGGGGGACAGGGGTCCTCCCGGGACAATTTTGAAATAATAGGTCGTAATATCGTTAAAAATAGTACTTATGAGCTAATAAAAGTAGGGCAAAGATCAGGTAAGAGTGTATAAAATGTACAGTAAAATCACTCTACTATCAATAACCAGGGGAAGCTAATTCAGGGATAATTAAAATCTTATGTAACACATACAGTTTGTATAGTATATTTAACTACAAAAGATTAATCATGACATGAAAGAAATATTGGACAAAATAGTTTAGTTTAAATCACAAAAATGAAGACCAAAGCTAAATCTTGATGTTCATTCCCGAATAAAAAAAGTACAGATAATTTATGTGAGTTTGAAAATTAACCACAAACTAATAGACCTGCAATAACGGGAATTACATTAAAATTTAGCTTATTTCTTTATGCGTTCCTAGATATCAAACAGTTTACTAACAACAATTTCTAAGTTTTTATCGATAACATTGAAAAATATCGGATTTTGTTCATTTTCAACCAAACCCTTAACTTTGAAAATTAATAATTTGAAAACTTGTGATCTGATTAAGACCAAATGTCTATACAAGATAGATACACGTGTACTGTAACTTTAATTGTGATAGGTAAATAATTTTAAAATAGTATGACAAAAGTTGTTATTAAATTACCATCTTAACTTTTATTCTTGAAAAGTGTTGTCCATAAAATTTGGCATTGTCATTATCTTGAGCTTGTAATTTTTTAAATCACTAATTAAAAAGTTTAATTTGTAACCCAGATTAAATTGAGCAAGTTTTGTTGATTCACCGTAACCGGTACCTATTAGTTTTAAAGCGCAATCGCCTGACTGCCCAGGGCGTTGTTGTCTTGTAGTGTAGTGACAACAAATGGAAACAAACTTACACAGTACAGAGCTGCTTGGAACTCACTCACAACACAACTGATACGTCGAGACTACTGCAAAAGATATTTTTTGTACCGGTTACTCGTCTGTACAGAGAGTACTAGTTACCGCAAACCGAAAGTACCCCGTACAGGTTACTATGACAGATACTTTTACGATACACGCTTACCGCTGTTCCTGGTACAAAGTACTCACACTAGTTTACCAATAGCAGTAACTGGAACGTGTACCTGTACCATTGTAGGTGCTCTCTGTAACATATGAGTTTAAATCAAGACATTTTTTTACTCGGTTACTGAAGTACCGGCTACTGGTAGAAACCGGTAGAAATAGTAAGTGCTAACCTCACTTTCGTCGTTGCAGTATGAAGGTGAAAGTAAAATAATTAGGGCTTTAAAACAATTATTATTACACGTGCAGTGTTGTGTATTTCGCAAATTAAAATAATTATAAGGTTGGAATTTATATATCTGATTGTTAATTATTTCAAGTTCCAACATAAATGTTATTTTTAGACAAAAATAGACTATTAAGAGATCAATTATTTTGGAATAAAATGCGCTTGGGGAAGCAGGCCCTATTCGCTCCCTCCGTCGATGCACCCCTGCACTATAATTATTCCGAAATGGATTAGGAGATATCCACCACAGATTATCACTTATCTCAGGATAGTTTATGTCATTTAAAATGATACTGTCTTCTTTATTCAATAAGAAATTGTTTGCAAAGCCACGGGTAACTGTTAGTATAAATATGTTACAAAAACCTATTAAACATATATTAGACTGAGAAAACTCTGACGATAACACATAATAATCAATATTTTTAAATTTATTCATAAAAGTGAGGTAATTACTATGACATTCAAGTGGATTAAAGCTCTGAACAATACAATTATTATGCTATCTAAGCTAGAACAGAACTAGCTTTTGCCGAACAAAATTTCGGCCAAACAATCCTCATATGGATGCAAGGTCTATGCTCTTGAAAAAAAAAAAAACAACCACTTTTACCTATTAAAAACACAAACACAAATTCGATTACTTTTTAAAAGTTGCTGCGACATTCTTCTGTTGTGCTTCAATTGTACTCAGCTAAAGTTTGGCTTCTTATACACTTTGCACTGTCACTGTCACATTGGTGTGTTGAACGGACTGTTTAACTTGTTTGTGCGTTAGAAACAGTAGCGGATTAAGAGAGGACGGAGGGAGCAATGGCCCCCTAATCCTGAAACAGGGTGGCCACCCAACCAGGAATTTAATTCACTTTAAAAAGGGAAAATATACTGGGAATCTCACTGTAGAACCCCGAAACACTAAACACTGGTTTATCTGTCTTAAGAGTTTATGAAATCAAAAAATAATTTGAACAGCTTTATGAATAGAGAGTTTATTAATCTCGTACATTATATTTTACACCACTTTGACCTGTTTAACTAAGAATGAAGATCAATGACATGTGGGCGATGATGTCACCAGTTATTTTCACTATGTGTCGATAACAATTGGTTATTTGTCTGTGGTGTGATTGCCGATATGTTCCTTAAATCCCACCTGAGACCAATTAACTAAGACTGCCTCCACTATTACATTGTAGTAGTTTAACTTAGTTGACTTATATCTGCTCCTATATCGTATCACATCATGGCATTTCAGAGTACATACTGCAATCTTACGAACAAGCTGTGACCGGAATCACAGCCTTCCGTCTATTTGGTTACTTAATAGCTGCAAGGTATTGTTAGGTGCTGAAATAAATGTTTACTTCTGTTGTGATTCTATTCTTGAGTACAATACCTGTAATCAGAGGGCAAATACAAAATTTGATATCAAGTCAATAATTGGTTACTTTAATTATGTTCATGTTCTGGGGAAAACTGTGGAAATTACTACTGTGTCTAAAATATTGTAATGCAGACAATGAGAATACCTCTTCACCTAATTTGTATCTGATGTCGAAACGATGTAGAGGTCATTTTGAGCTTCTTCATCACAGATTTTTTTGGATTTCTTCACACAAAAGTGACTCCAGATTCAAGGAGTTAAGTCTGTAACAGCATCAGATTCCAGACGATGTACTAAGAGGGAGATAAACTACAGCTAAACTCGACTCACATTGAATCACTCCTTCCCACCATAGCTACGTTAGGTGGAAACATCCCTTCTGCATACAATAGGAAACTGTGCCAACCTACTGAGTGGCAGGTTTCAATGACCCACAGCCATACACCATCACAGAACTCATTTTTGTCTATGAAGTTTCACGCAAAATTTAATGTTTATAGATAAAATCTTTCTCAAAATATCCTGCCACATGATAGATTCACATTTTTGTACATTAAGCTGTGTTTCATAGCAGTGTTTTAAAAATAAGTCTCCACAGATGAGACTTGAGGTTAGATTAGCCGAATTGTGCTCTCATATTTTATTAGAATCCTGAAATTTTATGTACTACTTAACCTATGCTGTCTGTCATTTAAGATTTTCTTCTGACTCCTTGTGGTCCATCCCCTTGATATGATGGAAGAGATTTTTAGGTGTAGTACCTAATATTATTGCTTTGTCTGTAATCGGTCAAAGAATATTAAGCTAGTGCCAGACTTAATGAAAACCCTTTATATATATATATATATATATATATATATATATATATATATATATCACAAGGCATAATATTTATATTGAGAAATCTTCACTGCCTAACCATCATTATGATCAAGAAATAGGGCAGCTGTTTCATCTACTGACATGATAGTTGTATTCCGAAAGCATGCTGAAGAAATCATTTCATCAGTGTGAAATTTAAAAGAAATGCTTTTTTCATTTTTTAAAGTATTTTTTTATTTTTCAAATATATACAACAAATACAAGGAGTATTAACACAACAAAGACAATATAAATTAATTGTAATGTGACATTCCTTATTAAAATAAACATTTAATTTCATTAATTTTTTTAAGTACAATTTATACTTTTAAAAGATTTTTTGTGTTTTTAGCAGCAATTTTTAAGTATCTAAATTTTTATTTTATACACATATTTGGTAACAATCAAAGGCTCTTACACTATAGATGTTTTTATGAACTTGAAATCCTCTGAAGTTCCAATGTTAATCCTATGAGAGTTGTTTTGTTTAGTTTAAAACAGCTGATGGATGACTAAAATGCATGTATTGTTCAGAAAGTTATTCCCAATCCATCAATCAACTTAATACTAGATCGGGTGCCAGTAGTTGTTCACTCTTGAACATCTGCAAACTTACCTTCTTGTATGTAATTCATAAATTTAATTGAATTATAATTTATTTCCAAATGAGGTACATGCAAACAGTGTAAAAACTAAAATTCAAACTCCTTAAAAAATAAACTAAATGTAACAATCAAAATGTAGTAGTAATTCTAGTTTAGTTAATAATAATACAATTTAAGGATAAATGTATCTAACTAGTTGTACATTCATTAATATTTGCAGTTAAATTATTTTTAAAACTTAAACTCATTAACCCTTTGAGTGCCAAGACCATATATTGAGTTATGGAACTTTTTGCAACATATGTTATAGTCAGGGGTATGTCTAAAAATGCCAGACCCGGAAATCCCAGTTGTGTAGCAACTTAGTAAAACATTTTTTTAACAGGATTATTTCCATAGAAACTTATCATGCTGTAGATCAAAATGCTTGGTTTTAATTGGGCTATACTTTTATTAGTAAATTTTCTTACAGTTTATTTCTTATATATATATATTTTTAACACAAAACAAAAAAGTTTTCTTTTTTAACATTTTTTTAAAGTTTTATTGCAGTTTTTACAAATAAAAAAAAACATTTTTACTATGGAAAACACTTTCTTTTCTAAGGGAATATTACTAATAAAAAATGTGCAAAATTTCATAGTGTTATGTTCAAAACCGGGACAAAAAAAAATTTTTTTTTAGACCAAAACAGTTTGGAAAAAATACACACATAGCCTCATCATATACATTTGTGTGTGGTCTAAAAGAAAACTTATAAAATTTACTCACCACATACAGTATTTCTTATGCTCAAGAATGAAAGAATGAAATTTCAGTTCAAAATCTTCACTAAATGTTTATATACAATTATTTATATACACTATTCACAACAGTTTGTCTTCACTTCACTTGCATTTGTGCTTTGGGAAGCAGGTGCCATGACAGCCTTCCCCACAGTTTGTGCAAACTGTTCTAGACCTCTTCCTTCCTGTTTTGAAATCAGGCCCCCTCATTGTACATACAAAACAAGTCTTTTCTTTTTTTCCGGGCAATTTTTCTAATCCAATTTTTCTTTTGTCACCCTCTACGTTTACAGTTTTACCTTGCTGTGATACCCATTCATCAGAAATACTTTCAATGATTTGCACAGTATACTGGTATCTAGAAAGAGGTTTCCTGTTGTTTTGGACACAATTTTCCCTATATATAATGTAGGAATTTATTACCATTCTTGCAAAAAGATTAAAAACAACCTTTTTCCAATACTTAACTGTTCGTCTTTCGTCAAGGTAAGAATAGAGCATCATGTCGAATGTGTCTATCCCACCCATGTGCTTATTGTAATCTAGTATGATGGATGGTTTGTTTTCAACTGTTACCCTGCCATGCCTCCTTTTGGTATGTACAATATCTTTTATCTCAGCTTTTGAGGACAGCAAAACAACTGGTTTTTTTTTGTGATGCTTGTTGTCTATAGGCCAGTGTCACTATGTTTCCTTGATGGTAGTACTTCTTCTGGCCAACTTGAAACTTTTCTTTGATTCCATCAGGCAAGCCTTTTTTATTCTTCCTTACTGTGCCAGTAAAAAAGGTTTTTTCCTCATACAATTTTTTGACCAGCGGAATACTAGAAAAAAAATTGTCTGTAAAAACATGAAACCCTTTCTGTAAATAATTACAAGCACGAAGAAGAGAAGTGACAACCGAATAGCCAAGACCATATTTTTTTACCTCATCAGATGGAGATGTGTTCTTCTTACCCTGATAGCAAAATAAGCTCATGCAGTAATTAGATACAGAGTCACACAACACCCATAACTTTATTCCCCACCTATGGTGGTGCTTATTGGGGAGGTATTGTGTGATTCCGGTTTGACTTTTCGTCCCAATTAGAGATTCGTCGACGGACAACTGTTCATGGGCTGTATAAAAGAATTTAAATAGCCTATTACAGTGCTCAATTAAGGGTTTGAACTTTTGAGTGGGGTCGTAACCTGGTTGGTTGGCTTTAGGTAGTTTTTCATTGTCAACAATGTGAAAGAAACTAAGCAAAATTTGAAATCTATTTCGTGTGAACATCTTACTAAACCATGGAGTTGCTTGTGAGTCACTAGTTGACCAATAAGAGGGGATAGTTGGTTTCCTAATCAGGCCCATATTTAAAACAGCAGCAATAAAAGCCTTCATTTCCAAAATGTTCACGGGGATCCAGCTGTGCCTACGACTACCAGGTGAGTCATTGTCTGCAAAAGACGAAATTGTCTGGTTAGCATACCTGTTGGTTTCAACCACAAACATAGTCAAAAGTGTTTCTGTAAAAAATAGTGTAAAATAGTCAATGGGCTTAGAGTCAACAGGTGGGCAATGTCTAGGTCCTGGAGATTCAACATAAGAAAAATCATGAGTGAAGTTACTGCGGCTCTCTTCGTTTATACTAAGCCAAATATCATTGTCTGTAGGCCCGTCGGCATCATCACCCGATTCAGAGGAACTGGATAACACACTCCTATCAATGATTCTACTTACGTTAGGTCTAGGCCTAACCTGTGTTCCTGACGTACTAGGCCTAGGTCTAGAAACATCAAAGTCACTCTCTGAGGATTGACCTCTATGTACATTTTTTTGTGGCTCATACAATGGATCAGCATCACTATCATCACTAAATAAATCACTAAGATCGTCTTCTGAGGTTAGTAAATTACCATCAGATACATCACCATCAAGTTCTCTGTCCACCTCACTTGATCTAAGGTTCTCAGGATCCATTATTCAGCCATTTGAAAACTACTTAAGTGTTTTACACACTAATAATAAACACTACACGCACAATTCAAACGATTGTAGCACAAAACGTAATAATTACGCTATTAGAATTCAAGCAACAATGTTTCAAAAGAAACAACACACTAGCACGCGGTTCTGCATTCGTCGTCTGCCACGCTAGTCAGCTGTCGGCAGCGCTGTGATGGCCATTGTTTTTTTTTTAGATTCTCTTCTGGATTGGATTTTTTTTTCCAAACACCACAGAAAATTAAAGGCATATTATTGGAAATACAATTTATTACGTAGAAACATAAAAATACCGAAAAATATAAACAAAGGATCTTAAAATAATTGGTGGCGAAGATTCGTCACCATGGCATTTCTCGCATATACAACTGGTGGCGAAAAGTCGTCACCGTGGCATTTCTCGCATTTATCATTGGTGACGAAATTTCGTCACCGTGGCACTCAAAGGGTTAAGCATTAATAAAAAGTATTAGTGACCTAGGAAATATGCATGATCTTCAAGCACAACACTTCATAAAAGTGGTAAACTTGTATATTATGGATTTTTTTCACATTTATGGCTGAATAAAAATTGTTTTTAAACACTGACAAACAAAAACAATTAACAAGAGACTAGAATTCATTTAGCCTAAATATTTAAAGATTTATAATAATGTTTTTTATGTTTTTACATGTAATAATAATCTACATTACCTAAGAAAAAAAAGAAATAATGTATTAAGGTACATTTAGAGAAGGCTTTATATTTTTGTGATGAATGTTTTGAAAATAACCTTGTAAAAGTACTGAAATTGTGGTGATCATTTTAAACCTTTAACGTTGAACAGATATAGGGTTTCAAGTCCGAGTATACATAAAAACAAATCTTCCATGCATACATCAACAGGATACAAGAATAAGAACACATTAAAGGTTTTCTTGATGGATCTGGTTTTAAAAGCACTTTTCATTCAAGATGATAGATCAATACTGCATCATTTACAATTAATTACTGTTAATCTTGTTAATATTTTCTGTTAATTCTTGTTGTTAGTTTCTTGTTACTCTATTTAAATTTGTTAATTAATTATTAAAAATTAAGAAATTGAAAGAAGCTTAAGGAAACTGAAATAAGAAGTTCTTAGTTTAAATATTTTTTAAGCCATTCATATTACTGACGATGTTTATTGCATATAAATCATGTTTAACAACAAATAGAGATCTTGAATCTTGAAAAAAAAAAAAAAAAAAAAAAAAAATTAAAAAAATTTAAATAAACATAAGGGATTTTAAAATTCAAAAAATAGATGTTCCCTAACAATGTAGAAACTACTGTTATAACGATGCGAGTGGAAAAACAAAAGACTTATTTCCACACTTGCACAGACACTGGCTAACGTCCAGCCTTAACTCGTGAGGATATTCCACCGCGTGAGTCTCTAACTCTGCCTGCAAGGTCGGCAACAGTGGCTCCAGTGTTGCCCTCAAGTCTCCCACCACCCACAGCACACTCATGTGGAACGAGGGGTCCTACATAACAAGCAGATTAACACATCATCTTTTCTATAAGTGAATCTTTGTGGAAACAAACGTTGCTAAACTTGACCTGTTTCATCTCCCACACTTGGCTCAGTGCAGCATCTGAAATCCTGCGCTGTCACAGACTATATATAGTCACTTCTATAAGTGAATCTTTGTGGAAACAAACGTTGCTAAACTTGACCTGTTTCATCTCCCACACTTGGCTCAGTGCAGCATCTGAAATCCTGCGCTGTCACAGACTATATATAGTCACTTCTATAAGTGAATCTTTGTGGAAACAAACGTTGCTAAACTTGACCTGTTTCATCTCCCACACTTGGCTCAGTGCAGCATCTGAAATCCTGCGCTGTCACAGACTATATATAGTCACTTCTATATAAATCCTGCGCTGTCACAGACTATATATAGTCACTTCTATATAAATCCTGCGCTGTCACAGACTATATATAGTCACTTCTATATAAATCCTGCGCTGTCACAGACTATATATAGTCACTTCTATATAAATCCTGCGCTGTCACAGACTATATATAGTCACTTCTATATAAATCCTGCGCTGTCACAGACTATATATAGTCACTTCTATATAAATCCTGCGCTGTCACAGACTATATATAGTCACTTCTATATAAATCCTGCGCTGTCACAGACTATATATAGTCACTTCTATATAAATCCTGCGCTGTCACAGACTATATATAGTCACTTCTATATAAATCCTGCGCTGTCACAGACTATATATAGTCACTTCTATATAAATCCTGCGCTGTCACAGACTATATATAGTCACTTCTATATAAATCCTGCGCTGTCACAGACTATATATAGTCACTTCTATATAAATCCTGCGCTGTCACAGACTATATAGAGTCACTTCTATATAAATCCTGCGCTGTCACAGACTATATATAGTCACTTCTATATAAATCCTGCGCTGTCACAGACTATATATAGTCACTTCTATATAAATCCTGCGCTGTCACAGACTATATATAGTCACTTCTATATAAATCCTGCGCTGTCACAGACTATATATAGTCACTTCTATATAAATCCTGCGCTGTCACAGACTATATATAGTCACTTCTATATAAATCCTGCGCTGTCACAGACTATATATAGTCACTTCTATATAAATCCTGCGCTGTCACAGACTATATATAGTCACTTTTATATAAATCCTGCGCTGTCACAGACTATATATAGTCACTTCTATATAAATCCTGCGCTGTCACAGACTATATATAGTCACTTCTATATAAATCCTGCGCTGTCACAGACTATATATAGTCACTTCTATATAAATCCTGCGCTGTCACAGGCTATATATAGTCACTTGTATATAAATCCTGCGCTGTCACAGGCTATATATAGTCACTTGTATATAAATCCTGCGCTGTCACAGGCTATATATAGTCACTTGTATATAAATCCTGCGCTGTCACAGGCTATATATAGTCACTTGTATATAAATCCTGCGCTGTCACAGGCTATATATAGTCACTTCTATATAAATCCTGCGCTGTCACAGACTATATATAGTCACTTCTATATAAATCCTGCGCTGTCACAGACTATATATAGTCACTTCTATATATATATATATATATAGTCACTTCTATATAAATCCTGTGCTGTCACAGACTATATATAGTAATTGATATTCAGGATAAACATCCTGTATTCTTAACAATTTTTATTTTAATATAAAATATAAATAATCATATGTAAATTATTATTATAATTATGAAGTAATAGATATTTTATAAATTGTTGGTACACAAAACTAAGTAGATAGCCTGCAACAAATCATATGGTTATATAATCATAATTTTTTAAAGTGCTTCTTTCCAAAGTTAAATATTTTGAGACTGTAACATATTAAACCTCCTACACAATAGAACATATGTGTACACACTGTCTTAACAAAAGAACTGTTGTTTTTGGAATATCTAATTTAACGCTTCAACGAGTGATGGACTTCCCAGGACTTTTAATTGCTGTTTGTTTAATTTCTGTGCGGCTAAAAAACACAAAAAAGTACGACAACATATCTCTTGGAAAGTATGGGGGAACGCACGTTGAATTAACATTATGGATTTTAATTCAGGCAACGATAAAACACACTTTGCTCTATCTTTATCCGACAACATAGGAAACTCACTAACTCACTGCAACAACAATGCAAGAGCTTATTTTGAGATTAGAACAGCTTATAAACAAACTTTTCAGTTTAAGGCTTTCAGAGATACCAATATAACATCTAGAAATTTCCCTAGTACAGTTTGAGGACTTTAGCTGTGCGTGTGTCCTTGAGTGTGTGGTGATAGGCGGGAGGGGTGGTGGGGTAGCATTATGCGCTGCGTCCCGAAAACATTTCCTGTGACTCACGGGTAAAATCCTCCTTTCAGGAATCGTATTGGCCCGAATAACTCATCACACTCGCTAAAATCAGTCTGTTTTGTAAAAGTGCTGATTGTGGTGGAATTAAATAATAAGAGAAAACCAAATAATAGGAATAATAGGACTTATCCTTGTTTTTCAGTTGTTATAGTGCTGTCTAACATGTTTTTGAAAATAACGTATTTGTCAATTTCATCTGTAAATCAAAATCGTGAGTTTAAAGTCGTCAAAGAGATTGTTGCGCCTTCATCTCAGCGGCTAGCACGTAAACGCAACCCGCCACACAGATAGCGTTTGTTTGTTGAGAGGGTAGTATCTGGGCCCTATGAGCACAGCTAAATTCCTCTAACTGTATCTTCCTACGAATTACTGAAACCGCACCATCTTTTATGATAACCATGTGCATACTACAAAGTGATTGCACCTAACAATCTACAGCTCTCTTTGCCTGAATGACTTACCAAATAGAAGGGTGGTAGACGGAACTCTGCCAGACACTCGTCTAACGCATGAGTGGTCGCACAGAGTTCAGTAACACCTGTGACTGCACGCAAGCCCAGGAACGTACGTGTCCTTTCCTCGTTACAGTACACTGCTGGTGCTCCCAACTGGACAGTGAACCTAGCAGACAAACAAACACATTTGAAGTCCTGAATACTGAACCACATCAACAATTTATGTTGTGGATTTCACTGAGCAGAATGTGAACTGGACCTGAACAACATTACAGTACACTGCTGGTGCTCCCAACTGGACAGTCAACCTAACAGACAAACAAACACATTTTAAGTCCTGAATACTGAACCACATTAACAATTTATGTTGTGGATTTCACTGAGCAGAATGTGAACTGGACCTGAACAACATTCACATTGAATCGACCCTTCTCACCATAGCTACGTTATGTGTAGTAAACTCGGTTGCTCCAACATGCTTTGGGATCGTGTCTAAAACATCGTAGTGCACTCTATTGTGTACCTGATGAGACAATAAGAACCTCTTCACGTACATTGCACTTGATGTATGTGTCTCTGATGTCAAAACTGTGCAAAAAGTTTGATTTGAGTTTCTTCGTCACCAATATTTTTATCTCTTCAGATTGACATACATGGCTCTAGATTACATAAATGGAAATAATTGGGTTTTTGATAATGTTCATCTGTAAATACGTTTATGTATGTATACTTTGTACGTATTTCTCTCTTACTTGGGTAGATGACCGAGGCTGGACCGCACAGAAGTAATGAAGTTCTCGATCCAGTGATGAAGCAGAACTACAGTCCGTGTCAGAGAGACATGTGGCTCTGGGATTACCTTGAAGGCCACTCCCACGTGTGCAGCACACTCCTTCAGCCGGCACAACAAGGTAGAGAACCCTTCCTCCTCCGAGTCTGAGGCAACAGTCAGACAGAGACAATTATCAAACACAGCTCTTAACTATATGATAGAATATAATATTTATTTATTGCTCAAATTCTTTGAGAACAGAGCAAAAGTCAGATATATAGTGTTACAGAGTGAATGTTCCAGCAGCACAGTCTCTCAGGGAAGTCTAGTGTTACAATACTTAATTGATACAGTTTGTATTGACTATTTATGTAATGGGTTGTGAGTTGTTAATAATTATATATATATATATATATATATATATATATATATATATATATATTTAAATATATATATACTGTATGCAGAAAATAAATGCTCAGGGGCTTCTTTAAACAATAGAAGAAAAAGACTTCATATAAATCCTTTAATATTTCGACTTTTATGTCATTTTCAAAAAGGTACAAAAAGTCTTATTTATATATATATATATATATCAGATTATATATCTAACTACAGTGAACACATTCGTACTGGGTAGTAACAAAGATATGTCCATTATTTCCATATTCATAGAAACCTAACCTCAACCTTGCTTCACTTTGTATATTTACTTTGCAGGAACAATTACATTAGTGCGGTAAATGCCTGAAATGAATTACAAATACAAATTAAGTAGGATTTATTGCACTAAAACATTTTCACAATAAGTGTGTGAATATGAGCTTTGAGGATATCCAAACCTTTATTGACTTGGATTGAGTCCAGCAATGTGATCTGCGTTCCTCTACTCTAAGAAAGAGCATGACGTTAGAAACAATTCATTACATAAACTATGATGATATTCTTAGATGTTTTTGTGGGCTTAAGTGAGATACAGACCACTCAATCTCCCCACACCATGATGGGAGGTATTTCTGACTTGTCCCTGAAGGTGAGTCCTGGGGGACAACAGCAAGAGTGCCTGCGGTCTTGCCACTAGATCGCATGGCATAGTGCTCTTGTCTGAGTCCAATTTCAGTCTATTAATTACTGAACATTCTTTCCAGGACACTATAAACCATTAAAATGATACCTGCCGCTGACTGTTATTTCATGTTGATGTCTTTTACAGTAACATATTTAAATTTTTGTTTTGTTTTAGTAATTTAGAGTAATAGTTCTGTGTTCTGTGCTGACAGAAATGATTAAAAATATGATAATTACTCATAATTAACTAGATAGGCAATTACTGGACTGCTAGATGATAATGGACTTTTTCAAAATTATATTTTATGTGATTATTTACACTGTAAAACAAAACATTTTAAACTTAACTACAAAACTTTGGAATATAACAATCCTTTAATTTAAGAGTATATTTAGCAATATTATTAAGTTACTAATAATTTGATTGATGTATTTATATATAGAAACTATTTTAATAGTTTTTCTTTACTTTTAATGTAGAATAGCCTTTTTAAAACAAAGGCACTAGGTAAATAAGCATACTGAAAACAACAAGTATCTATTATATTTGTTAAATAATAAACAAATAAAGTAAATGTAAAATGAGCAACTCACAAGGTATATAAACATAGGTAGACCAGTTCCCCCTCAGGTGAGGAAAGGAGCGTATCCTCCCGTCGTGTTGTCCAGGATTGTCTTCAGGCACTCTGTTGGTGTCTGACACATTCTTGTATAACTGGATAATCGATGATGGGAGGGGCAATCTAAGAGGTAACCAAAATATATTTTTAGTGCTCATATTCTCAACTAAGTATCCTAAAAATCAATAAGACTTCAACTGCTTGTAATTCTATTAGTAATTTAAAGTTACTTAACAAATTTTATGTAAATTTGCCACTAATTTGAACTAACTTTACCATACTGTTATGGTATTATGGTTTTTTTTTACTACTATTTTATTGCTATTCATTTATTGTATTGGCAAACCCTCTTTCAGGATGATTTATGTACAAATCCATTGTCAAATATGTTGATAATGGTTTTATTAAACTGACAGATCTTATTAAATTAAATTTTAAATACTATATGGTTAATACAAAGTTTTGCTACAATTGAAATGGGTATTTTTTTTATCAGGTGGATGTTAGTACACACATTTAATTTACAGTAAAACTGTCCTTCGACTCCAATAATGATATATTCTTCACTTCACTTTTTGACTGAGCACATAAAAAATATACAAAGTACCTAAAACAAGCACTCAGCACTTTGTTATCAGATGCAGCCACCCTATGCAGTTCTTGATGACATAAGGTAAAACTGCAAAAGAATTTTGTTTTGCAATCAAATTAAGTATATCCAAGTCTTGGCAGGCATTATCAATTCAGGACAGGGGTCACAGAAATCTTGCATGGGTTGTGTTTAAATGTGTGAATCACTTGAAAGGATAAGTACCTTAATAATTTTAAAATCAATATGTTGTAAGATTACTTTAATTTATGATAAATTTTTGTTTTCCATTATAATAAACTCTGATCTTTTGTTTTATATTGATATTTTAAGTAATATTGTCAATGAGCTATTTATATTTATGTTATTTTGATCAGTTATTATGTTCCTTTCAATTAATTTATATTATGTCTTTAATAGTCCCGTGTTCCATTGATAGTATATGCAGCAAGTGGTGTGAGGTGAATGCAATAGAGCTGAATCCAAAAAAATGCATTGTGATGCACTTCAGCTGCAGTGGTTTTCTCTTATGGCTATGCAATCAATGGGAACAAGTTAAAGCTGGCTGATGAGGTGAGGGATCTGAGTGTCATCACTGCTCCTTCCTTATCTCCTTTTCCTCATCTGGGAGGCAAGCCTGGGTACTGAGAGTATGAGACAGGTTGTGTGTTAATTTGGCTCCACAAAACTTATGATTTTGCAGTGTTTTTGTGTGAAAATTTCAGGTAAAGTTGTGTAGTTTTTAAGGTGCTACAATTGGAAGGTGGTATTTTTTATGTTTGACTCTTTTATAATTGTAAAATCTCAAAGAACTTAAAAAACAATTGTGATAATTTCCTGTGTTTTGCAACTTTATAGATAAGAAAGTTTACCTTCTTATCAGAGACAACTGACCCTTGGACTTGATAACACTCTACCCAATATCAACAGTCAACAGTTGACAATTGGACACTGTCCTCCCCCCTGCCCACCTGCTCTGGTGTTTCTTGTCTATTGCTAGTGCTTATCTCAGCTGATAAGGGCCAGTGGCCAGCTGTTGTTGTTGTTGTTTGCATTTGCTGACTTTCGATCACAACTGCTGATGTTGTGAAATAAATAATATTAATAATAATAATATTAATGATATTATTTTGCTAATGTTATAAGTAACTGCTGTTTCGACTACTGGTTTTCCTGAGATACTGCATAACTTATAAAGTTGACTGAGGTGTAAATATACTGTACATATAAAATGAAACACAAAACTCAGAAATATCCCTGTGGACAATGTATAAAAAATACCAAAACAAGTCCCTCTGCTCTATGTAAGGGAATGTGCACACAGTGGTATCATGTAAAATGTTCTTCTCTTTCCCTAGAAGAATTTAACAGCATGAAAACATCCTCTAAAAAATGGATTTGCAATCAATGTCTGTCTGTTGACTTTAAGAAATGATAGGGAAGCAATAGAAATAAGTAATGAGGCAACACAGGAGTTTCAGACACAAAATGAGATTATTAAAACACTAACAGAGGACTTGAATGAGGCAAATGAAGTTATTAAACATCTTAAGAGCCATACAATTCAGCTTGAAACTATGGTCTTAAAAAAAGAAGAAGCAATAATAATGCTAGAAAGAAGACATAATTCGTTAAATAGTAAGGCTGAGGGTGCTAATAGGATTGGTGGTTTAAGATCTCACATGGGAGAATATAGCCTACCAATAATACACTCTACCCCAGAAGGCTCTGCAACAAGAAACTCTGAGAAAAAGAATATTTCTTCCTTTGCTATGGTTGTTAAGGGAAAGAAAACTTGTAGTCCTGCAAAAATAAATAGACCTAGTAATATAGAGCCCACTGTTTTATCCAACCGTTTTGAAGCCCTGAGTAGTGAAGAAGAAGAAGAAAACTCTGAGGGTCCTGTCACTGTAAATAGTGTACATGATTCAATGAAAACTGGGCAGAAGGTGAATAAAATACTAATCTGTGCTGACAGTCATGGCAGGGATTTAGCATGGCATATAAATAAATCCCAAAAAGCATTTAAAGCGGTAGGGTATGTGCGGCCAGGTGGTCGAACCAAACAAGTGTTAGAAAGAAGAAATATCGAAGAAGCTAAACTTACCAAGGATGATGTTTTAGTTATATGCTGTGGGGCAAATGATGTGGCTAGAAACGAAGCCGATGAAGTAATTGAAGGTGTTACGAATATCTGAGACTCAGCTAAGGAGACTAAGGTTGTTATTGAGAATCTGCCAAATAGGTATGATTTAGCGGACTGGTCATGTGTGAACAAGGCAGTGAGGGAAACCAATCAACGACTCCAAGAGCTCAGTAGAAAATATGAAAATGTAATTTTGGTGGAGGCGAGCAAAGCTGAAAGACATTGGCATACTCGCCAAGGTCTCCATCTCAACCACAGGGGAAAGAAGAGGTTATCAGAAATGATAATGGAAGCTGTAGCAGCGAGGCAGCAGCGAGGACATCCCTGCCGTGAAAGTGATGAACAACCTCCCCCACCGGGAACTGAGTCACTGTTGGGAAACGCCTCGCCTTTCATACAGAACAACCACCCATAGAACATGTGTCAACAAATCTTAACATTTATCATTGTAATGTTCAGTCTATAAGAAATAAATTACATGAGATAGATATTTTTTTGACAAGCACCGATTGTGACATTTTAACATTAAATGAGCACTGGTTATCTGAGGGAGAATACTCTCTCTACATCCCCTCAGGATTTAAATTAGGTAGTATCTGTGGTAGGGATAATTCATTTGAACGTGGTGGAGGCAGTGCTATATATGTTAAACAAAATATTGAGGCCCAAACTTTAGATGTAAAACAATTTTATAAGGACAGGATCTTTGAAGTAACCGCCATTTTACTGCCAAATACTAATTTAATTATATCCACTCTTTACAGAACTCTAGATTCGAATGTCAACCAGTTTTTAAATGTACTTGAATCTTTTGTATTGTGTTTGAGTAAGAAGTATATAGGACTAATGTATGTGGTTGCTACTGATTTTAACATAAATATACTGTCCAGATCACTTGAGAGAGAATATTTTTTAAATTTACTTCGCTCGTTTGATATGTACTGGTTAAATGAAGAGCCAACTAGGGGTGATAAATGTTTAGAAAATATTGTTACAAATTTTGATAGAAAGAAAGTGAATTGTTCTGTAATAGAACCCCTCTTATCTGATCATGCTGGGGTGTACGCTCAATTTAAAGAAATAGTTATTGAAAACAGAGTTGATAAAAATGTGTCTGTTAAAATTAAAAGAAATTTAAATCCTGCTTCACTGTCTTGTTTTAGAAAAAAATTGTCTGAGATTGATTGGATGCAGTTAGAGAATTATTGTAATGTTGATCAAGCTTTTGATATTTTTTATTTATTACTGACAAATTCATTTAATGAATGCTGTAGTATTAAGGAAGTAAAAATAAGGAATGGCCCATATATAAAATGGTATACTCCAGAGTTAAAAAAATTTAAAGAATATGTCACAACTTTTTATGATCAATATAAGAATAGCAAGGGCACGCCAAATGAACTAGTGTTTAAGCAAGATTATAGAGAAGTGGAAAGAAGGTACAAAAATAAAATTAGCTATTGTAAAAAAGTGGCAAATGAACAACATATAATGAATTCTTCTAATCAATGTAAGGCGGCTTGGAATTTGATCAAAGCTGAGTCAAACTTAAAAACACCTAGTCAAGAGGTTTTTATAGACTCCGATACTTTTAATACTTAATATGTTAATGTGGTTAATAACCTAAATATATCTGGGGACAACAATGTGTCTAATAACCAGGCTATAGAATTAGTCAAGGATTTTGTACTACATAAAAACTCGGAGGGTAAAATGTTAACTTGGGAAAAAATCAGTACTACTGACATAATAAATTGTGTAACTAAGTTAAGTACCTCATGCAGTGAAGATTATTATGGGCTGTCTAACAAGGTTTTAAAGTATATTATTGAGGTAATAGTTAACCCATTATCTTTCCTGTTCAATAAAATGTTGGAACAAGGTATATACCCGAGGGCACTCAAGGTAACCAAGGTGACACCAGTTTACAAAAAAGGTGAAAGATTGAGCCCGTCAAGTTATCGACCATTTCTCTTGTCCCAATTATTAGTAAAATTTTTGAATCATGCATAAAGGGTCAGATTAATTCTTTTTTTATTAGCAATAACTTGTTCTGTGAGGAACAGTTTGGTTTTATGTCAGGTAAAAATACAATCAATGCAGTAGAAAAGGTGGTCAGAAAAGTTCTGGCAAATTTTGAAAATAAACTGTTGTCATCTGCGTTACTGATTGATCTGTCAAAAGCTTTTGACTGCATTAATCCTGAGATTCTAAAACAAAAGCTTTTTTGCTATGGTATAAGGGACAAGGAGCTCAGTCTATTGATATCATACTTAAGTGACAGGAAACAAATGGTTGTCCAGGGAGAGGATAAATCTGTTTTTAGAAAAGTAGAGATGGGAGTTCCACAGGGATCAGCCCTTGGGCCTCTACTTTTTATTATCTCTGTAAATGATTTTCCTTTCAATGTTCCTTGCCCTTCAATTCTATAAGCGGATGATACAACGCTTGTTAATTGTAATAAAGATTTAGATAAGCTTATTATTCAAGAAAAACATGCCTTAGATATAGCAATAGAATGGTTCCACTCTAACTCTGATTGTAAATGACCAAAAAACTGAAACTATTGTATTTTCACTGGACCATTCTATTTATAAAGAATACAAGCCTGTTAAGCTGTTAGGTATCCATATAGATAGTAGGTTAAGCTGGGACTGTCATATGGAACAGTTATGTAAAAAACTATCTAGAGTTATCTTTCTTCTTCGAAAACTAAGAACCTGTGTCACTCTTAATATGCTGATAACTGCATATTATGCTTTTTTCCATTCCCATATGAGGTATGGGATAACTCTATGGGGCAACTCTTGTGGGGCACAAACTGTTTTTAAATGGCAGAAAAAGGCTCTGAGGGTAATTAAAAATGTATCTGCTAGGGAATCCTGTGTGCCATTGTTTAAAGAGTATCAAATAATGACTCTCCCTAATCTTTATATTTACTGTTGTGTGATGGATATCAAGCAATCTTTGAATAATCTTCCTACAAGACGAGAAACACATAATTATCCTACTAGGCAAAACTACCTTCTCGAAACAATACCAGTAAGGTTGGAAAAGACTAAATGTAGTCATGTGTGTATGAAAATAAAATTATTTAATAAATTGCCAAAAGAATTATGGTGTTGGCCCTTGAAGCAGTTTGAAATAAAACTAAAAAAGTTTCTAAAGGAAATTGTTTTTTATTCAATCGACGAATATTTGGCCTATGATATTGACATTAGTGTCTAGAGTAGTTTTTAGAGAATACGAAAGGTGTCTGAATCTTGTTGTTTATTTATTTATTTATTGAGTCCTCGTTGTTAGTAAATAACTGTTGTTGAATAATTTGTTGATTATATTGTTACCATTTAGCTCTACTGTTGTTAAATTTTCTTTTTAGAGCATTACTCATGTAAGTCGGATTTGTTAATATTATTATTATAAGGCTTGACTTTGTTAATCGCACATTGTGTGTTTAAAAACAATAAATGATTCTGATCTCCAATACATTTCCTCAAAAGCTTCTTCCCTTCTTGGTTTTGTTCTCCGCTCTACTAAAGAACTCAGATCTCCCTATACCCTTGTTATTCTTTATAAAACCATAGTTCGTCCTTTGCTGGAGTACTGCTGTCTTGTTTGGTCACCTCATCAAGCCTTTCACATTGAAATGCTCAACAGAGTGCAAGTCCGCTTCATCAGAGCTCTGGGATCAAGGCTTGGTTATCAGTACATGGAGACCCCAATCCACACCATGGAGGAACTGTTCGACATCCAAACACTCTTTTTGCGGCGGGCTTATCAAGACCTCAACTTTCTGTGAGGGCTGGTCAACGGCAATACAGACCTGACCTGCTGGGAGCTGTGACTTTCACTGTGCCGAGAGGGACTCGCTCGAAGTCAGTTTTCAGTAGGCGTTTCTAGCCAAATAATTATACTCAAAACCACGGCATATCCAGACTCCTGAGGACTGGCGAAGCGGCTTCTTCCTCCATCAATTTCTTCGGGAATTCTTCTTTCAGGACGAATGTTACTGGTTTCCTGAGAGACTGGAAGTGATGCACGGTGCATGAGCTACGTAGTCTCTGTTTTACAATTAATTCCTATCTGTTAAAATACCTTGATATTGTTTTGTTTGTTTTTTGTTTTGCTTGATTGTATACTTATTATCTATTGTTCGTTTCATTCTGATCTACTTGTAATATTTGTAAAATTGGTGTTGTACCGTTGAAATAAATAAATAGGATAAAAGTACTGAAATGATTGGTCACTTGGTTAAGTGACAGAGGGAACTTTGCAGTCCTAACTTTACCTCTAATAAAACCAAGTCTCATTAAATTTTGCAGCCATGACAATTTTTCCTTTTCAACGCTTTAGAGTCCTTTATATTCAGATTGTCAGATCAGTTCTAAAATTTTCTTTCACTGTTCGGACTTCTTATAAGTCCCAACAACATATTATTGTGTTTAATTATCTTGCAGTTCTCCCTGAAGATGTTACAGGATTTACAGTTAATGCCTCATCTGGTATGACGAGACATCAGCGGCTTTTCAAAAGTTGGTGGCTTCATTAATCTACTATCAAAAGTGGATTTTAATAGACAATAGACAATATACTTTAATGACATATTCTTTGAGAACAGTACATCGAGTCAGTAGTCATTAGATTCATAAAAATAAACATGTTTAATTGTCACAAAATTCCTTTTCTGTATAGTAAGGGTTATCTTGTAGCCATAGATTTAGCTTTCTCTTGAGTGTCTTGACTGGTTCTTGTTTGAGATGGTCTGGTAGGCGGTTGAAATATGCTGCTCCCTTGTATGAGGGTTTCCTTCCAAACAGGCTGAAATGGTGAGTTGGTAGTGTAAAGTCTGCAGCATGACGAGTATTGTGCTGGTGCATGTCTCTATGCCTAAGCTGTGCTGTATTAACAGCATGTAGAATCACTTCTTGAATGTGAAATGATACTACTGTGAAGATCTTTAGCTCTTTAAAAGCGTCTCGACAGCTTTCTCGTGGGGCGATATTTGCAAGGCATCTGATTGCTCTTTTTTGTTGTACCAGAATCCTCTCTAGATTGGTATTACTTGTGCCTCCCCAGGTTGCAATACCATACCTCATATGTGATTCAAATAAGGCAAATTATGCTGTTTTCGCTGCTTCCAAGCCACTTATTTGTTTTAGTCTCCTAATGACATAAGTGCATGATGAGAGCTTTTTGCAGAGGCCGTCTATGTGCGCTGTCCTGGACAGGGAAGAATCTATTGTTATTCCAAGGTACTATGTGCTGTTTTTTGACTCTATATCTGGTAGTGTTATGTTAGTGTTGTTTTTGTTTCTGGTAGTAAAGGTTAGCTGGACTGTTTTCTTTTCATTAAGAACCAGTTCGTTTGTTGTGCAGTACTGTTTGGTAATGTTGAGGGTGGTGTTAGTGTTTCTGGTGAGTGTTTCAAGTGATCTATGTGCCAGTGTGATGGCTGTATCGTCGGCGTACATTACTGTATGGCAGGAGTCTTGTAGCCAGCTTGGGAGGTCATTTGTCAATAGAAGGTACAGTATGGGGCCCAGGACAGAGCCTTGCGGAACTCCTCTATGTACAGTGATGAGTTCTGATTTCATCTTCTGTTTGATGTTGTTATTTGTGTACTGTATCTCGACAAGCTGCCTCCTGTCATGTAAGTAGCTGTGAAACCATTTTTCCGTTGTCCCTGTCACACCTAGAGCTCTTAATTTGGAAAGTAGTCTGTTATGATTGAGACAGTCAAAGGCCTTGCTAAAGTCTAGGAATAGGCTTGTTACTTTGTTTCCCTCTTCTAGTTCGTCAATTATATGTTCTGTGAATTGTATAAGGGCAGTAGCAGTTGACCTTCCTTTTAGGAATCCATGCTGTTGGCTTGTGAGCAGTTTGTTTTGCTGTAGGTGAAGGAGAAGTATTTCCAGAACTACTTTTTCTATTATTTTTGAGAAAGTTGAGATCAGAGAGATTGGCCTATAACTACCTGTGCTGGTGTTTTCACCGTTTTTGTATTTTGGATACACTTTTGCAGTTTTCAGTAGATCAGGGAAAATTCCTTGTTGGAGTGATTTATTTGTGATATCTGTCAGGGGGATTGTTATCTCTTCTTTGCAGATCTTGGTTAGTTTTGCTGATATCTCGTCAATGCCTGAAGAAGTCTTTGGTTTGAGTGAGTTTATGGCTTTTTTTATATCAGAACGCGTCACAGGTTGAAATTGGAATTCAAAATTTGCTGCTGGTGCAATTTGCTCATGTTCTGTTTAGTGTTTGCTGCAGGATTTCGTGGAAGTTACTATAGGCTGAATTGGCGTCATTTGTTAAGAGTACAGAGTCCCAGTTTTGGCACTGAAGACTTGTTTTGAAACGATCTGTAGATTTTTTGTTGAATATCCTTTTCTTCTCCCTTTCACGCTGTGTGGTCTGAGAGGCCTGATGTTATTACAGCTGTTTGGATGAGATGGTCATTGATATTTGTACAGATCCAGTCAATAGATTTGGCCGTTTCAACAGTAATTCGCGTAGGCGGTAGGTCCTCTAGGACAATACCAAAGGTAAAGGCATAAGCATCATCTTTTTGGAAATCGGTAGAACTCTACCAATTATCAATTTTATGGCTCCTTGCCTTGCCTTTTTTGTTTGAACAATATAATTCTACAGACTTTGATTTTTACACCGAGAGTGGTTAGCTACCTTCAGAAAGGACTTTATCAACTACTTCTTGTCATTTCAATCTAACTTAGTTCTTGTAAACACTATTTATTGTAATCTGTTTACGATCAATCTGTTTTTGGGTAATTGTTACATTAACGGCCGGAGCGGCAAAATACGAGTTTCGCGTTATTAACTTATTGGAATCGTCCTACAGAACAAAACAATGTAAGGTTTGACGGGGTGGAAATGAGAAATAATGAAGTTCTAGAACATAAAGAATGGAACAACTGTTCAAGCGTGGAGCAATATTTCCATGTTCTACATCCACATCGGGCATCACGTGACCTTCTGTGACCATGATTCAACCTTATGATGACGTCATCGGATGCGGCACCATCTTTGAAAACGTAAATGAAAAATAATACTAAAATGAGCAGAATTTTGATCCAAATGAACAATGTTTTTCTTAAATTTCGAGCTATAAATTAATTAGAAGGTGCTGCCCTGCGCTGATGTCAACGAAAGAAAAACATCCCTCGAGATGAAATGAAATGACTTTATTAAAGGCGAAGTTAGGACTATAAAGTCCTCTCTACCACTTAACCTCAAATACTACTGAGATAGTACCTATCAGTAAAATATCAAATTCTAGAGGGGCTGATCAGAAATATAAATTGAATTGTAATGGAAAGGCAATTATGTACCGTGTAAAAAACTTAATAAATCATGAATACCCCTAATATGAATATGTATATAAATGGACATTAATAGACAACACTTACCATTAGTGTGTTCTACAGAATGTACAGGAACTAAATAATTTCGTTTCGGTCGAAACGTAACCTCTTAACATGCCCGACAAAACACTCCGACACACCAAATCACTACGATTATCTAGTGAAGCACTGACTTCTGCCCCGGAGCGTTCAGATAACAGATACGCTATCAGTCCCAGCCGCAGATAATATTAAAACATTAAGAACTTAACTATTTATGTATATACCCTCTAAAATCATGTTATTTGTCATTTGCATCCCCCTAAAACCATATATATTTTTTGTTCAGGAGTATGAGCAGAATACGTTGATAACATCAAATTTGTGATTTGCCACCTCGACCTTTAATCTTATAATTTCCTGTTTTTGTACTCATTAAATTCTTAGATCAAAATCAAAGTCAAAATACCTTTATCCATATTGCATGTGCCATACAATTAATAGATTCACAATACATGATATTACACATTGTTTTAAGATATTTTATAAACTATTAACAAATTAATTTCGTAAAAAATAGAATATTAATGGGTTTAATTAATATTTCACTAAATTTATCATTATTATAGATCATATTATTAACAGTTGTTATACAGTAATATTTATATTGTAATGTAGCATCCTTTTATTAAAGCATCTGGTATCTAACACTGTCTCGGACTCCTGGAATCCAAAGTCATGTTCGTCTGAGGTCGTCATTCAGTGAATTACAGTTAAATTTATCTGTAATTTTTTTTTAAACTTAAAAAGCAATACCACTTTACCTGTACTGTTGAAATTGTTTAGCCTACCTATTGGTTGAGCTATTAGGTTTTGAACTGTTGATATTATTGTAGTGCTCAACAGATTTGGTTTGAAGTATGGTGGAATAATCAATTTTGCTGTCATCTTCAGTATCACTGTCGTCATCACTATAGGAACTTATTAATGCTAAACCAGAAGTCCCTTTAGTATAGTCCATATTACTGATTTTGAGGTTAGAGAAAATACCTATATAATATTTATATGCCTTAGCAAAAACCCATTATCAAGTACAAGTACTGATAAAATGTTAGATTTGTGCTAAATAAAAAAAAAAATTGTGTTAAAATTACTTTGATAATTCAGCACTGAAACAAAACCATCACTTTAATTTTTGCAATGTTATTTTTAATAATACTTAACCAGAACTAGATTGTTTGTTTACATCTTGTTTAGAAAGATCAAAACTTCAAAACTAAACTATTTTTTCTCTTTTTTGTCTAAAAGCCGGCTTTGAGAAAGTTCCACAAGGCCTCGATATACACCGTTTTTTTTTGTTAATTTAAATTTCCAGGTCTTAGTTATAAACAAACATTACTCGGTCCTTGTTGTTACCTGTCAAACAGTGATTATATTAATGGGATTAAATACATTTAAATATACAGTGAGTTTGAATTAAGTATACTAAACCAATGACAACGACATGGATACGACAGCATACTGTCGCGTGAAAGCAGGCTCAATTTTTAGCTAAGTATCCGTTAATCCGTCTTCAGAAATTTGTGTTTTATTTATCAGTTGCAATATGTTGGTTGAGGCTTTGTTAGGAACTCTATATCTTTTTTATTTGTCAATTTTATCAATTTAAGGAGAGCTTCCACATACAAATCTTAGTTTCTAAAAAATCTTTTAGTTTTAAATTACACTGTTCTTTAATGTATCTATTTCCTTTTATTTGTGAAATTGTATCCATGATAAAGTAAGAATATTACAGCTTTATGATTTGAACTTATTATTTCCCTGTGTAGTTACAACACATATTGTGATCGTTTAATTTCATGATTGGAGAGATCAAATCTACAGAAACTCAGACCTTTGCTGGTGGAAGCAATGCTAATGAAAATAATGTCATTATTAAAGGGAGTTAGCAATTTTCAACTAATATAAAATGAATTTTTGGAGTTATTTTTAAAACGATCTGCGTTCATTTCTTTTAAAGAAAATATCTATATTTGTAGTGCGTATGTTTTATATAGTAAAATTACTATCTGTACTGTTAGTAATTATTTTCATTTGTATGGATGTACTTAGATTACCATACTTGTATAGTAATGAAATGTCGGTCTGCATCGGAACATACTTTCCGCTCTTTGATAATAAATTACAAATACAAAATCAATTCCATTTATTACCTCTGATATTATATTTAAAAATTGTAATAAGAAATTGGCATAGAGCATCAACAGTAGCCTGGTAAATGATAAAACCGATTCAGCTGAATTTAAGAAATTAAACAGCTGTTGATAAAAAAAGGTAAGCCCCTGAAATCTAATATTGATGGAGCTGTAGCAAACTTTACTCTATGAAGTGCTTGTCGTCTGTTGGGGCTATTTGCAATATTAAAATTTAAACACTTTTATTTGGTGAACTTTATTTAAAATGCTGTCGTGTTTGAGAAGACTTGCATTAAAACCTGTAAGACTTTTAAACAATGCTAGCTTGTAAATAGTTAAGTAATTATAAATTAAATTGAAGTAAATATTGTAGCTGTGACCTTTAAAACTTAACTTCAACCTAAAAAGTTCTTGAGTTTTGTTAAAACGTTTTTAATGATTGTTTTTCTAATAATTTTTTTTCGTAAGTAGTGCAAAATAATAGATGCATGACTTAAAATACATTTATTATATTTAATGGTCATGTCCAGTTAACCTATCCTACCCTAATACTGATAATAATACAGGCCTATTTAACAGATAAAGAATAGATTTTTGAATTTGTGTCTCTCTTTAGACTATGCCATAGCGTCTATAATGACTACATTTCCTCTTGTAGATTGGTGATATTACATGTAGTCCCTCCAAATACAGCTGTAGTTGCTATAGGGTAAATGCGTAGGGTACGATAAGCGGACCTGGTTTTTTATATCGAAACTGGCAAACGATATTACTTAATCAGGTATTTATTTACAATAGCGTGACCATGGAAAATGGACTTTTTTTCATGGGTTGGGCATTTATAGCCAAGTATTATTATCACAGGTGCATATAAACTGGGGGGAAGTAAGTTATTGTATTATATTGATGCCTTTCGGGCATTATTGCGTTAAGGAGCAGGGGCATCACGTGATCTGGGATTCGACTTTTGCAAGCTCGAGTTAATTTTTTTCTAAAAGAGCAAGCAGTGCGTAGCGGGCAGGCATCGTTGACAGGATTAACGTACTAGTCAGCATCATTTCAGTAACTTATCACTTACCTTAATGAACATCCAACACAAAGGTGTGCCATTACCACTACTGAACTAGGAGGTTAAGAATAGACACAGAGGAACAAAATAGTTCAAAATGGCGTCCCTTCTTTATTTGAGAGAGCCGCGGAGTAATACCAAACTGTCAAATATGGATAGTATTGCCAGAGGTACTGTCAAAAACAGAGTTTTCAGAGGATTTCAAAAAATAATAACTCCTTTGATTTTCATTGCCGACGAATTTTTTCTTCACTATTGTTTTCAGGAAAGTTGTAGTTTTCAGGAAAAAAAATTAACATACCTTTCCATGGTCACGTTATTGTAAATTGATACCCTTAATCATAACCATTGATATAATCAATAGATACTAATTAATTGTATTTTGAACAATTAACGTAAATTATAATAATAATCTATATCAACAGCTGGAAACACTTTCAAATAGTACATGTAAGGTAATATTTCAATTTTACATAAGTAACATTTTGATTATTAAAATGACAGTCAATATTAGGAAACTACACGACATTGCTTTAATAGATTACAAGACAAGTTTTTCGTGGTTTCAACATGTAGGACTCGTACCGAAAGACCCATTATGTGAAACTTGTGGGAAAGAAACAAATGTATCTGTCAGAGGAGCAAATATGGTCGTCTTCAGTTTTTCTAATTTTGGTTATAATAATTTGTTATTGAGGACTATAGATACTTTTATATCGATTGATAGTCTAGGATTTGAGATGCGAATATTAGGTATCGATGATTACATTCTTCTATATAAAAAAACCGAGTTTGCTTATCGTACCCTACCTGGTAAATTAAGGGTAGGGTACGATAAGCGGACCCGGTTTTTTTATCGAAATTGGCAAACGATATTACTTAATCATAACCATCGATATAATCAATTGATACTGATTAATTATTTTTAACGATTAATTAAATAATCTATATCAATAGCTGTAAACACTTTCAAATAATACTCTTAATGTGATATTTCAATGTTATAAAAGTAACATTTGATTATTAAAAATGACAGTCAATTTTAGAAAACTACACGACATTGCTTTGAAAGATGATAAGACATGTTATTCATGACTTCACTATGTTGGACTGGAAATACTCGTGCGGAAAAACCCATTAAGTGAAATTTCTGGGAAAGAAACAACTGTAACTGTGAGAGGAGCAAATATGGTCGTCTTCAGTTTTCCCAATTTTGGTTATAATAATTTGTTTGATCACTGTAAATACGAGTATTATATTCATATTTTAATTTAAAACATATGATTGTTATTGAGAGCTACTATAGATACTTTATATCGATTGATAGTCTAGGATTTGAGATGCGAATATTAGGTATCGATGATCACATTCTTCGATATAAAAAAACCGGGTCCGCTTATCGTACCCTGCCCTTCCACTGTGTTTTATACCTTTTAGTACTAGTTTGACAAGATCTACTTCCCATTTTTTGAATCGAGATTGCTCAATAAATAACTAAAATATTAATATTATTTAAGTAAAAATGAAGAAAGACTTCCTAAAGGGAGATAATCCCTGTTTGGGTGGGTAACCCTCAGATAGAGTTATTAACTCTTATGTAAGGCATGTAGCACTGGGATAAGGTAGTAAACTCTCAGCATCTGTCTCTCAAGTAGGGCAAAAAGAGTTGCAGTTTAATAATCATTGCCAGCTGTTTTCGTTTTACAGAATGACAATAGTGTTTATAATTAAGTTAATTCAAGGAAAGTAAAATAATTTGCGTAGTTGAGTAATTACATCGGCAGAAACAATAGCAATGAACATGCGCTTTATGTGTAAAAATGTATTTTTAAACATTGAACAATGTTTCAAATGGCTACAAGATAATGATCTTGCTCCTTTAAATCCAAAGTATTTTGTAGTGAGGAGATGAAAACTAGAATTAAAGGTGGAAATCAAATAGGCCTAGTGTTTTGTTTGCAAGAAGAGTCAAAACAAACATGACAAACCGCACTTGAGATGACTTTTTTAGCACTTTAAATTTAATAAATATATTAACAATCATGTACTATTTTAGTTACAACCAAACTATGACTTTCTAATAAATGAATGGGGTAGGGTACGATATGCGGACCCGGTTTTTATATCGAAATTGGCAAACAATATTACTTAATCATAACCATTGATATAACCAATCGATACTGATTAATTATTTTGAACTATTAACTTAAATAATCTATATCAACAGCTGTAAACACTTTCAAATAATACAAGTAGGGTAATATTTCAGTTTTATATAAGTAATTCAGATTATTAAAAATGGCAATCAATTTTAGAAAACTACACGACATTGCTTTGAAAGATAAGACATGTTTTTCGTGGCTTCAACATGTTGGACTCGTACTGAAAAACCCATTATGTGAAATTTGTGCGAAAGAAACAACTGTAACTGTGAGAGGAGCAAATATGGTTGTCTTCAGTTTTCCTAATTTTGGTTATAATAATTTGTTTGACCACTGTAAATATTAAATTTATATTTAATTTAAAACATATGACTGTTATTGAGAACTATAGATACTTTTATATCGATTTATAGTCTAGGATTTGAGATGCGAATATTAGGTATCAATGACTACATTCTTCGATATAAAAAACGGGGTCCGTTTATCGTACCCTACCCAATGAATGTGGTTTTGATGTCATCAGTACATACAGAAATACCATTGCAGATTAGGTATCAGTTAAAGAAGAGAGGTTTTTTTGTATGGTTATAAAAATATAACTAAGGTATTATTATTTTCTATAATATTGAATACCTATATTTCTTGTAAATATAAAAATATAGTTTCACTATCATACAAACTTAAAATCCTAAAACGTAATTCAGTTTGACATAATTGTTCCAAACTAATTCAAGCAGAGTAAAATAATGTGTATGGTATTTGAGTAATGGCTGCAAGTACAATGGTGATGTACACGAGTTAATTGTGTCATAAGGTTTGGGACATATTTATCTTTCAAAATACAGTAGTAAAAAGTAACTAAATGTTACAATGTATTGTTTGTCTCATTTTACAAATATACATAGCCAAGATAGTTTTTTATTTATCATAAAATTATTATTTTTTTAAGATATAAAAACAGGTGAACTTTACTATAACTTAATTAGAAATATCTATAACGTTATTTGGTTTGACATTTTGGTTTCAATAGTTCTAGATAATCATGAATATTAAAGATTCCATACTCGTGTATACCGATGGTTTGTTTGTCAGGGTGGCCACTTATTATACTGTAGTTCTATAAGCATCTATTTAGAAACTAAAACTAATAGTTTTTTATGTTTTACTGTAAGTTATTAAAATTTCGAGTTGCCTCGGGACTTCCTGTTGCTTCAAAGTTTAACAAAATATGCATCACTCATTACTTTTTTCTGCTGTTGGTGTAGAGTTTTGTATCTTTAATTTTTATTTTACTGCAGTTTCCAACCTGTCCATCCACTAGATGGCGTGTCATGAATTATTGCCAATAAAACAAGTCATTCCTATGAATTTGTTTGGTTACTCAGAATGGTCTGTCAGTGTTTAGTTTTGTACATGGCCCAAATCTTTCCGTCTCAAACATTAAGCATTTGGTTAGATCATTCCATCCTTCAGGATTGTATGGCTATATGTATTGTTAGACTGAGTATGCATTCTTTGTTTGTTGTACTAACTGATATAAAATATTTCTCTATCCTCTATAAAAATGGATTTAGAATAGCTCTGTTATAAATATTCACAACTAATGAAATTTTAAACTTTTGTAAGACATTCAATTTAGAGGAACTGCCGGCCATAAATAGGCAACACAGACCTGCATACACAATACACATAGACCGTCAGCGTGTCCCATTGCCTAGCAATACACATAGACCGTCAGCGTGTCCCATTGCCTAGCAATACACATAGACCGTCAGCGTGTCCCATTGCCTAGCAATACACATAGACCGTCAGCGTGTCCCATTGCCTAGCAATACACATAGACCGTCAGCGTGTCCCATTGCCTAGCAATACACATAGACCGTCAGCGTGTCCCATTGCCTAGCAATACACATAGACCGTCAGCGTGTCCCATTGCCTAGCAATACACATAGACCGTCAGCGTGTCCCATTGCCTAGCAATACACATAGACCGTCAGCGTGTCCCATTGCCTAGCAATACACATAGACCGTCAGCGTGTCCCATTGCCTAGCAATACACATAGACCGTCAGCGTGTCCCATTGCCTAGCAATACACATAGACCGTCAGCGTGTCCCATTGCCTAGCAATACACATAGACCGTCAGCGTGTCCCATTGCCTAGCAATACACATAGACCGTCAGCGTGTCCCATTGCCTAGCAATACACATAGACCGTCAGCGTGTCCCATTGCCTAGCAATACACATAGACCGTCAGCGTGTCCCATTGCCCAGCAATACAACACTCCTTGGTGGACCTCAATCAATCATGGTTCTTATACGTTTGAGGTTTTGTCGCATGTTGTTCTGGATCTGTAGCTATTTCACATATAAATTGTTTCATCGTTCCCACGGGGAGGTGTGGACATTCCACGATACTTCTTAAGTGTTTTTACAGATGATCCTGGTAGTACAGAAGTGAAGGTGACCTTGATGTGGGCAGTCAAAATCTTACATTTACTTTATTTACACTGCAGGAATAAGACTCATATAATTTGAAAGGGTAAACACTGTTCTACTATAATAACAGGAGGTGGGACACCTGCAAGTAGGCGTGCTGGGACAATGGCTCGTTGTACCACACAGGTGACCCGCCGGTGGTCCTCAACCTGTGTCACAATTTTGTGAAAATATATCAAGTATATCACATACAAGCTGAATTTTATCACAATAACGTGTAACCCCTGTAGGTGAAACATTTTGCAGTTAGTGTGTTAAGATATGATTCTATTTTTAAATAGTATTTGTTCATATATTATGTTTTCCTTTATTTTACCAGGTAAAAAATTCCAGAGGTTTCCAAGCCACAGCAATTGTCCGTTCTGATCAGCTCTTTGTGGTAAGTTTTTAATCAAATTGTAGACTAGCTTAATGGTTCCTGAGTGTATACCTGTATGGTAGCACCTAAATGAATCTTAGAAATTGTTTAGAAAGGTCCCATTAACAATGCAATTAAAAATAAATTGCAATCCGATCTCGGAATAGACCTATCAAGAAAATGCTACAGTTTACACTTAACAATTATTAACTGAACCAGTAACTATGCAGACATTTACCTTCCACTTGGTTTTGGTAATGAATGATCTATTTATGCACTATTACTATAGGACTGGCTTTTAGTGAACTGTTAACCATTGAAACAATTTAAATTAAAGTATCACATTCTTGGCTGGGTATACAACTTTGTCGAAGAAGCTTTAAATTACATAGTAATTTAAAAATTTTGTTTACTGATTTTCAAAAATGTCAAGAGTTCATATTTTTGCAAGTACATCAACTGTACACTTTGTTTGCAGAAATTATTACCAACAACAAAATGTTTTCTTAATAACAATGGCCATTTAAAAAATTCTGTCAATGTATAATGTTTGTCTGCCATTCATAAGCATTATTGTGTTTTGTTTTGATATATTTTATACTGTTTGTAAAGATAGTTTGGAGATGCAGTGTGACAGAACATATCAATTGGTTGGGAGAGGAGTCTTCATGAAGGCTTTATGCAAAATTGCAAAAGATGAGAAAAAATAATCAGGATCCCATTTTTTTTATATGCCTTCAGTGTTTCAGAATTAAAAAAATACTACTCCAGTAATAAAATGTTGGAATATGAAAAAATTTTTATGTATGGTAGCCATATAAAATCATAGAAATTTCTCAGTACATATAGAAAATTGCCTAATTGTGGATGACATAATTAATGTATCTACAGTCATCTACTTGTTTTTTCATTGCAAGATTTCTCCATAACGTAAGAAGATGTCAGTATTTACAATGTGCAATTATGCAATTAAAATTCTAAACTTACTTCATTGAGTAAGTGCAATGCTTCAATGACCAACTAAACTACGAGATTAAAAAAATACGCATTTGTAGACTTTTATACTATTAAAATTTATTTCAGTTTTGTTTCCAACTAGTGTAATGAGCATTGTTCTGAAATAATCTTGAAATATGCATGATTACAAATCTATATGTTGAGGACTTCTTCAAAAGTACTGTAAAGTAAGGCCCCATCCTAGCTGAGCAGCAAGAGCGATACAATCAATTTCGTATTTGGTAGCACTACACCGGTGACACAACGGAGAGGCATCGTCATCTGTCTGAATGCGTTACACCTGAAACGGTAAGGACTGCTAAAGAAAAACCCAAGGTCAGAGAAAGTCAAGAGCGATACAATCAGTTTCGTATTTGGTAGCACTACACCGGTGACACAACGGAGAGGCATCGTCATCTGTCTGAATGCGTTACACCTGAAACGGTAAGGACTGCTAAAGAAAAACCCAAGGTCAGAGAAAGTCAAGTGTGATACAATCAATTTCGTATTTGGTAGCACTACACCGGTGACACAACGGAGAGGCATCGTCATCTGTCTGAATGCATTACACCTGAAACGGTAAGGACTGCTAAAGAAAAACCCAAGGTCAGAGAAAGTCAAGAGCGATACAATCAGTTTCGTATTTGGTAGCACTACACTGGTGACACAACGGAGAGGCATCGTCATCTGTCTGAATGCGTTACACCTGAAATGGTAAGGACTGCTAAAGAAAAACCCAAGGTCAGAGAAAGTCAAGAGCGATACAATCAGTTTCGTATTTGGTAGCACTACACTGGTGACACAACAGAGAGGCATCGTCATCTGTCTGAATGCGTTACACCTGAAATGGTAAGGACTGCTAAAGAAAAACCCAAGGTCAGAGAAAGTCAAGAGCGATACAATCAGTTTCGTATTTGGTAGCACTACACTGGTGACACAACAGAGAGGCATCGTCAGCTGTCTGAATGCGTTACACCTGAAACGGTAAGGACTGCTAAAGAAAAACCCAAGGTCAGAGAAAGTCAAGTGTGATACAATCAATTTCGTATTTGGTAGCACTACACCGGTGACACAACGGAGAGGCATCGTCATCTGTCTGAATGCATTACACCTGAAACGGTAAGGACTGCTAAAGAAAAACCCAAGGTCAGAGAAAGTCAAGAGCGATACAATCAGTTTCGTATTTGGTAGCACTACACTGGTGACACAACGGAGAGGCATCGTCATCTGTCTGAATGCGTTACACCTGAAATGGTAAGGACTGCTAAAGAAAAACCCAAGGTCAGAGAAAGTCAAGAGCGATACAATCAGTTTCGTATTTGGTAGCACTACACTGGTGACACAACAGAGAGGCATCGTCATCTGTCTGAATGCGTTACACCTGAAATGGTAAGGACTGCTAAAGAAAAACCCAAGGTCAGAGAAAGTCAAGAGCGATACAATCAGTTTCGTATTTGGTAGCACTACACTGGTGACACAACAGAGAGGCATTGTCATCTGTCTGAATGCGTTACACCTGAAACGGTAAGGACTGCTAAAGAAAAACCCAAGGTCAGAGAAAGTCGAGAGTTTGGAAAAGAATTATTAAAAAAATGAAAAAGAAAAGCTCGAACATTTTAAGGGACCTGACAATAATGACGACAATACCTATGTATTTTTTTTGTCAATGATGGATGCCGTATTTTGAACAGATGGCCCCTTTGCAGAAACTTAAAGTAAGGTCACAAATACAGCAACTTGTGGTGGACGAGCTGAGTGCTTGGCCTGCTATCAGTCCGGGACTCCTATCAGATCTCAAACTCATGCACCATTGACGTCTGGAAATGCTCATGCATGTGACTTTTATGAAAACTACCATGGTCAAGTTCAGATAAATATTGCGCATTTTTTCTGTGTGTCAGAAATTCCTATGAGTATTTTTAAAACTCATTTATTTTGTTTTCTAGTCAGTATATTGTGCTGTTCAAGAACGTTATATAACCACTGACCATAAAATACAATGCAATAAACAATTTGTGAACACAAAAATGTTAACTCATTAAGTGTCACCTTTTTTATCTCTGGTTTCAAACATTTGTCAGATTTATTATAATCAATAATTGTAACCTCATTGTTACATTCAGCTTACATCAACGTGAAAATCAGTCGCTCATCAACTAAAATTGGTTCTTTAAATATTTCATTTATTGGTTCTCTAGTATCAACATTACATCTTCTTTTAAGATATGCATATCTTAAAGTAGAGCTGTCCAGCAACAACAGGACAGATTTTCTTTTTACTCACAATTACCGAGTGCCGCCCAGTGTGGACACACAATTTGCCGCCGACAGCAGTGTCTGTTGCCCTTGTCAGTCACATCGCTCTTGCTGCCCACCTAGGACGGGGCCTAAATCTGAAATATCCCTAATCCTTGTATTTTAACTGTTCAAATAATGGAAATCTGACCAAAGGAAAAATTATATTCTTGGAAACAGGTCTGCACAAATTCCTAAAATAAAAATCATTCATTATGTAAATAAGTTTTGTGTAAGTAAGTATTGATTCTACATCTGATGCCCATCCCCTGAGGCTCATTCTACATTTAAAAATAAAGTTTACACAAACAAAGAATATTGTTTTGATTTTTTTTTTAACATGTAGTATAAAATACTAATAGCTTATATTATGACAATTTTTGTTAGACTATAAATTCCAATTAAAATTGTTATTGGCATTAACTGATTGTGGGGTGACGAAAAACTTAGTGCATGACACCCAGCGGCCAGGGTGTTGTATACGGCGGTAGGCACTCGGGTGGCAGCGCATACAGTTTTTAACAGAGTATATAACAGAAGTATATAACAGAATGCAAATCTGAATGATTATTTGGCAATAAATTATTATCAGCAGGGGCCAATTCAGGCTTAGGGATGCTACAATCCAAATGCAGCATTTCAGTAACATTCCTACAGTACAATCAGTCACCCCCCCCCCCCCCCTCCCCCCCCCCCCCCCACCCCCCCCCCCCCACACACCCCCCCCCCCCCGGGGGGGGGGGGGGGGCCCCCCCCCCCCCACCCCCCCCCCCCCCCACAACCTTGCAAAAATACGGTGACTGCTACATATTCGAATCAATTTAAGCACGGCATAACGTAAGCAATGGGTAACCCGAATTTTTAAAAGTGGTATTGAACTGTAATAAAGTGACCTTCCCAAAATACTGGTAGCTGCTACATTTTCGAATCTAATACCTGGCATAACGTAAGCAATGCTTTGTGTAAACCCCGAATATTTTAAGTGGTATTGAAACTGTAATAAATGTGACTTCAACTTTACTGGTGAGCTGCTACATATTCGAATCTAACTAGCACTGGCATAACGTAAGCAATGCGTGTGTAACCCGAATATTTTATTTTTGGAAATTTGGGAAACATTACTGGTGAGCTGCTACATATTCGAATCTAACTAGCACGGGCATAACGTAAGCAATGCGTGTGTAACCCGAATATTTTAAAAGTAGTATTGAAACTGTAATAAATGTGACCTTGCAACATTACGGTGAGTGCAAACATTATTCGAATCTAACTAGCACGGGCATAACGTAAGCAATGCGTGTGTAACCCGAAAAATTTTAAGTGGTATGTGAAAATTACCTTGCAAATGGGACCTGCTACATATTCGAATCTAACTACACTGGCATAACGTAAGCAATGCGTGTGTAACCCGAATATTTTAATTTGGAAATTGAAACTGTAATAAATGTCTTGCAACATTACTGGTGAGCTGCTACATATTCGAATCTAACTAGCACTGGCATAACGTAAGCAATGCGTGTGTAACCCGAATATTTTAAGGGGATGGTATTGATGAACATTACTGGTGAGCTGCTACATATTCGAATCAAAACTAGCACTGGCAAAAACGAAAAGCAATGCGTGTGTAACCCAAAAATTTTAAGGGGGTATTGAAACTGTAAAAAATGTCCCTTGAAAAATTTACTGGTGACTGCTAATATTCGAATTAACAAAAGGAAAAAACGTAAGCAAGGGTGTGAAACCCCAAATTTTTTTAAAAGTGGTATTGAAACTGAATAATTTCCCTTTTGCAACTTTACTGGTGACTGCAAATTTATTCAAATCAAACAGACTGGAAAAACAAGCAAGGGTTTTTGAACCCAAATTTTTTAAAGGGGATTAAAACGAAAAAAAAAATTTCCCCCTTAAACCCAAAACACCAAAATTTCAATCTAACTAGCCTGGCTTAACTTTAAAAAATGCGTGTGTAACCCAATTTTTTAAGGGGGTTTTGGGAAACTGTAATAAAGGGCCCCCTTTTTGCAAAAATCGGGTGAGCTGCACATATTCGAACCAAACTAGCACGGGCATAACGTAACAATGCGTTTTTAAACCCCAATTTTTTTAAGGGTTTTGAAAAAAAATTCCCTTTAAAAATTGGGAGCTGTACATATTCAAATTCTAACTGCACGGGCATAACGAAAAAGCAAGGGTGTGAAACCCCGAATATTTTAATGGTATTAAAAAAAATTAACCTTAAAAAGGGGGTTTACATATTCGAATTTTAACTAGACGGGCATAAAAAGCAAGCGTGGAAAACCCCGAATTTTTTAAAGGGGTTTTGAAACTGTAAAAAAATGTGCCCTTGAAAACTTTCTGGGGGAGCTGCTACTTTTAAAAAAATTAAAACCTAGCACGGGCAAACGAAAGCAATGCGGGGAAAAACCCCCTTTTTTTAAAAATTTTTTGGGAACGGGTAAAAAATTTGCCCTTGCAAAATTTACTGGGGGGCGCTACATTTTCAAATCTAAAGCACGGCAAAACGTAAGAAATTTGGTGTGAAACCCCGAATTTTTTAAAAGGGGTATTGAAACTTAAAAAAGGGGGCCTTGAAAAAATTAGGGGGGGTGCAAAAAACGAACTAATGCAGGGATAACGTAAGAAATGCTTGAAACCCCCAAATTTTTTTTAAGTGGTATTAAAAAACTGAAAAAAATGTCCCTTGCAACAAACGGTGAGCCTCCCAATTTCCCGAATCAAACAAACGGGCCCAAAAGAAAAGGGGGTGTGTAACCCGAATTTTTTAAAAGTGGTTTGAAACTGTAAAAAATGCCCCCCTTGAAAACAAAACTGGTGACTGTACATATTCAAATTTTAAACTACATGGAAATCGAAAGCAAGGGTGTGAAACCCCAAATTTTTTAAAGGGGTATTGAAACTTAAAAAATGTCCCTTGCAACATTCTGGGAGCTCCCTCATAGGGGGAATCAAACCCGGGGGGGCATAACGAAAAGCAATCGGGGAAAAACCCCGAATATTTTAAGGGGTTTTATTGAAAAAAAAACCCAAAATTATGGTGAGCTGCTACATTTTAATCAAAATTGCAGGGGCATAACGTAAGCAAGGGGTTGTAAAAAAATTTTTTAAGGGGTTTTTAAAAAACTGTAAAAAATGTGCCTTAAAAAATATGGTGATGTTTACTTTTTTTTTTTTCCCGAATCAAAAACTCAGGGAAATAAGAAAGCAATGCGTGTGAAACCCAAAAATTTTTTTTAATTTTTAAAAATGAAAAAATTAAACTTTACGGGGGAGCTTGCTACAATTCGAATCTAACTGGGAAACTGGTAACGAAAGAAAATGCGTGTGAACCCCAAAATTTTTTTAAAATTTGGTTTTAATTGAAAAAATTCCCTTGAACGGGGCTTACTTTTCGAATCAAACTAGATGGAAAAACCAAGAAATGGGGGGGAAACCCCCGGAATTTTTAAGGGGTATTGAAACAAAAAATTTTTTCCCCGGTGGCTGCACATATTCAAATTTTCTAATGCACGGGCAAAAAGTAAAAAGGCGTGTGTCCCCCCAATATTTTAAGGGGTATTGAAACGAAATAAATGGGGGGGAAACAAAACGGTGAGCTGCTACATATTCGAATCTAACTAGCATGGCATAACGTAACAATGCGTGTTTTTTAACCCCCAAAATTATTTTAAGGGGGTATTGAAACTGTAATAAATTGCCCTTTGCAAAAAATACTGGTGAGTGCTACATATTCAATCTAACTACCACTGGCTAACGAAAAGAAATGCGTGTGTAACCCGAATATTTTAAGGGGTATTGAAAACTTAATAAAGTGACCTTGCAACAAAGGGTGACTCTACATATTAAAAATCAAAACTAGCACTGCATAACGAAAGCAATTTGTTAACCAATTTTTTAAGTGGTATTGAAACTATAATAAATTGCCCTTTTCAACATTACTGGTGAGCGCTAAAATTTTCGAATCTAACCCACACGGCATAACGTAAGCAATGCGTGTTTTTTAACCCCAATTTTTTAAAGTGGTATTCCCATCTGTAATAAATGTGCCCTTTTGAAAACAATACGGTAGCTCAAACATTTTCGAATCTATTTCACTGGAAATAACGTAAGCAAGGGGTGTGAAACCCCTTTTTTTTTAAAGGGTGGTTTTGGGAAAATTTATAAATTTATCTTGAAACATTCGGGGTGAGCTGCTACATATTCGATTCTAATTTGCACTGGCAAAAACGAAAAGCAATGCGTTGAAACGAATATTTTTAAGTGGTATTGAACTAATATTGGGGACCTTGCAAAAAATACTTTAGTCTTTAACATATTCGAATCTAACTAGCACTGGCAAAAACGAAAAGCAATCGTGTGTAACCCAAATTTTTTTATTGGGTATTTGAAACATTTCGGGTGAGCTGCTACATAGAATCAACAGCACTGGCACAAAACGTAAGCAATGCGTTTAACCCAATATTTAAGGGGAAATAAAACTTTACGGGTGAGCGGGTTTAATATTCAAATTTCTAACTGGGCACTCTTCCGGAAAACGTAAGAAAAGCTGTTAACCCGAAAAATTTTAGTGTTTTGAAATGTAAAATGTCCCCTTGCAACTTTAAACTGGTGAGCTGTACATATTCGAAATCTAAAACTAACTGGCATAACGAAGCAAGGGCGTTGTAACCCGATATTTTAAGTGGTATTGAAACTGTAATAATATGACCTTGCAACAATTTGGTGAGTGCACATATTGAATCTAACTACATGCATAACAAAAGCATGGTGGTGAACCATATTTTAAGTAGTATTAAAAAAACTGTAATATGTACCTTGCAACATTACGGGTACTTTTACATATTCAAATTTAAAAACTAGCACTGGCAAAACGTAGCAATCTGTGTAACAAAATTTTAAGTGGACTAAAAAACCTGTAATAAATATACTTGCACATTACTGGTGACTGCTACATTTTCGATCAAACCCTTGGAAATGGCATAACTAAGCATTGCGTGGGTAACCCAAATTTAATTTAAGTGGATTAAACTGTAAAATGGACCTTGCAACATTACTGGGACTACAAACATATTCGAATCTAACTCAACGGGCATACACGTAACAATGCGTGTGAACCAAATATTTTAAAAGGGGTTTTTTGCAACTGTAAATAAAGTGCCGCAAACAATTACTGGGGCTGCTACATTTTTCGAATCTAACTACACGGGCCAAAAAACTTAAGCAATGCTTGTAACCGAATAATTTAATTTGTTTTTGAAACTGTTTTTAATGTGACCTTGCAACAATACTGGGAGCTCTACATTTTCGAATCTACTACACTGGCAAAACGTAAGCAATGCGTGTGAAAAGGGGGAATATTTTAAGTGGTATTGAAACTATAATAAGGGGCCCTTTGAAAACATTACGGGTACTGCTATTATTGAATCTAACAGCACGCAAAACCCGTAAGCAATGCGTGTGTAACCGAATTTTAAAGGTTATTGAAATTCTTATTAAATGTGACCTTGAAAACAATACTGGGAGCTGCTACATATTAAAATCACGGGCACGGCAAACTAAGCAATGCGTGTGTAACCAAATTTTTTAAGTGTATTGAAACAAATAAAGTGATCTTCAACATTACGGGTAGCTGTACATTTTCCCAAATCTAACTAGCACTGGCTTAAAGGGAAACAATGCGTGTGTACCCAAAATTTTTAAAGGGTTTTTGAAACTGAAAATAAATGGGGAACTTTGCAACAATACGGGTGGACTGCTACATATTCAATCTAATTTTACACTGGAAAAAAACTAAGCAATGCATGTGTAACCCAAAATATTTTAAATGGTATTGAAACTGTTTTAAATGTGACCCAACATTACGGGGTGAGCTCTAAAATTCGAATCTAACTAGCAGGGGCATAAAAAAAAACAATGCTGTGTAACCCGAATTTTTTAAAAATGGTATGAAACTGTAATAATGTGACCGTGCAAAAAGGGGGAGATGTCTGTTTGATTATACAGAATAACTAAACTTTTAATAGTATATAAAGTAAAAAAAACTGAAATTTACGCGGCTATGCTAGTTAATCGTATCACGTGGGTCGGGTTTGACACGACACAGGTTGCAGTCAGCTATCAAAACAAATATGTTACAAAATTTGGGGGGGAAATTGAATTCTTTATTTACAGAACAACATATACTATAATAGCATTTTAAATGTATTAAAAACTTTATAATACCTTGCTTTGCTTTTTTTTTTCAATCCTGGTCGGGATTGACACGAAACACAGGGTTTGCCCATCGTATCTAACTATATGTTCCCAAAATTTGGGAATTAAAATTTTTTGATTTACAGAACAACATATAACTTTATACATATAAATTTTAATTAAAAAACTATATAATACACTTGCTATGCTGGTTAATCAACACGTGGTCTTTTTTGACACTCAGGGGGATTGCAAGTCACTATCTAACTATATTTTCCCAAAAATTTTGGGAATTGAATTTTTTGATTATACAAACAACAAATAACTAAAATTTATATATAAATGTAAAAACTATTTTAAACCCCTTGGGCTATGCGGGTTAATCATATCACTGGTTGGATTTTCACTTTACACGAGGGTTTCATCACTATTAACTATAGTTCCAAAGCTTGGAATTAAAATTTTTTGATTATACAAAAACAACATATAACTTTTAATAGAAATATAAATGTATTAAAACATATAATAGCTTGCTAGCGGGTTAATAACATCAAGGGGTCTGGATTGACCCCGGTACCGGGGGTTTTTTGCCATGAGCTATTAACATATGTTCAAAACTTTGGAATTGATTCTTTGATTATACAAAACCCAACAATAACTATAAATAGATATAAATGTATTAAAACTAATAATACGCTTGCTATCGGGTTTTATCATATCACGTGTTGGATTGACACGTAACGGGGGATTGCAGTCAGCTATCTAACTATATGTTCCAAACTTTGGAATTGAATTTTTTGTTTAAAAAAAGAATAAATAGAACTAAACCCAGATATAAATATATTAAAAATAAATATGTTCTAGCTGGTTAAATATATCCGGGGTTCTGGTTTGAAACGTACCGGGGTTGGCATCAGTTATCTAACTATTTGTTTAAAATTTTGGGAAATTTGAATTCTTTGATTATAAAAAACAACATAAATTAATAGTATAAAAAAATGTTTTAAAACTATTAAACGCTTGCTATGCGGGTTAAATAATATCCGGGTCGGATTGACACGTAAACGGGGGATTGCCGGGTCATTTTTTTAACTATAATGTTCCAAACTTGGGAATGAATTCTTTGATTATACAGAACAACTTTAAAAACTTTTATAGCATATAATTGTATTAAAACTATATAATACATCTATCTGGTTATCATTCACGTTCGGGAAATTGACATGTTCACGGGGTTTGCAAGTCAGCTATCTAACTTATGTTCCAACTTTGGAATTAAAATTCTTTGTTTATACAAACAAAAAATTTAATAGTATATAAATGTATTAAAACATTATAATACGCTTGCTTTTGGGGTTAATCATATCACGTGGTCTGGTTGACTGCACAAAAGGGGAATTTGCCCATCAGCTATCAAAATATATTTTCCCAAAACTTTGGAATTGAATTCTTTGTTTATACAGACAACATAAAACTAAATTTATATAAAGTATTAAAAACAATAAATACGCTTGCAAATGCGGTTAATCATATCACGTGGTTTGTTTCACGTACACGAGGATTGCCAGTAGCTATTACCTAAAATTTTCCAAACCTTGGAATTGAATTCTTTGAATTATACAGAAAACTTTATAACATAATACATATAAATTTTTAAAACTATATAATACCTTGCTATGATGGTTAATCACATCTGGTCTTAAATGACACTTTCACAGGGTTTGCCAGGGGAGTATCTAATATGTTAAAAAACTTTGGGGAACTTAATTCTTTTTAAAAGAACAAAATCCAAAAAGTATATAAATGTTTTTAAACCCTATATAATACCTTGCATCTTTTTATCATATCACGGGGTTGGGATTGCACAAACAGAGGGAGCAATCACAAATCTAACTTATGTTCCCAAAACTTTGGAATTGTTTCCCTTTGATTATTAGAAACATAAAACTATAAACATATAAAAAAATTTTAAATTATAATTCTTGCAGTGGTTAATCAAAATCAGTTTTGGATTGACACTTTAACGGGGGTTGCCAGCAGTATCTAACTATATGTTCCAAAACGGGGGAATTAATTCTTTGTTTTATACAAACACATATAACTAAATTTATATATAAATGTTTAAAAAAACTATAAAATTTCCTCCATGCGGGTTTATCATACACGGGGTCTTTGAAACTACACGGGGGATTCCATTTATCTAACTATATGTCCAAAATTTTGGGAAATTTTAATTTTTTTATTTTTTACAGAACAACAATAACTAAATAGCATATAAATTATATTCAAAATATAAAATTACGCTTTGCTATCTGGTTAATCCACATCACGTGGTCTTGGATTGACACGTACACGAGGGAATTAGCCAGTGAGCTATCTAAACTACTGTATATGTTTCCAAAACTTTGGAATTGAATTCTTATCGATTATTACAGATACATAACATATAACATACAATAGTATTTATAAATGTATTTTAAAATATATAATACGCTTTGCTATGTGAGTTATTAATATCACGTGGTCAGGATTGACACGTACTCGAGGGGGGGATTTGCCAGTTAGTAGTGAGCTATCTAACTATATGTTCCCAAAACTATTGGAATTGAAATTCTTTGATTATACATGGAACAACATTAAACTACAATAGTATACTAAATGTATATAAATACTATATAATACGTTGCTATGCTGGTTTGTTAATGCATATCATCGTGGCTCTGGATTGTCAACGTACACGAGAAGGGAGTGCCAGTCCAGCTATCTAATATCTAACTATGTTGTTTTCAAAACTTTTTTGAAATTGAACTTCTTTGTTATTATACATGCAATAATATACAACTATAATAGCATATAAATATATTTAAAATATAATACGCTTTGACTATGCTGGTTAATCACATCACGTGGTCTGCGGGATTGGACATCGTTCACGAGGGGATAGCCAGTGAGCTATCTAACTACTCGTATATGTTTCCAAAATTTGGAATTGAAGTCTTTGATTTTATTACAGATACAACTTATAACTATAATAGTATTTAAATGTCTATTTAAACTATTTAATATGCTTGCTATGCTGGTTAATCCATATCACCTTGGTCTGGATTGACAGTGCACACAAGGGATTGCCAGTCACGCTTTCTAACTATATGTTCCAAAAAAACTTTGGAATTGAATTCTTTGGATTTATTAGAATAACATACAATTATAATAGCATCATAACTTTATTTTAAATTATAATTTTGCTTGCTATGCTGAGTTAATCATAATCACGGGGTCTGGATTGACACACCATATGACAAGGCGAATGCCTAGTCAGCTATCTAACTTTATGTTCCAAAAACTTTGGAAATATTGAATTCTATTGATTATACAGAACAACATATAACAATAATCAGCCATATATAAATGTATTAAACTATACAATACCGCTTGCTGTATGCTGGTTAATCATATCACATGGTCTGGATTGACCCGTTACACGAGGGATTGCCAGGTCAGTTATCTAACTATATGTTCCAAAACTTTTGGTTGGAAGTTGACATTCTTTGATTTATACAGAACAACCATATAACTAGGAATTCAGCATATAAAATGCTATTTAAAACTATATAAAATATCGACTTGCTATGCCTGGTTAATCTTATCAAGTGGTCTGGATTGACCACGTTCACGAGGGATTGCAAGGTCAGCAATCTAACTATATAGTTTCCCAAAACTTTAGGAATTGAATTCTTTGATTATACAGAACTATCATACTAAAAATATAATAGTTATATAAATGTATTAAAACTAGATAATACCGCTTGCTAATGCTGGTTAATCATATCACCGTGGTCTGAATTTGTCATGTACACCGAGGGGATTGCCAGTCAGCTATCTTAACTATATGTACCAAAACTTTGGAATTGAATTTCTTTGATATATACAGAAACAACATTAAAAATTTAAAAACCTAAAAAAAAAAAAATATTAGCATTTAAATGTATTAAAACTATATAATACAGCTTGCTATGCTGGTTAATCATATCACGTGGTCTGGATTGACACGTACACAATGGGATTGGCCAGTCAGCTAATTGTTAACTATATGTTCCAAAACTTTGGAATTGAATTCTTTGATTATACAGAACAACATATAATAACTATAATAGCATATTAAAATGTATTAAAACTATATAATACGCTTGCTATGCTGGTTTAATCATATCACGTGGGTCTGGATTTGACACGTACACGAGAGGGATTGCCAGTCAGCTATTTAACTATATGTTCCAAAACTTTGGGAATTGAATTCTTTGATTATACAGAACAACATATAACTATAATAGCATATACATAAAATGTATTAAAACTATATAATACGCTTGCTATGCTGGTTAATCATATCACGTGGTCTGGATTGACACGTACACGAGGGGATTGCCAGTCAGCCTATCTAAACTATTATGTTCCAAAACTTTGGAATTGAATTCTTTGATTATACAGAACAAACATATAACTATATAATAGTATATAAATGTATTAAAACTTATATAATATGCTCTCTATGCTGGTTAATCATATCACGTGGTCTTTATTGACACGTACACGAGGGATTGCCAAGTCAGCTATTCTAACTATATGTTCAAAAACTTTGGAATTGAAATTCTTTGATTATACAGAAATACATATAACAAACTATAATAGCATATAAATGTATTAAAACTATATAATACACTTGCTATGCTGGTTAATCATATCACGTGGTCTGGATTGACACGTACACGAGGGATTGCCAGTCAGCTATCTAACTATATGTTCCAAAACTTTGGAATTGAATTCTTTGATTATGCAGAATAACATACAACTATAATAGCATATTAAAACTATATAATACGCTTGCTATGCTGGTTAATCATATCACGTGGTCTGGATTGACACGTACACGAGGGATTGCAAGTCAGCTATCTAACTATATGTTCCAAAACTTTGGAATTGAATTCTTTGATTATACAGAATAAAATCATATAACTATAATAGCATATAAATGTATATTAAAACTATATAATACGGTTGCTATGCTGGTTAATCATATCACGTGGTCTGCATTGACACGTACACGAGGGATTGCAAGTCAGCTATCTAACTATATGTTCCAAAACTTTGGAATTGAATTCTTTGATTATACAGAACAACATATAACTATAATAGCATATAAATGTATTAAAACTATATAATACGGTTGCTATGCTGGTTAATCATATCACATGGTCAGGATTGACACGTACACGAGGGATTGCCAGTCAGCTATCTAACTATATGTTCCAAAACTTTGGAATTGAATTCTTTGATTATGCAGAATAACATACAACTATAATAGCATATTTATAACTATATAATACGCGTGCTATGCTGGTTAATAATTGCTACTACTCCGGCTTGTACTAAAGGTGGTAATTTTTCGTGTAACAGTGATGTGTTATGTTAGAAACTTAACTTTTCAGGTAAACGTAGGCTATCATTTACATGTTTTAAAAGTCTGAAAAACTACACATATTTTGGGAGATATTCCTAAATTAATCTTTAACAGCGAGTTTCTCCTTTCTGTAATGTGAGTTTAGAGCTATTTTACCTGAAAAATAATATTTAACCTATTATAACTTAAAAATTGAACATTTTATATACAAATACAGGATGTGTTGATCCGTCACAAAAATGCCTCTTACATTTAATTATTAAAAACGCTATGTGAATGTTAATTTTCTGTAGTATATTTTATTAAACATTCAAGGCCTAGGTAGTAAACCAATTGTTATAAAGTACACTTATACTATGAAATTTCTATGAATCCGTTTGTAGTTGTTTAATTATGGCTGCGAACAAACTTCAAAAAGCAATGTTATGGGGTATATAAGTTTTATTATACTAATAGATAGAATATATCTCAGACCTTTATACCCACGCTCTTATTGCTAGTTAATTATGTAATTTAATGAATAATGAATACAAGTGTGTTAAATTACTTAGTAAAACTAATTTTTATGTTATGTAAAAAGAGTTAACAATCATTTAACAGACATGCTATATCGTTTAGATTACTAACTGTTGTTTCTTATCAATGAAAATGTCACCACTAATGTCCACTGCCAAAAATAGCCTTCTTTCTGTATTGTAACATGAACAGTCAACATTTGAATTAACACATTTTTATCAAAGTAAAATACAATGTCAGGGTACACTTTAATGAGTATATTCATTTTAAAGTTTGAATCTATTGCACTGTTTAACATTATCTACTGCTCACACCACGTTAGATCAACAGTCATTGCAAGTAAGTAAAACTTTAATATAATTTTCGTTATTATTGTTTTTGATAAAATTATATAAAACAAATAATTTATAATATGTTTTAAGCATATATGTTTAAAATTAACCAAAAGCACTTGAAACTCACTATTTCCTTCCTAAATACACACCTCAAACAAATTAAGGGATCACTTCTACGCTAGGTGCATAAATGGCATAAGAGAGTTGTACTTTACCCGCAGATAAAGGCAGCATCTTGATAAAGATTATTTTATTATTTCCGAATAGTACTGTTAAATACTGCTGTTTTGCTTATCAGGTCCAAGCAAGAATGAGATAAGAAAAATACCAGGTATAGTTCTGTAGCTAGCTAAACTTGTGCCAGTTTAGATGTTGATCAATTGATGTTTTATGGTTGCTATGTTCGGTTTTCATTGTAATGGCGGGTTTTAAGACAGGTTTTTTCCGATACAGAAGTCACTAGAGCAGTCACTTTGACAGAAGAGGTGTTTTCCCCACGGGATGTAGGTAGTCCACTTAGGTGTGAGTCAGTCAGTGGTTACAAGATTGTGGAACCGGTACCAGGAGCAAGGCACTCTTCACAGAAGACTAGGACAAGGTCGCTAGAGGTCCACCACGCACATAGAAAACAGATCTTTACGAGTTAACGCACTTTGTAATCGGGTTTCAACTGCTAGAGAATTTCAAAATGACTTTAGTCAAGCAACTGAAAACTTGTATATCAGACCAAACAGTGAGAAATCAACTCCTGGAAGCTGGAATGAGGTCTAGGAGACCTTTCCAAGTGTCTTGATTGGACCACACTTAAAAGAAAAGCAAGATCGCAGTTCACAAGAGACCACAGGCGTTGGCATAACGTAAGGTAATATACAATACGAGTCGACGTTTACAATTTTTGGTACTTGACGGCCATGTCAGAGTATGGAGAAGAAGAAATGAGCGGGTTGGTTAATTGTCGCCCAACTCCTAGCGTTCTGATTGATGGCGGCTCAATATTGGTGTGAGGCGGAATAACAGTTGGTGATCATACAGACCTTTTAGTGATCCGATACGGTAGTTGGACAGCCCAACGTTACGTGGGTGACGTGTTGGACGTCCCACTACATGCAGCGAGAGTACTTGGACATACATAACATACCAGTATTAGAACGGCTCAATATTGGTGTGAGGCGGAATAACAGTTGGTGATCATACAGACCTTTTAGTGATCCGATACGGTAGTTGGACAGCCCAACGTTACGTGGGTTGACGTGTTGGACGTCCCAGTACATTCAGCGATAGTACTTGGGCAGTACTTGGACATACATAACATACCAGTATTGGAGCGGCTTAATATTAGTGTGGGGCGGAATAACAGTTGGTGATCATACAGACCTTTTAGTGATCCGATACGGTAGTTGAGCAGCCCAATGTTACATGGATGACGTGTTGAGCCTCAGTGTATGAAGCGAGAGTACTTGGACATACATAACATACCAGTATTGGAGCAGCTCAATATTAGTGTGGGGCGAATAACAGTTTTGTGATCAAAACACACCTTTTAGTGATCCGATACGGTAGTTGGACAGCCCAACGTTACATGGATGACGTGTTTGAGCCTCAGTGTATGAAGCGAGAGTACTTGGACATACATAACATACCAGTATTGGAGCGGCTCACTTGCAGTCCAGACTTAAAATCTAATTGAACATGTCTGGGACGAACTAGGGAGAAACATCTGAGGCCGGCCAAACCAACCCAGGACCTTGGATAAGCTGGAAATAGCAGTACGAGAAGAATGCGTGCGGTGGCCATAGGAGGTAACACGAGATATTGAATGTGGAGTTTCAAACAACAGATTATGGTTTGTTACAATTTAAATTTAATTAAACTAACTAATTAACTATTTTACTTATATTTTTTGTGTCAAAGTTAAAAAAGAAGTACAAACTATTAAAAAAGTGATCTGTCAATTTGTTTTGAGATGTACACTACAGTACCATATTCCTCAGATAGTCCCCTCACCTACAATTTTGTAGTTGCCTGTATAATTAGCATTGATTGTATTTTTTCTTTTTAATCCAGAGCTTAGGTTCTGCAGATATTATGCCACGGTTAATTCAACAATTCTACAAATAATACTTCATATAAAATTATATCAAAAACAAAAGTAAATTTTTTTAACATCACAAGATCACTTTTCATATGTCTGTGGTCAAGAAGTCATTGGGTGACTTTTCCACAATTTCACAAAACAAAGAAAGAAAAACACTTGTGATTATACTATACTGTGCCACAACCTGAGTATAATTTTTTAATTCAAAGATAACTGTAAAGTTCTCATTTTCCATAATTTTTTAATTTACTCGTAGATTAACTATTTTCTGAGTTATGAGAAGAGAAACTAGATACAGATATAGTGTTATTACAATTAATAATAAAGTACAGTACTGGCAGTACTGGGAGTGCTCATATAGGAAATATATTGAGAAAGATTTTAGCATATTTTTATATTTACATTAGATCAATAGGACTGACAAGTGATAAATGTTCCAGATTCCATAGAAGCCTGCCAAGATTATGGGGTGTTCTATTCATTTGATGCAGTCATGCAGGTCTTCAATGATGCGAAAGTAAGTGATCTTCATAACCAATGTTTACTTGATGACACAATCTAAATCTAAACTTTATACCATTACTATATAGATCCCTATAAACCTCAGCTTCACAACACATGTGGTCCAGCATATCAATAGTAGCCTTGAAACATGACAACTATTGACTCTTGTAGATCTAGACAGCATCATTTGATTTGTAGAAGTGCTGAAGTGGGTGAATACAAAAGGATCGAAATTCTGGATATCATTTGAGACGTCACTGCTATCATTTCAATTTATGTTCTGTGACTGTTCCCTTCTCACCACCTTTCATTTAATACAAGCTGTAAAGTAAAAAACTAATATTAAAGTAAAGATGTCTTATATTTACCAGGACAGGCGAAATTAGGGCTAAGAAGCCCTCTCTAACACTTAACCTGGGGACCAACGGCTTAAAAGGTGACTTCCGAACCACCACACCAATGGTCGGACAGGCGGGCTGCTTGCAAGGACAGGATCGCTCAGCGGTCACCCATCCAAGCAGCAGCCACGCTAGACGTTGCTAGAATCCGGTTATCTTGCGATAAACCGTTGTACCTGCTACACAGCGCCATTGGCGTAAACACATCATATACAGTAAGACATCATTGTAGTAGGAACATCAGACATCCAGTTGCGATCTTGATTGGAAGTTATCTGTGACTATAGTACCAATGTAAAAATGCAGGACACAGATTCCACTGCTATCTTTTCAGTTTATGTTCTGTGACTGTTCTCTTCTCACCATCTTTCATTTAATACAAGCTGTAAAGTAAGACATCATTACATTAGGAACATCCGGTTGCGATCTTGATTGGAAGTTATCGGTGGACTAGAGGATCAATGTAGGAATGCAGGACACAGACTTTCTGTTACTTTTCACTGGAGTCATTTTTAAAACTACGCATGAGCATAGAAGGTTAGTTTCTTGTGAGAACACTAATATTCATTGAGATCAATACACGAGCATGAGCTATAAATCGTTACCGGTACTGGTGTGTGTTTCAGTACTACAACACGACAGAAGTGAGACAACTAATGAGAACTTACCAGGAGACTTATCCGTACGATCCGAGGCGACGGTATGGAAAAAGAAAACCATTCATCGTCGTAGAGAGTACGAGAAGAGACAGTGAGTTTCATAGATCCATCTTGTGCAATGAATATAGACAAACATAGAGTAGTAATCATAGGTCTTGAGTTGAGTAGATAAACTGAAAATGAGCATAAAAAGTGTGATAGTGATAGTGATATTGAAAGGGACTGCAGCAATGTCAAAGGGCCATTTTTTATAACTTTTTATAACATCACGCTGAAAATTAATACTTTTCATATCACTACTGGAAAGTCAATTATCTTTAAGTACATAAAAAAATAAAATAACCGATTTTTTATGGTTTTGCAGAGGCATTCAAAACGATATAAGACACCTAATTCATGATTTTTCTTAAAGGTACTACATACACGGGCTATCCAAAAAGTAACAGATGTTTTTGAATGGTGGGGCAGTGGGCGAGGCTACAGCCGCCATCTTGGTGCTAAACACTGGCGTTCAGTATGTAGTCACCCGCTGTCTGTATCTCTTTTACTTTTCTCACTGTCATCAATTAAAATGTGTGCTGCAATTGAAAATCCCGCCACTTGTGATAAGTTTGTTGTTGGAAAAAAACCATGAACCAACTGAAACACAATTGGTCCCACTATTAGAACCAGTACTGGAGTAATAAGGATATTGAGAGGAGAATGTAGATAATAATAGTAATAATTACTGATAAACTCTTATAACAGTATTTTAAATTACATTTTACATGATGGGTATACTATAGGATCGTATAAATACAAAGCAGTCTTTATCAAAGTCCTCATAAATTTTAAATAATTCTATTTGGGGTAAGAAATCTTCAATTTATATCTATAAGGAAACCAACACAAATATTTAATCTCATAAAATGATTGTCTTTGTTAATGTTATAAATATAACCGATTGAATGAAATATAACAAATAATTTTATTTATTTGAAGCTCTTAGTATTTTAATCTTCTTGAAACTAACATTAAGAAGAGCAAAACAAAAAAATGATTATTGTGGCAACGGATGATTTCCCCAGGATTTAGGAGATTTGCCATTATTATGTTACAAGACGGAAATGTGATGTTTGGTGAACATTTTGTTTAGATTTAAACTGTAAGATACCGGTGGGTATGTGACAAGACGTAAATGTGGTATTTGGTGAACATTTTGTTTAGATTTAAAATTTAAGATACCGGTGCGAATGTGACAAGACGTAAAATGTGGTGTTTGGTGAACATTTTGTTTAGATTTAAACTGTAAGATACCGGTGGGTATGTGACAAGACGTAAATGTGATGTTTGGAGAACATTTTGTTTAGATTTAAACTGCAAGATACCGGTGGGTATGTGACAAGACGAAAATGTGATGTTTGGTGAACATTTTGTTTAGATTTAAACTGTAAGATACCGGTGGGTATGTGACAAGACGTGAATGTGGTATTTGGTGAACATTTTGTTTAGATTTAAAATTTAAGATACCAGTGCGAATGTGACAAGACGTAAATGTGGTGTTTGGTGAACATTTTGTTTAGATTTCAAATTTAAGATACCGGTGGGAATGTGACAAGACGTAAATGTGATGTTTGGTGAAAATTTTGTCTAGATTTAAACTGTAAGATACCGGTGGGTATGTGACAAGACGTAAATGTGATGTTTGGTGAACATTTTTGTTTAGATTTAAACTGTAAGATACCGGTGGGTATGTGACAAGACGTAAATGTGATGTTTGGAGAACATTTTGTTTAGATTTAAACTGCAAGATACCGGTGGGAATATGACAAGACGTAAATGTGATGTTTGGTGAAAATTTTGTCTAGATTTAAACTGTAAGATACCGGTGCGAATGTGACAAGACGTAAATGTGATGTTTGGTGAACATTTTGTCTAGATTTAAATTGTAAGATGCCGGTGGGAATGTGACAAGACGTATGTGGAAGATGTATGGGAATGTGATGTTTGATGAACATTTTGTCCATTTTAAACTGTAAGATATCGGTGAGAATTTGACAAGACCTATGTGGAAGATGTATGGGAATGTGATGTTTGATGAACATTTTGTCTATTTTAAACTGTAAGATATCAGTGAGAATGTGACAAGACGTATGTGGAAGATGTATTGGAATGTGATGTTTGATGAACATTTTGTCTATTTTAAACTGTAAGATATCGGTGAGAATGTGACAAGACGTATGTGGAAGATGTATGGGAATGTGATGTTTGATGAACATTTTGTCTATTTTAAACTGTAAGATATCGGTGAGAATGTGACAAGACGTATGTGGAAGATGTATGGGAATGTGATGTTTGATGAACATTTTGTCTATTTTAAACTGTAAGATATCGGTGAGAATGTGACAAGACGTATGTGGAAGATGTATTGGAATGTGATGTTTGATGAACATTTTGTCTATTTTAAAACTGTAAGATATCAGTGAGAATGTGACAAGACGTATGTGGAAGATGTATTGGAATGTGATGTTTGATGAACATTTTGTCTATTTTAAACTGTAAGATATCGGTGAGAATTTGACAAGACGTATGTGGAAGATGTATGGGAATGTGATGTTTGATGAACATTTTGTCTATTTTAAACTGTAAGATATCAGTGAGAATGTGACAAGACGTATGTGGAAGATGTATTGGAATGTGATGTTTGATGAACATTTTGTCTATTTTAAACTGTAAGATATCGGTGAGAATAATAACCATTGTGTTACAGGCAGGAGGTCTGTAGGATGGATGTTGGCACGAAGTACAGGATCTCGTTACATGAGCAATCCACCGCGCAGTCTGGTGCCTCTGAGGGACCTGTTCGACAACCGTGGGGGCCTGTTACGCCGCGCATACTTCAGCATTGGGATGTACGCTGCAGCCCATGATGTCCTGGAAGTTATGTACCGATACCCTGTCGTAATGGCTGGGTTAGTATTGCAAATAGAACCATGTTATAGATCTTCAATTTTATAGTTTAAGTAATTGTAATTTTATTCTAATTCCATCATAGCATAGATGTTTGGTAATATATATATTGTTTGTTAATAGTAACACAATTGTGTAAATGATATAATCAAATGTAACATACTATACAATTTGCCTATATTGACATACTGAGTACAGGCCAAGACCATGAGACACTACTACGTAGACGAGACAAGAATTCTACAAAGTCAAAATGTTACGAGCATATCCAGTGAGACACTCGGTTCAATGTCCATTGTCAAACCCAAAATGGTAATTACAACCATGTAGGCACAGCCACTGCTCTGACTGGCAGTTGAAGTTAAAACATTTTTAGTTATTTTTATTCCACTTTAACATGTACAAAATCATACACACAATTTAAATTCTAGAATAAATTTGCCAGTTATAAACTGGATAAAGACCTTTCCTGTAATGAACTAAACATAACCCTAACTAACAATGGCCAGCACTGCCATTTGGAATTATTTACTAGTCCTTCACTCGGGTCTACAGTCCATGATTGGAAACTGTAAACAAAAAATTCCATTAAGCAATACAATTCAAAGAACTACTGTCTTCTCAATTTTTGTCATGGCTATTATGCCTGCTTTTCTTTGACCCATAATGAACTTAAATTTCAAATTAATCGTTTTTACTTTCAAAATTATGAAGAAGACTATTAGTAATGATTAAAACTTTCTTATATACTTTTCTTATAAAACTTTTCTTGCACCACCTCTCCCAGGACTTGTAGATAAAACGAAGACTGTGTGTTCAACAGGTAGTGTGACCTGTACGTCTCTAAGGCAGTAACTGATAACTACATAGGTTGCTTCATATTGTTGTTGTACAGTGCTGTTTACAGTGTCAGTTTCTAAATATTTACAAACATTGATCAGTCTACTGACTGTAAAACATCAACCAATGTTTTTGACATCAAGAAAAGTACCAGCTGCAGCCATTCATCAACAGGTAGTGTGACCTGTACGTCTCTAAAGCAGTAACTGATAACTAAATAGGTTGCTTCATATTGTTGTACAGTGCTGTTTACAGTGTCAGTTCTAAATATTTAAAAACATTGATCAGTCTACTGACTGTAAAACATCAACCAATGTGTTTGACATCAAGAAAAGTACCAGCTGCAGCCATTCATCAACAGGTAGTGTGACCTGTACGTCTCTAAAGCAGTAACTGATAACTAAATAGGTTGCTTCATATTGTTGTACAGTGCTGTTTACAGTGTCAGTTCTAAATATTTACAAACATTGATCAGTCTACTGACTATAAAACATCAGCCAATGTGTTTGACATCAAGAAAAAGTACCAGCTGCAGCCATTCATCAACAGGTAGTGTGACCTGTACGTCTCTAAAGCAGTAACTGATAACTACATAGGTTGCTTCATATTGTTGTACAGTGCTGTTTACAGTGTCAGTTCTAAATATTTACAAACATTGATCAGTCTACTGACTGTAAAACATCAGCCAATGTGTTTGACATCAAGAAAAGTACCAGCTGCAGCCATTCATCAACAGGTAGTGTGACCTGTAACATCTCTAAAGCAGTAACTGATAATTACATAGGTTGCTTCATATTGTTGTACAGTGCTGTTTACAGTGTCAGTTCTAAATATTTACAAACATTGATCAGTCTACTGACTGTAAAACATTATCAGTCAATGTTTTTTGACATCAAGAAAAGTACCAGCTACAGCCATTCATCAACAGGTAGTGTGACCTGTACGTCTCTAAAGCAGTAACTGATAAACTACATAGGTTGCTTCATATTGTTGTACAGTGCTGTTTACAGTGTCAGTTCTAAATATTTACAAACATTGATCAGTCTACTGACTGTAAAACATCAGCCAATGTGTTTGACATCAAGAAAAGTACCAGCTGCAGCCATTCATCAACAGGTAGTGTGACCTGTACATCTCTAAAGCAGTAACTGATAATTACATAGGTTGCTTCATATTGTTGTACAGTGCTGTTTACAGTGTCAGTTCTAAATATTTACAAACATTGATCAGTCTACTGACTGTAAAACATTATCAGTCAATGTTTTTGACATCAAGAAAAGTACCAGCTACAGCCATTCATCAACAGATAGTGTGACCTGTACATCTCTAAAGCAGTTACTGAGGTTGGTGAAAACTTTCAAGGATGAATGGAAAAAATTACCCTTATAAACTCTAATTAGACAGCCTGTCTCAAGATTTGGTCAATGCCGTAAATGAAAATATTGGTGAATACCGGCAATTCTTCACTTACAATTTCTGTATTTGAGTATAGCAACTTGGATTAAAATTGTCTCTGAAAACTAGCAATCTCACAAATTATGCTCCCCTCAGTTCACTAAGGAACATCAATTGGGGGAGAATGATTTGTGGTTTTGAGTTTCTGAACTGAAATAAAAGGAACGAGGTCAACTTGTACAGATCATTCAACTGTCACCGGGTATGAAAAGTGGGTTCAACACAAGATCCCAGAGTTAGTGTTTGTCACAACCGAGCTCACAATATCAGATGCACGACACTGACTAAACTTCAAACATACAATATAGAACAAGAAGGTATGATGGCCTTTTTTCTATGTCTTTCTGGAATTGTGTTGCTCTATAACAATGCTGTACACCTTTCAAAACCAAAATCTGAAAAATTTTCTGGATGGAAACAGAACATCTACCATCCAGACTCTGCAGAGAGATTTCCATTTATTCTGCTAAAGGAGATTCTTGGATGCATGCGCTTCACCATAGCAAAAAAAAGTGAAAGGAACAGTTGAGCATATTCAAGATCCACACGTGGCTGACATATGGCTTTTTGCAAACAAAAGCTCGTACAATGTTAAAAAAATGGATATTAAGTAGAAAGATAGTTAAAAATGAAATAAATTCAAGAAAAAATCTTTTTAATATGTTGTTTATTTAGTAGAAATTGAGTTAATCTTCCAAAGCCCCCAAATGGTATTCATTTCACGATTTGTTAGTGAGTTTGCTAGGAAGTTCCTCCCATATATATTTTCTGTTTGCTGTACATAGCAGGTTCTGCACATTTAAATTACGACATAACCAGAATACCAATCACTATTTTATTCTCACTGATATTGACTTAAATACACTTTAATAAAATTCTTTAACACTTTAACAGATGATCGTTTCACTTTTAAAACTTTAAGACTCTTGAGGTTTTATAATCATGACTGTGACTGGGAGGTTATCTCATAAATAGCAAAGTTAGGTCAGTATCCACAAGCAGATAACCTATTTTATTGTTTCAATATGTAAGCAAGCAGTAACTAAAAATACATAAGCTATTTTTAATTGCTTCCCTAACATATTGCTGTATGATATATCTTACTGAATGGATTCATAAATATTTAACATGTATCTCTTGTTGTGTTTCAGATACGTCTTTTGTTTCATGTTCACTATAAAAAAACATTGTTTACCCTAAATAATGCATATGCTTTTACTATGACCTGAGACATGGAATAAAAAAGGAAATGGTGTCCAGAAACCAAAAACATACAAAATCTATAATTATTTTATTTATTAAATTAAAAAAAAAAAAACTAACAATTTATTGCAGAAAAAACTATTATGCATTATAGACATTTTTTATCTTAAAAATGGTGTATTATTATTAAAAGAGGAATGGTTGCTTACATGTGCAATGTGAACTAGTAACAGTGGCAAACAATTTAAAGACATCATCTGTTTGTACAGATACTGACTGGCCATGACCAAGCAGCATTTGCTATCGCTAAGGAATTTCAGGACATCAAGGATCTTCCTCCTCCTGGAGACCCCGTCTACCGTTGGCCAGCAGATCTCTTGAAGCCCGATCTTGTCTTCTTCATCAACTCACCGGACAGAGAGAGTGGACATTGGAGAGTCACTCCCAGACCTAATGTCTTCAAACCCAAGTAAGTTTTAAGATCGGGATGAAGTTCGTGTTAATTAATTGCTCTTCAAAGAAAGATGATAAAATGTAACTATTCAAACCCAAAATAATCATGTTATTTTTATTGATTTATGGGTCATAAAAAACATGATTCCAAATTCCTTCATCATTCAGTTTTTCGTTGATGTACAGTAGCTCTTTTGGTTTAACATCATCTGTTAACCAAACGGCCTAATAGCTCAAGAGTATAGTTGTGTTAGCAATAATTTGATGCAGTGTGAACAGGAAAACAGTCTCAATTCCAAGGTGACAGACTTTGGAACCGAGTTAGAGATGGACTCAGTATTAGTACTATTGTACGACCTTGAATTGTGCCGACTCTCCTTATTCTGTATCCTCACACACAGTTCATTGGTCCATGAGGATGGGCAGAATAACGCTCAAAAAGGAATTAACCCTCTCCTTTAAAAAAAATTTGTTTTAATCCAGAACCAGCCATTGGTTAGGAACAGCAATCATGCCCTATCTAAGTAGTAGCCATTCTCATTACTTTACATTAAAGCTGTACTTAGACCATAGGCTGTGACAAGGATGTTAGAAATTAACAAGACTCATTATAATAAAATTATGTTCATCAACACTGAACATTATGTGAATGTTAATTGCATTAACTTCATCTGCAAATTAATTCTTCAATATATATAAAAAAGAAAATTTTTGGAATATTTATGATTGACATAATAATAATAGTTTACACAAATTTATCAAACGAATAAATCTAAAGATAATTCTATTCTTCCTGTTGTTTAATATGCATGGGTTTTCTATTTTCTGTAAATAATGCCAAGGATGTGTGGATCTTTTTATATAAAAGATCGACCAACACAGAATATTACAGTCATTTACAAGACATATTTCTTTTTCTTCTTCACCAGATGCTCAGTTTCTGGCCTTATTTCTCAGTCAATTAACATAAAACACACGAACAAAGTAATACATATTGTATTTGCTTATAACTGTTATCAGTACTTGAATGTCATCAAAAACTAACTTCACCTCAACATTGATTCTGTAAGGTTGGTGGAAGTGATGAGGCGAATGTACGGCATGCCAGTACTGGAGCTCAATGACACGTTCCTGTACGACGACATCCTGCTGAGTACATATTGTATTTATTTATAACTGTTATCAGTACTTGAATGTCATCAAAAACTAACTTCACCTCAACATTGATTCTGTAAGGTTGGTGGAAGTGATGAGGCGAATGTACGGCATGCCAGTACTGCAGCTCAATGACACGTTCCTGTACGACGACACCTGCTGAGTACATATTGTATTTATTTATAACTGTTATCAGTACTTGAATGTCATCAAAAACTAACTTCACCTCAACATTGATTCTGTAAGGTTGGTGGAAGTGATGAGGCGAATGTACGGCATGCCAGTACTGGAGCTCAATGACACGTTCCTGTACGACGACATCCTGCTGAGTACATATTGTATTTACTTATAACTGTTATCAGTACTTGAATGTCATCAAAAACTAACTTCACCTCAACATTGATTCTGTAAGGTTGGTGGAAGTGATGAGGCGAATGTACGGCATGCCAGTACTGGAGCTCAATGACACGTTCCTCTACGACGACATCCTGCTGAGTACATATTGTATTTACTTATAACTGTTATCAGTACTTGAATGTCATCAAAAACTAACTTCACCTCAACATTGATTCTGTAAGGTTGGTGGAAGTGATGAGGCGAATGTACGGCATGCCAGTACTGGAGCTCAATGACACGTTCCTCTACGACGACATCCTGCTGAGTACATATTGTATTTACTTATAACTGTTATCAGTACTTGAATGTCATCAAAAACTAACTTCACCTCAACATTGATTCTGTAAGGTTGGTGGAAGTGATGAGGCGAATGTACGGCATGCCAGTACTGGAGCTCAATGATACGTTCCTGTACGACGACACCTGCTGAGTACATATTGTATTTACTTATAACTGTTATCAGTACTTGAATGTCATCAAAAACTAACTTCACCTCAACATTGATTCTGTAAGGTTGGTGGAAGTGATGAGGCGAATGTACGGCATGCCAGTACTGGAGCTCAATGACACGTTCCTGTACGACGACATCCTGCTGAGTACATATTGTATTTACTTATAACTGTTATCAGTACTTGAATGTCATCAAAAACTAACTTCACCTCAACATTGATTCTGTAAGGTTGGTGGAAGTGATGAGGCGAATGTACGGCATGCCAGTACTGGAGCTCAATGACACGTTCCTCTACGACGACATCCTGCTGAGAATGCAAGGACATCTCGACAGTTACCTCCCTGGCAGGCTCAATTTCCAACAGGTCTTCTACAAGGATATCATCGGTCAGGGCAACAACGCTGATGAACAAACATAGAACTCGTGTCCTTTTTATAAGTAAAAAAACAAAAATCTCTATACATGTTTGTCCTTGTCTCTTTACCACTTTTAACAGGTTCCATAGAAGAGTACAGGTCTGAAAACATGAATGACAGAAAGATTAAGGAAACACAGGATGGGAGAAAAAGGTTTATCTTCACCGAAACACTTTCAGGCCATGACATTTCTGGACAGTAATGCAGTTTGCAGTTTACCGCTAAGTGAGGACAACTTATTAGTCCTCTTCTATCCAGATCTTATTCTTAACTACCTGAGTTTAAATAAGATTACAACAGTTTCCAAGATTCCATACTTTATATTGGGGTACTCAGTATAATGTTTTTAACGATCTCACATTGTGGAGTTGCTAACACTGTCAATGGCTCTCGTAGTGTTGGAGAACTTCTTATCAGTGATATCTATCTTGTACAGACTCTAATCCTCACTATGTACATAAAGTCATACCTCGTATGTAATCTGTGCAGTGCCAGCATAATTACTATCATTGTTTTACGTCTGTTTATGAATATATTCAATGAAAAAAGACAAAACTGTATTTGTTAAAAACTGAATATGATTACTATTCAATTTCAATTATATATTACACAAAACTTGCGTGCCAACAACATATTTGGTCAGACCTCAACACTCTTCTTCTTTACTGGTGATATATCGTATCATATGAGGAACGAACAGAGAAAAGATGAAGAAACAACTTCTCTACCTTTTACATAAAAAGGGCTAATGTTAATTAAAAGGGCTCACAGAGTGCCAGTCCTCATCATTTCTTTCCTCTCCCATTTCACTAAAGGTATTTTTGTACAGTAACACCTTAACCCTTTAAGGACCAACCGACTGATTTATCGCCGGCGGCATACTATGCGAAAACGACCAACCGTCTGATTTATCGCCGGCGGCGTACTATGCGAAAAGGACCAGCCGTCTGATTTATCGCCGGCGGACTTTTCATATTTTTTAAGAGATATTTTAATCTTCTATATGGAATAAATATACTATTTTTCTATTCCCTGTATGTTTCTTACTATGATATAAAATTTTAAACGTCTTTGGAATCATCAGCTTTGTTGTATTTTACGGCCATGTTGCATCGTAATGTTGTCAGGGTACTTTGGGATTATACCGACCACACCCAGACATGAATCGTTATTTGACATTTTGCTTCTACTGATTACTAGATTAGCGTAGAACAAATTTCGTCAATATAAAACAGGAATTGTCTTATCTTAAACCCCTCCCCATCCTCGGACAGAGGTCAAAGTCGAACGGTCTAGTAGATAACATGATTGCAGAGTCTCGCCGCCCGTTCAGCTGGTACGTCGCTTTGTTTGTTGTACTTCCGTGTTTTTACCCCTACATTTCTACAAACACAAAAACTAAACTTTATTGAAAAAAACACACACAACTTGTTTTTATGTACCGTGCAAAAAACTTAAATAATCATGTGATGCCGCGCGGCTTGCCGTAAACGGGATTCCCGAGGAAGATAAGATAACAGCGACAACAATACTGATCACAATACCTGGAAACGCTTGTTGATTAATGGAATGTTAGTTCTGTTACTCAACTACATCGTTTTATAACGTTCTAAGTTCATTGAAAAAATTTTAAGCGTTGGGGGCATATAACGGAATCTGACCCCATTAACAATTATTGATAATCGTTGTAAGTTTGTAATTTTGTAATTAAAGAGTTGTTTTTTCGTTCTATCATTTTTGTTTCTATAAATGTATATTTTTGTGTTCTTCATACTGATGTGTTCGGTATCATCCCAAAGTACCGAATAATATCCTTAGTAGCCTATAAGGTTTTGTATGTTAGGCTAATGCTGAAAAGTGTGTTTTAAACCAGTGTTACAGAAAAATTTAATTCATTTACAAACTTTTTATTTTTTATTCTAGGGCTTTCAAATTTTGTACAGATATAGAGAATTATATGTAGAACTAATAAATACCATTTCCCACGGATAGTTTATTCTTATTTTTGGTAGTTATTGAAGATCAAACTCAATTGTTTTAATTTTTTTCTTTTTTTTATTTGATAAACAGATAAATCAAATTGTTTTTTGCTATATAATGACTTAAATTTATTTTTTCACGATGAACAATTTAATTATAAACATTTTAAGCCTAAAAACAAATCTGTACAGTAATTAGTTCTGAAGATATGATTTTTCTCTCAAACATTTGAAAAATCGCACATTTTTAATGTGCACAGTTCTTGGAGCATGGCCAGAAAAACGCAAAAATTTTCTTTGCACATGTCAAATTTTGGTCTGGTCCTAAAAGGGTTAACACAATCGAGTCTACGCTCGAGCCAGACTCGAGCGCCGTTGTTTAATCACCCGGCCGGCGCTCGAGCATGACTCGAGCACAGCTTTGCCGATTGATATACGGAGTTGCCCGAGTGATATTCGAGTGCCGTCTGCTGCATTAAAAAGCCAGCTTTGTTGGTTAGTTCAGAAAAATTCCGCTAGGCGCTACTACGTCATACCCGCTTGAGGCTTTTGTGTTTATCGACTGACGTGGCCTAGCGCGTCGTCAGTCTGTCTACGACAACAATAATTTTTTTAGCATTTGGAATTTTTTTGGCAAATAAAATAATTATTTGTAAATATGTATATAGTAAATGCCTTTAAAAAAATTGAAATTACTTATATTATTTATTCAAAAGTTAATTTTCAAGTAATACAAGACATGCGGGAGTTTTTTATTTTTCTTCAAAAAATGTAAGTTTTGAAATTTTTTTTTAAAATTTATTACATTTTATAGGAATAAAGTTTTACATATCAATTTAAAGAGGAAAGATAGAACTTTCAAGAAAATATAATATCATATACATAATATTTTAACAGTTTTTCCTAAAGAAAAAATCTGAAAACCCAATAATTTGTGCAGACCAGGCTATTAAAACAGCAAATAGCGAGCCAGACTCCAATGTGTTAAAGTTGGTCCATCTTTGAAACTGAAAACTGGGATAAACATTTCTCTGTTTGCTCTGGATCTGTTCAGTAAAAATATATATTTACCGCGGTTTCACAAATATTAAGATAGGGTGATAACTGGCAGTATGATAAAGACGTTAAAACATAGTAGCTTAAAAAAATAATGACCAAAAAACATTGTAATTAAACTTTTTGTAAAATGTGCAACACATATTACATTTGTTTATGATCTTTGGACAAATATTTACAGAGCAAACTGTAGAGTGGCTGGTGTTAGACCGGGCTAACCTGCGACCACAAGACTAAATGGACAATTCAGATCAGTACTAAGCCTACCGGTAACTCACTACAGATGGCCGACACATGCCGATAATGTCAGCACAGAAATGTGAGCTTTTGCATGCATAGAAAAAGGAATTTTATAAATGCACTTCCAGTGTCCAGTGTATGCTGTACAAGAAACCCCACTGTGTACATCAGAGAAGATGGCCATGTTCTGTAATTATTACTGGTTTATTCCTAGATAGTAACATAGATCGCCTACCTAGATAGAGCCCAGGCTTAGTAATTCAGCAAAATCATTATCTCACCAGTGTACAATAACAAAAACCCAATGACATCAACAGCCAAAAAACATTTTATTTCAAATATAACAAATTTTTACAAGGATCTTGTATCATTCGGAAGAAGGATTGAAACAAATAAATAAAACACATTTAAGAATTTATAATATTTTATTATATAAAATAAGAACACAACACTTAGGTACCTTCCAATAAATGAACCACTTCTGCAATTATTAACCTCGTACAGTGGCCCAAATTATGAGATAATTTTTATAATATTTAATTGAACTATTCAAATGACACTTTTTTATAATATATAATTGAACTATTCAAATAACACTCAGTGCCATGTACAGAGATTGTATTTTTTCATTTATGTCCAATCCCAACCCAGTGAGTACTCACTTCTTAACAAGGTTGCCTCTATTCAATCCCCATTTTCACATTGAATAATCATAACTCATTAAATTAATACAACCTAAACTACAACATAGAACCTCTTATTTTACACTCATTACAAAACGTACTGTGTAATTAAAATTAATTTATATTTTGAAATTATACAGCAAAATCAAATATTTTATTAGTGTTTAAGAATTATGAAACTGCTTTACAATGGACAATTTTATAGAAAAATACATCACCAAATTATTAGAATGGCTGGTGAAAGTATTATTGCAGACTGCAATGGAACACAAGGAACACTGAACCTGGAACAAAAAGCAACAGATAGTAGCTAGCAAGAGGAAAACAGGTTAGCACAAGAAACAGTCGAACAGGTCTGTGTAGGAATAGGAAGACAATAAAAGAGTAGACAATAGTTTTATCCAGGTATGGATAACCATTAACAGAGAGTAAAGAAAAAATGCACTTTGTTTTTTAAAAACTTTAAAATGCAGAAAGTTTTACTACTACAGTTTAGTCTAATAAATTGGTAGATCTAGATATTCTGACTATATTGTGGTGTTGAATAGATGGAATCTGTCAAGTGGAGGTGTTGGAGGTTATTGGTGGCCTTGATTTCCACCAACAAGTTTCTATCACTTTATTTCCAATTTTAACGTAAAACACATGATCTCGTGAGGTGCATGGGTGAGTGAATTGCAACGTTGAACTCTTCTAGAAATTCTATATTATGATGACTTTTTTTACTTTAGTCCAAATCATAAAAATATAATATATAAACAGAACCAATGCACAGAATACATTTCTTGCTTTTAAGAATGATTCTAGTCTTCGAAAACAAACTGGCACAAAATGGTGCTAGAAGACTGAAGAGGCAATGTAGCATATTAAGAAAGATGTGTCTGTAGCTGATAAGACAGTTAATGAAGTGGGTTTCTCCCCTCAAAATGTGAGGATAATACAATGACAAAGATTCAACAGCTCAAGCAATATGAAATAAAACATACAACACATTAGGATATTTCTGTAGCAATGAAGAAATATGATTCATCATCATCATCGTCATCATCATCATCATCATCATCGTCAGACGTTTCCGTTCTCACGGGTCGTCGTACACAGCCTCCTCCACTTTAGTCTATCGTTCCAGGTCTCCTCTTCATCCACCTGTATTTTCTGTAGTCCCCTTCTCTCTATGTCTTTCCACACTTGGTCCTCCCATCTTCCTCTCGGTCTTCCTCTTGGTCTTCTTCCTCCTTCCTCCTTCTCCAGTGCTATTTCTAGGCATTCTATTATCTCCCATCCTCTTCACATGCCCCATCCACTGTATTCTTCTTCCTTCCATTGTCTCTTGCAGTGAAACTACCTTCAATCTTTCTCTAGTTATTTTCGTTCCTTATTCTATCTCTTCTTGTAGTCTTCTCTATCCCTCTTAAAAATCTCATTTCTGCAGCTTGCAATCTGCTTAAATCATTTTTTAGTCCACGTCCACGTCTCTGCTCCATATAATAAAATTGGTTGGAAATAAGATTTATACATCAATACTTTTGATTCTTTCCCAATGTTCCAACTCCACACAATCTTCTTTACCCATATTGAAAAACTTTCCACTCTTCCATATTCTGTTTCCTATCTCTTCTCTTATTGTGCCCCTATCTGTTATGATACTTCCTAAATAACAGAATTCCTTCACCTTTTCAAGTCTTTTTCCTTCAACTAACACGTCTTTGTTATTTCCATCCCTTCTCTCTACTTTCATTACTTTACATTTTTGTATGTTCATCTCTAAACCATATTTCTTCGCCACTTTTGCCCATTTGTTTAACTCTCGTTCTAACTCTTCTTCCCTATTTTCCCATATCATTATGTCATCCGCATATGCTATTGGTCTTAAGTTCTTCTGCTCCTCTGTTTCCTTGTACTTCTAGAATAATTTCATCCATTATAATATTGAAAAGGAAAGGTGACAATATGCTTCCCTGCCTTACTCCTCTCTCTGTTTTTAAAAGTATCTGTATATTTTTCTTCAATTCTTACCATGTTTTTTACATATGCCGTACAGGTTCTTTATTCTTTCTACTATTCCCTCACGCAATCCTCTCTTTCTCATACTCTCCCATATCCTTTCTCTCAGTTACCTTATCATATGCCTTCTGTAGGTCTATAAACGCTACCATTGTATCTTTTCCGTATTCCCACCTCTTTTCTAACACTTGTCTCATCACAAAAATAGCATCCACCGTTGACCTACCTTTCCTAAGAAATATGATTATACTACATTATTCTTCCAGGTGGAAGGAATGAGGTCGAACGATAAACTAACCATTACATTACATACTATACTATAGATATAAAATATTGTACAGTAATTGTAAAAGTTTGACTGGCTCTGTATGTAATCTTCATACATTACAAAGAGTTAACTTTGGGATATAACTACTGTGTGGTTGTGACGTACTACTCACATTCACACGTCATCTACATCTAGGCATGTGACGTCGTCACTGTTACGTCTCCTTTTCTTGGCGGGGACTGCGATCTCCTTCAACTTCCGCTTAGCGGACGATGGGGCCTCTCGCTCTTCTACCACTTCCATCTCCTCCGCCTCCGCCTCCACAGGCTCCGTCAGGATACACATATCATCATCGCTCTCCTCCTTGGCCTCTCCTGTTCACAAGCAAGATTACATTAGTAGCAGTACTAGAGCTTTCTCTTCCACTATAAAATGTAATTCATGAATGGTTGAATTCTATTAAATCAATAAATCTGACCATTAACTTTGAGCATAGAAATCAACATAAAACTACACTAAGAATACAAGCATTTATTGCAACTAGGTGGCCACTCAAATCCTCTTTTCAAATTTCCGGTTTTCCTTAGTCAAAAATTTCCGATTCTCTACTCTTTATTCAATCCACATAAACAACTGTAAAACTGTATTTAACACCTTCGCCAAGTGCAACGGTGATGGTTAATAGTAACCAGTATTTGCAAGAAATATGGTGCTCTACCAAATTTTTCGTGGCTAGCGCAATGCAAGGAACTCGGTGACGATTTATCACTATCACATATTTTAAGAATCTTAGTTTTTATCTGTGTGTCTTCCGATGTGTCAACATAACATTGTGTTTACCTACTAACTTTCCTTTTTGTAATGTTTGGAAAATACATGTATGCAATACAGAAGAAACAAAGATGACAAATAAGTACATACAACACTACATGAGACAGACTGTAGTGCAGCATTGCGGGTTAGAGATTTGCGGTGGACGAACTTTTGGTATGAAACAATGATTTCACCGGTACAAACGGTCAGTCCATCTGGTATTTCATCAAATACTTTCCTCTGAACAGCATATCCACGCATGTTTTCCGGAGTTTCCGAAATTCATGCATAATGAACGCATTTCCAGATTCTCATCATTGATGGTAGCCCTGGTTAGAGTCCCGCGAATGTATCGTCACTCTCAATACATCCTACTGACGGTCAATACATGAAGAATTCATCAGAAGATTATCTGCTACAGAAGTTACCGAAGTGCGGTTAGTTCGCGAGTCAATACAAAGTCTGCTTACACACAGCTGTGATGTTTCAGCAATGTTTATAATTGAAATTTTAATAGGTAACACTGATCTCCATCATCAGAAGATTATCTGCTACAGAAGTTACCGAAGTGCGGTTAGTTCGCGAGTCAATACAAAGTCTGTTTACACACAGCTGTGATGTTTCAGCAATGTTTTATAATTGAAATTTTAATAGGTAACACTGATCTCCATCATCAGAAGATTATCTGCTACAGAAGTTACCGAAGTGCGGTTAGTTCGCGAGTCAATACAAAGTCTGTTTACACACAGCTGTGATGTTTCAGCAATGTTTATAATTGAAATTTTAATAGGTAACACTGATCTCCATCATCAGAAGATTATCTGCTACAGAAGTTACTGAAGTGCGGTTAGTTCGCGAGTCAATACAAAGTCTGTTTACACACAGCTGTGATGTTTCAGCAATGTTTATAATTGAAATTTTAATAGGTAACACTGATCTCCATCATCAGAAGATTATCTGCTACAGAAGTTACCGAAGTGCGGTTAGTTCGCGAGTCAATACAAAGTCTGTTTATACACAGCTGTGATGTTTCAGCAATGTTTATAATTGAAATTTTAATAGGTAACACTGATCTCCATCATCAGAAGATTATCTGCTACAGAAGTTACCGAAGTGCGGTTAGTTCGCGAGTCAATACAAAGTCTGTTTACACACAGCTGTGATGTTTCAGCAATGTTTATAATTGAAATTTTAATAGGTAACACTGATCTCCATCATCAGAAGATTATCTGCTACAGAAGTTACCGAAGTGCGGTTAGTTCGTGAGTCAATACAAAGTCTGTTTACACACAGCTGTGATGTTTCAGCAATGTTTATAATTGAAAATTTTAATAGGTAACACTGATCTCCATCATCAGAAGATTATCTGCTACAGAAGTTACCGAAGTGCGGTTAGTTCGCGAGTCAATACAAAGTCTGTTTACACACAGCTGTGATGTTTCAGCAATGTTTATAATTGAAATTTTAATAGGTAACACTGATCTCCATCATCAGAAGATTATCTGCTACAGAAGTTACTGAAGTGCGGTTAGTTCGCGAGTCAATACAAAGTCTGTTTACACACAGCTGTGATGTTTCAGCAATGTTTATAATTGAAATTTTAATAGGTAACACTGATCTCCATCATCAGAAGATTATCTGCTACAGAAGTTACCGAAGTGCGGTTAGTTCGCGAGTCAATACAAAGTCTGTTTATACACAGCTGTGATGTTTCAGCAATGTTTATAATTGAAATTTTAATAGGTAACACTGATCTCCATCATCAGAAGATTATCTGCTACAGAAGTTACCGAAGTGCGGTTAGTTCGCGAGTCAATACAAAGTCTGTTTATACACAGCTGTGATGTTTCAGCAATGTTTATAATTGAAATTTTAATAGGTAACACTGATCTCCAGTTCTACCTTTTATTTTTCTACGTAATCCCATTTTTCTCGTTAGTTGTAGCTTACCCACTAATTTCTTCTCCAAAAGGTGTCTTATCAGACTTGGTAAAATTCCAACTGTATTCTAGTGTATTCAAAAACCCTATTTATCGAGTGAATACTGTACATTTGAAGCCTGTGCTATATAAGTCTTGTCAAAATACTATTTTCACTCAAGAATAAGAGTTGGGACAACATTGCCCGGAAACCCCACTTCGACGACTAAATAATACAATACAAAAATCCTGTTTGTATCGCGGTCACTACCGGTTTATTGCTTAATGCGTACCACTCGTTTAGTGCTGAAGTTCGGAACAATTGGTCAGCCGATTTTAAATTGTCCAGTGCATTGTTACATGTTTCTTTAGGGGAGGAGGATGGCTCGCCAAGCCACAGGAGTAGAACTAACCAAAATATACTCACTCAACTACACTGTGGAGGCAACCCTCAGAAGAAGCTCACGAACATATATATTCAGTAATTATATTATTGGGAAAACATAATTTGCAATGACTTTGGCAAAGCCTGTTGTGGGGAATTAATACTCCTATTTTGTTGTATTGTATAATTTTAATTCCAGGGCTATATACGAGGTGTGTTCAAAAAGTATCGTGAATTTTGATTTTTTCGCGGGTTACGTATATTCGAATTTCGATTTTTTAGTGGTGTTATGTTAGTACATATGTCTCTCACTTATGTTTAAAAATTTCGGCCATTTTGAATGTTCAGTTAATTGTTGACAGCTGCTTTGCTTGCACATGTTTTGGTTCGTCTTCGACTTTTACCTATTCAAAAAAATGGAACAAAGAACCTGTATCAAATTTTGTGTGAAAAACAAAATTAAGTGCGCGGATGCATTCCGAATGTTGACTGTGGCATACGGAGAAGCTAATTTTGGACAAAAGCAACGTTTATCGCTGGTACAAAATGTTTTCAGAAGGCCGAGAAGATGAGAACGACGAAGAGCGTGCCAGACGCCCGAGCACTTCAACAACACAGACGAAAAAATTGATGAAGCGAAGAAATTGGTATTGGCCAATCGTCGAATCACCGTTACAGAAATTGCCGAGGACCTAGGCATATCGATTGGCTCGTGCCATTCGATTTTTAATCGATAATTTGGGCATGAGACGGGTTGCCACAAAATTCGTACCAAAATTGCTCAATTTCGATCAAACACAGCATCGCATGAACATTGCTAATGAGATGTTGGAATCTGTCCGCAACGACCCGAATTTGCTCCAGAGGGTCATAACTGGTGACGAATCGTGGGTTTATGGTTATGACATGGAAACCAAAGCTCAATCATCTCAATGGAAGCTGCAGCACGAACCAAGACCGAAAAAAGCACGCCAAGTTCAGTCGAATGTGAAAGTTTTGCTTACAGTTTTCTTCGATTGCAGGGGCGTGGTGCATCATGAGTTCGTGCCACAAGGTAGAACGGTGAATAAGGAATATGACCTGCAAGTTATGCGCAATTTGCGCGAAGCAATCCGCCAGAAACGTCCGAATTTGTGGAAAAACAAAAATTGGCTTTTGCAACCACGATAAGATAGAGACGGCATCGAAGGAGGAGCTGAACAAGATACAAAAAAAATTCATTTTTTGAAGTGCTTCGAAGATTGGAAACAATGTTGGCACAAGTGTATAATATCCCAGGGGGATTACTTTGAAGGGGACAAAATAGATATTCACAAATAAATAAATAATTTTTGAAAATACACAAAATTCGCAATACTTTTTGAACACACTATTGTGTAATAAACTCTGGAGCATCACTGTTGTATACTTTGGGACTATAACTACTAATTATAACTTCATTCACAATTTCACAAACCATGTTTCGAGATTAGTCAGTTCTTGATTCAAGGAGCTGTCAAATTATGTCTTGGTTTTATAAGTTCTTGGAGTCCAAAAACCCGTTTTTGAAATTTTTCCCGGTTCTCAGGAAGATTCCCGGCTTATTCCCGGTTTCCTAGTCCGGTGGCCACCCTATGCAGCAATTATTCTACTGTAGTAATACAACCTATATTGTTTTGATCTTTTATAAAATTTTGGACTAGACATTCTTATATTATACATTCAGAAGTTGCGATTGGGTGATTCTAATAGTTTTTATTGTTCAACTTTTAACTTTCAAATTTTATTTTATTCTGTATGGAAAAAAACAATACTTTAATAGGTAGTAGTTATATTGTAACAAAACAAGGGCTATGTAAAACAGAATAATACACAAATATATTAAAGTTTAAACCCCTTAACCCTGTAACTGGCGTTAAGCGATTATCAATGCATTAACTAAATTTTCAAATGGCAATGTTATTTTCAATGCATTAACTATGTTGCAATATGATCTCTCACAGCAAGTCTATTTTTTTTATTTTAACTAAAACATACTACATAAATTTAAAGATATTGATCTAAGGTTTCATATTATACCACAAAACATTGTATAGTTACGAATTTTTCATTAGAACATTTTAAAATTGGATATTCACATTTCTGATTGCAATTTATTCTAGTAATTTCTGGACACGCTAAATTACTGCAAGTTTGTCAAAATTCCCTGTCAAGAGTTTAAGTTCTACACAATCCTGATTGTCTTTAAAAAAAAGAATGTATTTTTAGCTTTCAGAAACACCGTTTCAACAGTTTGTAAGCTAATAAATATTCATACAATGATTGTTTGAAAAACTTGTTTTGTAAAATCCCAAAATGCCTAATGCATCAAAAATAGCTTAATTACATTTTATTATATCTTTTTACTTTATCGTTATCTGGAAGTAGTGAAAATCATATCAAAACAAAGAAGAATTGCTCTAAGCAACAGTATCATCATTGAAGACAATGAACTAGTATTTTATTTTTGTTCTGTTGCACACACAATCACTGACTCAGCCAGTAGATAAGAATTGTGTCTTCTGGTTGCCATGATGATTTCTCAGTTGTTTTAAACACCATTGTCAATACGAGTTATTTATCTGTATCTTTTAGACTTTCTATTGTTTAGAGTGTATAAATAAACATTTGTGTAGTGTTTTTATAAATTAGAGAAGTAAAAACATGTAGAAGGGTTTACTGAAATAATAGGATTTTTGAGAAACTGTAGCTTGGCCCATGGTCATATAGATTAAATATTTTTATTGTTGGATTAATAATTGACTGTACATTCCAAAATAAGTGTTAATTTGAATAGTAGTAGTAAGTATGTTTGTGATATTGAATCAGAAGACAATGTTAGTTTTGGTAGATATGGATGAAGTCTTATCTAACTCGTATGGAACCATTGCCTAAGGTAATAGTTGTGCCTGATCCTAATGATGGAAAAAAGTAGATATGAAAATATATTGTTGTACATTTTTTGTAAACTTTTATTTCTATGTACTTAATATAAATAATTAGGATGAAAACAAACAAAACTGTTATCTACAAAACTTTAGTAAAATTTATTTTTAATGTTGCTATAGAAAAAATCCTATATAACAACTTGTATTAATATAATTTTTCTTCTATACATATTTACCTATTAGAAAAATAAAAAAATTCATCCATAGAATCCAAACTATCATAATTATATACAAAGTAGTGCAATACAAGATTTTTGCTGATGTAGTTTATATATATAATATATATATAGTATAATCTAACTCACAAATTATAAAAAATTGAATGAAAGAAATATGGTGCAGCTTTTGAAACTGTCATAATTATATACAATTTAATGCAGCACCATATTTCTTTCATTCCAAATATTAATATAAATATGGTGCTGCATTACATTGTATATAATTATGACAGTTTCAAAAGCTGCACCATATTTCTTTTCATTCAATTTTTTTTTTAATTTGTGAGTTAGATATACTACAAAACTTTTGTACATTTTATATTTAATCAAGTAAATTTCACATTGCCTATGAGAGGGCGCAGTACATAGAAAAAAATTATTCAATGTTTCCTTTTTTTGTTAACTATATTTATTTATAAAGACACTGATATTTTTATATATGTTGAAATAGATGAGCAGTAAAAGTCCCCCTACAGAATCACGGACAAGTGCTGCAAATTTTGGGCAAATTGACAGTCAGTTCCAGGGTTTAACCGCTATGTAATATCCAATTGTCTCGTTATAAACATTAACTGGACAAACAATAATAAGCTGTGCAGTTGAGCCATACGTAGAACATTTAAGATTGCCAATACCATTCTTGGTCACTTCCTCCTCTTTGGGTTTAGCGTCATCGCCAGCCACCACCTCGAATGTTAGACCTTCCGGGAACTCCTCTCTGCACAACAAACACAAAACAATAATCACTGATGGAAGCAATCACTTTCTTAGATTTAATAAACCTCCTTACTAAATCCTGATACCTGAAATTGGCAAGCAAAACAGATTATCAAATTTAATGACGTGTGTGTGTTTGTTTAATGAAAGCATCGTGTAGCTCTTTTTATGCTGACTGCAGATCTATTATTTAGCTTTTAACAATATTGAATATTGTAATGCAGGGGCTAGAAATTGAATGCTTGGTCAGAATTAGTATATGACGATTTCCATGTTACATTTTTGTACTTCAAATAAAAATAAAATTTCAGGTAATGAGTTTCAATTTTAAAAAACTATATGCTACATTATTATGTGTTAAGTGCAGCAAATGCCTTTGTAACGTTGGAGTACTTTACCTTGTTTGAATCGCCCAGAGCCTCAGCTGTGACAACAGCCCAGAGCACAATCACAGGCTGAACTGCCTGACCCTTGACAGTTGTGGTGCTCTGCTCTTATATCCTTGAGACCATCACTACAACACCACAACCTGAGGACTCCTGCAACACTCACTCTACTCAGCCCAGAGCACAATCACGGGGCTGAACTGCCTGACCTTGACAGTTGTGGTGCTCTGCTCTTATATCCTTGAGACCATCACTACAACACCACAACCTGAGGACTCCTGCAACACTCACTCTACTCAGCCCAGAGCACACTCACGGGGCCTGAACTGCCTGACCTTGACAGTTGTGGTGCTCTGCTCTTATATCCTTGAGACCATCATTACAACACCACAACCTGAGGACTCCTGCAACACTCACTCTACTCAGCCCAGAGCACACTCACGGGGCTGAACTGCCTGACCTTGACAGTTTGTGGTGCTCTGCTCTTATATCCTTGAGACCATCACTACAACACCACGACCTGAGGACTCCTGCAACACTCACTCTACTCAGCCCAGAGCACACTCACGGGCTGAACTGCCTGACCTTGACAGTTGTGGTGCTCTACTCTTATATCCTTGAGACCATCACTACAACACCACAACCTGAGGACTCCTGCAACACTCACTCTACTCAGCCCAGAGCACACTCACGGGGCTGAACTGCCTGACCTTGACAGTTGTGGTGCTCTGCTCTCTTATATCCTTGAGACCATCACTACAACACCACAACCTGAGGACTCCTGCAACACTCACTCTACTCAGCCCAGAGCACACTCACGGGGCTGAACTGCCTGACCTTGACAGTTGTGGTGTGCTCTGCTCTTATATCCTTGAGACCATCACTACAACACCACGACCTGAGGACTCCTGCAACACTCACTCTACTCAGCCCAGAGCACACTCACTGGCTGAACTGCCTGACCTTGACAGTTGTGGTGCTCTGCTCTTATATCCTTGAGACCATCACTACAACACCACAACCTGAGGACTCCTGCAACACTCACTCTACTCAGCCCAGAGCACACTCACAGGGCTGAACTGCCTGACCTTGACAGTTGTGGTGCTCTGCTCTTATATCCTTGAGACCATCATTACAACACCACAACCTGAGGACTCCTGCAACACTCACTCTACTCAGCCCAGAGCACAATCACAGGGCTGAACTGCCTGACCTTGACAGTTGTGGTGCTCTGCTCTTATATCCTTGAGACCATCATTACAACACCACAACCTGAGGACTCCTGCAACACTCACTCTACTCAGCCCAGAGCACAATCCACGGGGCTGAACTGCCTGACCTTGACAGTTGTGGTGCTCTGCTCTTATATCCTTGAGACCATCACTACAACACCACGACCTGAGGACTCCTGCAACACTCACTCTACTCAGCCCAGAGCACAATCACAGGGCTGAACTGCCTGACCTTGACAGTTGTGGTGCTTTGCTCTTATATCCTTGAGACCATCACTACAACACCACAACCTGAGGACTCCTGCAACACTCACTCTACTCAGCCCAGAGCACACTCACAGGGCTGAACTGCCTGACCTTGACAGTTGTGGTGCTCTACTCTTATATCCTTGAGACCATCACTACAACACCACGACCTGAGGACTCCTGCAACACTCACTCTACTCAGCCCAGAGCACAATCACGGGGCTGAACTGCCTGACCTTGACAGTTGTGGTGCTCTGCTCTTATATCCCTTGAGACCATCACTACAACACCACGACCTGAGGACTCCTGCAACACTCACTCTACTCAGCCCAGAGCACACTCACGGGGCTGAACTGCCTGACCTTGACAGTTGTGGTGCTCTGCTCTTATATCCTTGAGACCATCACTACAACACCACAACCTGAGGACTCCTGCAACACTCACTCTACTCAGCCCAGAGCACACTCACGGGGGCTGAACTGCCTGACCTTGACAGTTGTGGTGCTCTGCTCTTATATCCTTGAGACCATCACTACAACACCACAACCTGAGGACTCCTGCAACACTCACTCTACTCAGCCCAGAGCACACTCACGGGGCTGAACTGCCTGACCTTGACAGTTGTGGTGCTCTACTCTTATATCCTTGAGACCATCACTACAACACCACAACCTGAGGACTCCTGCAACACTCACTCTACTCAGCCCAGAGCACATTCACAGGGCTGAACTGCCTGACCTTGACAGTTGTGGTGCTCTACTCTTATATCCTTGAGACCATCACTACAACACCACAACCTGAGGACTCCTGCAACACTCACTCTACTCCCTGAAGGATTCGCTGTACTGTAATAAATGCATCACCATTATTCTCCTCTTGCCTGTCTTGTTTTATCAGAAAATTAAATCTAGTTTATATTAAATTTGTACTGTGTTTAATCATGTTGCAATAATATGACTCTATTACTTTTCTTTAAGAAAATGTGAATAAAGAATTGATTGATTGATCACTCAGTACAGAGAAGTAGTGAGTGTTAACCTCACTTAACCCTATGAGTGCCGGGCTTATTTTGATGTTGCATACGAAAAGTGCCAGGCCTCTATACTATTGGTTATGCAAGAAATGCCAGGGCATATTTGTCAAAAATGTAGAAGTTTAGGAAAAACATTTACAGCTCTCTTATTTATGAACAGATCTTTGTGAAACTTTTTTTAAACAGTTCATAAAACACTATATTTGAACATTCAAACACAAAATATAAGTCATGCATTACAAAATATGTATTTTTTTTTAGTATATGTAAAATATACTTACATGATTTTTTTCTTTTTTTCTAAGTTTAAGGTAGATATCAATTACAAAAATATCTGTAGGCTAATTTTTTCATTTGTTTTTAGTGATTCTCTCCTATGGTTGTGCACACACTGTCCAAGTTTTATTACATTTGATCCACAAATAACATATTTACATCACTTTAAAAAAAAAAATATGATACAGTACTTTTTCAAAAGCTTTTGTTTCTATGACGTAACAATTAAATTCAAGCTTCCAGTTGCATAACAACTTAAATAATATGTTTTTTATCAAACAAAAAAGAAGCAATTCACTTTTTACAGAATAAAATAATTACATATATACAAAAATGTCCGTTTGGGCATGTACCTAACAAGTATGTTTCGGGAAGCAGGATGTGTGGGTACTTTGGGATTATACCGAACCACACCAGTATGAAGAACACAAAAATATAAATTTATAGAAACAAACATGATAGAACGAAAAAACAACTCTTTAATTACAAAATTACAAACTTACAACAATTATCAATTGTTAATGGGGTCAGATTCCGTTATATGCCCCAACGCTTAATCTTTTTTCAATGAACTTAGAACGTTATAAAACGATGTAGTTGAGTAACAGAACTAACATTCCATCAATCAAGAAGCATTTCCAGGTAATGTGATCGTATTGTTGTCGCTGTTATCTTATCTTTCTTGAGAATCCCGATTACGGCAGGCCGCACGGCATCACATGATTATTCAAGTTTCATGCACGGTACATAATTGCCTTTCCATTACAATTCAATTTATATTTCTGATCAGCCCCTCTAAAATTTGATATTTTACTGATAGGTACTATCTCGAGGGATGTTTTTCTTTCGTTGACAACAGCGCGGGCTTTGGCAGCACCTTCGGCCGAGGCACTCGCATTTTGGGTGGCGGAGTGTGATCAAGAATAAAAACAAGTTTTGTGTGTTTTTTTCAATGAAGAGATTAGTTTTTGTTTGGTAATGTTTGTTTTTGTTGAATTTTTGTGTTTTGGAGAATGTAGGGGTAAAAGACGGAAGTACAACAAAGCGACGCACCAGCTGAATGGGCGGCGAGACTACAATCACGTTATCTACTAGACCGCTCGACTTTGACCTCTGTCTGGAGGATGGGGAGGTTTGCGATAAGACAAATTCTTGTTTTATATTGACGAAATATTGTTCTAAGCTAATCCTAGTAATCAGTAGAAGCAAAAATGTCAAATAAAGATTCAATGTCTGGGTGTGGTCGGTATAATCCCAAAGTACCAATGTGTGTACTGCCCTTTTACACTTTCAGCAGATATAAGAGGATCTTTTCCTTGAAAACATTAATCTGTCGGCACTATGCGTACATGTATACGCTATAACATTTTTTAAATTGAAGACAATGAAATACAGAATATTACGATATAAGTATCAATAGTGGGTAAATATAATTTTAAAACAAACAAAAATCAAATTGCGGACGGAGGATTACTCGGGCCGTTGGCACTTAAAGGGTTAATATAGCTCGATAGTTATAGTATAGCTTAACACATTGACTGTGACAGACGTTGCATACAAGCTGGTTATTAACCTGTTGGATCCCGTAGCCGCACAGTTTGCGACTGAGGCAAGTGTGCAGTCGTGGCCCGTTGCCGTACTGTTTGCGGCCGGAGCCGCGCGCAGAGCGTTTTAATTTTTTGCGTTTTCTTCAACTCAATTCGCTAAATTAAATGACGTTCAATATACCGGGTTACTCGGGAGACACACTGGCTTTCTCGTGAGGTATATTTTGTTTCGCGCTACGATACTTGGCAGCCTGTTCTTACTCTAAACGTCGAGGCGTTTCAGCCGGTTGCTGTTGTTTGTACACAATAATTATGGCTTCGCGTAAGCATGAGTTGTTTGATCAAGATATTAATGAATTATTGGGCAGTGAGTTTAGTGAACTATCTGATAGTGACGACGAAAGTGATGTGGATATTTTCAGTCGTGTAAGAAGTGGTGATTTTATTTTTAGTGAACTAGTTCGTGATGCAGACTTCAACCACGATTTAGGTTATCTCGATGAACCAGTACCAGGACCATCAGGTGATACTGTTTATTCTAATAATCGTCCAAATAAGCCTACTTTGGATAGGGTTTGACTTGGTAATAAACGAGGTAGTTCAAAATTATAATCCCAGAAATAACTTTACTGGTAATGAAGGAACTGAATGTAGGCCTAACCCCAAACGTAGAAAGCTACCTCCAATTACCTATCCCTGGGTGAATGATACCAACTTTATTCCGCACATATTTCCATTTGACAGCTCAAAATCTGGAATAAATGCTGATTCTGGAATAAGTAAGGAATCTACAAACCTAGATTTTTTCCTAGTTTGTTTATCCTAGTCTTATTGATTTATAAAAAATAAACTTACACTTGGAATCAAAATAGATATATATATATATATAAATATATATATATATATATTATATATATATATATAAATTTAAATATGTATATTTGAATTTAGAAATATCAATTAATATGAAATAAATAAACATAAAAATAAAACTTATGAGTATATGATTATGCAGATGCAAAAAAATAACTATAATGCAAAGTAGTAACCAAGTGCCAGAAAAAACCCGGGCCAGCAGATGCCCCCTGTGCTGCCATAACTCGGGACTCAACAGGTTAATAGTAGCGATTCGAAATCGAACCATGAATCTTAAATCCACTGAATCTTCAACAAAAGATTCAGATTTGAGAATCGATCACCACGATTCAACTTTCGAATCTGCGGAGATCTGATTTACTTTGGGCTGATTGCCAGTAGACAAATTACTAATCGCTTAAAATGTTTTTGCTGTACTTTGTGTTTTAAAAATCATGAATAGATCACATAATTGACACATTAGTGTACCTTTGTAAATAGTATTGTGCTTGAATCTAGTATTTTTATATGTATTCCTATATCACCACAGCGAATCAACATTACGCAGTGACTTTCTACATGATAACCTGAATAGAGGTAACCTAAATAACAAATTATTATTATTCTATAAATTATATTTCACTTACTGATTTGTTTTATGTTTACCTTTGTATAATGCCAAGGATCTGTTGCGTGGATGTCTATTACCCGAAGGGAAGTAAGCAGACGACAGCTAATTTTGTTTACTTTACAATTTTTGTAGTTGTGTAACTATTTCCTCCTTAAACTTTATTACGTTTAAATTTGTTCTAACATTTCAAGTTTAAAATACTTTATACAAGTGATAAAATATATGTACATATTTTTCTAGACTAAAAGTGTATATTCTGGAAGCCTATATTATATCCATAAAATCAAAGCAACAGGTAAGAAAAATGGCTCAATTCTTAAAATATAGCTATTTCTTTGAAACTGTACGAACCCCTGTAGTTTAACACACTGACTGAGAGATGCCAAGTACACACGGTACTCAAGTACGCTCAGTACAGAGCCGCAGTACATCTAAGATCAGATTAGATACAGGTACAGTTGTAAACACTTGAAGTAATGCATGAATTTTAACTAATAATAAAGTCTGTTGTAGATCACTACTTAAAAATACATTAACAAACTGTGAACTAGTGTTCTAAATTAATTATGTTTCAAGAACTTTATTCACAACAAATTCCAACCCATTAGTCTTTTAATATCATTTAATTCTTGTAATTAATATTACTAGGATTAAGAACAAAATTTAACAACACACAGCCATTACATGGAAAATTCCAATTTAGGAGGGATATTAAAGTTTTATTAACTAAAAGCATGAAATGGTGCCATCGTGTGTGACAATAATCTGTAACTTACTTGTGCGAGACGACAACAACCAGTTCATAGTTCTGCAGGAAATCATCAACCATCATCACAGTTTGGTCTGACACTCCAACTTCCTGCAGCAGTGAAACTATGGTTATACGAGTTGGAAGGAACACAAGGGGTCGCTTGGGGTTGGGGGTTTGATGGACACAAGGATAAATTATGTTCATAAAAATAAAATACTCTAAAAGATTCTGCTGTTAAAAATGTACTACACGTTTAATAGAAGTAACCAGAAAAATAAAATGAGCCAAAGACTCAAACTAAACTTTAGACTTGTTAAAAATACTACATTTAACTTTTAATATAATTGTGACAAACATAAACTTTCGTATTTTCTTTTTAAATAAGTTACAATTGATTTTTATTATTACAGGAAAATAATTCAACATTTCTGTTAAGCCCATTCATTATTTCTCTTTACAAGTCTAATGTCTGGGCTATGAATAATTTTGAGGTCTATTATAAACGTACAAGTTTCACTTTACACCTAATCACCAATAAATGTTAAATACCTTTAATGACTGAAGTTAAGTAATGTTATTGTTACAAAATTAATAGATGTAATTTTACAATTTTTTAACTGTGCAAAAATTCAATTAAAAGAAACATACTAGACATTTTTCTCACCGCCAGTGTTTTGTTGTTATTATGATCAGTCTCCCCTTCCTCACTGGAAATGATGATAGATCCCGTCCCATCATCTAATCTGACATCTGGGGCAACCATGTTCAGTGCCTTCTTGAGCACAGCCTCCTCTAGTTCCTTCACTGTCATCTTCTGCGTGTCCACTGCCAGCGCCACCTGTATCACAAAACCCAGATTATAGAATGGAAGCAGAAGTGTTCTTTTCCATCTCGCAGGTTCAAGGAATGTCATCAGTACAATTATTGTAACGCTATATGTGTGCTTCATGTTAATTTTTAGCAATAGGTTTTACTCACATATCTTCAAATTGTTGAAACCATTTTACTGTCTAAACCTACCCTCAGTATCAATGTCTTTTTCTTTGTTTAAACTTTGTTACTGACGATAGAAGGTTTAAAAGGATAACAGGATTTCGGACATTTGCCATCGTTATAAGTTACAAAAAAGTACAACACTACTTTTTGAAGATGAAATCCTCGAGCTAGGTTTCAATCCACGAAATGAAGTGTTATACTTTTTTGTATTACATAACGAAGACAAATGTCAAAAATCCTCTTATCCTTTCAATCAATGTCTTTTTCTTTGTTTAAACTTTGTTACTGACGATAGAAGGTTTAAAAGGATAACAGGATTTCGGACATTTGCCATTGTTATAAGTTACAAAAAAGTACAACACTACTTTTTGAAGATGAAATCCTCGAGCTAGGTTTCAATCCACGAAATGAAGTGTTATACTTTTTTGTATTACATAACGAAGACAAATGTCAAAAATCCTCTTATCCTTTCAATTCTTTTTCCCTTGAAGAAACTGGAAAAAAAAACGTCTTTATGAAAAGAAATGTTTCAAAAACGAATTAAAAAATAAGTCATTTTAAAATTAGTAATTTGGGGGAAGAAGGTATTTGACAAAATTATCAAACAGCATAACATAAAAAAGTGAAATGTGAATAGAACAAGTGCGACAGACTTGGCAGAATCTATATTGAAAAAGATGTATGTTTAAGTGAGGTTGGTTTCAAACACCTTAAAGTAAATCAGGTATGTAATAGTGGGATCAACTTTTGTACTTGCAATTATTCTCCAACTAAGCTCAGCCAAGATGAGTTGGAAATTTAAGTGGGGAACAGGTAAGTATTTGTCATCAAACTAGAGTGCGGAACGGGTTAGTTGTTGTCATCAAATTAGAGTGGGGAACGGGTTAGTTATTGTCATCAAATTAGAGTGGGGAACGGGTTAGTTATTGTCATCAAATTAGTGTGGGAAACGGGTTAGTTAAATGAAGCTAACTACCTAGGAATCATCATTGACAACAATCTAACCTGGACTCCACATGTAGACCAACTCTGCAGAAAGCTCAGCAGTTGCCTATGTGTATTAAAAAGAATAACAAAAATGAGCAATCTGGACACAGCAAAAACTGCTTATTTCTCACTCTTTGAAGCACATCTAAGATATGGATTAGTGGTATGGGGAAACTCTTCCATCGGGAATCTCCAACGGGTACTAATACTTCAAAAAAAAGTTGTGAGAAGATTGGCAGGATTAGACCCAAAGGCTACTTGCCGGCAAGCTTTTCAAAATCTTAAAATTTGGACTGTGATATCTCTGTTTGTGACAGAAGTGATCTGCTATGCTGTCTCACAGAACATTACAAGGCTGGGAGAAATGCACCATTACAACACTCGGAACGCCATGAACTATGCTCTGCCAATTCATCGCCTTGCTTTGTACAAGAGGAAGTTTTTTTTTTTTTTTTTTTAAATTGTTCTTTATTGTTACATAATCTTAGAGAATAGTACATTGCGTCAATACATAAATAAGAAAACAAGACAGAAAAGCAATCTGTTAGTCGTCAGTTTCTTTCAAAGTATTCCTTGAGGGTGTAGTAAGGGTGTTCTCGGAGCCAGTGCTTTCAGTTGCCGTCCAAACTGCTGTCGTTCTGTCTTCTTCAGTTCTTCTGGGAGGGCAATTCCAGAGCTTTGCTCCTGCATATGTCGGCTTCTTCTCTGTGGATGTGAGATGATGTACAGGGAGGCAATAATTCAAGGCGTGGCGGGTGTTGTAGTTGTGATAGTCTGCTCCAGTTGCAATAGACTCAGGGAATTTGAGGTGTATTTTGCGTGACAGTCTCCAGGATATAGAGATTAACTATGGTGAGAATCTTCAAGAGTCCTGGAAAGCCTGCCTGCAGGATTCTCTTGCTTGTAAATTTGCAAGGATGCGGATGACTCTTTTTTTGATGGACAAGTACCCCCGCAGCATATTGCCCCTTGTGGTGCCTCCCAGACTACTATTCCATATCGGAGATGAGTCTCATAGAGAGCATAGTAGGCAGTTTTTAGCTGTTTACGGTGTCCACTGATGTGTTTCATCCTGCGTATTAACATATAGTCCCGCACTGAGCTTTTTGCAAAGAAAGTCTATGTGTTGGGTCCATGCAGTGTGTCATCAATTACCACCCCGAGATATTTTGAAGTACTGCTCTCCTCCACTTCAGGCAGTCTTCCAGTTGTGTCTTTATGCCTTCCTAGAACTAGCTGCTTCGTCTTTTTCTCATTCACGACAAGGTCATTACCATGACAGTATTGTACTGCCATGTTGACGGCAGTATAAGCAGCTATTTCAAGGTCTTCTTTGGTTGTTTTTTTACTCAGTAGGAGCACACAGTGTCATCAGCATACATTACTGTGCTGCTGTAGTTTTCCATGTATCGGGGGAAAGTCATTGGTGTACAGAATGAAAAGGACTGGGCCCGAGCACAGATCCCTGGGGCACTCCTCGGGTTGACGGTTTGCAGCCCTGATGTTGTTTTGGCGTGTTAAAACCCCTGGTTGTGTACTTCACCTCAGTCATCTGTCTTCGTCCGGTGAGATAACTTCTGAACCAGTTAAGAGCTTGTCCTTGTATCCCAAGAGTAGTCAATTTTTGATAGGAGATGGTCATGGCTAAGGCAGTCGAAAGCTTTACTATAGTCAAGCAAGATGGCAGTGGATGTGTTTCCGTCTTCCAATTGGTCAGCCAAAAACTCCACTAGACCTATCAGTGCTGTTATTGTTGATTTGCCTGGCAGGAAACCATGTTGTTCAGGTGTCAGTAGCTGGTTTAATTGATAGGTGGTGTATGAGTCTGGACAGCACAAGTTTTTCAATTAATTTTGAGAAGGTGGGTATCAATGATATCGGGCGGTAGTTGGCTGTTTGAGTAGTGGGTCCCTGCTTGTATTTTGGATAAACTTTGGCTATTTTTAGTGCAGATGGGAAAATTCCTGAATTGAATGATTTGTTGATAATATCCATTAGGGGATCAATCAGTTCTTCTTTACATGTTTTCAAAAGTTTTGTGGAGATATTGTCGTAGCCAGCGGAGCTTTTTGGCTTTAGAGATTGGATGAGTTTTGCTAGTTCCTGTCTATTGGGTGGGATGTAGTATTAGGGTTGGAATGTTCAGGTTTTCAGCTGGCAATATCTTTCGAGTTCGTCAAGTTGTCCACTCAATTGAAGCGTTCATTGGCAACATTTGTAAAGAAGGTGTTAAGGTGGTCTGCAATCAGTCTTGGGTTTTTGATTTCTTGTCCATTAATGTCTAGAGAAGAGGGTAGGGTTTTTTTTCTTCTTTTGAATTTCTTTCAGAATTTATAATCTGCCCCATAGTGCTTTTGATTTGTTATCAGCTTTTGATATTGCATCTATTTGATCTTGCCGCCTTAGTTGTTTCAGCCTCAGATCATACTCTTTTTTGAGCTGTGCTGCAATTCTTTTATAGTTTTCACTTCCCGTAGTATTATATAACTCTTGAGCTTTAAGGAATTCTCTCTTTATTTGCATTGCGGTCTGGTCTGTTAGAATGTGCTTGGGCTTTTTGTTTCTTTGTCGAATTAGCGGACAAGTGATATTTATTGCGTGTGACATAGTCCATTTAGGTTGTTGTAGGATTCCTCTACATCATTTGTGTTATAGATTATCGCCCAATCTTGCTGGCCAAGGAACCGCTTTAATTCAAGGAGATTATTATTACTCATGTTTTCTTCGCTCACTAATAGGTAAGGGGGTTCTTTTACTCTCACAATTTATAGTACAGACCTGCCCAGTATGATCAGATATTCCTGTGTTTATTACCTCTACGTTAACGTCTTTGGGCTGGATGTTTAGTGCAAACACAGTCTATTGAGGTCGCAGAGGTTGATGTTATTCGTGTTGGTGGGAGGTCTAGTCTCTGTATATATTATGTCCACTTAAATATATCTTTCATTAGGGTGTAGTCATTCTTCTTTACTAAGCTGTCAATATTAATATCCCCCATTATCATTACAATTTTGTCTGTAGGAATACTTTCTAACACCTGTGAGAGTATCTCTAGGCTTATTTCAGTGTTTCCTTGATTTCTGTAAAACTCCAACAAGGTACATACATGACTTACCAAGTTTTTACTTTAATTACTGCAATCTCACAGACTAGTTCTTCGCACAGACTATACATATCGACCATGTCAACGTTGTGTTTTTAAATTATCTTTTGCAAGATTGCAACTCCTCCCTTAAGATGACGTTTTCCTACAGTATTCAGCTGTTAACTCATATCCAATTAGCCTTGTATTTTTTATTGTCTCCTTTCTTTGTCCATGTTCTGTTAGAATAACTAGGTCTGGTTGTAAACTGTCCAGAAGGGTGTTAAGACAGTCTATTTTATTGGAGACCCTATCTGTGTTCTGGTGAAGGATGGATATTGTATTGCTTATTTGGGGTTGGGTATGGTGTTTTTTTTTTCTTTTCGATGTGCCAGCTCTAAAAAAGAAATGGTATTAATATTTCTTATTATTGAAAAAGTCTTCAAAGTTTTCACCACCGGGCAGAAGGATTTTGCAGTGCAAGGTGGTCCTTTGTGCACCTTGAAGGCATTTCCTGCAGGAAAACTGTTCCCGGTCAATTTCTTGTGTATTTTTTAGTTGCGTCTTGTTCTGCTCTGGCAATTCGCTGGGTGGATGAGACATGGGTAATTGAGCTTGATTTGCTTTTGGCAATCTGAAGGGAGACGCTAAACAAATTTCTTATCTTGTTGCCGTCGGTGCTGCGGGGGGGGAATTTTTACTATGGACTTTAAAATTTTGTTTTTTGCTTTGGAGAGTTTATGGGGAGCTGTAAGGTTGTTTTGCTTGGTCCCGAACACAACAATGTCGAGATCCTCCCGCACAGTTTCTTCGCGCTTGATGTCCTTAGAGTTGTCTGCATTGTGTTTTTTTCTGTTTTTGGCTCCAGGTTTGACTGACTCCTGGGAATTCTTCTTGGATTGTCTCTGAGGTGTCCTGGTGAATATACTGACAATCTTTTGTCGGCTTGTCCTTGTATGCAGAGTTTGATATAATTACGAATTGTTCATGTAGGCATTTCAAAGAGTCATCCATGTGCTCCTGTCTTCTCCTATCCTTATTTTAGTCAACTCAGTCAAAATAGGATTACAGAGGGTAATGCCCATCTAAGCTTAATTTTTTCATCATTAGTTTTTTGTGTTTTCAGTAGTTTTTAGTGACTTAGGAACTTGTCCTTGTTTTAGCTTATCATTGTCTTTTTTGAGAAGTTCAATACTGTTTTGAAGGTTTTTAATCTTAATTTTGTCTTCAGAGATGATTTCTTCTCTGTCTCTGTCTTGTTCAATGAACATTTTTTCTAAGTCATATCTCATTTGTTTTTCTTTTAACAGTTGATTTTCAATTTGACAAAATTTGTCCATCAGTGTGTTGTGTTTATCTAGCATGATATCCTTTTGGTTTTCTAGTTCTTCTACTTGAAGCTGATAGTTTAAATGGCTACTTTTGATGTTTTTTAATTCACAAAGTTCTAAATAATAGTTCAGAGTTTTGTATATTTAGCTCCATTATTTGTTGTTTTAAATCTTGATTTTCCATTAAAAAGAGCATTTCCAGCCTCTGCTCTGCTGCCAATGACAAGCTATGCAGGATCTAAACTCTTCAATATTCTTCCAGACCATCTGAAAATAAACAGTGGACAGAAATGCTTCAAAAAGAAACTCCAAGAATGGTTTCTACAGAGGACATTTTACTCCCTTGAAGAATTTATAAACTGGAGGAACCATTAATCATAGTGCTTAAAATGGTTTATCCACTGTTTTCTACATTGCTGACTAATATTCTAAACTAATACCTTTACCTACTTGACGCCAATTCTGTAACTCTATGTACATGAATAAAGAAACTGTCTATTGTTTAGTTATTGTCATAAAATTTGAGTGGGGAACGGGTTAGTTATTGTCATAAAATTTGAGTGGGGAATGGGTTAGTTATTCAAGATTCAAGATATTTTATTGTCATTAAGCACAATACATATTATGCAATAGACAAAGTCAACATATTATATAGCCTACTTTAATCTAGGCACAGTTATAGGACAAAATACAGTATTGCCGGCTAGAACTAAATAACAATAATATAAATGTGAATAAAAACAATTAAATTACAATTAAATAATTTTAAAATCTATACAATATGTGCTAACAATCCTAATCTTAAATTAACAATGGATTAAAAACTTAATGAGCTAATATCACAGGCTAGGTAATCTTCAACAGTGTAAAAAGCTTTATTTTTCAGCCACTTTGCAATGGTAACTTTAAAATTATTAAGTGTAACATTCCATGCTTTCTCTGGTAATTTATTAAATAATTTTATACTGAAAAATATCTGGCTGTTTTTGGTCTTTTCGAGTCTGACTGGGGGTAGATCGAGTAAATACCTTTTCCTTGTGCAGTGTGTATGAACATCTTGTCTATTTATGAAATTATTCAAATTTTCTTTTACATCAAGTAATGAGCAGTAGATGTATAAACTTGGCAAGGTCATAATTTGAAGTTCTTTGAAAAAAGGTGAACAAGATTCTTGTTTAGAAACATTTTTTAAAATCCTTATAGCTTTTTTTTGCCATAAAAATATTTTTTTGGCACTGGAACTGTTTCCCCAAAGAGTCACACCATACCTCAAGTGTGAGTGGAAAAATGCATAATAAGCAGTTATCAACATCTCTTGAGTAACAGTATTCCTTAGTTTACATAATAGGTATATAACTCTAGATAGTTTAGTACATAAATAATTAACATGATGTTGCCAGCTTAATTTACTATCTAGGATAACACCCAATAACTTAACAGAATCATTACTGTATTTAGTATTATTGTGTAGAGATAATGTTAAATATTCAGTTTTATTATGATTCACTGCCAACCCATTTGCTTTAAACCATTCTAGAGCTAATTTAAATGAACGTTCTTGATCAGATTTTAAGATTTGTGAGTCTTTATTACAGTTTAAAAGAGTAGTATCATCCACGTACAAAACAGAATTACAAGGTAGGCTAGATGAAAAATTATTGATTGCAACAATAAACAGAAAAGGTCCCAAAACAGAGCCTTGCGGAACTCCCAATTTCACTGTTCTGAAATTGGACTTGTTCTCACCCCCTGGACAACCATCTGTTTCCTGTCAGATAAATAATATTGTCATCAAACTAGACAGGGAGGAAACAGGTTAGTTATTGTCATCAAACTATAGTGGGGAACGGGTTAGTTATTGTCATCAAATTAGACGTCAAAAGTAACAAAAATGTCACAAATCCGCAACTGTCTATAAATTTTCTGTTCTAAAATCAGTTTATCAATAAAATTAAGTATGCAGTCAGACAATGGACGCTGCATACTTGTGGACAAGGCTATACTTACTGTAGGTTTTGGCGAGCAGACATAACACTTGGGATTGGGTGGCTCCAGATGTTTCTCCGGTACAATGATAAGTCCCCTGGGGTTTGGCCTGAGCCGAACGTAGACGGACTGGCACTTCTCCAACTGATCCTGCAGGACATTGAGAGCGTGGAGTACCACCATGCCGGCAACAATCGCATTGGTGGTGGCGATTGCTGGAATAATGTTACCTGCCATTGCTGTAACAAACAGTTTCTTATTCTTAGCTCAGTACAGTATTGTCAATAAGAAAGCAGTTAATGATTTATTTTTAAAGATCTACAGGGCATAAACATTTTTGGTTCAGTAAAATCTATCATTGATACCATAGTAGCAAAAAATGTTAACACAAAAAGTATGACACTTTCAACAAAGCCACTTTCACTTTCATTTTCACAAGCCTGCCTCCGCTTGCAGCACGAGTTAGTCAGCCTACTGTCACTGATACACTCATCATGCTTCAATAGACAATTTCTTTATTTACAAATCATCAAGAAATGAAATGATGTCAAATATTACATGGTTAGTTATTAAGAGTATTACTCTTCTCTTTTCCAGTTCAGAAACTCATCCATGGTGTAGAATGGACGACTAGAGAGCCATTTGGTCAGTGATGTCTTCAGTCTCTGTCCTTGTAGCATTTTTATATCTTCAGGAAGATGGTTGAAGATTTTTCTGCCTATGTAGGATGGTTTCCTTTCAAATAGTGCAGTGTGATGTAGTGGCAAGTGAAAATTTGAAGCATGGCGGGTGTTATAGGTATGGAAGTCATGGCATCGTTCCAATCGCTCTTTGTCAACATGGACTATGACTTCTCTGATGTATAGGCTGATAACTGTTATGATTCCCTGGTGAGGAAAGGCATCTCTGCAGCTTTCCCTTGGGCCAAGGCCAGACATGATCCTGACTGCTCTTTTCTGTAGTAGTAGTAATCTATTTAAGTTTCCTGCAGTTGTGCCTCCCCAAACTGCAAGGCCGTACCTTAAGTGTGATTTGAATAACGAACAATAGGCAATTTTTGTAGTTCCTACATCACTGGCATGCTTTACTCATTTTAAAAACATATAGGCATGAATTCAGCTTTTTGGAGAGTATGTCAATGATTGTTCCATGATAAATTGCTGTCAATAATCTTTCCGAGGAATTTTGTCTCACTTTCCATTGATACGTCAGGCAGTCCTGGAACTTCTTCTTGTCTCCTTCCAAAAGCTAATTGTTTGGTTTTTTTCAGTGTTGACTACTAGATCGTTTTCGTGACAATATTGATAGGCCATGTTTAATGCAGTGTAGGAGTTAATAGCTAAGTTATTTGCAGAGGATTCAGACACTAGAAGTGTTGTGTCATCGGCATACATCACTGGAGCACATTACACGCCTAAGTATTGCGGCATGTCATTTGTCATGAGAATAAACAGAACCAATCCTAACACTGAGCCCTGAGGTACGCCACATTTAACAGGCAGAGGCTCTGATGTTATTGTTTGTGAGAACCTTTTTTGTGTATATTGAATATCTACTGTCTGGCTTCTTCCCTCTAGATAGCTCTTAAACCATTCTTTGGCATGTCCTTTAACTCCAAGTTTTTCAAGTTTGTAAAGGATCAGGTCATGCCCTAGGCAGTCAAAAGCTTTGCTGAAGTTGAGCATAATGCCAGTGACCATATTTCTTCCTTCCAAGTAATCAATAATGAATTCTGAAAGTTTGATAATGGCCGATGTTGTAGACCTTCCTTTAATAAAGCCATGTTGATTACCTGTTAGAAGGTTGTGTAGTTCACAGTGATCCATTAGTCTTTTCAAAACTACTTTCTCAATAACTTTGGAGCAGGTTAGGATCAGAGATATTGGCCTATAGTTCTCTGTGTGGCTTCCGCTTTTAAGCTTTGGATATACCTTACTACGTTTGAGGGCTGATGGAAAGTGTCCTTGAGCAAGGGATAAGTTTGTTATTTTGACTAGAGGCAGAGTCAGTGCTTTACTGCAGTGTTTCAACATTTTTGCTGAGATTTCATCTAACCCTGCTGATATTTTAGGTTTCAGACTTTTAATTATGGCCTCAATTTCATGTCCATTAGTGGGAGTTAACTGGGTTAAATCATGGTTTATGATTTGAGGTTGGACTGGAGTCTGCTTTTTTGTTCTTGGCTGGCTATTTAGAGTATGATCAGCTATATTCGTAAAAAACTCATTGAGGTGATTAGCTATTTGAAGGGGGTTGGTGGTGATTTGTGTTGAGTTGTGGCTGAGGAGCAGTTTGAACATTTTTTTACCTCTCTCACTGTTTAAACTTGCCATAATGCTTTTGATTTGTTTTCAGCATTTTGCTATGTGATCTGCAGCTGCTTGCTGCTTGATTGTTTTTAGCCTCATATCATAGTCTTTCTTGGCCTTGCACATTCATTTCTATCTGCTTGTGCACCTGTAAGCTCGTGTCTTCGAAGACATGTCAGATATATTGCTTTGAGACATCTAGCCTCTTCATCCACGTATCTTGATGCTTTTCTCTTCCTCTGTCGCACGATCTTTCTAGGACAAACTGTGTTCATAATGGCAACAATAGTTGATAAAAAGTTGTTGTAGGCTGTTTCTGCTGAGTCCGTGTTTTGGACATTTTCCCAGTTTTCTTGTTCAAACTGAGCCTTGAGAACATTTAGATTTTCTTGGTTTAATACTCTTGAGTATTGTATTCCTTTGGGACGATGATGTTGTTATGTACTTTATTTCACAGAGTTGAGCAGTATGGTCAGAAATTCCAGCATGAATCACAGTTGAAGTTAATTGTTCTTTATCTAGGTTAGTGCAGATAAAAATCTATTGATGAGATGGATGTGGGGATGACTCACATTGGGGGTAGCGGGTAGGTTAGTCTCGAGATGCTGTGGCCGCTCAAGGTGTTGTTTAACATCTGATTGTTCCTATCTGATTTCAAGTCATCAATATTAATGTTTCCCATAACTATAAGTGGGTGGTTTTCTGCTTTCATGTCCTCGATTGTTGTAGAAAGTAGACTTAGTGCTTCCTCAAGTTGTCCTCCAGGAATTCTGTAGACACCAAGAATGTACAACTGCCTTTTCCTTGAGGTTAATTTGATCATTCCCATCTCACATATTAGTTCTTGGTTGTTTTCTATGTTTAGAGGCTGTACCGATGTTTCCAGTTCATCTCTGACAAAAATGGTGACTCCTCCTTTTTTGTGGGTTTTACAACTGAAATGCATTATTAAACAGTAATTTGGTACTCTGGTATTTTCTACTTCATCCTTTCTTAATCCATGTTCACTGAGGATGATAATGTCTGGATTTATTCCCTCAAGGAGGTGATTTAGCCTGTCTGTTTTGTTTCTCATTTCCTGCATGTTTTGGTGTAGGACAGAAATTTTATTTGGGGGATTTGGTGAACTCAATGTAGTTGTCGGTTTAACTAAATTTTTATTAGCACTGTAATGGGAAATTGTAAGTGTTTTGTCTTTAATTGGCTTTGGTGCTAAGGCTCTTTTTGGTGTTCTTGGTCTGTTTTCTCCTTGAACTTCTTCAAATGGCTGGCTTCTAAAAAATGTTCAACAGGGCCATTTTTGTACTGCTCATTAATTATTCTATAGATTTCTATGTGATTATTGAAGAAATCTTCAAGTTTTTCCTCCTCAAAGCGGATTATTGCTGTAATTGGAGGTTTCTTTTCTGTTGGTTTCATAAAAACTTCTTTATTAGCTGTTCCAGAGAGTTGCATCTTGAGGGGCATTTGACACTAGTGATTCTATGGCAATGTTGGTTGAATTGGGTTGAACAAATTCTCCATTAATAGGTTCTGCAATGCTACAAGCTGGATGATTGGACCTGTACTTGGCAGCTTGCAGTGACATCCTGTATGCACTTCGCTTTGCTACTATCCTTGTACTTTTATTGTTTAATGTTTTCTTTGGTGTTGAGGAGGTGGAATTTGCTCGTCCAGAAACATTTTTTGAAACTTGACTGCCTAGTTGTGCCTGCAGTGTTTTGAGAGTGTTTTCCATCAGGTCCTGTCTGAGTTTTATCTGAGCCAATTCATGTTGAGTTGAATCCAACATTTCCAGCTCTGTGTTAACTGTCTGAGTTTCCATTGTGTTCAATAATTTTTGATGGTGATTTTGAGTTTGTTTCTCAGAAGAATTTATAGAATCTATTATTACGCTTTGCTAGGCTCTAATTTGTGCCATTTCCCAAACAAGAGATGAGGAGGCTGATGTTGGTAAATTGTCCATTGAAGTCTGAGTAGCAGTATTTAAAGTAAACCTGGAATCTGTTTGATTGGCGTCTTTTAGTTTGTTTAGTTTGGTATCAAGACCTGATATAGTTTGCTTTAGATGTATTATTTTACTAGAGTAGTCTTGAACCAGTGACGCTTGTTTTTTATCGTGTTCTTCAAAGATATGTTGAATGTTTAATTTTTCTTGTGTCGCTTTGTTAAGTTGTGCTTGAGCTTCTTCTAATTAACCAGCAGATCTTCTATTTTTTCAGGTGATTACTTTCATTTTCCTTCAGCTCTTCTTCCATTATTGCCTCACTGCTGGCCACCCTGTTCTCTAATATGGCAATCTGACCCCTCAAAAATTGGTTTTCTTCTAAAAGTACCGTACCTATGGTGGCAGCCATTTTTAGTCTGTCTTCCTCATTTGTGAGGTCATTTTCTCTTAGACTATTTTCTAAGTACATTAAGGATGTATTATTTTCTGTGCAAGAAGAATTAGGATTAGTTGGTGCAGCAACAGTGTCTGTAACTGTATTCAGCATTGAGTCGCCTGGATCAGACACAAAATTCTCTTCAGCGATTATATTTGTCTTGCAAAATTGCTTACATACATTACATTCACTGCAGATCCATGTCTCAATTTCAGAGGAAGCCATATTTTTAAGTATTTTATCACTTAAATTTACGCATTTGGCATGGAACCACTACCTACATGGTCCTGTACTTTTGATGGCTAAGTATTTTACACCAATGGCGCAGACTCCACAAGGATATTTTGCAGCCTTTTTGGTAGTATTTTTAAACATGATAGGATGTGCAAATTGATAACTATATTTTAATGAGTTTTCTTCAGTAAGTGTAGTAATAGTAGATTGTCAAAATAGAGTTATTGTAATAAGGATCCTGTTTTTTATCACTTGGTTTGGCAGACTCCAAGTTGTCAGAATTGTATGAGTGGTTTGATTAAGTGACAATCAAAATGCCTTGTCCAATAAAACAAGCAGTACCAACAATGAGGTGTGGTAATCAGCATTTTAAATGTCTCGGGTCTGTCCTTTTAAACCTTCCTTGGACTTCTACAAATATTTCAAAACCAAAATTAGCTAAACCAGTCCAGCCATTCTCGAGTTTTAGTGAAACTAACAAACGTCATTTCATATTTATAAATAGAGATTATAAAAATGTATTATATTATTGACCCGTTAGTGTTAGTAAACCATTCCCTCCTACACTTACCACCCAACAAAATCTTGCAAATATAGAATGTTATAACTTTAGAGCAATTTGATAATTACATAAGGATATTTGGGACACAAAAAACAGCCAAGGCAGAGTACAGCTCTGAAATAAGACAGCACTTACAGGTTTAAAGTTTGTTTTTGACAATAGAAGGATTGTGAAGGAAACAGGATCATTCTGGATATTTTCCATTGTTCAGCGATACAGTAACACACTGTGTGTTACTCAGCGTCTATCGAGTAACACTCGTAACACAACCAACACACTCTGTATTACTGAATACTTATATCACTAAACGATGTGACTAGAATTGTTGCATTAATGCCATCCAAATAAAGAAAAGTGATCATCATGGAAGAGACGTTGGTGGAAAGTATAGCAGTACATAAAGTACTCTACAATAGTTGGTTGTATATAGTTGGTTGAAAAAAGAATGTAAATTTGTCTTAAACTAATTTGAAACAACCTGAACATGTATATTGCTGTTAATACAGGGTTGCTACAGGAGTAAAATAATGAAATTCCCTGACTTTTCCCTGCTTTCCAGACCAAATTTTTCAATTTTCCCTGACTTTTTTCGACGCAATCCCCAGGGTTTTTGGCAATTAACGGGAGGAAAAAAAGCGGTGTTGAGGCTAACAGGGTGGCAAATATAAAAAAGCAAAAAATAAAGTGAACACAGTTTAATACGTACAAAAAGATTGACTTAAATGATCTTTTACAACACAGAAGTAAAATATGCGCCGCGCCGTCTGCAGGCTTGGACTCGGCGTGGCGGCAGTAAGTTTATTTGTGTAAAGGGATTTTATATATTTTTCCCTGACCAACGTCGAAATTCCCTGACTTTTCCCTGACTTGAGACCGGATTCCCTGACTTTTCCCTGATTTCCAGTCCTGTTTTTTTTCCCTGACCTGTAGCATCCCTGTAATACATGTGGGCATTACCAATTCAATAATTTAGTTATCAATTTAATATTAATTTTGAATTTACATTTATCAACATTGTTAAATTTACAATTTATTTTAATTATTAAATCTGTTGGGGCCAAGCGGCATCAGCATCACTACTCTACTAAGACACAGGCTAAAGGTTTACAATCCACGACACAACAACCACGCACCGTGTCCGAAATTGTGTTTAACCCTTTGCACGCCAGCCTATTTTCCAAAAGTACTACCCAGAAACGCCAAGGGTATTTTCAGCAGTTTTGCAAGCTTTCACAAAATTTATCATAACTTTTTTTATTTTTTAACAGATATTGATGATTTCTTTACCATTGTTTTGCTTATAACATTCTCTTGTTCAGTTGGTAAATTGTAGTTGCATAAATGTAATTTAAACTTATAAAAAAAATAAAAATTTAGAAAAAAAAAATTAAAATTTTCAAAAAAATGTTTTTTTAGCTCAAATAAATGGTTTCAAAAAACATTTAGGCTGATTTCCTGTTATATCCCAGTAATCTATATCTACCCCGTAACCGAATTAAAAAATTTCAAAAGCCTACCTTATATAGAAGTCCAGTTGTGATTTTTTCACTAAATGTGACACGGGCACAGTTTTTGTAAGTTGCATGGACGTTGTATGTAATGTTACACTATATTCACAAATCAATATTTGACACTATACAAATTGGTACTTTGGGATTATACCAACCACACCAGTATGAAGAACACAAAAATATAAATTTATAGATATATTATAAACAAGCGTTATAGAACGAAAAAACAACTCTTTAATTACAAAATTACAAACTTACAAAGATTATCAATTGTTGATGAGGTCAGATTCGCTTAAACTTTTTTCAATGAACTTAGAACGTTATAAAACAATGTAATTGAGTGACAGAACTAATATTCCATCAATCAAGAAGCATTTCCAGGCATTGTGATCCGTATTGTTGTCGCTGTTATCTTATCTTTCTCGAGAATTCCCGATTACGACAGGCCGCGCAGCATCACATGATTATTTAAGTTTTTTGCACGGTACATAATTGCCTTTCCATTACAATTCAATTTATATTTCTGATCAGCCCCTCTAGAAATATATTTTACTGATAGATACTATCTCGAGGGATGTTTTTCTTTCGTTGACATCAGCGCGAGCTTCGGAAGCACCCGCATTTTGGGTGGCGGAGTTTGATCAAGAATAAAAACAAGTTTTGTGTGTGTTTTTTCTCAATAAAGAGTTTAGTTTTTGTTTGGTAATGTTTGTTTTTGTTGAATTTTTGTGTGTTTAGAGAAATGTAGAGGTAAAACACGGAAGTACAACAAAGCGACGAAACCAGCTGAACGGGCGGCGAGACTCTGCAATCACGTTGTCTACTAGACCGCTCAACTTTCACCTCTGTCTGAGGATGTGGAGGGTTCCTGTTTTATATTGACGAAATATTGTTCTTACGCTAATCTAGTAATCAGTAGAAGCTAAATGTCACATAACGATTCATGTCTGGGTGTGGTCGGTATAATCCCAACGTACCAATGAATCTAATAAAAGGGGCATAATAAAAATGCCCTAACAACAAAAATAATGAGAGAATTACAAACGTAAACAACGCACAGCAACACGAACGTAACCTCACTCTCGACCAAGCAATCCAACAGCTGCAAAGCTCAAATACGACCAAACAAACAGTCCATAATGGAATTAACTACTTTGTGGTTGCAAAGCAACTAATCGACTATCGATTAGTCAAAATTTCGCGGCAATCAGATGAACTATAAGAAAATTACAGGTGAAAAACGTGACGTACCTATATTACGGCCGTTGGCGATTTTCGGTTGAGTAGTAGCCGACGGCCGTAATATAGGTACGTTGGCGTTCAAAGGGTTAAGAAAGTATACAGTCAACTTAGTTGTTTGGAAAACACAGTTAGTACAGATAAGAATGTAAATCTTAAAAGAATTTAAATGGTAAGCCTGAAAATAAGAGACTTTTGGATCACACAATTAGTTATCAACTTCTAAAAAAAACTTTTATGAAAAATAAACTACAGCGTTTCAAAATGAGTTCATTTGGCTGAATGTTTAGGTTGATTTCTCATTCTCCTGTATTTTCTATGTGATTGCCTGTAGTCTACGAGCTGAAAGCCAATTTGTATTGTATAAGCACACAACCTATCGATAGTTAAGTTTCACATTCTCCTGTATTTTCTATGTGATTGCCTGTAGTCTACGAGCTGAAAGCCAATTTGTATTGTATAAGCACACAACCTATCGATAGTTAAGTTTCACATTCTCCTGAATTTTCTATGTGATTGCCTGTAGTCTACGAGCTGAAAGCCAATTTGTATTGTATAAGCACACAACCTATCGATAGTTAAGTTTCACATTCTCCTGTATTTTCTATGTGATTGCCTGTAGTCTACGAGCTGAAAGCCAATTTGTATTGTATAAGCACACAACCTATCGATAGTTAAGTTTCACATAAAAAATAAATCAATCGTCAGCCACGCTTCTTTTGGTCCAATCGGAAGAGTATCAAAATATGAATTGATCATGTTTTCTTAGATCGTATCTTTCTTAGCTTTACATGCTTAAAAATATACCTGTCAGAATGTACATAATATCAGTTAATGATTTACACATTGCACCCGAGACTAAGGTTGGTATTACAGTGGGATACACTACAGCCGGATGGGCGAGAGCTGTAAGTAACACAATCGGAGGATGAGGCTTAGTCAAGTTTGTACAGAAGTACTTACACTTGACACATTGCACCTGAGGCTAAGGTCAGTATTACAATGGGATACACTGCAGCCGGATGGGCGAGAGCTGTAAGTAACACAATCGGAGGATGAGGCTTAGTCAAGTTTGTACAGAAGTACTTACACTTGACACATTGCACCTGAGGCTAAGGTCGGTATTACAATGGGATACACTGCAGCCGGATGGGCGAGAGCTGTAAGTAACACAATCGGAGGATGAGGCTTAGTCAAGTTTGTACAGAAGTACTTACACTTGACACATTGCACCCGAGGCTAAGGTCAGTATTACAATGGGATACACTGCAGCCGGATGGGCGAGAGCTGTAAGTAACACAATCGGAGGATGAGGCTTAGTCAAGTTTGTACAGAAGTACTTACACTTGACACATTGCACCCGAGGCTAAGGTCAGTATTACAGTGGGATACACTGCAGCCGGATGGGCGAGAGCTGTAAGTAACACAATCGGAGGATGAGGCTTAGTCAAGTTTGTACAGAAGTACTTACACTTGACACATTGCACCCGAGGCTAAGGTCAGTATTACAGTGGGATACACTGCAGCCGGATGGGCGAGAGCTGTAAGTAACACAATCGGAGGATGAGGCTTAGTCAAGTTTGTACAGAAGTACTTACACTTGACACATTGCACCTGAGGCTAAGGTCAGTATTACAGTGGGATACACTGCAGCCGGATGGGCGAGAGCTGTAAGTAACACAATCGGAGGATGAGGCTTAGTCAAGTTTGTACAGAAGTACTTACACTTGACACATTGCACCTGAGGCTAAGGTCAGTATTACAATGGGATACACTGCAGCCGGATGGGCGAGAGCTGTAAGTAACACAATCGGAGGATGAGGCTTAGTCAAGTTTGTACAGAAGTACTTACACTTGACACATTGCACCCGAGGCTAAGGTCAGTATTACAGTGGGATACACTGCAGCCGGATGGGCGAGAGCTGTAAGTAACACAATCGGAGGATGAGGCTTAGTCAAGTTTGTACAGAAGTACTTACACTTGACACATTGCACCCGAGGCTAAGGTCAGTATTACAATGGGATACACTGCAGCCGGATGGGCGAGAGCTGTAAGTAACACAATCGGAGGATGAGGCTTAGTCAAGTTTGTACAGAAGTACTTACACTTGACACATTGCACCTGAGGCTAAGGTCAGTATTACAGTGGGATACACTGCAGCCGGATGGGCGAGAGCTGTAAGTAACACAATCGGAGGATGAGGCTTAGTCAAGTTTGTACAGAAGTACTTACACTTGACACATTGCACCCGAGGCTAAGGTCAGTATTACAATGGGATACACTGCAGCCGGATGGGCGAGAGCTGTAAGTAACACAATCGGAGGATGAGGCTTAGTCAAGTTTGTACAGAAGTACTTACACTTGACACATTGCACCCGAGGCTAAGGTCAGTATTACAATGGGATACACTGCAGCCGGATGGGCGAGAGCTGTAAGTAACACAATCGGAGGATGAGGCTTAGTCAAGTTTGTACAGAAGTACTTACACTTGACACATTGCACCTGAGGCTAAGGTCAGTATTACAGTGGGATACACTGCAGCCGGATGGGCGAGAGCTGTAAGTAACACAATCGGAGGATGAGGCTTAGTCAAGGTTTGTACAGAAGTACTTACACTTGACACATTGCACCCGAGGCTAAGGTCAGTATTACAATGGGATACACTGCAGCCGGATGGGCGAGAGCTGTAAGTAACACAATCGGAGGATGAGGCTTAGTCAAGTTTGTACAGAAGTACTTACACTTGACACATTGCACCCGAGGCTAAGGTCAGTATTACAATGGGATACACTGCAGCCGGATGGGCGAGAGCTGTAAGTAACACAATCGGAGGATGAGGCTTAGTCAAGTTTGTACAGAAGTACTTACACTTGACACATTGCACCCGAGGCTAAGGTCAGTATTACAATGGGATACACTGCAGCCGGATGGGCGAGAGCTGTAAGTAACACAATCGGAGGATGAGGCTTAGTCAAGTTTGTACAGAAGTACTTACACTTGACACATTGCACCCGAGGCTAAGGTCAGTATTACAATGGGATACACTGCAGCCGGATGGGCGAGAGCTGTAAGTAACACAATCGGAGGATGAGGCTTAGTCAAGTTTGTACAGAAGTACTTACACTTGACACATTGCACCCGAGGCTAAGGTCAGTATTACAATGGGATACACTGCAGCCGGATGGGCGAGAGCTGTAAGTAACACAATCGGAGGATGAGGCTTAGTCAAGTTTGTACAGAAGTACTTACACTTGACACATTGCACCCGAGGCTAAGGTCAGTATTACAATGGGATACACTGCAGCCGGATGGGCGAGAGCTGTAAGTAACACAATCGGAGGATGAGGCTTAGTCAAGTTTGTACAGAAGTACTTACACTTGACACATTGCACCCGAGGCTAAGGTCAGTATTACAATGGGATACACTGCAGCCGGATGGGCGAGAGCTGTAAGTAACACAATCGGAGGATGAGGCTTAGTCAAGTTTGTACAGAAGTACTTACACTTGACACATTGCACCCGAGGCTAAGGTCAGTATTACAGTGGGATACACTGCAGCCGGATGGGCGAGAGCTGTAAGTAACACAATCGGAGGATGAGGCTTAGTCAAGTTTGTACAGAAGTACTTACACTTGACACATTGCACCCGAGGCTAAGGTCAGTATTACAATGGGATACACTGCAGCCGGATGGGCGAGAGCTGTAAGTAACACAATCGGAGGATGAGGCTTAGTCAAGTTTGTACAGAAGTACTTACACTTGACACATTGCACCCGAGGCTAAGGTCGGTATTACAGTGGGATACACTGCAGCCGGATGGGCGAGAGCTGTAAGTAACACAATCGGAGGATGAGGCTTAGTCAAGTTTGTACAGAAGTACTTACACTTGACATCGAATCTGCTCTTCTGTGGAATGCCAAAGATGTAAGATCTGATGTTAGCGCACGCCGCAACAAAGTCCATGGCGTGGCGATCGTCCTTATCCCACACCAAATGGTCGCCTTCTTTCAGAGTCTGGGAATGAAAATAAAATAGCAACACTCGGTCAAGGAACATACTACCAAGTATTAAACAGGATTGATTACATGTGGTCATTTCTCAAACCTTATTGATTTCACTGTAAATTAGCTTCCAAGACATGTTGAAAAAGCAACGAGAAGTCGCTCAGAATTTTGCTCAGTGAGTGACCACTACCATTATGATTTGTAACTTTGCTATTTGAGTGTATTCTGAGCTGAACAGTGAACTGCCGATGACTGAATGGTTTAACTGTTCAGAGCTGTTAAATTGTTGACATAACTGTACCAGTTTATAAATATCCATCAATTCAAAATTTGGTTTCTGTCAGATTATAATACTCGAGTTTTATGTCATTTCGCAATTTTTGCCATATACATATTAATTTTTTCAAACATTTTTTAGTTTATTACTTAAGACTTGGTTTATTACTTTCAGTTAATTCTCTCCTTAATTTATTAATAATAACTGCTGCATGCGGATGAACGCATTTTTTAATGGGCCACACAATCACAGTTATTACGGTAAGTGTCATTAAAATATGTTCTATACAGGGTGTTTGAAAAGTATGGGTACGGCTTAATATTTTAAAAACCATAGGAGATAACATCTATAAACTTTGCACAGTGTCATATGGCTATGTAAACTATTTTTCCTTGCTATTACCATGACATGCCAACCATGGGGGGACGGCCCACAGAGGAAAACATGGAAATCTTAAATTGAAGCATGGGTCGAGTGATACCTCATTTGAAAGAGCTCACTTAGTAGAGTTGAATGCCGCAAACCGCATCTCAAAAGGTTTATCCAATCAGAAATGGCGGGTTGTTTTAGGTACACATTGTGAAGTACATTATGCGCTACCATTTCTGACTGGATCGTCGTATTCTGATGCGGTAGGTGGCGTTTCACTCTACTACCCAATTTGTTTTCACTGACTTTTATTAATTAGCAAATTATGACATAAATTTATAACACAATAAATACCGATGTTTTTTAGTTTTATTTATTGTGTTAATTTATAGTAATTGTATAAAATCAAAGTTTAGTAATAAAATTACCTAAACATGATTTTTATCTTACTTATTTCAGTCTAAACTTACAAAAATTAAATAAAAGAATTATAAATTTAAAAAAATAACATTATAAATTTATATGGTCAAGTATAATTTTATACTATAAATATTGCTCAGTATATCAGCTTGAACATGTTTTATATATGCATGGGTGTGTGTTTTCTAGTGTTTTTTATCAGTTGTATAAATGTGATTAACTGTATTCAAGTATGTCGCCGAACATGTAAAATTTGTTCGGACAAATTATTTTTAAAGTGACATAAAATCCTTATTTATTGTCCAAATCCCTTAAAATTTTTACTAATTACACAAAATAGAGTATAACATCGAAATTTAGTAATAAAAATACCTAAACATGATTCTGATTGTATCCTACTTATTTTAGTCCAAACTTAATAAATAAATATAAAATAAAAAAAATCTAAACTTAAAAAAAATTTCACAGCATATAATTACATGGTCAAGTATAATTTTATACTAGAAATATTGCTTAGTCTATCAGCTTAAAAATAATAGCAAACATTACTAAGTTAGAGCATGTTGTGCCTGAGTTACAATGGGTTTTGTAAATGCATGTAAAAGTAGCAAATTGAAGCTGGCCTTAGAGCATCAATTTTCTCATATATCGGCTGGCTCTGAGCATTGCCATCATGCATTGATCCTTGGCTTTTTAATAACATTTATTTTTATTTGCTTGGCCTTAAAAGGGTTAATGACTGATGTAGGAATGGTTATTTGATCTCGGACACAACACATTATCATGAGAGTGTTACCAGAGAAATCACTAAAAGTGAGTTTCACACCTGAAACTGCTGCCATAAGCCCTTGCAACTCTCGCTGAAGACACTGGCACATTCTGCGATGCTCCAGCAGCGTTGATCCTTCAACTGATCCTGGGGCTCACGACTGCTGCCTTCCACTACAGAAACAAACATCGCATCAGATAACTGTTGGAACAGGTTCTTATAGTCTAATTTGCTGAGCGATAACAAAGCCTATCGTTCGAGGAGCTGGAAAAATTTCATTTCTGTACGTCTGTCTGTCCATACTATATCTCATCTCAGTATGAACTGAACTACAGACTTGAAATTTTGCATGAAGTTTCATTTATATATTAGCAACATTGAGTTTGATTATGGTGCATGTCACTCTAGGAAATTTGGCTGAACATTAACAAATCGTTTAACTGGCCATGGGTAACCATGATGGCAACAAGAAGATAGCAAAATGAATAAATTTGTAAACAAGTTGAGTACAATCATATGAGATGAAGACAAGATCTGACTTGAATGCACCCTTCAGCTGCAGTAGCCTCCCTACCTCACTACTCATGTGACAAAACATTTCTACAAGCTTTATATTTTACATGAAACTTCATTTCTACATAGATGTCCACAAGGGATGTCCAGCCATGGAATTTATCTCTTAGTAGACTGACACAGTTTCTATTCTGTCTTGTCTATCTGACCGCAGGACAAGTGACCTTAGTGAGCTCTGTTACGTGACAGGTACTTGGTTCGCCGTTTGGTTGGCTGAGTGGTCTTTTATTTATTTTTTTTGGAGTAAACTCCAATACACCAATGGAGATAACCAGCGCCAGGTGGGGCTCGCGAACGCATTGTCGATCACACACACTGTTAGTAACCACCCACTCGTCGTTGATCTTCATCTTTCACAGTTTCATGAATCACGTCACGTAAAATAAAATGTTTGGGATTAACCAACTCCTGACTCAAGGAGTTGACAAATTATATCTTGATTACATCAGTCGGGTGGCCACCCTAAATATGTATTAGTATTTTTAAGTAACAATGCTCAAAATATACAAGTTTTTAAATTTGTTGAAATGAAAAAAAAAAATTATCGATAACTTATAGTTTTAATATATTTGTTTGAAGAAACACATTTTAAGTGCCATATAGCCAAAACAAAACTGGAACGACATCTGGTTATTCATAAATTTTAAATGTGTTGAAAATTTCAAAACTATTAAATAGGTTGTTTAACCCTTTGACTAGTAATCCTGCAATGGATTCGGGAGCGCCCTACGTTCCTCCTATAGAAATCCCGATAGCCATGGGGAACGCTATGACGCTAAACAGTTTTCATAATAATGTTTCGTGATGAAACATCTCTCGCTTGACTACGAATGCGATCTAGCGGAATAAAGGAGAAACAGTTTCAAGTAGTTTTTGTTTTCCCAGTACATCACAGTTGCTCTTTCATTTCTTTCAGACCCAATTGGTGGTATTCAGACCATATAACGATATTCAATCAGTTGTTCCGAGTAATCAGCTGATTCTATTTCTGTTTGTGTAGTGAATACAGATTGTATCTTCACTACACAATTACATGAATTATGTAAATGCCTCGAAACAGGCTCTGCCTTGGAGGCCAATACTTTGTTTCTCGGTATATGTATGTATGTATGTGTGGCATGAATGTTAATATGTGAAGGTCAGCCAGTACTGATATACTATGTAATCGCGTGCTATGCACAAGATTATTTTGCTATGTATGTGGTTTGCATTTATATTTGTTGTATATTTGTATTGAATATGTTGGAATGTGTGCATATTTATGAGAAATAAAGTTTATTCTATTCTACTTTTCCATTACCGGTTGTTCCATTACGGCCTTGATTGTAAACGTTTTGTTGTTTACCGTGGGTAAATTAATGTGGCTGTTTGTGTAATTATTGATTACGTAAATTGGTGCAAGAAAAACTTAAATGAATTTTTTGCTAAGATGCTCCTCTGAGACTTACTGCTAGGCATTTTCCCACCATCATCCCTGCTGCAGATAAGAAGTACAAGCCTAAGAGAGCATGTTACGTGTGCAGATAGACCGGTGCCGTGACACCATGTGCGGGGATAGTGACGTTTCACTTTGTGTGCCCGACTGCTTCTGTGCCTTCCATACCATCAAAGATTTCTGAGGAGACTTGTGTACAGTTACTAACATGTACCTTAGTATGTTTATGAGAAAATGCTGAATATTTTGATTTGTTCTCATATTTTGTAAATATCATAACTTTTGTGCCTAATTAGATTATTTTCTGTATAAATACAAAAAAAACTTCAAAAACATTTAATTGAGTTGTTTTTCATCACACATCTACTGCAGTAAACACAAATTACAAAAAAAAAAAAAAAAAACAAACTCTAAAATGTTTAAAACTGACTTTTTAGGACACTCTTACTGAGAAAAAACCCACCAGTCACAGGGTTAAAAGGTGATTGGTTCGCAGGTAACTGGTAAATTCCCAATGTAAATACAACTGATCTGAAAAGTGCATCTCTCTCCTTAAACAAAACGCTACAACTAAAGTAGTCAACTCTTGTTACCTGCATCTGGAAGGTTTTTCCAGTCGAGAGGGGTTGGTGGACGTCGGCTCTTCCACAGGTTGTCCATACTGAGCAGGTATTTTATATCATCATGGAACAGCTTTGTGAACAGTTTCTCCGGATCGTACTGACAACTCTGAGCCCAACCTCTCGTAGACACACGTTCCACGTTACCTTCATCTGTCGCTTTCGCCGTCAATGCATCTTCACCGGCTTCACCTGTAGTCATATCTAACAATCAGTTTTCCACTGACAAAAACACAAATAGTGAGAGTTGATATAAAATAGATCAGATGAAGATTCTACAGTATGAAGTCTAAATCAAATTAAAGGAATTTGGAAAACTAATCCCAATGGTGAATTTATTTAATCTAGTTGCTTTGTTTTACCTTCTTTCATTCACTTGAAGAAGAAATCAAACTACGGATCTTAAAATAATATGTTTTAAGTCATAATTTTATATGATGGGTAAACTCTGTTACATTTGTTTAAAAATAAAACATCTTTATTATCACTACTCACAATAACAATGTGCTTATAAATTCTGTGTCATTAGAATCTTAATTATTTTGTATATAAATTCAATATATAACACAGATTGACAAGATGGTGCCTACTAGTAAGTCTCTACGTGATAAAGTAAGATACTACTGTTCTAAAGTATTAAATAATAAAACTGGAGGTATTCAATGCAAGAATAAACTCGATATATAGTTTCATTTTGAGTGTGCCATGTGATGAAAAATCAAATTGTAGTTGTAAAACGTGTACCAGCATTTTCAGATCACTTGAGTGTAATAAATCTACTGACATCAAAATCGAAAGAGATGCGTGTTGTCATCAAACCAAAGTGAAATGAGGAAGCAGTTAACTTTACTCCGAGACGAGAATATGAGGTTAGCTGGAATATTGACAAACCAAGCAGAAGCTATTGGTGATATTGTGATGACCAAGATCAAAGATAAACGTTTATATGCTAGGAAACTTAAGAGGAACCTAACAAATGTTAATCAAGAATCAAGATCTTTATTAGTCTTTAAACACAGTACACATATGCAATTGACTTCGTCAAAATACTCATCAGTAATAATTACAGTTATTTTGTACAACCACTCTAAAGTTTAAAATATTAACAAATTAGAAGATTTAACAAGGATAATAAATTAATAAATAATTAACAACAAGAACATTACAAATAACAACAAATAACAATAACAAGAGAATAAAAGCAACAAAAGAATGAAATGTGTCTAAAAACTTATATCACTAGTATCACAGGCAAAGTATTCATTGACACAATAAAATGCTTTTCCTTTTAACCAGCTATTAATTACAGAACGTTACTCCAGGTTACCAGAGGCGCTGTAGGACAAAGTTTACAATCCAGATTTCTGGCCAGTTGGCATTTTTTGTAAATCAATTCTGTTTCTCACGCAGGAGTAATAGGCCTAGTGAACTTCAAGACTCCTCTGTAGTGAAATCGTTATCCAGGTTACCAGAGGCGCTGTAGGACAAAGTTTACAATCCAGATTTCTGGCCAGTTGGCATTTTTTGTAAATCAATTCTGTTTCTCACGCAGGAGTAATAGGCCTAGTGAACTTCAAGACTCCTCTGTAGTGAAATCGTTATCCAGGTTACCAGAGGCACTGTAGGACAAAGTTTACAATCCAGATTTTTGGCCAGTTGGCATTTTTTGTAAATCAATTCTGTTTCTCACGCAGGAGTAATAGGCCTAGTGAACTTCAAGACTCCTCTGTAGTGAAATCGTTATCCAGGTTACCAGAGGCACTGTAGGACAAAGTTTACAATCCAGATTTTTGGCCAGTTGGCATTTTTTGTAAATCAATTCTGTTTCTCACGCAGGAGTAATAGGCCTAGTGAACTTCAAGACTCCTCTGTAGTGAAATCGTTATCCAGGTTACCAGAGGCACTGTAGGACAAAGTTTACAACCCAGATTTTCTGGCCAGTTGGAATTTTTTGTAAATCAATTCTGTTTCTCACGCAGGAGTAATAGGCCTAGTGAACTTCAAGACTCCTCTGTAGTGAAATCATTATCCAGGTTACCAGAGGCGCTGTAGGACAAAGTTTACAACCCAGATTTCTGGCCAGTTGGAATTTTTTGTAAATCAATTCTGTTTCTCACGCAGGAGTAATAGGCCTAGTGAACTTCAAGACTCCTCTGTAGTGAAATCGTTATCCAGGTTACCAGAGGCGCTGTAGGACAAAGTTTACAACCCAGATTTCTGGCCAGTTGGAATTTTTTGTAAATCAATTCTGTTTCTCACGCAGGAGTAATAGGCCTAGTGAACTTCAAGACTCCTCTGTAGTGAAATCATTATCCAGGTTACCAGAGGCGCTGTAGGACAAAGTTTACAACCCAGATTTCTGGCCAGTTGGAATTTTTTGTAAATCAATTCTGTTTCTCACGCAGGAGTAATAGGCCTAGTGAACTTCAAGACTCCTCTGTAGTGAAATCGTTATCCAGGTTACCAGAGGCGCTGTAGGACAAAGTTTACAACCCAGATTTCTGGCCAGTTGGAATTTTTTGTAAATCAATTCTGTTTCTCATGCAGGAGTAATAGGCCTAGTGAACTTCAAGACTCCTCTGTAGTGAAATCGTTATCCAGGTTACCAGAAGTGCTGTGGGACAAAGTTTACGCCTTTTTTAACTCTATGAGATCAATTGACTGTGTTTCTTTAAATGGCAAGCCTACAAGAGGGTCTACTTGCATTGATAAAGTATGAAGTTATACTAACATATGTACATCTGCTGAAGCAGTCAAATCCCTTCTCCCGGATCATGGAGGATTGATCCTGACAGCTGAGTATACTTCTGTGTTGGACAATAATAATTGTGTGAATGAAACCTTCTCTTGTAGGCTACTGATAATTTTAACAAGTTTTGTCCAATATTAACTAAATCTAGAAACCATAATGATGAACATGTATATAAGTGGTTAACCCTTTCCTTGGTCATGTAAGAAGTTTAGTTCTACTGCTTTATGATAAATCTAAAAAAGACAAAACATATAAACTAAAGTATAATAAACTATAAACTTATTATAAAAAGCAAAAACAATTAGCTCAATTTCAAGCCAATGAAAAATGTATCATGGAGGCTAATAACAATGTAACAAATGGTATCATAAACTGTGAATGTGGTCGCAAAAGTAAACCTCCCTAAAGAAGTTCCTCTGTCATCAGAAACACTAAATAAATATTTTATAAATATAGGTAGTAATAACTAAATGTAGACACAAGTGATGTAAATAATGTTTTTAATTAAATCAAACCTAATTTAAGTTATGTAGGTGTCTTTTCTTCCCATTGAACTCACATATCCCCACATGAGCTTTTTAAGTTTGTTTTACAGTTCAGTCATTCTGTGTGAAGATATTTACAGCATATCCAACTATTAAGTTTTTAATTGATGTACTTCAGGTTCCTCTGGCTTATCTGTTTAACCCTCCATCAGGTGCTTAAAATTAGAAACACCATCAGGCGCTCACGGAGGTTTCCTCCAGGTTAGCGAATAATGGATATCATAGTCGTTTAAACTGTTTTTATTTGTTTATATATTCATACTGATTTAATTACAATGTAATATATTCATTTTTAGAAATTAAATAAAAATTACTCTCTTATGTAATGAATTTTCCAAATAAGAAATTCAAAATCTTAAAAAATGTTATTGTATAATAACAACATAATTAATTTTAAGGAATAATACAATTAATTGCAAAAATGTTTAACTTACTGTAATAATATATGGAAATTAACTTAGTTTTTAACTTCTTACAAAAACAACTTACTTCAATTCTTGAGATATTATACAATTGTAATGTCAATTATTACTCTGAAATCAAAATTTATTCTTTACTAAAAATTTTTTTACACACTGCACAGAGTTTCAAAACATTTTCCTTCTGGTTCTTATAACGACAGTGTTCACTCCATAAACAGTACTGAAATGTTCCCTAGCACACTGGTACTGTACTGACAAGTCTCTCGTCTTCATTCTCCATTTCACAAAATTCAAATAAAATATATTGTAAAACTTAAAAAGAAACCATCACAGTTCACACATTTAGGCGCACACGAATTATTACTCCATAAAAACTAAACACAATAAGGCACTCACGGAGATTTCGTCCAAGCACTACAAACACAACATCGGGCGCTCACGGAGGAATCATCCAGTCTCGCACGGAAGTAGACCTCATACTGACAGATTTTGACAAAGATAAGCGGGAGGCTATTGTTTTGCTTCCCCGAAAGATGCTCGTGAAGTACATTGCGGAAACGACTGCCGACATCAGAAAAGTAGTACTATTTTTAATAATAAAAAATACACGGAGGAAAACTCCGTTTAGCGCCCGATGTAGGGTTAATAGAGTGGTGGTAGAGATGGGTGCTGCGCCTTCTCGTTTTGGACCAAAAACGGAAAAGAAAGAACATTTCTACTTAGAATCTCACACTTTTGTCAGCTGGAAAGGTGATGGTCACTGTCTTTGAGGATTCCCATGGTATAATCATGATAGATTATTTGAAAAAAGGCAGATCCATAACTGGGCCCTATAATGCTGTTCTGATGGATCGTTTGAAACAAGGACTCATTATTAAGAAGTCAAAGAATGGCAGGGAAGAAGGTGCTGTTTCACCAGGATAATGCTCCAGCCCACACTAAACTATCGCAATGGCAACTTCGACTTGTGATTCGAATTGATTCCTCACCCACCCTATTCACCAGTCTTGGCTTCGAATGACTTCTCCTTATTCCCAAACTTGAAAATTTGGCTTGGTGGGAAGAAATTTTCACCGAATAAGGAAGTGTCTGCAGCTGTGACAGACTATTTTGCACAATTTAACAAGGCCTACTTTGCTAATGGGTTGAAAAAATTGGAAACTCGTTGGACCAAGTGTATAGCCTTGCAAGGAGACTATGTCGGGAAATAAAGTGAGTTTTTGCCTGGGTTGAGCATACAAATCAGTTATGTACTAGACTTGCCAGAGTTTTATTTTTGATGCGGAAGTTGAAGTCTAGATCAACTAACAATATTTAATTCTAAATGCCTATATTACGCTTTTTTCATTTTCATTTATTGTATGGTGTAACCCTATGAGGTAACTCGATTGTAGCTAAAAATGTTTTTGTGGCAGAAGAAAGTAGTTAAAGAGTTACTGCTGGTGTTAGTAATGGAGATTCCTACAAAGATTACTTCACTAATTTTAGTATTTTAACTTTACCTTGTATATTTATTCAGTATATTTCATTGTATTTCAAAGACCATTTTAACAAATTAACTTTAAAATCTATGTATATAACCATAATACAAAAAATAAAGAAAAATGTTAGGCTAGAGAAATCTAAAACTAGCATAAGGTATAAGACTTTTTAATAGGTTGTTAGTACCATAAAGAAATATGCCCTATAAGACATTTAAGACAACTATAGAAAAGTTTTAAAACCCTAAAGCATACTAATCAGTTAAGGAGTTTAAAGAGAATTTTGACAATTTAGTATGACTAATGTAGGGTAGCATAATAGTTTTATTATGTTTAATTTTAGTAAAAAATGACTATATCTATTACACTGTGAACTGTGTTTAACTGCACCAAAGATTCTGATTTATTCATTTACATTACAAAATTAAAGCTAATGATTGTTTTTAAGCTTTCTTAGATAGTGGGTTTTCAATTTGTATAGTATACTTGTAGTTGATAACCAATTGATGGCATTAATCAAGGAAACCGTTGAGATAGTGAAAATTTAAATATGGACATTGAATATTCACTGAGAGAATTTATATAACAAAATCAATTTCAGAATTGTTCACACATGACAGTATTAATTTTGTACGATTAAGAAAAATGTGCCCATTCCATCGCATTTTTATATGGATATCACCTCACCTCGTTGACAATCTGTTTTTATAATCTCCTTGAAGCTATACTCATAATTTATGTAACAATTATTCAACTAGCTCACCTGCTGCTTCTGGATCCGCAGTGTCCGGGGAGACATCCTCATCTGGATCTTCTTCTCCAAACAGCTGACTGAAAATAAGAACAAGGGGAAAGTGTATAATAGCACTCGACCAACACAATCTTATAGCTGAAAGCATCACACGGTTTTTAATTATTTGTAGGACTGGATGTATTGCAGTCAAGAGGAGGAATTCAACACACAGAAGAAAAATCTTGCTAATCCTGAGGGGGCAGAAAGTACAAATATTGTTACAGGAATTTGAGCAAAAAAACATGTATCACTTTTGGTCCTGACACGAAATGAAAACTTGACGAGTTCCACTTGGCATGACTCTTATTGAAAATGTAAAAATAATATTACCACAAGTTGAGGTAAGTAACGAATAATTTAATCTACACTGGGTCTCCAACCAGAAAGGTCATGTCCACACATAAACAAGTTGAGGTAAGAATTAACTCTACACGGGGTATCCAACCACAAAGGTTATGTCCACACATAAACAAGTTGAGGTAAGAATTAACTCTACACGGGGTATCCAACCACAAAGGTTATGTCCACACATAAACAAGTTGAGGTAAGAATTAACTCTACACGGGGTATCCAACCACAAAGGTTATGTCCACACATAAACAAGTTGAGGTAAGAATTAACTCTACACGGGGTATCCAACCACAAAGGTTATGTCCACACATAAACAAGTTGAGGTAAGAATTAACTCTACACGGGGTATCCAACCACAAAGGTTATGTCCACACATAAACAAGTTGAGGTAAGAATTAACTCTACACGGGGTATCCAACCACAAAGGTTATGTCCACACATAAACAAGCTGAGGTACGAATTAATTAACCCACATATAAACAAGTTAAGGTAATAATTAAATAACAAATAATTAACTCTACACAGGGCATCCAACCAGAAAGGTCAAGTCCAAACATAAATAAGTTGAGGTAAGAATTACAAAGAATTAACTCTACACGGGGTATCCAACCACAAAGGTTATGTCCACACATAAACAAGTTGAGGAACGAATTAATTAACCCACATATAAACAAGTTAAGGTAATAATTAAATAACAAATAATTAACTCTACACAGGGCATCCAACCAGAAATGTTATGTCCACACATAAACAAGTTGAGGTAAGAATTAACAAAAAATTTACTCTACACAGGGTATCCAACTAGAAACGTTATGTCTACACATAAACAAGCAGAGGTAAGAATTAACAAAAAATTAACTCTACACAGGGTATCCAACCAGAAAGGACATGGCCAAACATAAAAAAGTTGAGGTAAGAATTAACAAAAAATTTACTTTACACAGAGTATCCAACCTGAAATCTCATCTCCAAACATAAACAAGTTGAGGTAAGAAATAACAAATTTACTCTACACAGGGTATCCAACCAGAAAGGACATGTCCAAACATAAACCAGTTGAGGTTAGAATTAACAAAAAATTTATTCTACACAGGGCATCCAACTAGAAACGTCAGAAACGTCCACACATAAACACGTTGAGGTAAGAATGAATTAACAAATAATTTACTCTTCACAGGGTATCCAACCAGAAAGGTTCACTCATATTGTCCATGTAAGCCTACTTGTTTACTAGCACTTCCTATTTCTAAAGACGTATCTATGGATAACATAACCAGAATAATCAAACATATCTTCAAAACATCATAACTTTAGGAACGTACAAATTTAACTGCTTTGAAAAGTCTCCTTATCCTTAACTAGAAATTTTAACCATTCATAACAAATTATTTAAAGGTATTGAATCCTAAGTTGGATTGTACTTTCTTTTATATTTTTTAGTAAAAAACAACTCAAATTTGAGCATTTCATTACTACAATATGACTATAAGGATTGTCTATTACAAATGCTTAGCCCTTTCCTTCCCATGGAGGAAAACTTATTATTAGTAATTAATTTTCAGTTGCAGTTAAAAAATGTTTTGCAGTGTTATTTTACAAAGTAGGTTAACATTTATCACTCACTTTTGACTAACTTGGTGAACAAAGAAATGTATGGTCCTTAAATACACTTCATTCATTTATTAAACTAAAGATTATTGGCTTCTTTTTCAAAACTTTCATTGTCCATAAAGTGTCATAATGCTATAATACTATGCCATAATAAATAATCACTTCAAACAATCATTAGTCACTAAATAATCTTACCAGCAAAATTATAATATGAAACACAATGATATTGACATAACTTACTTGAACAGATGTTTGGACCACACAATACAGTGAATGGGTATTGAAGGAGTGTTTCTGATCGTACAGCCCGGGAAGGACTTCTGCGGTGCCTTCGGGTCACACTCGTAACACTTGGTGCGCCCTTTCACAATCAACTCGACCTGCATTATAAATGTCACATCTAGACTTTCTAGTTTTACTTTTAGAGGACATAAGAAAAATCAAAAAAGATAACAATCAAAGTATTGATGTCCCAGTGAAAATTGCTGACTTGCAATATTTAGTCAAATAATCGGTAATCAAAACTGAAAACTTAAATTTTGTATGCAAAACAAATTGACTTATAATTTTCCAGGCAAAGGGACTTCAATGATAGGTGTCTAAATGAGACATTCTAAATAAATCAATATTTATCATTACTTGAGAGAAATTTTTTGGAATACGTCAACAGAATCTACTAATCTATTATCTTTGAGATAGTGAAATTATTTAGTTTAACACCACTACCACTATTAAATTAACTGTTATTTTAACATATTTTATTACAGAAAATAAAGTTTCACATTTCAGAATCTTAAGAACTTTTTGTATTTCCTTATATTTTTAAAATCTATCAGCACTGATCTTCACTGGCAATTTTCGTTTGCAAAATTTAAAAAAATATTCGTATTAAAATTCTTTAAGTTATTTTAAATTTTTTTGCCAACATGTTCCCGGCTTCAATCAACATTATTAAGTCAGCTCCACTATTTTAGGTTATTTACACCAATACAATGTTACTGGATTAATTTTTTTTTTAGTTTATAGGCCTTGTAACTGTTTATATAAAATATTTGTCATATTAGTGACATTGGAATAACACTTGTGAGAGTCAGGACTTGTGTAGTATATAATTCTCCTATTAGGCATATATATTGCAGCTTATTGTCAGTTTAATGTTACCGGTGTTGTCATCCTGACTTGGTATATTTGTCTATAGTGATTGTTTTTGCTATGCTATTTAGTTTTTTATAATTAAGAGTTTACATTAACAACATGCAGCTGTGAAATTTTGCTTGCTGATACAGTTTTAATGTTGAAAACGGCTTACTAAAATTACACTGAGGGAAAAACTCAAGTGTATACAAGGGGTTTTCTAATGTTAACAATGAATGGTACATCAATAATGATGTAAACTTGTTCTAGATGGAAATTTTGAGTAAATTAAAGAACTTTTACTGAAGATTTGGGGATGAAAAGGGCTATTGGCAAATATACCATGGCCATGGGTTCTGACTGACAATCAAAAAGAAAATCCAACTGAAACATGTATTGCTTTGAAAGAACAGTTTGGAACTGGACCAGATTTCCTTCCTCCTGAAGATTGGTGACCAAACATTAAGACAATGCTAGTTTGATTTTTTTTTTTGTAGGCGAAAAACACTTCGGTCATCATCGCCCGCTTGCATAAATGATACCTACTCATAGTTGGTGGTGTCAATTTACAATACACATATTAAACAAAAACATAAAAGTAGGTAAATAAAATATTTCATAGAAGGAATAAATAAGTAACAATTAAATCAACAACTTGGGAGAGACTGTAAAGTGGTCTAACCCATTAAACGATAAAACACAAATAACAATAACGATAACAGGAGGAACTTAATAGCACAAGTTAAGGACTATAGATACATTACAACGTTTGCCTGCCACCAAGATGGCTGTAAAGAGGCCAATCCGGTAGCAGTAAATAAAATCTATACAAAGATATAACAAAAGGCTACGTACTAAATAACAGTAATAATAAATAGAATATAAAATACAATTTAGCTCAGATTCGTGACATTAGCGACGTATTATTCAGGAATCCGAAGAGCTTGGCCAACACGTCACAATTATCTCCTAGAAACTCTGGGAGAATTGCAGGGAGGTGATATTTACGTCTCTGTTGAGAGAAGTGGTTGCATTGCTAGTTTGCTAATTTAATATAAAGGGAGTAGTCAATTCAGAATTTGTTCCGACAGGTCAGACCATTATTATATGAAGTTTTTTCCACAAAGATTGCACATCACTATTTGTAAAACTGTTCTGATTTGTGTTGGCAGACAGAGAACTGGGTTTATACTCACAGCCATATACTTGAAATATATAGGCTATATAAAATGATCTTAAACAATATAATCACTGGTTGGACTAATGTAATTAAAAGTATAATGGAGAGTATTTTGAAATGAATAAGGTTGTCTTGTACAAAAATTAAATATATAGCTTTAAAAAATTGTTTGTTTCTTTTTTGTCACTTTGTTGTACAAAACTAATACAAAATCTGGTTTTAAAAATATTTTTTTATTTAAAAAGTTAAATCTTGGAGCTATAACCTCTATATGTTTGTTATGTATTGGCAATAGTAACAAATGTGAGTAAGAAATTGTTATTTTTGAATACTGTAAAGAAAATTGTACTAGTTAAATTTTTTCATTAAAATATAAAAAATAATCGGTTAATAAATTAACCCTTTGAACGTGACTAAAAAATCCATTAACTTTCCTATAACGCCAAGACATGTAAAACATTTTGTTTCTTTAAATTCAAAGCTAATTTTTATTATAACTAAATTATAAAAGGTAAAAGCATAAAACAGGGAATTTTACTTAAAATTAGCATATTTATTGATAAAAATAAAGATTTATTTACAAAACTGTTTATTTAAAATAAATTTCAATTTAATTGTAAAATTTCATTAAACTGAAAAGTTTAAGTACATTTTACTATAAAACAAGATAAATATTTGAAACTAATCACAATACTACCAAACAATGAGCAATAATAACGAGATACGTAAACACGCACGCTCACACTCACTCGGGACATCCAAGAAAGCAGTAATACACGCCATAGATATGTTTGGTTATGGCTCTGTAGTAGATGCAGAACTGACGAGCAGGCGGTCGGAGTTAGACAAAAGGCGCTCCCGTCCCCCTGCCGCCGAGTGAAGGTCATTTATAAGTACTTCCTTGGCAACCGCGATAAGCACCAAGCGTGCACGGGGCATTTACAAAGCCTTTTTTGAAGAAGTAAAAAAACTCTCTAAGAGACATAATCTATAATATCGGATATAACTGTATTTGGCGTTTTGGTCAAAGTCTGCCATTCTGATGTATCCATCTACGGCGTGGGAAGGGTTAGGTATATTGTATTCTATGTTTAGAACTGGTAAGTAATAAAACAGACAAAACTGTGTGACCGCACTGACCTGCCCATCATAGCCGGCTGTGCCACTCTCTATCAGTGGCACTCCAGCTGCCAGACACAGCCGGTTGACATGGTTACGAGCTGCCCGGTTGTCCAAGGCGTTCAATACCACATTGAACCGCTGGAAGTAGCTCACTCCATACTTTGGGCTAGACAATAAGACAGTACAACTTCAATAAACAGGTTTAGAGCACAATATTTTATAAAAAATACATTATATATTAAAGAGAATTGATAAAAAATTAATTTAACCCTTGAAGTAGCACGTGCCACGTATGTGGCACATTAACATACTTTCATATTAAATAGTATTTGAAGTAGTAAATATTATTCGATCACCATAAAACTTGATGATGGTAAAGAAAAAGAACCAAAGGAATGGGCCTTTTATTATTATTGGTTCATACTCGAGAGAAAGGCATACTCACTTTTCCATCAATATACATCCTCAACAGCCTGACATTTCTAATCAAGAATTTTGGTTTATTTACTTCTCATATTACACATACTCACAGACACCAACTCCGTCACAACAATAACATAACCCTACCTCGCCATAGCACCACTTTTTTCAGAAATAAAACATATTCCTCCTGCATATCATTGTTTAATTCTCTACCACAGTATCTAAAGAATGTTAAGGAGCCCAACAAATTCAAAAGCCAATTGAAAGAATTTTTAATTCAAAAGGAATATTACAGTGTCCAGGATTACTTACTTGAGAAGAAATACTAGTTTTAGTATGTTATGTTTTGGTTCTGTATGTAATGTTAAATTTAGTAATTTAGATAATTTTACTTTAATTTGACCTCTGCCTGTGCAATCCTTGTATTGTTTGTGGCAATAAATGATTTGACTTTGACTTTGACTTACTGTTTTTGATTGGTTCATGCGGAGTCACAATATGGTTTTAAGAAGTTCAACTATCATGAACTAATAATAATAAAAAAGGCCTATATTCCTGTCCCCCTTCTTTTTTATTTCCACCATCTTGTTTCTTTCTGCTGTGACTATTGCCATTTGCTACTGGCCTCTGGTTAGTCGTAGGTCATTGGTAGACGAATGTAGATGTATTGTGACCTGTATTCTGTAGTTCAGTTTTAATAATTAGTGTTGTGTGTAGTTTTTTATTAAGTGCATATTTTAGAGTCAGTGAAGTCGACACACAACATGGTGGTTGTGAATCCTGACTTAGGCGTGCCACAACGCTTTGGTTTGATTTGTTTATTTTAACCTAGTTTGTAATTATATATTAGGTTAGTTATTTACTGAAGAAAAGATCAGATTGAAGATCTCAAACATAGTGTTACTGAGTTTTTGTTTCACTGAACAATGTCAAATGTCCGGAAAAATCCTGTTTCCTTCACAATCCTTTCATCGTCAAAAATAAACTTCAAACAAAGAACTCCAGTTATTGTTACTGCTAAACTAGTCTGCATACTCTGTACCAGAAACAGCGATTAACGTGTAAAGTAGTATCGTAAAAGTACCTATATCAGTAAATGTACCAGGTACTTTCAGTTTGAATTTAATCTGTGTTAAAAATTAAACGTTTTCATAGTGGTTTATGCAATTATATGCTCAAGATAATGACTAAGAGCTTCATAGAACAACCAATGCCGGATTTTGTAGACACCCGGTTAAGAATAAAAGGTGGTAATATAATAACAACAATATTTTCTTACTATTCTAAAATTACATACTCAATTACAGTGCTCTTTTATCTATCTGGTATAAATAATTGTTCAGATTACAAGTTTCCGGGTTATGAATTTTAAAAGTAGCAGTTTGGTTGTAAAGCGTCAAAACCTGGTACTTATCGATTGTTACAGATATAAAAACTTGTACTTATTGTTAGTAATGAAGTGTTATATGTAAAAACACATAAATAAATAATCTAAATTTTAATATAACTCCCGTTATTGTAGTAGCTTTATTAGTTAGTTTGTAGTCAACTTCCAAACTCGGATACTTTTTATCCATATTTAGCTTTGATTAAAACTGAATTATTTTTAACAGTTTGTTAATGTTATCGTTAAATTTTGTTTTAGTTAAATGCACTTCATATAAACTACATTTTTGTCAGAAGATTGCAATTATCCCTGTACTGTATAATCTTCTGTTGGTAAGTGGTAGAGAAGTTTTACTGTAAACTTCAGACACTCTGACCCGATCCTTCCCCTTTTTTTATTCGTTCAGGAGTACTATAAAAAAATGATTTTAGGACCTAATATTTCAAATATTTCCCCTGCTAGCTGGAGGGGTTTCCGTACTCTCGACTCCCCAGTGTTCTGGTCACCCTCCAGAGAAGACTTCTGGGTGCGCCACTGGTTGTGTTAATTTTTTTACTTCAGAATTATTTCCTAGAATTAACTTTTGAAATTAGAACAAATTTGAAAAGAATGGTTTCCCTCCACAAGGATTTATATACATTTAAAATAGGAATTTAATACAATTTTGTAATTAAAACCTATAAAAACAAGTGAAGATAAAAACATATTAATGTTTAATCAATGTTATATCTTACTCAGTATATAAGTTACGACTTGAGGGAATTATAAGTCGGAAATCATATACTTTAATAAATAAAACCTGTCACTTCTTTCAGTATTTGTTTGAAAATATAGGCTACTGAACACATTAACCCTTTGAACCCCAGGCGACGAAATATCGTCGCCGAGAAGATATGCGAAGATCCCCGCGGCGACGATGTATCGTCGCCAATGAAGTTGCGAGAATCCCCGGGCGACGTAATATCGTCGCCATGGTATATGCGTTTAATACATATTTATTTGAAATCGTAAAATATTTATTTTATGAGTATTAATACATATTTATATGTATTTTATTAAAATACTAATTTTTTTATTTATTTATTTACTAATTTATTTATTTAGGTAATATCAGTGATTTTTGTGTTGTACGCCTAGACGTTTTTACAAGTTGCATACTTTTATATAAAAATTCAAAAAAAGTTTATTTTTAGAGATATCAATATAATTTTTTTTTGTACATACACAAAACTAAATTTAGAAAAATAAAATGTGGGTGCCCATGGTAAAAATATTTCTTATTTTTTAATTAAAAAATCTTAAAATCAATTTTTTTGTCTAAAAATCTATATACATATATTTTAAAATTATGTTAATGCTGTTAAACATTTTTTTATACTTCAGACTAATCTTTTTCTGTGTATACAATTTCATTCTGGACATTTTGGTGTGTAATACAAGACAATAGCATAAAAAATAGCAAAAGTATTAATTTTTTACAAACAGTATGCAAAACAGCTGTTTCTGCTCCGGGGATTCTCGGTAGTTCTTAGGTCAAATGATTTTGGTACGTTTTTTCCACCATCAATATTTTGGTCTGGGGTTCAAAGGGTTAAACATTATAGATTTATTATATCGAAATAGTTTTTTTTCTATGAGCAAAATGGAATAACCAAAATATTTTAGTTGTTTTAGTAGTTGTGTTTTGACTATGACATGATTAATTGTAAGAGTTAGCATTTTACTTCTAACATGAGTGTTCTATCATATCAAGTTGTGTATTTGCGATATATCATTCATTCATCTGCGATACATGATCTATAGACTACACCACATTTTACTTCTAATATGAGTGATCTATCATATCAAGTTGTGTATTTATGATATATCCATTCATTCATCTGTGATACATGATCTATAGACTACACCACATTTTACTTCTAAGGGCCAATTTTCAAAGGGCAAAAGACTTTGCTGAAGGTAAACCCTACATTAACCGAACTAAATATAAAAATCAAGGCTGTGACTGAATACTGGGAACGTTACAATCAGGTTCAGAATGGCATTGATTGTTTGACAGATGAAAAACTATTTAGAACATGAAATAGAATACAGATGTAATGTGGAGGATGAGTATTTAAACCTTACAACAAAATTACAAGAAATGGTACACAATCTCAAAGACACAAACATTACATCTACTTCATCTCCAAGTGAAGCTGTTTGTACGGTTTCAAACTACACTTCAGGGAATATAAATTTCAATCCCTACCACCCTGATGAAACCATTTCAAATTTTGTGAGAAGATTAGAAGTGTTTTTTACAACTAAAGAATCAAAGAGCTGATGATAAAACTAAAGTTTACACATTGCTACATGCTCTCACTCCCCAACTGCACCAACAACTGTACGATATTTGTGCTCCCAACGACCCGTTAGATAAAGATTACGACGAGTTAGTACAGCTTCTTAAGGATTTTATCGACCCGCAACCAAGCCAGTGGCCTTGGCAGCATAAATTTATTTCACGGACTCAACAAGAACATGAATCAGTTTAGTGAATTCTCGGTGGCTCTCAAGAAGATGACAATTAACTGTAACTTCAATTGTGGTTGCGGTAAATTCAGGTTTGCAGACTTATTTCTCAAGTTACAGTTTATTCGTGGATTGAAAGACATAGATATTCGGACTAAATTACTCCAAGACCGCGAGAAACACACCTATCAGGACATTGTGAACATAGCTTTCGGCTATAGAGCTTGCCAAAGCAGAAAGTAAATGACTGTTAGCCGAACACGTACTGAACACATTGAATTTAAATCAGGTTTCAGCAAAGACATTCAAATGAAGAAAACACATCTAAGAGAGTCTCACCTCGGCCAAAACCTCTACTTAGTCCACGTTCAACAAATTCAGCCATTGAAAAGCTCAAAGGAAAATGCTATCGTTGTGGTTCACCACCTCCCATCGTGCTAATAGCTGCAGATTCATAGATGCAACTTGTCGAAAATGTGGAAAAAGTTGGACACATAGCTAGTGTTTGTTTTGCAAAGTAAATCTCAATTACAAATGAAACCTGGACAACATCAAACTGAAAACAAAAGTGACTTGAATAGTGAGAATGAATATGAGATTAATGTAATTAGTGACAGAAATAATGACAAATTTTATGGTTAACATCAACATCGAAGGCAGGACATTACCCATGGAATTAGACACTGGTGCAGCTCTTAGTACAATGTCTTATAACGAGTTTAAAAAGCTTGCCATCCCACAGAAAATATTTTCTACTAACATTGAACTTCGAACTTATACAGGAGAAACCATAAAACCGAAAGGAGTAACATTTGTTAAATGCACGTACAAGACTCAGAAGTTTGTTGGAAAACTTTACCTAATTGATCAAAACGTTGACGCCATATTCGGAAGGGACTGGTTGAGAGAAGTTAAATTAGATTGGGGTGAGATTAAAAGTCTTACAACGAGTCAGACTTCAAATCTAGGAAGCTTGTTAAGTGAATTTTAGTGACTTATTTAATGGAAAAAATTAGTGTTATACCTGAATATCTGGGACATTTTAGACTAACTGATGGCGCGACGCCAATATTTGTAAAACCAAGACAAGTACCGTTTTCCCTAAGAAGTAAAGTAGAAAATGAACTTACGAGACTAGAAGAATGTGGAATCATAACAAAAGTAGATCATTCAGACTGGGGAACACCCATCGTACCTGTTGTCAAGCCGAACTGTCAAACACGGATTTGTGCTGACTATAAAGTGACTTTAAACAAAGTGATCAAAGACGAAAACCATCCATTACCCAGGATTGAAGAAATCTTCTCTCAAATGAACGGAGGAAAATTATTTTGTACCTTGGATATTTTCTAATGCTTTACCTCCACATGAAAATGGACGAAGAAAGTGCACACATGCAGACACTCAGCACCCATAAAGGTAATGTACAAAGTAAATCGTTTGATGTTTGGGGTGAAGGTAGCACCATCTCTCTGGCAACAATTCATGGACAAAACCTTGCAGGGACTTTCTGGTGTACAATGTTTCTTTGACGATATTAAACAGCTAAAGAATTATTGGCTAGATTACGTAAAGTTCTAGAACGATTAAGAAACAATAACTTTAAAGATGAACCGAGATAAATGCAAGTTTTTTCAAACGAGTATCCAATATCTTTGGGCATGTCATTGATGCTCAAGGACTTCACAAAACCAAAGACAAAGTCTTGTCTATCATGAACAGCAAAAGACCGGAAAACATAAGTGAACTTAGAACATTTCTCGGTCTGGCAAACTATTACAACAAGTTCATCAAAGATTTAGCAACAATCCTCCACCCACTCAATAATTTTACTGAAGAAAGGCAACCGTATTAATGTGGACTTCAAAATGTGAAGAAAGCTTTCAGAAGGTTAAGTCGGAAATAACCAGTAACAATGTACTTGTCCACTACAATCCAGAAACTCCCATTAGTGCTTGCAACCGATGCGTCTCCAGTGGGCCTTGGAGCCTGTCTTTCACATCGATACAGCGATGGAAGTGAGAGGCCAATTAGTTTTTGCCTCACGCACTTTGACCAAATGTGAACAAAAATACAGTCAAAATTGATAAGGAAGCAACAGGTATTTTACTGGGGACTCAAGAAATTTTTCCCTTACTGCTACGGGCGAAAGTTCATTTTAGTGAACTGACCATAAACCGTTAGTGTCAATATTCAGTCCCACCAAAACCCTTCCAACAATATCTGCTACAAGACTGTTCAATTATGCACACTTTTTATCAGGTTTTGACTACTCAATTGAATATAGAAGAACCTCTGACCATGCCAACGTTGACTTTTTTGTCTCGTTTTCCTACTGAACATAGCACTACAAACTTTGTGGAACGATTGCAGCCTTTTTCAACTTAATCAACTTGATTCATTGCAGATTGACAGTATGCTTATATCCAGAACAACTGCTCAAGATAAAATATTTACAACCAGTACTACATGCCCTTGAAACAGGAGAGACGGTCGAACCTTTTGGTTTTCCACGACAACGAACTAACACTACAAAATGGTTGCATATTCAAGGGCTACAGGATAATGATTCCAGAAGCTTTACAACACTCAGTGTTAAATGAACTACATGTTGGACATCTAGGCATGGAGAAGATGAAAATCCTTGCTAGAAGTTTTTGCACGTGGAAAAGTATTGACAGAGATATTGAGCAAATGGTAACGTACATGTAAACAATGTCGACTAAAACAAAATCAACCTGCAAAAGAACCGAATCATCCATGGCTGACCCCTCAAGGACCATGGGAGAGATTACACATAGATTTTGCTGGCCCGATACAAGGTCAGTGGTATTTCATTGTTGTGGACGCCTTTACCAAGTGGGTTGAAGTAATCCCTACTAAAAACACGTCAGCAGAATGGTGTATGAAGGAGCTAAGAAAAATGTTTTCTACATTCGGCCCTTCCTTTGGTCTCAGTTTCAGACAATGGAAGCCAATTTACATCTACAATATTTCGCCAGTTTCTTATCTGCTAATGGTGTTGTACACAAAAACTACAGCTCCCTACCATCCTTCGTCTAATGGACAAGCTGAGCGTTATGTCCAAACAGTAAAAAAAAATCACTGAGGGCAATGGAAGATGAGGGGGGAAAGATTGAGCTAAAATTATACAGGCTTTTGATGCAACTTCGACAATCTCCAAACACAACTGGCTCAAAACTCATACAACTTAATGTTTGGAAGAAGTGTTCGAACTCACTTGAGCCTATTACTACCAGATAGCAAAAATGCACAAGAAGTTACACGAATTGTACGCAGACAATTCAGGTGGGAGACAGAGTACAGGCTCGAGATTACACCAACTCAAGATCAAGTGGAGTTTTGGAACAATTATGGAAAAAGAAAGTTCGCTACTGTACAAAGTTAAAATGGACGATGGAAGTGTTTGGAGGAGGCATGTTGACCAGCTATTGAAATGATGAAGTTTAGGGGAGGAGAAATGATACATATGATTGATTTAATTTTGCCTTTTATAATTAATCCATCCAGATGTTTTTTTGTTTATGTTTTAAAAATGTGGTTCTGAAAATACAATTCAATGTTATGGCAGATTACAGTTTATTTTCTTATTTTTATAAGTTTTAGTAATTTAACAGATCTATCATATCAAGTTGTGTATTTATGATATAATCATTCATTCATCTGCGATACATGATCTATATACTACACCACATTTTACTTCTAATATCAGTGTTCTATCATATCAAGTTGTGTATTTGCGATATATCATGTCATTCATCTGCGATACATGATCTATAGACTACACCACAATTTTACTTCTAATATCAGTGTTCTATCATATCAAGTTGTGTATTTGCAATATATCATTCATTCATCTGCGATACATGATCTATAGACTACACCACATTTTACTTCTAATATCAGTGTTCTATCATATCAAGTTGTGTATTTGCGATATATCATTCATTCATCTGCGATACATGATCTATAGACTACACCACATTTTACTTCTAATATCAGTGTTCTATCATATCAAGTTGTGTATTTGCGATATATCATTCATTCATCTGCGATACATGATCTATAGACTACACCACATTTTACTTCTAATATCAGTGTTCTATCATATCAAGTTGTGTATTTGCGATATATCATTCATTCATCTGCGATACATGATCTATAGGACTACACCACATTTTACTTCTAATATCAGTGTTCTATCATATCAAGTTGTGTATTTGCAATATATCATTCATTCATCTGCGATACATGAATACATGATCTATAGACTACACCACATTTTACTTCTAATATCAGTGTTCTATCATATCAAGTTGTGTATTTGCGATATATCATTCATTCATCTGCGATACATGATCTATAGACTACACCACATTTTACTTCTAATATGAGTGATCTATCATATCAAGTTGTGTATTTATGATATATCATTCATCCATCTGCGATACATGATCTATAGACTACACAAAATTCACCAACATAATGAACATATTGGTTTAAAGTATCAGAGGAAATAATGGCTGCAGCATAATAAGCAGCCACAATGACAATTGAATCATCAATATTCATGAGTGACGAGTTCTCAATATAACTGGAGAAATCAAATTATGTTATAGGTTTCTAAAACTACAGTATAGTTCAACTGTTTTTATATTTTAAAAAATAATTTATTGATGAATAAAAAAACTCTCCAGGCCATGTATATTTATAAAATGTAAAAAAGTGCAACATTTAGTTACTTTTTACTATTTTTAAGGATAAATGTGCCTGACACCTTGAGACAGAAATCACATTTAATCACCATTGTACTTGCAGCCGGCCATTACTCAAATACATTACACACGATTTTACTTTGAAAATTAATTTTGAACAGTAATGTTTCGTATGTTTGCAAAAGGAAATTTATATAAAATACTGTAAAATATATAAGTATGACATATCATATATCAAGTTAAACTACATAACACACAGAATAGAATGGTAATAATATGAAACATTTACCTTGGATAAGTGTAAAAAACCCATGGGTTGAATTCCAAAAATAAAAATTCAATTTTTGTTGTTTTATGTTAGGCTGAGTAAATATTACTAAATTTAATTTTTTACACAAATCAAAAATATATATAGTTTATATGTATGTATTCCTAAAAAAATTACACTAATTGCTGATCGAAACTTTTATGTACACATTTCTTTTACTGCATTTTAGTCAGTATCAGAGCCTACATCATTCTTCCCCTTTCTTCCTGGTGAGAGAGGCCTACAGTAATGTTCGAAGTAAGAGAAACACTCCCTATGAACCCCAAAGTTACAAGCTGGACACCAGAAGTGCCTTTTGCCCTTTTTTTTGTATTTCACTACTGCCTGGTAAATGAGCAATCCGGTGAGGAAGATCTCCACTTGGTCCAGGAGGTAGTATAGTAGGTGGATAAACTGTTTGTAAGGATTCCACTAGTGCCAGTGTATCTAAATACTATATCAAATGAAAGTTTGGAATCTGGTCTTTCTAACCATACCTAATATATAGCATTTAGGCCACGGCAAAACATAGGAAATACCGGAACAAAAGAGGCTTGTGTTAATAGACGCTGGAGCGTCTCTGCCACTCGCGAACGAGATTTAATAGACGCTGCAGAGTCTTTCACCACTCGGAGGGTTAAGACTATATTAAACAATATAGTTATTTTGTAAAATAAAAACAGCTGGAAATTATTAATTATGATTTTCCTAAGGTCAAATGTTTTTATATTTGATAGTATAGATATTTATAATTGATAGTTGATTCAATTGTTGTGGTGGCTTCTTATTATATTGCAGTCAAAATAATTTGTACCAAAACAATTTCACTAATGTGAAACTTGATTAAACAATCTCACTAATAGAAAACATAATTAAAAATTGATAGCTTCAACAAATATCTCTTACCAAATATCTGAACCTTCACAGAACAAAAAAAGCTATAGATTTTCTTGAATCACTTTTGTAAACTTGGGAACATGTCGTACATTTAATATCTCAGCTCTGATACCAATGAAAGAATAAATTTGACTTCTCCAGGTAACTCACTTGATGATGGAGTCATGGTAAGCCTCTATCTTCGCGTCCGGATTGAACTGTAGAGCGCTCTCTCGTGCCACTTTAGCCTTGGACTTTCCAACATGTTGCTTGTGGAACAGGAACTGACGGTTCAGGTTGCTAACATCAATGGTGTCCAAATCAATCTAGAACAGGAAGACCATCCACAATAGCATAATCTTCATCCAGTAAAAATACTACACAGGTCTCTAAAACACAACACAATTAGCCTAATTATACCAAGATTAGTTGATGCTATCCATGTAATGTAATGAGAGTTTAATAATATTTCAACCAGAGCTAATTCATGAAACTACCAATAAATAGACTAACATTAATCATCAGTAACATACAAAAATGGTATTAATTTTGTGTCCAATTAAAATTTTATTACTGAGCTATGAACATGTAAATTCCTTTCTCAACAAACAAAAGCTCTCTTTAGAAAAACAGAGGTGGTAAGCAGATAATTAACCCTAAACTAGCAGTGATAGTTCCTCTATTAATATACTTTCTTCATCAGTATTTAAGCTTTTCATAAGTTACAGTTTTATAAGTTTTATATTACATAGCCTATTACTGCAAATTCAACCTATATCGACTAAGAATTTTATAGATAATATTTCTCAAAAGATCTCAAGTAATAATAATATTTTATAAAATTATGCAATGATCAGAGGCAATCGTTATCGTCTGATCAGATCATCTAGAATTTGATCTTATAGTGAGTGACTAGGTACTATCTCGAGGAATGTTTGGGTAGACTTTAATAAGCGGCCTACACTCTTTATTTGGTTGTTTTTATCGAATGTTTTAAATGCTCTTATCCGAATAATAATTTGATATTACAATTTATTTAACAAAACATATGATTCCTACTTATTAGTTACAGTCATTTGTCATGTAAACAATAGACAGCAAGAAGTAACTAATTTGTTGAGAATTTGAAAAAAAAGATGATGAATATAAGGAAATTATGTGATAAATTTCTAGATATACATAGGTTTGGCTCTTGCCTTCACAAACGTGGTTTCCCACTGCTATCTGCACAATCTATAAATACTGTAACATATTTCTGATATGTAGGTCTAGGCCATAGTTGGTTTTGTTATTTTGTAATGTTACTGTTAAATTTATGTTATTAAGAACTGTAATATATTATTCTTGTTGAAAATGTATTATAATTCTTGTTTCGTACGATTAATATATAATAAAGAATTTGGATAATATATCGAATAGTTCAATAATAAAAATTGTTTGACAAGTGTAGTCCGCTTATTAAACTCTCCTCGAATGTTTTTCAGCAATATTTTACGTATTCAAAGAGGGCGTAACGGCTGACACAGCAGCAACCAATACAAAGTTGATTCATAATCATAACAAGATCACGTGATGCCCATGAAGGGTAGGCCACGATAAGCGGACCCGGTTTTTTATATCGAAATTGGCAAACAATATTACTTAATCATAACCATTGATATAATCAATCGATACCGATGAATTATTTTGAAAAATTAACTTAAATAATCCATATCAACAGCTGTAAACACTTAAAAATAATACTCGTAATGTAATTCAATTTTATATAAGTATCATTTGATTATTAAAAATGGCAGTCAATTTTAGTAAACTACACAACATTGTTTTGAAAGATGATAAGACATGTTTTTCGTGACTTCGACATGTTGGGCTCGTACCGAAAAACCCATTATGTGAAATTTGTGGGAAAGAAACAACTATAACTGTGAGAGGATCAAATATGGTCGCCTTCAGTTTTCTTAGTTTTGGTTATAATAATTTGTTTGATTATTGTAAATATTAAATTCATATTTTAATTTAAAACATATGATTCTTATTAAGGACTTTAGATACTTTTATATCGATTGATAGTCTAGAATTTGAGATGTGAATAATAGGTATCGATAATTACATTCTTCAATATATAAAACCGGGTCCGCTTATCGTACCCTACCCCCCATGAAAAATATAATATTATAAGAAAAATGGTTCCAGTTCCAATACTCTATAACTTTGATATTTGTGTATGGATCAATGGATTATCAGTAATTGTGAAAGTAACAGCTGGACCGGCAAAGTGTTTTGCATTATTAACTTATTGGAATCGTCCTACAGAACAAAACAATACAAGGCTTGACGGGATGCAAATAAGGAATAACTCAGAAATATAAATTGAATTGTAATGCAAAGGCAATTACGTGCAGTGTACAAAACTTATTAAATCATGAAAACCCCAATTATAAATGGACATTAATAGAGAACACTTACCATTAGTGTGTTCCACAGAATGTGCAGAACACCAAACTCCAATGAAATATAGTGTTGTCTCGCTTCAAATGTAACAACGTGGTCACCAAACCAAAATATGTCTAAGCGCATTCTTTCAAAAAAGGAATCTGCCCAGGCCGATTTTTTAAAATTACCACATTCAACACTTTTTTACTATTATTACAAATTTTTCTGTCACAACGAAACAACAAAGTCTACCAGTTTAAATATAATACGCAACCACACGAGGAACAAATTCACCCATTATTAAAAATTCCATGTTCTATTAAAAAGGAAATAATCTCCTGTCGGTCTAACACCTAAACTCTTAACATGCCCGACAAAACACTCTGACACACACAATTCACTACGATTCGTCGAACTAGTGGTTGATCCATGATTGTCATGCACTCATTCGATCCAACCTACAGTACACAATATCTTGTGAAGCACTGACTTCTGCTTAGGAGCGCTCAGATAAGAGATACGTTATCAGTCCCAGCCACAGATAATATTTAGATATCGAGACACAGCACACAAACAGGACATTAAAAGATTAAAAACAACTATATATGAATATACCCCATAAAACCATGTTATTTATCATTTGCACCCCCTAAAACCATATATATTTTTGTTCAGGAGGATGAGCAGAATACGTTGATAACGTCAAATCCGTGATTTGCCAGGTCGCCCCCTAATGTTATAATTTTCCAATAACCAAGTATGGCCTAGACTTAGATATCAAAGAAACCTTACAATATTGATAACTTGCCCAGCTTGATATCTATAAGTAACAGCTTTTGTAAAATGGAGGAAAGAATTCTTCCCATGTGGTACCAGGAGCCAAACCCACATGTTGATGCTACTTAAACAAATCTCGTCACTTGTGAGAAATAATACATATTTTCTTCATATTCATCGCCATTCTCAAAGCCTCAAAATATTAGTTACTTCTTGTTGTTTATTGTTTACATTAACACTTTTACCGTATCATGAAATTACAATCACTTACAGTATCATCCGGTCTCACAGACCTGAGGGAGGTTTTTTGCTGTTTTTGGGCTATTCTTGTTTTTTAGTTCAGATTTAAACACAAAATATATTTACAATTATTCCCTGTTGATATAAACACTACAATATTAATATTTTTAAAATTTTTATAATTGCAAAAAATTATAAAATTTAATAATTTGGGGAGTTTAGGATGGAAAATAATATTCTAGAGTACTGGTATAGTATAAAGCTGTATTTACAGGAACCAGAAATACACATTACATTTTTACCAAAACTTAAAAAAGGCATTTAAGTACATACAAAAAAAGTATCCACAGATTTTAGATATTCTGAACACATGAAATGCACAACTTTCTGCTGCACTCCAAACAGATGGGTTGTCCGCATTTGGTACATTTGTAATTGGTTTTTCTTTCCTTAGCAGCTGGGCACTTGGAACATGTCTTCCGTTTTTCCAGTCTGTCACTAGGAACACATTCATTAGGATTTGCAGCTTCTGTTTCTCTAATGTACTCCGTGATGACGCGTCTAATGTCTCTTGGCAAATTTTGAATTTCTAGGCGTCTTGTTATGTGAGGCTTTACAAGTTTTAAGGTCAGACGTTTTATGAATTCAAATCTTGTAATGAGTGGATTGTTACTTAAGGCTGTTGCTCTTGCAGTAGGCCCGGGTAATGGTCCCCTCAAAATGTTATGTTGAGGTGTTCTGCGCTGCTTGGGTGGCTCCTTTCTGCACCATACGCTACCATCTTTCCCCACAAAAAAGTCATCTTCAGATTCCTGAACCAAATAATTTTCGACACTATAGTGGATGTCATCTTCATCTTCCAGTTGGGGTTCATCAACAGCAAAACTATCATCACTTTCACTTTGATTTAGTTCGTTATCAGACACTACATAGTTTGGATCTTCATCCGAATCGTCAACAGGTTCATTGTCATTATCATGCCCTTCATCGTTGTGTAGGAGTTGTAAAAGTCGCTCGTTAAATCTTCCATCGTTCACTCTTAAAATTTCTGAGTCACTCATGATTATAACAAGTTATAATAAAACATAAAAACTAATATAGATATAAACATGTAATGACTATTCACATTTTAACCGTATCATTCGGTATGACAGACCGGTAGAATAGTTACAGTAACCGTATCGTCCGGTATACAGTAGACCGTAGCGCTCACAAAATAACTCGACTGATTCAAGGTCAAACGCCCTAGACAAACTAAAACCAATCAAAAACGGCTCAGGAGAGACCGGTTGACAGCTACTGAGCGTGGAGGGGGCAACCGAACACCAGTAATGCCAATTTCAGAAACATGAAATTCCCCTCCGGTCTCACAGACCGGTGATACGGTAAAAGTGTTAAAATTACTATAACTAATAAATTGAAATCATATGAAAAATTAAATAAATGGTAATATCAAATTATCCTTCAGATAAAAACAATCCAACTATTCAATAATGGCAATAGAAGGCCGCTTATTAAAGTCTGACCGGGTAGGGTAAGATAAGCGGACCCGGTTTTTATATCGAAATTGGCAAATCATATTACTTAATCATAACCATTGATATAATCAATCGATACTGATTAATTATTTGGAACAATTAACTTAAATAATCTATATCAACAGCTGTAAACAATTTTAGGTAGGTACCGACCGATGACAAAAAACCAGGCAGCCAAATTAGTCCCACTTTTTAGGTAGTAAAAATGTTATATTATAGTTGCCACTATTGTTAATCTGTAATAAAGCCTATCCATTAATGGATCTTGTTATCCATACATTTTAATAACTTTGCCGTTGAAAGAATAAAATTAATACGTTTTAATTCTGAAGTACCTACCTGATTAGTTTACTGACAGTTTAGAGGTTTTACTTACCACTTCGATATCCTTGAATCCAGTTAGCACCAGGTTTTTTAATAACTCGCATCCAATTCCTCCAGCTCCAACTACGAGAACTTTAGCATTATTAACACGTTCTTGTAAATTATCATCTAAAACGCCGGTAACCCCCATAGTTTTCTTCTGTGTTATTACTAACCTCCTTTCTCTTCAGTCATCAACTACACGCAAAAGACACAAACCAAAATTTTGTTTGTTTTTCTACGACTGAAATCAAAATGGCTGACCACCAAATGAGTATTGTAGTTCAAAAAACATTAGCGTAGTTCAACGCTGCCAACATAAGTACTACAGCAAAAAAAAACACAACTGTAAAACTGTTTTAAAATTTAAAATACTGTTAGATACTACGCTATTTAGAACGAAAATTTAAAACATTCTGTCTGATCCTCGATATGGATCTTTGCTATATAGTTAGATGATATTAAGAATATTTTGTTTTTGAAAAATCTTGGAGCATTGGATGAAAGGTTTGTTTTACTATCACTGGTAAAATGAATAAAACTCCTGATGATGGAATCATTGATTCCGAAATGCCTTGCTCAAAAATAAAAGTTATTGGAAAATGTTTTATTCATTTATAACAGTGATAGTACAATATTTGGTTTTGTATGATGATACAAAACTTGTGACCATTAATTCAAAACCGTATTCAAAGAATTTTATTTCTTAAGGTTATTTATTTTATTTTATACCAGTTGCATTGACCAATATAGAAATGTAACAACAATGATGATGAATACATAAAGAACAACAACAAATAATAATTAACATAACACTAGAATAACAGCAACAATACTAGAGAAACTGAAGACCATAAATACTATTAACAGATGCAGCATGCTCTCGATGTAATGCAAAAATATACAACTCGGCAGAGATTAACAATAAAATAATGAATAATAAATCATAAACTATTAAATAATTAACAACAAATAACAAACAAAAAAATATTTAATAATAAACTATGAAAAAATTAACAATAAATAACAAACAATGAATTAATTAACCACGAACATATAACAAATATGGACTATTACATAAACTAAAATTAAACATGCATCAACGGCGCAATTTACTGTTTAGCTGGATTATATTATCACAAAATAAGTCCACGTCTTCAGGAACACCACTGCCAAATCTGTAAAGACGGGCAATAGGACCATGGTAGCTGTAGTTGTTCCAGTGATGGGTAATCGCAAAGAATTCTGGATATAGTTCTTGCAGGTACCAAGAAGGATACGCTATAGAGAATCTAATATTCCATTAATAAGTTTATACAGGAATACAATGTCAAACTCTCTTCTTCTGGATGCCAGTGGAGGTAGCAGAAATTCCTGTTTTAGTACCGACACAGAAATTTCATGATAAGGAGTTTCCCTCCGGAATCCCAAGAGTCTACAAAATTTAGTTTGCACACTTTGTAGCATGTTTATATGAGATGTATAGTGCGGGGACCAAACTGGAGTACAGTGTTCGAGGTGATGATGAACTAAAGTCTTATACAGTAATAACTAAGTCGACTAGCCAAAAGTTCCTTTAGAAATGCGAAATATAAGCTCTAGCATCTGCATGGCTGGCTTTCACAGTCACAATATTAATATGCGCATCAGGTGACAATGCAGCCTAAAAATAGACTCCTAGATCCAATAACCAAGTTCACCCATTCAATATCATTAATTAAATTGTAATTGAATATCTTCTTAAACTAGAAGAGGATGATATATAAACACTTATTTAGACGGAATGCCATGGCCGTTGTTAGCACACCACGCGGTTGTTGAGTTTATGTCACGTTAGAGAGCTATAGAGTCTCCATAATTAGATATTTTAGAAAACAGCTTGAGGTCGTCAACAAAAAGCAGTAATTCAGATAATAGATCGTTAGAGATGTCATTAATAAATAATTTAAAGAGAATAGGGTCCAACTTGGAGTCCTGAGGGACCCTCGAAGTAGCAACAAATTCTGAGTTTTACCTTCAGGTCTGGAACTTTTTAGTGGTGAAACCAACAAATCCGTATCCCTTAAGCTTGGATATCAACAGTGAGTAACCAATCTTGTCGAATGCCTTTAACAAGCCAAAGTAGATGCTGTCGATTTGATGTCTAGTGGAGAAGGCAGATAAAAAGTAGCCTGAATAAACAGCTGGGTTAGTTTGTGTGGAACATCCCTTACAAACGCCATACTGTTAGGGGACGATAACATTATTTAAGTAGTTTTATATCAAGAACCAAACCCTCCTTATCTTTAACAATTAAATAACAATTTGCCCATAGTATGTGACATTATAGAGGAATTAGTTGAGTTGTCTTAGGGATTCGAATAACATACCCTGTCTTAAAATCCGTAAGAAAAACACCAAACTGAAGAATCTGTATCAAATGAGAAATTACTTAATTTATAAACAACCACTCCAATAATTATTGAATTTTATTTTTGTGACAAGTAAAATATTTATTTTATTTTTTATTATTTTTGTGACAACTGACTTTCGTGTTCAAGGAACACATCACCAGACCCACACAACTGAAATTAAATCGGTCAAAGTCTCTGGGAAAATAATTTAATTACTTGTTTGATTTTATTTATGTTGTATATATTTGTGTTTTGATTTGTTAAAAGCGGGATGAATTGATCATATAAAGTCAGTGAGTTAGTTTAGTTTTATTGTGAACATTCTTTGGTTTGATATATTCCGATTATTATTTTTAGGTTAAAGACATGTTTGTTTCTTCTTTCTTCCATTGTGGAACAGAACGCTCATGAACATTATCATAATTACAGTTTCTCATTTAGTAATAACTCTAACATATTGGAATTAACTCAATACAAATCATCGGATGGTTACATTTCTGATAACGAATTAGATAATTGGTAAATAGTTAAGTCAAGAAACACTAAAAGAAATATTACGTCAGACCATGGATTCAAGCGCCATCGCTTAAGTAGGCTAAAGATACTGGACAAAGAAAAGATGACACTATTCGACTCAGTAATCGCTAAGAATTACTGACCTCTAATAAAGAAAATTGTATGGATGAAGATATCGTCACTAACAACCTAATAAAAGATTCTAAGCCACCTCCCATATTTTTGCCAGGAGTGAAAAATGTTTCACCGTTGATCAAAGCCCTAGAGTCAATGGTAAGTAAAACTGAATACCTCTATAAGTGTCTTAATCAAGACAGAATTGAACTCTTTCCATCTTCTCCTAATGCTTACCGGAAAATAGTCAAAGGACTAACAGACTTGAACGTAAGTTTCCATACTTATAAGTTAAAGCAAGAACGAGCATATAGAGTTGTGCTGAAGAATATGCATTACTTTATTTTTATTGAAGACCTAAATATAGCTATTGAAGAAAACGCCCACAAAGTAAAAAATGTTATCAATGTAAGAAATAGAATCACAAAGAAACCGATGTCTCTGTTTTTTATTGATTTGGAGCCTTGTGATAGCAATAAAGACATATTTAAAATTCAGTATTTACTAAACGCTAAAGTTGTATTTGAACCACCTAATAAAACGAAGTAAGTTGTTCAATGCAAACGTTGCCAACGTTATGGACATACTAAATCATATTGTCAAAATACATTTCGTTGTGTTAAATGTTCCCAGGATCATGATACAAAGGTTTGCAGTAAGCCTTCAACAGTACTCCTGCTTGCGTTTTGTGCTCTGGTGAGCATACGGCTAACTACAAAGGTTGTCCTGTAGGTATAGAGAAATACAAAACAAATAATTCACTCCACTTAGAAAGCAGACTTTTGAAACCAACCAGGGTCATTCTAGACGAAACAATCCAACTAATGTTAAAGAAACCAGTTCTCTCAAAATTGTTTGGTTACTGAAGGGGTAACTTTCGTTCAAGCTGTACATAATAATCAAAGAAATGACAGTTTTCTTTCTAGAGAACAAGAATCTAATGGACACATAGATGAATCTGAAAGTTTGTCTAACATAATTCAGAAATCTTTTGAACGATTTGAAAATATTTTATCTAAACAAGCAGAACAGATAAGTACGTTATTTAATCTGCTGACTACTATTGTTTCTCGTCTAAAATGAATATTATTCTCAAAATCGCTTTTTAGGGAATGCCGACGGTTTGACTCAGCATAGTCAAGAAGTCCAGTTATTCATCACCCAACATAACTTACATATCTTACTTATTTCACAGACAGAAGTTATTTTAAAATTCCTAACTACAAATTATACTATACCAATCACAATACGGCCCATGGGGGTAGTGCCATTTTAGTAAAAGACACAATTAAACATTATGAACTACCCAGCTTTAGAGAGAATCACCTTCAAGCTTCCAGCATTTTTCTTGAAGGTTGGTTAGGCCCTATTACATTTTCAGCAATTTACTGTCCACCCAGGTTATAATCAAACAACAGTTTGAACAGTCTTTCACTATATTGGGAAATAAATTTATAGTAGGAGGTGATTACAACGCGAAACACCCAGAATGAGTTTCTAGTTTGGCCACTCCTGGAGAACGACAACTATTAAGGGTTCTAAATGATAATCATTACAATTATCTTTCTACGGGTGAACCTACTCGTATACTGGCCATCTGATATAAGAAAAATTCCAGATCTGTTAGATTTTTTGTTACAAAAGTTATTAATCAAAACTACACAGATATCAAATCCTGCCTTGATCTATCTTCTGACCATTCGCCAATTATACTTAATTTAATCACAGAAGTATTTAAATAAAAAGTCAAGTCAAATGTTACATAACAAATGTACTAACCGGGTTCGTTTTCGTGATTAATTAAATGAAAATTTTAATTTGAACCTTTCGTTGAAAAGTGTTGAGGACTTAGAAAATGCAACAGACTACTTTACTGATTGTTTGAAATGTTCTGCCAAAGAGGCTACACCCTTACAACGTTCTTCAAAAGTTGACAAGACAGGGTTATATTACCCTAACTAAATCTAGAAAAATATCGCTGAGAAAAGAAGATTAAGAAGAATAAGGCAAAACAGTAGAAATCCAATTGATAAGGCAAACTTCAACAGGGCAGCTCAACATCTGAAAAGATTATGGTTTAATGTTAAAACCCAGTGGCATGAAGAGTATACCCAGTCTCTCTCAGCAACCGAAGGTACAGACTATTCGTTATGGAAAGTAACTAAAAGAATTAAGCAGCCTAATGATACCCATCTCCCCTATTTTAAAACCTGATGGAAATTGGGTAAAACGTAATATTGAAAAAAACTGAGGCATTTGCAGAATATTTCACCCATATTTTCAAACCAAATCACGCCTTTGTAAACAACGAAGAAGAAATACACGAGTATTTAGATTCTCCTCTTCAAATCGATTTCCCGTTACAAAAATTCAAACCATCTGAAGTTCGCTCAGTCATAACTCACAATCTCAATCCTCATAAGTCTCCTGGCTATGACTCTATTACCGGAAAAATACTGAAAGAACTTCCAAGAAAAGCTATTATATTCTTAACATATTTATTTAACGCCATACCTAGACTAGAACACATACCCGTTCAATTTAACACTGAATACGGAGCCCGAGTATAGGTTGGGCTAGCACGCACGCCGTTGTGTACGGAGCCCGACCTTTACTCGGGCTCCGGTGCTTAATTCAATACGTTTAGGTTGTGGGTAAAAAAATCGTGTTTAGTTGTTTCAGACTATTTCCTATGTTATATTGATTATATCTGTACGTCTTTTTATGACAAGTAACAGTTTTGCAGCTGTAAAAATAGTATTTTCAACTATTGCATAACTGCTTAGTTACGTAACCGACTGACGACGCAGTGATGCGATCATTGTTATTTATAAACTAAGTTCCACTGTTACTGAATAAAGTGACGAATGTTGGTTTAGTTTATTTTGATTGGTTTCTTAGCGATATAAGTTTTATTTTTCTTGATCATTGCGTAAAATGAGTAATCATTTAGACAAAATAATGGCGCGCATGATACTTGATATGATGTCAGATTCTGAGCATGAGTTGGAGGAGGATTATCGTATTTTAATGAAAATAATAGATCATCTGCAATTCAGTTTGAAAGAATCTTGGGTCAAATTTATGATTCTGGATCTTAGGGGAGTTTCTCAACGACAATGATCCTGATCCAGATTTTGAGTTTAGGCCTAATGATCAAGACGTGAATGATGCTGAGTATGATTATGATATGCCTTCCATTAGTACTAACATGAATACTTTCTTTCTTTTATGTTATTTTATATAAAAAAACACACTTATAGAACATAGAGTGGTTGAAAAATAAAACGTTTATACAAAGTTACAATATTGTTCAAATTTTATTTTTTTCCATAATTTTATTTAGTTTATAATTTTGTTAAAATACATATTTTATTATTAAAAGTCACATTTTCTAAAACTGAGTGTTCTCCTCTTTTTTATGTATAATATGTTAGGTTAAAACAATGTCCTCATAATTTATTGTTATAGGCTTAGGGTTCAATGTGTTGAGCCCAGCTAATTATCATTCCAAAGCCTGGGAAGCCCCTCATCCAGCTGACCTCATACAGACCTATAAGCCTCTTACCTATTATTTCAAAAGTGTTTGAAAAGCTTCTTGTGAGAAGACTACTCTCAACCTTTTACAACACACACTAAAATCCCAATCCGGGAATCCAGTCAAAGACATCTCCATTTTGGCAACAACCTATTTTATACCCTGGAGATACTTCAGGATAAAAATCGTGCAACACGTCTCCTTCTACACCGCTTTGAAAAGATTCTCGTGAGATGTTGGATTCAACACAAATTGTATTTCTCACATAATACTGATAGGCATATCGGATATGTGCGTTATACCTGCAACTAATTCTTTTGCGCTAAAACCTACTGAAGGAGCTATGGAATCCGACGTTTTTAAATTTATTTCTTTACTACACGTTATGTCCGACCTTAAAGTGTTATTGTTCGTCTTAAGACTGAATGTTACGTCTTTGTCGATATGGGATTTGATGTATTCCTCTATGTTTTCAATCTCATATGACCCCTCATATATAGTCATTTCTTTATCGTCATCGTCATAGTAAAATTTATCATTCACTTTATTCTCGATGTCGGGGATCGTATAATATGTAGATCGATTAAACCAATCTCGTAGTCTAGATCGCTCAAATCAATTGATGGAAAGACTTTACAGGATATGTACGGGGCCAATCCACTAAGGGAAAATATTATTGGTGAAAAATTTTAAACACAATTGACCACAGACTGAGTTTTCGCTCTGCTCGCGCTCATAGTTATACTGTACGTTCACATCCGGGCCGAAGTAAGATACAAGTTATATGGGTTGTCTAAAGTAACCTCTTCCCTGCTTGATGACTCGTCTAACTCTGTTTGATTTAGGTTTGCTTTCACCATTTATGTACCTTATCACGTCGTACAGCTGTTTGAGAAGCGATTCACGCTCACATGTGATCTGCAGTACGTCAAATGTGTCGGTCTCTGATTTTATCACTACACCACTGAACTCGTCGTACTCTAGAACGTGACTGTCTGTTATAAAGTAAAGACGTTCGTTTATACATCTAAAACCACCTCTAATTTTATCTGGGACTCCACGTAACACGCTACTGGTCAAACCTGGCATGGATCTGTGGATCGAGCATTCATTCTGTTCCTGAATGTACCGCTCATATGTGAAGATATGAGTATTCCTATGTTACTGTTTAACATCGCGTTCACTCTATTAATTCTGTTTGCAACAACGTCGAGTCGTCTCTGTTTGGACAATCTAAGGGATGGGTACTATAATGTACAACGTTCTATCTACAACCAACGCTACATCTCTGTTAGGTCTCTGATACACGGCTGAAATGTTTGCAATACGTTGTGGAACTTATGACTATCATGATTGTTGGATTGACAGGATCCCGCCAAAAAACTAAGTTTGAACGTCTCGAGAATGGGGTAAAAGCATTTTCGCATAATTGATGATAGCAAGGATTACCGTACATGTACCAGGTGATGTGGTTTGATTTCCATTTAATGTTTGGGTCTGTGGTGAATGGAGCCATTCCATCTGAATTTCCGCATCTGGGTTGGTGCATTAAGTTCGTCGTCTCCTCATTTACAGAACCGTTCACAATCAATACGAAAGTCTCTTGAAAGAGTTTCATAACCTGTGTTATATCTGTAGACTCGCTTACATTATCTCCTTTCGGTGGTAGATAGCCATATGCCTCTAGGTACGACAATGTTTTACTTGACGCGACCAGAAGCACAAGGAGAATAATCCCAAACGATGACAAGGGATCACAAATTCATTTTTATATCTGGTGTCATAGTGATGCAACACCTTACTGCTACTGATGGATGTTTGATGTTTAACATACATGATGGCTTCAAAAATATAAAGTCCGTATATAGTTAATATATTTAAATCTTTAAAACGTTCTTTGACAAGTTCGAAAAATTTAATTTTTAAATGGTTCTGACAGTTTTTTTACTTTTAGTATCGAATTGAGACTTTCTTCTTTAGTAGCCCCGTATACACAAACCGTATATAATGTGAGACTGAATGTGAGAAAAATAGATACGATTTAAGGTGTCAGTACTCCATAAATCAGACATTATTCTTGCTGCATACAAGCCAGAATTAATCTTTTTTATAATAATTTTGCTGTGAGCATCCCATGATAAGTTATTGTCAACTGTTAGCCCCAAAAATTTAACTTCTTTGGCAAATACTATTTCTTTTCCTTCAATTTCAATGAGGGGAGTAACTGCTTGTTTATTTTGTTTTGTTTTAAAACTTTGGTATTTTGTTTTATTCGTGTTTAGATATAAATTGTGACAGTTAAAAATTGTTGTAAATTAGCCAATTCAATATAGGATTTAAATTCTAACTGTTCTTTTGTTTTACTCGATATTTTTAAATTCGAATCATCTGCATATAGACATAGGCTTGTAGATGGTTCAAAGCTTAGACAGTTTTTTTAGTTTTTCTGCTAACAAAGGAAAAGGTGTTTTGGGGTACTCCTAGCTCAACTTTCGACAATTTTGATTTGTATTTCAATTTTAAGTTATTTTTCAATTTAAAATTTATTTCTACAAATTGTTGTCTATTCGATAGGTAGTCCTCTGTAAATTCTTCAAATTATATTTTATAGTCATTTAATGTTGGTTTCTCAAAATAATTATCTTTTTAGTCCATAAACTGTTGTACCCATTTTTACTTTTTGACAAGACAGATGACCACTTAGACATTCTGATGTTAAGTGGTTGGGTTTTTTGATTTTTTTTTAATCACTGCAACTCGAGTACTTAAACTTCTAATACCATTCAAGTCTCTTGAGATGTAGTGTGCAAAAGCTACATTTTCAGAGTATTTGCACTTTTGAATAAAATTGATTATATTGCCTTCAACAACCCTAATGCCTTTACCAAGTTCTAAGTCAGGCTGGGGAGGATTCTTCTTCAAAGGCAATGGAAGTTGCAAGTCCTTCGTGAACTCAGTATTTTGGGGAGTTTTTAATTGCTTTTTATCATGATAATTTAGAAAATTAATCATCTTAAAAGCTAATGTTCGTTTTCTTTTATAACTTAAGTGCATGCCATGCCGTGTAAAATAAAATCTGTTAAAAGCATCAAAGTCAATTAAAGCAACATTATCCATTCTCAAGATAATTTCCCTTATTTAGCTATTAACCATAGCAATGTTATCATGCATAGGGTCGTTATCGTGTAGATGAAATGAAATAAATTATGTCAGGAGGAATTGTTCTTGCGTCCCAGCTACGTTGTACTTTGTACAGAGAGTGCTCCCGGAAATATTTTAGATTAACAGCCTCACCATCATATATAGGTTCACCGATCTGACTTAAACGTTTTTGACCAAAATCCCAGTTGTCATCGACCAATTGAGGTAATAGTATGAACATTATCGACATATTTACATTTACATTTATTAGTAGCGTCTAAAGGTTTTAACCTCAATATTTGATAGTCTTTTATTCTCATTCACTCTCAGAGTACTTTCGTGTTCTTTCATTAAAATACCTTAGTGTTATCGCATCGGCATCTTCGGTTGGTTCACCGATGTGGGTGACTCTTAAGGTATTGAAATCGTACTTTTATCCTTAATAATTGTGGTCGGAATTAAGGTATTCAATTGAGACTATGTAACAGCATCGTGTAATTCCAGAGCTTTGCCTACGTTTACTATTCACTTTTTACCAATATCTACCCTTTTTCTATCGATAGGTAATAATCTTTTATTTAGTGATTTACAGTCTAGATTGTTTGATGGATCACCCATATAGTTATTTTCCTTCTTTTAGCGTCAATTTTTGTCTTTATCCATGGGTAATGATATTAACGTCCTGAGATTAACTATATCTTGAAAATTTCTGGGATGGGCTATTTTACTTGTTCTGTCATTTTTCATGTTGATCTCTTTGTTTTTAGATAGAAGCGATATCTCGGACAACTTCTCAAGTACAACCCGGTTTCTACCGTATCGGCAACATTTCTTCTTAATGTCCGCATATTTTACAACGTCTAGCCTTTGTACGGGATCACCTATATTACACAGTCGTTTTTCTTTTATACCGTAATTACAGTCGGCAGTAATGTTGAATCCTAGTCCTGGCGGACCTAGTTTGCCGTCTCCCCGACTTGTATGACCAAACTTATCCACACTCATCTTGTTACTGTAACCTTCATACGAGCGTTTGAAAAGTAACTCGTATGACTTACTATAATTATATATATAATTATAATATGACTTACTCGTATAACATCCCCTTAGTAGGCATGTAGCTCACGTCTCCCACGAGTAAACTACCACCATCATCAAACTTTAAAGTACTATCCCCTAACATCAAATGTTTGTCCTCATATCTTGGACCATATGTATGATCAATACTGTTTTCTCACCCGCAATGTCTTTCATGATTCTCCTTATGTAATTTTTGGTCAGATCATACGGGAATGTGTTCTCATTCCACAGAGAAACCGGCAAGAATAGGCCGCTTTGGTTGCCAATTCTGAAAAATGAGCTAAAAAGAAAATCAAAAGTATCAAACAGATTAGAAATTTGTAATAAACCAATGCGGAGGCACAATATGCTTTTAAGAAGTTAATCTAGCATGAACCAACAAAAAAATGGCCCACTTCTGTTCCCTTCCTTTTTTGCCACCATCTTGTTTCTGCTGCGATGATGCCATTTGCTGTTGGCCTCTGGCCAGTCGTAGGTGGTTAAAACTGATTTGGTATGCTTTGTTTATTTTAACCTAGTTTGTAATTATGTATTAGGTTAGTTATTTACCTGAAGAAGAGATCAGATTGCAGATCTCGAAACGTAGCGTTACTAATTTTTTTTATCATTAAACTATGGCAAATGTTCGGAAAAATCCTGTTTCTATCGTCAAAAACAAACTTCAAACAAAAAAGTGTAGAGATCCCTTTCATTTTTCCATCAAAATAAACGTCTCGACCTTTGCTACCGTGATCATACACTATGTTGTATTTTTGAGGTGGTCTTGAGTTCGTATAGCTCAAAGATCCCGGCTCCCTCTCTCTGTATTTCAACCCTGGCTTTTTCCAACAATTTCATCGCCTTTTCGGTTTGTCTCCCGCTTCTATCTTTTCTAAATGTAGCATAATGAGAGCCACTCTTTGCTCTGGCCTTGCCGATTACCAGTACACGGGCAAGCCATAAATTATTTCTATTTCTTATTGCTATTATACCTCTACGGGCCTTACCTTTTTCAATGAAGTTATCGAAGTATCCGGGTCTTTTCCTCAGCCTAGGGGGAGATTCAATTTTGTATATTCGACTATAAAAGTATCCGATAATGTGACTGAGTCTGCGTTATTCTGAATTATCCCTCCAAAAACTGTCTACAGTATGTCTTCGTCTACTTGGTCTGCGAGACTGAAGGCTACGTACCACGGTTCCTCATTTAAAAAATTTAGACGTGTCATGGTGAGTCCTAGATAATCGGATTCGGAACAATCAGCTTTCATTCGGTCAACTAGTTGTGAAAGCCCGGTCTTGATCCAGTTCAATTCAGACTCATCCGTTTCAACTTGAAAACACTGTCTTATGACCGTGAATCCGGAACCTCCTAACGTAAGTTTCTTCAGTTCTGAGTATTTTTACAGGATCCATTAAAAATATTTCTATTAACTACACTCACTATATACTAATTCATTCACACTATTAATAAAAACTAATTTTCTAAAAATGATGAAAAATAAGAATAAATATTCTAGTATACAGTATAACAGAAGTAAATCTAGTTAATATTAAAACTAACGACGAGTAGTAAAAACCAGCTGGGGGCGAGGCGATTACTCAGATTGAGTGAACGAGTAGTTCTCTTTTTATAGGTCTCGGAAACCGCTCAGAATGCATACGTGCATCTGGTCCTGCAGCCTCTGAAATCACGCCAGCTGATCACCGAGACCAGCCCAGAAAAAATCTCCGCCAGCTGGCCACCTTGAAAAGTGCCGAGCACCTAGTTCCACATCTCTCCACCAGGCAGCACACCGCCCAGCTTTTATCTAGTTCTGGATATCTCCACCAGGGCACAGTTCCCGGTCTCTCCACCAGGCCCCACCACCTCATACCCCGCCTGACGGCGTATCCAACTAGTTTCCGCGGTTAAATAGTAAGAGCGTGGGACACGCAAGTGTGGGGGTCCGAGTTCGGACAGAAGACTAAACTTTTTGTCGCCATCCTGGACCACGTGTAAAACACGCCTTGGCCGAGGGCGCCGCCATCTTGGTGTCAAACATGTGGCTTAGCGGGAAACAAGGACAACAACATCTTGTGACGTCACGAAGCTCTCGAACAACCAGAGGCTTGGTCTCAACGTCCGCCTAGACTACTCTCCTCTATTCCACTCTGGCTTGTACAATAGCTTATACAAGTTTTTTTCATTCCTCAAACATAAAACTAAGATAGATAATGCAATGCTGGATATCAGCAATATAGATCACAGCCACTTCACCCCACACGGCCTCCACTTGCGTGCAAGTGGCAAACAACTGCTTGCCGACCTCATACTTCAGAGGATCGCCGGTATGATGCCTCGGTCCCGTCCGTCACTGCAGTAACTGCGCCGATCCGTTCCACCCCCTCTCCAACACCGTACCCCGTCACCTTGCCCTCCAGCACCTATGCCAAGGCTGTCATCGGGACATCGCAGCCATCGACTACCGACATCTTGAACGCTTCGATGAAGACTTATATTTGTGGCGAAGCTTTCTCATTTGTAAATGCTTCAAAAAACTCCCCAGCAGTATACAGTACAAAAATAGATTTGGGTTATCAGGTCCGGTTTCATTGAGCGACAAACCATTTTGCTTGAAAATTCTCAAAAATTTCCAAAAAATCAAATTCAAAATTCTTCATAAAATTCAAAATTCTTCATAAAAATTCAAAATTCTTCATCTGAATACTCAGTCTGCTACGTACAAACTGGACGAGTTAACACGTATGTGTAACGAGTTGAAGTCGGACATTCTTGTCATCTCTGAACACGGGTTCTCAGAGAATACAATTCAGTTCTTCACAATTGAAAATTTCACATTGGCATGTTCTTATCAACGAAAACTATTCAAATAGGGATGTGTTGCTATTTTTGTAAAATCCCCAATCAAATTCTGTTGTTTCAAAACACCTAAAAGTAATCACCTCGACTTTGAAGGCGAAGGTTTAAAAATTAATACAACAACAGAAGGGGAAATCGTAATAGTAGGGTTATACAGATCACCAAGATGCTGTATAAACTCCTTTTTTGAAAAATTTGATTTTCTTCTAAATTCCGTAATCTCAAAAAAATTCAATGTGATTGGTGTTTTCAACACTAATGTAATAGACAACACAAATCCCCAAACCCAGCGATTACGCGATGTTCTGAATTCATTCAATCTAAATTGGTCTATAGACTCGCCAACGAGGGTGACTGCTCACTCGAGCCACAGCCATCGACAACATAGTCACAAATCTCTCAGTCTCTGTTTTGAACATTGCGATCTCTGATCACTTCGCGCAGGAGGTTGTGGTCTCTGGATGTTCCCTCGAAAACGAAAAAGGCACATTCAGCATTAAGAGAGACGTCTGATCCCAAAATGTCAAACTTTTAAATAAAAGTCTCCCGAAGGAATCCTGGAATTTTTTTAATAATTTTGACTGTCCGAACATTCGATAAGTGATAAAATTTTAATTTGGATGTGTTTTGCCCATTGAAAAAAATAAAAACAATTCAGAAAAATAACAAAAACCCTGGATCACAAAAGGCATTCTTGTGTCAAGGGATAAACCTAAATTGTTTCACTCCATTTTTATTACGTCAGAAAATGAGAATTTAAAAATTTTTATCGAAATTACAAGAAAATTTACAGATGAACCATACGAGCGGCCAAATCCTATGAAATTAATAAATGTTTGCAAAACTCTGATAACATCAAAAACAGTTTGGGAAATTATAAATGGTTACTGTAAATCTATTAAATCAATTGGCTCTAAAAGCATTTCAATAAAAATTAATCAAACAATCCTTGAAAATCCTTCTGAAATAGCAAACAAATTCAACACTTTTTTTCAAACGTGGTCGTTTTTGATCCAGCTTTACCAGTGCCTCGTCCTTGTGCTCACAACCTGCAGGGACCGATGTCATCCTTGGCTTTGACTCCTGTGACAGAGGGTGAGGTGGTTCGTATCATTCAGAGACTGAATTCCAAAAAATCCTGCTACATCAACGGAGTTTCAATGTGGATGTTAAAAGCATTGTTTCAGGTATTTACTAACACCATTAACAAAATTAATCAACTGTTCATTTCAAACCGGAATCTTTCCATCAAAATTGAAAACTGCAAGTCATTCCGATTTTCAAAAAAGATGATCCTTTACAAACCAACAACTACCGTCCAATTTCCCGCAGGGATCTATCCTTAGGCCAGTTCTTTTTCTTTTTTACATAAATGATCTGAACCCATCGATCCAGAATGAAAAGGTGGTTCAGTATGCTGACGACACGACTCTATGTGTTAAAGCCAAAACACTTCAAAATTTGGAAATAATTGCTTTTTCTGAGTTGAATTCTTTTCTGAAATCAACCTGAAAACAAATTAATCAAAATCAAATTTCATGAAATTTTTGCTAAGCAAACGAGAATCTGAAACAATACCTTCAATGTTTGTGGATGATCTCCAGCTCGATGAAACGGAATCTACAAAATTCCTAGGAATGTTCCTAGATCGAGGACTAACATGGGACGTTCATGTGGATCATGTCTATGCCAAGGTTGCGTCCAGCATCTTTGCCCTTCGCAATTTGGCAAAACATTGCCCAATTACGGTATTGAAAATGGCATATTATGGCTTAATTTATCCCCACTTGGGATATGGAATCAGACTTTTGGGGCAGTTGTGCACAGCACAAAAGCTGGAGCGAGTCTTCAGGCTCCAAAAAAAAGCCGTAAGGGTAATTCTGAATTTAAACACTAGAGTCGTGCAGAAACGCGTTCAGGGAGCTGGGATTTCTGACTCTGCCCTGTCTCTACATTCTCGAGGTGATCCTCTACTCCGTGTCAAGGTGTGTTTTGGTTCGGGGAGGGGATGTTCACTAACACGGGATGAGAGGTAGGGACAACTTTTGCGTCCAACAGCACAGTACAATTAATGCGTTCAGAAACTTACCATCCCAAGTTGGTGTCAGATTGATCAATAGTCACCTTGAACACATCAAACAACAAAATGGAAATCAATTCAAAATTCAGTTGAAAACCCTTCTGATTTTGAAATCATTTTACTCAGTTGGCGAGTTTATGATGGATCGCTGGGATGATTAAAACCAAAAATTCTCAAAGACCATTAAAATAACTAAATTTGCCGGGCCTGTAAATTGTGTAAAAGAGGCTTGAGTGATATAATGTATGTCTCAATGGTCTATTGTCAGAACGAATGATTAGGTTAGGTAGGACAATTGTGATACAATGTGTGCATTGTCTGTTCGCAATAAAGTTTATTATTATTATTATCTTTGGGCAGTTCTGGTATGCTTGAGGAGCTTGTGTTATACCAGAACTGTTCTGGAGAACTAGGTACTTCTTCAATAGACTATTTGAAGTGTGTATTCGTTCTAGAGAGGATACATGGACAGATAAGTCTTCCTCCTCACTGTGACCTGAAACTACAGGGGGTTACTATCTTCTTCGACGGGCTCCTTGCACGACTTGAACAGGTTAAATAGGTAGAAGTCTACGACGATAAAAACCCGTCAACTGCGTTTGATACTTTTCATAATACCATCCAAACAATAATTTCTGAGAGTAAATTTGAACAATTAAGCAAAACACGTGGCGTTTTTAAAATTAAACTTTGGATAAGTAATTGTCCAAGTGTAAGTGTAAGTGATTTGCAAAAAAATAAAAATAAACTCTATAAACTCGTTAAGCATCACCCAAACAATGGAAAATTAAAATTGCATTATAAAACTTACAGGAATAAACTACAATTTGAAATAAAAAATTTAAAAAATTCTTATTACGATAATACTTTTTATAAAATATAACGGAGATTCGAGGACTACAGGGAAGGTTATAAATGAAATAACAGGACAAACGTCAAAACGACCTCCCATACAGTCTTTGAATATTAATGGTAACGAAATCTGCGATATTAAACAAATTTGTAATGAGTTTAATTCATTTTTTTTGTCTATTGTAGATAAGCTAGACATTAAAAAATCAAAACCTGATAACTTTGACTTATGTTGTTGTAAGAGATTTTTTTAAATTATGTAATTCAAGCAGTTCCATGTTTTTAGCTCCAGTAGTGGTAGATGATTTAGTATCTGTTATAAGAGATTTGAAAAATAACACCTCGCCTGGAATTGATAACATTAGCTCATCTCTAATTAAATTGATGTATCCAAAAATAGTGAATGTCTTACTGTACTTAATAAACTTAAGTTTTGAAAAGGGCATATTTCCGGATATTTTAAAAACCGCTGTGGTAATTCCTTTGCATAAGAGTGGACCGAATAATGACTGCAACAATTTCAGACTGATACCTTTACTCTCAATTTTTGCAAAGATTTTTGAAAAAATTATGAAAAAAGATATGTTTCTAAGAGGGCTTAAGTACTGAAACTGCATTAAAAAACTTTATGGATGACGTATTTGAAGCGATAAATTCAGGACGGAAAGTTAGTGGATTATTCTTTGACATAAAGAAAGCTTTCGACACTGTAGATTATGACATTCTTTTAAATAAATTATACTATTGCGGTATCACAGGAAACGTTCTTTCCTGGTTTTTAAGTTACTTGAATAATAGGAGACAATTTGTAAAAATTAGCAATACTTTCAGTGACTTTGGTATAATAAAAAGTGGAGTACCCCAAGGTTTAGTATTAGGTGCAATATTGTTTATAGTATAATATATCAATGATCTCTGTAATTCAAATTTATATGGTAAATAACATCATTTGCTGACGACACAGCATTAACTTACATAAAAGATGACTGGAGTGATATAGAAGAAGCAATGAGTATAGATTTAAAAGCCCTTCAATGGTGGTTCTCAAAGAACAATATGTTATTAAGTCCAGAAAAAACAAAGTACTTAAATTTTAGCCTGAAAAAAGATCCACCAAAATTTTACCAATCAAATTTTATACAATTGTGTGAGTTGTTTGTGTACAAACAAAGTGTCCTGAGTGTGCAATTGTGTCTCAAGCTGACAATTTGAAATACTTGGGAATCTTGCTGGATAGGGAAATAAACTGGAAAAAACACATAGACATGGTAAAGAAAAAACTTAATAGTATTTTAAGAATCTTTTATTTTCTACAAAATATGTATACAGCGGAAGTTATAAGAATGTTATATTTTTCATTAGTAAACAGTAGATTAGAATACGGAATATTTTGTTGGGGTGGAACCTATGAAACAAATTTAAAGCCTCTTCTAATGCAACAAAAGAAATTCATTCGGTTATAGTTAAAAAAAAATTTAGATACGAGCCATTTATAAGTTTAAAAATTTCTCCAATAACATATTTGTTTGTGTATAAGGTTTTAAAAATATTTTATGTCACTAGTGGTAATTTGCCTGTATTAATTAATATCTACAAAAATAAATTAAGGCACAAAGACAAAATAGCAGTTCCAAAACCTAATTTAACTATTTTTAGAAAAAGCTATTGTTTTTTAGGACCTAAAATGTTTAATACAACACCAAAAGATATATGTGATTAAAAAAATATACATATTTTTTCAAAACAATTGAAATTATGGCTATTAAGTAAACAAAATATAAATTGTCTTCTGCATACCATTAGTTAAAACGTTTTATTCGGATCAGAGTTGCACATATATTTGATAAACGGGAGTTTTTCTAATCAAAATGAATTGTCAACATTGTATCTGAGCTATCACGAATTTAATTTAGCATGAAGGAACCTCTGCACAGGCTTTGCCTTTAGAGGCCCTATATATTCATAAAAGTATGTTTCATTAAAATATTTGTTAGTATAATCATATAACTGAAGTGTTTCCTTTTTTTACTTTTAGTTTATTTTGATGTAAGAGTCATCATGCAAGTGGTATATTTAAATGTGTGTTAAGTACTAAATATTGTTAAAGTGATTCTTAAGTTATTAGTTTAAAATTCTTGTAACTTGTTTAAAAATATGTACGTAACATTTTTATGAATAAATATATATTCTTATTCTTATGGGTGATAGAAGTTACAATTGTTATAGAGTGCAGCTAACAGCTAGATGTTAGACCTAAAACCAGGTCTAATGGTTGGGTATAGTCAACTTATTACAAATTCAAGAACACAATTGGGCAAAGGAATAAATACATGATTTTTAACAACAAATACTTTATTTAAAATACTCTTAAAACTCAAAGATACAGAATTTAGTGCAATGCTTTGAGCACTGTCACAGTAGCAAGATCTTCAATACACAAGCCTGTGACTTTAAGCAGACGTCAATTAAGAAATTACCTTCTATTCATAAATACATAAATAACAACAGTAACGCTCATTATTACATTGGAATGCAAGAATATATTTGTCACAGATTCAATTTTAAACGTGCTATTTTATACAATAAACTTCAAATATAAAATATTGTAGACATCTATGATTACATAATCCCAAGTGTTAGTAGCGGAAATGAAGGCTGACTGAAGCCTCACATCCCTCTGGGGCGACTCACTGCTCCTTTTTGTTCTGGCCGTTCATCTGATACGGTGGGGGGGACTCCTGATAAAAAAAAAAAAACAAGTAAGTGATGGATATGCATGGTAAATCTAGCAATACGAGGAGGTACTGAAAAGAAACCGGAATAGTGTTGTGGTTGGAGCTTGTGTAGTACACATTTCTGCCACAATATGTGTGTAGTGTAACTCATAACCAGTTCAGTGCCACCTGTATTGTCAATCTGGCTTTGTTCTGTTCTTCTGCAAAGATTGTTTTTGCTAGTGAAAACTTGCAGCTGTGAGATGAGGAAGAAAGTGCACGAGTAGTTAGCCCGGTGACATGTCGATTGATGACAAACCTCATTCTGGGCGTCCATCAAATACCCGAATCAACGAAAATACTCAACAAATTCAACAGCTTGTGCTCAAAAGACCGTGGATAGGCAATTCATCAACTATCAGAGATTAGTGGGTTATCTTGTAGATCAATTCATCGAATTTTAATGGAAGATTTGGGAATGAAAAGGGTTTTCTGCCAAGTTTGTTCCTCAAGTTGTGATTGACAATCAAAAGGAACATAGAGTTGAAACATGTGTTTTGAAACTGATAAAAATTTTCTGTCAAAGATACAACCGCCAAAGATATTTTACTGGTGATGTCATGGTGCTATGGTTACAAAACAAAGCAACAGTCAAGCCAATGAAAGACATCATCGTCACCCTGTCAAAAAAATGTCGTCAAGTCAAATCAAACATCAAAACAATGTTGATTTGCTTTTTTGATGCCAGGTGATCTAGTAAATCACAAAATTCTCTTAGGTAAGCTAGAATCACTAGGAGTGAGAGGAGTTGCTCTACAATGGTTTGAAACATTCTTAATAGGAAGAAAGCAGAGAGTAAAAATAAAGAATTGTTTTAAGTAGCCCTACTATTGTTAGAGCTGTAGTGCCTCAAGGTTCAGTGTTGTCGGCTACTTTATTTTTGATATTTATAAACGATTTATTAGAATCAAATTTCCATGGAATGCCAAGTGCTTTTGCCGATGACGTAGCTGTCTTTCATTCTAATAAAAATATTCAAGATATATGGGTAAATATTTCCAATGATTTATTCCTTTTGAGGAACTGGTGTTAAACAATAAAATGGAAGTAAATGTTAATAAAACAAGGTATGTACAATTTTAAAGGTTTTTATTTCTTGTCAAATTTAAAATATCACAAACTAGCCTGCTTTGATGGAAATTGTGACTACTTGGTTATAAATAAAGACATTTTTCAAATTTCTTGAAGTTATTTTGGATGAAAGACTTATGTGGGAAAAACATATGCATTCCATACATTCACAACTAAAACCAGCTTTAAAAAAATGTTATTATTTGAAAATTTTTTATGATGAATACTTATTACGAACTCTATATTTTGCGTTAATACATTAAAAATTACAATACAGGATTCAATGTTGGAATGGAACTTTTAGTATAATATTGATAAATGACGTGTCCTTCAAAATCATTTTATAAAAAAAATTCAAAACGAAAGAGAGAAAGTTCATTTCCATTATACCATCAATTTAAAATATTACCAATACAGCACTTGTTTATCTATTAAGTTCTGCACTTGTTTTATATTAAAAGTAGTAACAAGGAAACAAACCAACTATATTACAGAACACGAAGTTATGGAAATAATGTTTTTCGAGTTCCTAAAGTAAGGAAATCACTGTTCAGGCAATCTTTAGTTTATGAAGATCCAAAATATTTCAATAGTTTACCACATAATATCAAATTATGTCCTAATTTAAGAATCTTTTCTCTGAAAGTTAACCCTTACCGAGCCAACGACGTTACTAGACGTCATGTCTAAACTAGCCCTAAAAGCCAACGACGTCCACTGACGCAAAATCAATTTTTTATTTTAATATTATTTTAAAAGCATTTCTGGGTAACAAATTTAGTAAAAACTGTCAAACAAGGTTTATCTAAACAAGAGACAATCGTTCGTGTCTACTTTGAAGGTCACGGCTCTTGTTCGATCGACAAAATAGTGGGCGGCCGGATGTTCATAGTCTCCCGCAGAGCCAACGACGTCTACTGATGCGCGCTCAGTCCGCCTGTAGCCTTCCGTGAGGTTAGATGTTTATTCGCCCTTCCATTTTCGATCCGCGTATTTATCTTTTCAATTTTGATGTTAATCAATATTTTTAATCAATTTGCAGTGTAGTTTATGTATTATTATCGTGATGTAGGGCTTTATTGTCAAGTTTTTTTTTAGTTCATTGATTTTATTTAATTTGTATATATATAAATTTTTACTACATTCTTTATATTTTCTCTAAATACAAATTACTATATGCTTGTTTTTTGTAAAATATAACAATAACTGTGTTCAACTATTGTTAATTTTATATATGAACACATAGAATGTCAAAATTAAATTTTTTCAGTGAAATTATGATTTTACCATATTTTGGCTGTAAATTAACAATAAAGAGTGAAAAAAATATTTTGTTGTTTTTTTACCTGTTATGTTATAAGAATTATTTAAAAAAATTGGTTTTGGTATGTGGGAATTTTTTTATTTTTAAGGTGTATGGCTCTTAGGAGTAGTTTTGGTTATTTATTTGTGGCTCGCTAAGGGTTAAATGTTGGCTGTTCGGTTATAGTGATTTAAGTTTTTTAAACAATGTGCTAATGTAAAAATATGGTCTATATAGCCAAATGAAAAATGGTAGTTGAGATAAGTGATTGTTAATTTTGTATTTAAAACATAAGTATTAACTTATTTTCACAAACCTTTTGTATAGTATACTTTTATTCAGTTATGTGGGTCCGATGATGTGCTCATTGAGTACAAAAGGCCTCACAGAAATAAAAACCTATATTATTAGAGTGTTTGTTTTAAATTAATAACTAATTTCTAATAAGAAGAGAGCTTCAAGAATGTAGCATACTTATGATTATAAAATAGACTAAAACCCCGAATTAAGTAGTCTATTTACAAATTTTGTTTTATTAAAGACCATTTTTATTTATTTTATTTTGGTTTCATCTTTATGTTGTATAAATGTCATATTAAACATAAGAAATGAACTATTGACATACTGTTAGTGTAAATTACTGGCAGTGTAAATTCCATTTGTATAATTTGTAATTTGCACTTGTAGTTTTGATGGCATAAATCATTATTCAGTTCATTCAGAGTTTGTTCCCCCAGTTCAGACCGTCATTCAAACCCTTTATTTAAAGGTTTAAAGATTGTGTAACAGTGTTCATCAAAAAAGACCCGATTTATGGCAGACAGGAGACTGGTTCTTCCACCACAACAAGGCACCTGCACACAACCATCTCTGTTAGATAGTTTTTGGTTAACTATGGCAGGTTCCGCTGCCCCACACACCTTACTTGCCTGACCTGGCATAGTGCAACTTGTTCTTACTTCCATGCATGAAAAAGGACATGAAAGAACACCGATTTGACAACATCAAAGAGGTCAAAAAAAAAAAAAAAAAAAAACGAAGGGAGAGATGTCAGCCATTTCTAAATTTGAGTACAAAAATGTTTTGAACAGTGGAAACACCGGTGGACCACCGTATTAGTTGTAATGGAGAGTATTTTGAAAGCGATAAGGTTTTGTGTAAAACATTTAAAAAAATATAACTTTTAAAAATAATCCTGGTTTCTTTTGGGTACCTCCTCATAGTAATTATTATTTGAGATACTTCAAACTATTAGTAATATGCCCTTTAACACACAATATAATTGTCTCTTATGTGCAACAAAAAAATTACAAGTTTCTAATGTTACAAATAAGTTTAAAATGTTTAGTAATTTTACAATTTTGATATTAACTTACACTTAAAAATAAATATCGCACAGTTTAGTTAAAGGTGCCTTTTAAAATTTTTAAATAAATTGGACACTCTTTGAATAATTATCTCTCTCTTACTATTACTATAAATTTAAAACAATTCAGAACCTTATATATGACAAAGAAAACAAAACAAATGTGAAATTGTGAACAGAGTTTTATTAAAAGATATAATCAATACACACACACACACACATAACTGAAGTAAGACAATGATTAAATGATTCAGTGAAGTCCAAATGCACGTGACTACTGACAGAGGGAGTGTGCACTGCCAGACATCATTCTGACAGCCTCACAGCTCTGACGTGATCTTTACAGTGGACCTGAATCTTGTTACCTGTCTGTGATACCCTAACAGTTGCACAATAAAATGTTTTTTGAGAGAAGAGAATGTATAGCAGTATATATATATGGTTGGGGGGAGTGTGCACTGCCAGACATCATTCTGACAGCCTCACAGCTCTGACGTGATCTTTACAGTGGACCTGAATCTTGTTACCTGTCTGTGATACCCTAACAGTTGCACAATAAAATGTTTTTTGAGAGAAGAGAATGTATAGCAGTATATATATATGGTTGGGGGGAGTGTGCACTGCCAGACATCATTCTGACAGCCTCACAGCTCTGACGTGATCTTTACAGTGGACCTGAATCTTGTTACCTGTCTGTGATACCCTAACAGTTGCACAATAAAATGTTTTTTGAGAGAAGAGAATGTATAGCAGTATATATATATGGTTGGGGGGAGTGTGCACTGCCAGACATCATTCTGACAGCCTCACAGCTCTGACGTGATCTTTACAGTGGACCTGAATCTTGTTACCTGTCTGTGATACCCTAACAGTTGCACAATAAAATGTTTTTTGAGAGAAGAGAATGTATAGCAGTATATATATATGGTTGGGGGGAGTGTGCACTGCCAGACATCATTCTGACAGCCTCACAGCTCTGACGTGATCTTTACAGTGGACCTGAATCTTGTTACCTGTCTGTGATACCCTAACAGTTGCACAATAAAATGTTTTTTGAGAGAAGAGAATGTATAGCAGTATATATATATGGTTGGGGGGAGTGTGCACTGCCAGACATCATTCTGACAGCCTCACAGCTCTGACGTGATCTTTACAGTGGACCTGAATCTTGTTACCTGTCTGTGATACCCTAACAGTTGCACAATAAAATGTTTTTTGAGAGAAGAGAATGTATAGCAGTATATATATATGGTTGGGGGGAGTGTGCACTGCCAGACATCATTCTGACAGCCTCACAGCTCTGACGTGATCTTTACAGTGGACCTGAATCTTGTTACCTGTCTGTGATACCCTAACAGTTGCACAATAAAATGTTTTTTGAGAGAAGAGAATGTATAGCAGTATATATATATGGTTGGGGGGAGTGTGCACTGCCAGACATCATTCTGACAGCCTCACAGCTCTGACGTGATCTTTACAGTGGACCTGAATCTTGTTACCTGTCTGTGATACCCTAACAGTTGCACAATAAAATGTTTTTTGAGAGAAGAGAATGTATAGCAGTATATATATATGGTTGGGGGGAGTGTGCACTGCCAGACATCATTCTGACAGCCTCACAGCTCTGACGTGATCTTTACAGTGGACCTGAATCTTGTTACCTGTCTGTGATACCCTAACAGTTGCACAATAAAATGTTTTTTGAGAGAAGAGAATGTATAGCAGTATATATATATATGGTTGGGGGGAGTGTGCACTGACAGACATCATTCTGACAGCCTCACAGCTCTGACGTGATCTTTACAGTGGACCTGAATCTTGTTACCTGTCTGTGATACCCTAACAGTTGCACAATAAAATGTTTTTTGAGAGAAGAGAATGTATAGCAGTATATATATATGGTTGGGGGGAGTGTGCACTGCCAGACATCATTCTGACAGCCTCACAGCTCTGACGTGATCTTTACAGTGGACCTGAATCTTGTTACCTGTCTGTGATACCCTAACAGTTGCACAATAAAATGTTTTATGAGAGAAGAGAATGTATAGCAGTATATATATATGGTTGGGGGGAGTGTGCACTGACAGACATCATTCTGACAGCCTCACAGCTCTGACGTGATCTTTACAGTGGACCTGAATCTTGTTACCTGTCTGTGATACCCTAACAGTTGCACAATAAAATGTTTTATGAGAGAAGAGAATGTATAGCAGTATATATATATGGTTGGGGGGAGTGTGCACTGCCAGACATCATTCTGACAGCCTCACAGCTCTGACGTGATCTTTACAATGGACCTGAATTTTGTTATCTGTCGAAATAATGGGGATTGATCCTTTATCCCTGTTATTTCGGTTGTTTTAGCTCATTGATGGTGATTGATCTCTTATCCCCACTTGGAATGGGTGTCAGATAAAGAAGACAGGCTATACTCACATAATAGGCTGGGGGCGGAACATAGGCACATTGGGGCCTGTTGGGGTCATAGTAGGCACTCTGAGCCGCTTCAGCAGCTTTGGCATCAGCTGTCAACAGATATCAGGTAAGATGAGTGACAGGAGGACGTGAGAGGGACATGTAAATGACACTGGACGGACCGAAGGAAGTATAGGTAACAAAGAACAATTTAAATAAAAAGTATGGGAATGTAGGAATAATGAATAATTGTGTAAAAGATAAACTTCCAAATTTGGCATTCAACAACATCATATCCATAATGACAAAATCATTATTAAACACTAAAAACACAAATAAAAGTCTTAAATCTAGAGTTAATTAATATTTACTTTGAAACAACATGGATTCAGATATAGCAAAAGGAGGATACAGAGTGAGGGTCCTACCTGCACCACCCTGCCATCAAACTCATACATCCACTGTGTTCTGTGCTTAAATAGCTTGGTTCTTTGTTATATTTAGAAATGCCTTACAATTGAAATTGTTCTTATTAATTGTAAAATATATCAATATTATTGAAATAAATGTTCAAACACAAAAAGTATACCAATTCAATAAATTCATTTCTTTATGTACCTTTTTTTTACCTTAGATTGACATAGTATGTTTAATTTATTTCCAGTTATTTTGAAGAAAACATTTTATTTTTTTATTTACAATACATTACCAAATTACAGACTTTATGGAAATAAACAATGTTGGTACACAAAATAATTATATTTTTATTATAAAGTAAACCATTTCTACTTCACTTTTCTATTGAGTTGTTGCTACCATTGTTAACAAATTTATAATATCAAAACTGGCCCATGGAAAAACAATTTTTAAGAGACATGAATTTGAAAGATATAGAATGGAATTTTAGATTTTAATATTCTGGACTATCACTAAAATGGAGATTTTCGATCAAGCCAAATTGATGGTCTTTACTATCAGAAACATCGCTTGAACTTTTTTTATTTAACAGTAATTCAATATGACAAATGACTCCACTTTTAAGTAATAATAAAACCATTATAAAATAAGATTAAAACGGATCAGCTATATATTCATTTAAAAAATATAATCTTTGAACTATAATGAACTAGACATAACATATGTTTTTTTTTTAACTCAATAAATTACTATACTTAAGGCAATAGGGATTAACACTACAATTTAATTATAAATTATAAATCAAACATATAGTAACTGGTTATGTATTAACAAGAACAAATCATTTACAATGTTGATTTAGTTAATAATCATAACACATAGTTAATTACTTGACTGTTAGATATTATTAAAGTAACAGCATTTCTAGTTCAACGGAAAAGAAAAGTTAGTAATAAAAAGTATAATAATGAAACACATAATTATATATTTTTACAACCTATGATCATTTCAGCCATATGGCATAATTAAGAGAACAGCAAAATGCAAAGTACCAGGTTAAATTGTGTTCTCATAACACACCATCTATACTTGCAGTAAGAAATACCAGAAAGACACCAGCCTGCCATGAGGAAATTTAATTAATGTCTACTCAAATGAAAATAACCTTAAAATACCAGTGTAAATGCTATTAAAAAGCTACAGAAATTTTATTTTTTTGAGGGACTGTAGTGGTCCAAAATGTAAGGTACCATAACCGCTATGAGCCCATGTAGTGGCCCAAGGTGTACGGTGGCTTGACCGCTCCGCTATGATCCCATATAATGTCCCAAGGTGTATGGTAGCTTGACCGCTATGAGCAAATATAATGGCCCAAGGTGTATGGTAGCTTGACCGCTATGAGCAAATATAATGGCCCAAGGTGTATGGTAGCTTGACCGCTATGAGCCCAAATATAATGGTCCCGAGGTGTATGGTAGCTTGACCGCTATGAGCCCATATAGTGTCCCGAGGTGTATGGTAGCTTGACCGCTCCGCTATGAGCCCATATAGTGTCCCGAGGTGTATGGTAGCTTGACCGCTCCGCTATGAGCCCATATAGTGGCCCAAGGTTTACGGTAGCTTGACCGCTCCGCTATGAGCCCATATAGTGTCCCGAGGTGTATGGTAGCTTGACCGCTATGAGCCCATATAATGGCTCAAGGTATATGGTAGCTTGACCGCTATGAGCCCATATAGTTAGTGGCCCAAGGTGTATGGTAGCTTGACCGCTATGAGCCCATATAGTTAGTGGTCCAAGGTGTATGGTAGCTTGACTGCTATGAGCCCATGTAGTGGCCCAAGGTGTAAGGTAGTTTGATCGCTATGAGCCCATATAGTGGCCCAAGGTGTATGGTAGCTTGACCGCTATGAGCAAATATAATGGCCCAAGGTGTATGGTAGCTTGACTGCTATGAGCCCATATAGTGGCCCAAGGTGTATGGTAGTTTGACCGCTATGAGCATATATAGTGGCCCAAGGTGTAAGGTAGTTTGATCGCTATGAGCCCATCCTCTTCAGTCCCAAGAATTATTTTTTTGAAAATATAGAAATTTATGTATATTTTTGGACTTATGGGCATCAAAGTAAATACAATAATTTGTTTTTTAATGTTGTTTTATTTTATTTGTATACTTAAAATATATGTCCACATACGTGGACATTGGGTCTTCAAATATTAATAATTAAGTATTATGCTGTAATGATGTAAACATTGCTGAAAATTTAAATTATTTTCCTAGATTTACATAATTAGTATCTTATTGTTATGGCAGTTATTACTAAACATTACTGAGATTATTTTTTGTGAAAATTTAAAAAACAATTTCTGTCCTTTAAAACACATAAATATACTTTACACTCACTGCACTGAATGCGAGTCTTTCCTGAGCAACCCGGATTTCGGCAGCGCTGAGCCTCCTTGAGATCCATGGCTTGTGGGAGGTGCATTGCTCCTTGAACCCTCTTTTCTTGTAAAGGAAGTGACACCCTAACCAGGCCTTCCTGCTTGTCTTTTTCGAGGTGGTTCTTCAACATCATTTTCTGAATCTGATTCATGCTCTGGTACAGTTTTCTCAATGATAAGCAACTGTGCTATTCTCAATTTAAAAAAAGTGAAGGTCCATGATACATGTTTTGGGAACTGCTGCCTTAAAACAATCATCTCGGTAAGTCAACCAACTATTTACAATTGCCATGTCGAAAAAAGTGCTCTAAAAACCGAACAGGCCACTTAACAGTTCTGTGATAAGATCTATAGTAGGCAATCATTCTATTGTGCAGATCTACTCCCCCCATGTTAACATTGTATTCTTTTATGATACTTGGCATTTGCACGTCAATGTAACGTTTTTCTGTTCTTGAATAACGTTTAGCTGTTTGTAAGTGGGGTCTTTCCCATGAATAGTTGATGCAAGAGTAATTGTTTTTATTGTCCACGCCATTTAACCCTAGAAGTGTGGAACCAGCATATTTTATGTCGGTTGTAATTTATGTGTGTTGTGCGGAACCAGCATATTGTATGTCGGTTCAGTTTTTCATTAAAAATAATTATTTATCTTTAAACAATCACCATGTTTTTGGTATCATTGAAATTGTGAGATGCCACTCTCTACAATTTTCATATGAACGTATTTTTTCTAACATCAATATTACGGTCGTGGTGAAATGTTTTCTGAAGAAGTCATCATTTGAGTTGAATTTCGCGGGTGGCCGGGTAAAAGAATACGTCATTTTCAACCAATCACAGCAAGTTATGTATTGCCTACAAACAGTGCTTCCATATGTTCAATAGACGCGGAATGAAATATTCTTTCTTCTAGTGCAAAACAGAAAGTCATTAGAATCAATAGTTGATTTACTATGAATATTATAAAAAGGGACAATTCTAAAGTTGTAAACCAGCATATTTTATGCTGGTTAGTATAATAACATTCACACAGTTATTTATTGTCAATAAAGAAAATAAAAAAAACAGTGTAAAAGTGAAAAGAAACGATCTACCGGTACAATCTTTCAGCGGTAAATTTTTAGTTCAGTAGGTTTCCAGCAGTGCGAAACAAAAGAGATGAATCACGGCGTCGCATCAAGACCAACCCAACCCATCCCTGTTGGCCATTGTTGACCATTTTATTTTCACCACGAGCTTATTTTTTTACCGATTTTCATAATTTAGGTCTCTATTTTTTCAGGTTCAAATACTCTACTGCATAAATGCATATGAAATGACAAAAACATTATAAAACAATGTTATTTTGAACTATAATATCTATTGTTTATACATTGTCAAAAATTTTTACAATGCAAGGTTTTACAATTTTGATGCACAACATTTATTTTTTACTCAATTTAAATAATTATTGAGTGTATTTCTCTCAAACATTATGTACTAATATAATATAACAAGTAAAAAAAATTAAAAAAAATATTTTCATATTTTTTTTTTTTACATTGCAAACCAGATTATTTTTATGAGTAAATTCTTCAAACGTGAGACTGTTAACAAAAATGTCATAACTCAGTTCCTTCTCAAAGTATTTGAACATATCTTATAATTTATTTTAGCCAAACAAACATACTTACTAAGGGTACATTCAAAAAATTATATAAACATAAAGTATAAGTGAAAATTTGTAGCTTGTTTCTGAATTTTGTTACAAAATATTTTCATTTTTCAAAAGATTTTTTTTTGCAAGCTTGTAATAAAATAACAGTTTATTTTGTTGTTGTTTACTTTTAGTGTTTTCAAATATCATGTATAATTTACAATAGAAAACTGTTTTTCATATAAATATATAGTCACATTTGGAGGTAAAAAAAAATTAAAAACCCAAACCCTTGTACATTTTTGTACATTTCGCTTTTTGTAAAAAAAAAAATGGCAAAATTACAATTTTTTGTTTAAAAGAAAATTTTTAATATATTTTTCTAATTTGGCATAATATTCTCTACATTTTATACATTTAACATTTTGACCTTACTGTAATATTTTCAATACCTTACAGAGGTCCAAACTTAAAATTTTCATATAAAACTTTTTGCAATTTCTCATTATTTTTCATGAAAATATATACTAAACCAAACAATATCAAAACGGTCATTCCTATTTCAAATAGTACAACTTCTGAGAAGAAAAACGTTATATAACAATATATGTTTTCTTGATATTAAGTATTTTTTATGAATTTTTTTTAAAAACCCTTGCAACAACGTCAAAAATGGACTGACGTTTTATCTTTGGTAACATGGACACACTTCTAGGGTTAAGAAGTAGCACACTCTCATCATCCCTCACCTTTACATCACATGCGCCCCTGCCTTCAGCTGCTAATTCAGCATCTGACTTTAAATTAGTGTTGGGAAACCGTTGTTTCATTATTGTGCCTGTACCTGAGATTCCTTTACATTTAAGAGCCTCTAAAAGGGCCATACCAGTGAAAAATCTATCAAAATACAGATTTACTCCAGGAGGACAGGTTTCGGCTAGCCTTAATACTGCCCGACCACCAGTACCTAGCTTAAAGGGGTCCATTTACTTCTGGAGATAGCCTTGTTGTAGCAGGACCTTGGTAAATCTCAAAATCAAGTATTAATCCTTGTTTGGAAGATAACACATAGTTTTTGAGACCAGTAGGATTGGGTTTTCTAGGTACATACTGGCGAAATTCTACATGCCCTGTAAAAGGGATCATCTGTTCATCGATGCTGAGTTCAGCTTCTCTGGGAATTTTTAGGACAGTGTCCCGAAAATGGTTTATTATAGGTCTTACTTTCCACAATTTATCTTGTGCTTTTGTTTCCGCAGAAAACATCATTGTTGTTAACAACATGGATTGCTGCTCTAAGTTGGAAAATATCTATCTCTAGGCATTGCTTTAGAAATAAGATCTATTCGAAAAGTACTATCCCAGTACAGGCGTATCCTTGGGTAACCTAAGGTACTCATCATCATTGAGATACCAACAAATGCCTTTATTTCAGACAAAGTTGCTTTTCAGTTCCCTTCCATTAGTGATGTGGTAATAAATGTTAGTTTGTTCAGCCACCAATTTAAAAAAATCGTCATTAAAATACTCACAAAAGTATCTCAATGGGTTCCAATTTTCCCTACTAGGACGAGTGTCTTCAGTTGGAACAAATGGTGGAAAATCATTATTCAGTTTGTTCACCACTCCATTCCTCAACAGGTCTTTGACACACGTGCCCCTACCTCGCATTCCTCTTCTTTCGCCTCTTCCTCTTCTTTCAACCCTGCCTCGCATTGCTCTTCTTTCACCCCTGGCTCGTATTCCTCTTCTTTCACCTCTGCCTTGCATCCCTCTTCCTTCGCCCCTGCCTCGCATTCTCTCCTCCTAACTCCATCCCTGCTTTGTAGTCCTCTCACTTCACCACTAGCCCTCTCTTGCATGGGCCCAAGTTCATTGTTGTCTAATTCAGGAATGTTATTGCCAGATTCATACATGTCAATGTCTTCATGTATGATATTAACTACATCAGGAACATCATTGTTTTGGTTCATTGTCTCTTTCAGGTATGCCAATTTCCTTAGGAATGGTATTTGGTCAGCTCAAAAATGTTATTAGGTTCAGGGATGACATTGTCTGGTCCATCGAAGTCACTGTTTGGTTCAGGAGCACCTGGTTCAGGAAATAGGTCTATAATTTCGTCTTCATAAATCTTCTGAAAGAACAAAATCTGGGTCTTCATCCAAATCATCTATCTCATAATCGCTATTTTCCAAAATATTTAAGAGTTCTTCTCGCTAATAATACGTCCTGTTCGTTTTCTGTCTGCCATCCTGAAAATAAACCTTATTATTAGTATAAATAATTTTAAAACCTGCTGTGTAGAAGTGGCCAATAATTGAGACCTAAAGTACACATGTTGTGGACAAATAAAATTAAGCTTACGTTTTTGTTGTTGTGACCCAATGTCCACATCTGTGGACAAATACAATTAACCTTAAATTGGCATTAAAACCCAATGTCCACATACGTGGACAAAATATTTTGCAATTCGCCCAGTTTAATGAAACTTAATTTTAAGACTGTAAAATAAGTTAAATGTATTCTTCAAATACATTAAAAAAGAAAACAACACCGTAAATTAGGTCAAAAGTATGCTATAAAAGTATAAAAAACAAAATATTTACCTGGAAGTCAGGGTAACCTCAAACCAACAAATCAGCAACTGGCAGCCATCTTTCTCAAACTGAGTGGATTTTCACAGGTTGACCAACCTTACCATAACTAAAGAACAAGTTCTCCAGAAGAGAAAAATAATATGTGTGAAGTATATTTGACTTTTAAAACAACCTTAAAAAAACATATTGATTATTTGTCCACATATGTGGACGGTGGGACTAAAGAGGCCCAAGGGTGTATGGTAGCTTGACTGCTATGAGCAAATATAGTGGCCCAAGGTGTAAGGTAGTTTGATCGCTATGAGCCCATATAGTGGCCCAAGGTGTATGGTAGCTTGACTGCTATGAGCAAATATAATGGCCCAAGGTGTATGGTAGCTTGACTGCTATGAGCCCATATAGTGGCCCAAGGTGTATGGTAGTTTGACCGCTATGAGCAAATATAATGACCCAAGGTGTATGGTAGCTTGACCGCTATGAGCAAATATAATGACCCAAGGTGTATGGTAGCTTGACCGCTATGAGCCCATACAGTGTCCCGAGGTGTATGGTAGCTTGACCGCTATGAGCCCATATAGTGTCCCGAGGTGTATGGTAGCTTGACCGCTATGAGCCCATATAGTGTCCCGAAGTGTATGGTACCTTGACCGCTAAGAGCCCATATATTGACCCAAGATGTAGAGTATCTTGATCCCTATGGGTCACTATAGTGGCTCGAAGTGTATGGTATCTTGACTACCATGGGTCTCTATAGTGGCTCGTAGTGTATGGCACCTTGAATACCATGGGTCACTATAGTGGCTGAAAGTGTTTGGTACCTTGACTACCATGGGTCACTACAGTGGCTCGTAGTGTATGGCACCTTGACTACCATGGGTACTATAGTGGCTCGAAGTGTATAGCACCTTGACTAAAATGGGTACTATAGTGGCTCGAAGTGTTTGGTACCTTGAATACCATGGGTCACTATAGTGGCTCAAAGTGTTTGGTACCTTGACTACCATGGGTCATTATAGTGGCTCGAAGTGTATGGCACCTTGACTACCATGGGTCACTATAGTGGCTCGAAGTGTTTGGTACCTTGACTACCAAGGATCACTATAGTGGCTCGAAATGTTTGGTACCTTGACTACCAAGGGTCACTATAGTGGCTCGTAGTGTTTGGTACCTTGACTACCATGGGTCACTAAAGTGGCTCGTAGTGTTTGGTACCTTGACTACCATGGGTCACTATAGTGGCTCGAAGTGTTTGGTACCTTGACTACCAAGGGTCACTATAGTGGCTCGTAGTGTTTCGTACCTTGACTACCAAGGGTCACTATAGTGGCTCGTAGTGTTTGGTACCTTGACTACCAAGGGTCACTATAGTGGCTCGTAGTGTTTGGTACCTGACTACCATGGGTCACTATAGTGGCTCAAAGTATGTGGTACCTTGACCTCCTCCACTGGTCATTATAGTGGCTCAATGTATATGATACCATTAGCCATATAGTGGGCTTTTGAACTTTGCGTCATCACCTTTATTTCTAACGTAATATACATGTACTATATATATAGAATTACTCAGAAAAGAACACTTTTTAATATAATATTATATATATATATATATAAAATCATTTGAAAACGCAATATACAATTTTAAAACCAAATCCAAAATAGTTAACTAATATAACATGAAGATGGGTGGGATTTTCCACAGTATACGTACCTTTATAAGCGTTATTCTACGAAATGCTGAAAGTTGTTTTCAATGTTTATGGGCGCATGCCATTAATTTTTATATACCTACCAGAATACTACTGAACATAAACTTAATAGATATGACTTCATAGGTTCTATTGTAGTAGCTAGCACAAAACTGGTTATCACACAAAAATCTTTAACATCATTTGAGAGGTGATGGTGACAAAAGGCGTACAAGAGGGGATTTTGGACAAGAAAAACTTTGTGGTGCAATAATCGAATAAACACTGATGGAAATAGGAGAAAATCTAAGACTGATTGCATGAGATGAAGTTAGTTCATGCAGAACATGTTTAAACATAGCAAACATGTTTAAATCCGAGTATAAAGTGTATAAACAGATATGTATATAGTACAGTTTGTTTTATGTTGTACAATAATAATAGAACTGGCTCAGATAAGTCTCCAACATCTAAACAGATGTGTATATAGTACAGTTTGTTTTATTTTTTATGTTGTAAACATCTAAACAGATATGTATATAGTACAGTTTGTTTTATTTTTTTATGTTGTACAATAATAATAGAACTGGCTCAGATAAGTCTCCAACATCTAAACAGATATGTATATAGTACAGTTTGTTTTATTTTTTATGTTGTACAATAATAATAGAACTGGCTCAGATAAGTCTCCAACATCTAAACAGATATGTATATAGTACAGTTTGTTTTATTTTTTATGTTGTAAACATCTAAACAGATATTTTTAGTGGAATTAAATGATTTTTCAAGATATGTACATTTTGATCCTAAAAACTAATGTATATAAAGATTAAACTGATAAAAGTAATAATTCTATTAATTTTGGCTTAACTCCAACAGTAACATATTAGATATTTACTTGTTTCCATAGTAATATGCATGTTTTGATCCAAAAATTACATCTTTACACCATTTTTCAGTTTTACTATTGTTTATGTGCTTTCTGTGGAATATATTTGTCACTTTTGCTGAAAAAATATGTACTTTTAGGTAATAATATACTATTTGGACCTAACTTATTCTTTAAGACTTTTTGCACCTAAACTTTGTTAAAAAACTTTTTTGAATTATAACTTACATAAATACTATAAAAATCCCATACAATTTAAACTAACTGTGATTTGATACATTAATGTAAAGTCAATGTCATTCTCTAAAAAACAAAACAAACCATAGGGTGCAATGTTTAGAAAAGTTATGTAATTTAATATGTGAGCGACATTTATGTCGCAGTGGTCTCGGTATCTGACGGCACAGAAGCGTCTGGTGGTCATGCGTGTTACGCTGAGCTCAAAGGGTTAAGACATGTTATTAAACTAATGTGAATTGTTGATGAAATGACATTGCCGAGGCAACAAAGCCAGCTTGCCATAGAGTTCTGTTTTTAATCTTAGCAATAGTCTAATAATACCTGAAAGATTGGATGAGCATATTATTAGACAACTTAGTAAAGAAGAACAATGATCTACATTTAGATTATACTATGGAACTATCATAAATATCCAACAGATGGCATTAGAAACTATGTATACAGTGTGGCCGTCCAAGTGATAGCGGCTCAGACCGAGCCGTTAGGGACCCTGTCTCAATCGATAACGGCTCGGTACGAGCCGTTCGTGAAAAACGACGTAAAATAATAACTAGTATCGGAATTCAGCTATATTTTATACTAAACGGTTTAGAAAGAGTTCCTTTACTTGATACTCTATGTCGTATATTTTCAAGCAGATACAAATAAACATTATATGGAACTTGTTGATGAAAAGTACATTTTTTGGCAGTTTTCGATTTGTTTATGCTGGTGAAAAACATATTCAAAATCAATTTTCATGTAAATATAAACTACAAGTGTTATACATCTTTGTGTTCAAACTTAAATTGTGAATCTTTTGTATATAATGAATTTCAAATATGTTACTATGGAAATTGTGAAAAATAGCCTCAAAAATATAATTTTTATTGGAAAAATTTGTTTTTCAAGGTCATTAGTAAATAATACAATGAAAAAATTTTCTTGGTAAGTTTTTCTGTATCATTACCATTTAGTACATATTATAGTGAACATTTTAATATATAATATGTTATATATTTCAGGTATATTTGATATGTTTTATGAATTAAAACAAAAAACACTGCGCATCATCATAAAAAAGGCCTATCACTGTAGAGTAATATGAGTATCACTTGGAGGGTTAAAAGCATGGATACATTCTGTTTAGTTTTTGATGGATAAAGATGGAGGGATGGAACTCGGGACAAATTTCTAGGAAATAGTGTGATGGGACCATTTGAGTACCCATTCCTGTTCCGTAAATTTGAAATTGTTCATTGTTCAAATTAAATTAATGAGTGAATTAATTGTGTCAAGAAAATGAGTGCAACATGTTGTCAAACCTTTGGACAGTTACAACATTTGTAATTAAATTATGCAATTTCAGACCCTTTTATTAAATTTCAATAAAAATACATTTTTCAATCAGTATATAACTTATTTTCCTTTTTAAGTCACAAGCAGTTTAGGTTTGAGTTTTTTAGAGTCACAAAGTAAAAATTTTTTTAATGAAAGGCATTTTATTTTCCCAAGACTTAGTACTATCTCTATAAACTCAAAGATAGAGATTATTCTCAAGTGAGCTAGCTTGGGGGATGATGCCCACCTGGAGGTACAGGAGGCTGGCTGAAGCCCACAGCTCCGCTCGGGGGTGCAGTAGCGTAGCCGTTGTATCCCCCAACTATTCCTGGGTACGGAGGGGGCATCTCTGTCATGTACACTGAGTTGGCTGTAACAACAGAGTCTAAAGTGGAAATAATCAGACACCATGACCAAATTTGATATAGGTCTGTATGTTAACCAATGACCCTAAAGATGTCTATGTAAAATTTTAGTACAGTAGTATCTAGTTTAGCCTGTCAAACTAGTTTTTAACACACACACACACAGATGGACACTATTAGATTATTTGCTTGAAGTTTGTTTTTGACGATGAAGAAGAATTGAAGGGTTGAGTGGAAGAAAGGGGTAAGTCAACATTTTGCCACTTTTGAGAAAAATGGACCTAAAGTTTTTAAGTTATAACTTTTGTATTTTTTTTATTTCATTCAGCTCTGAAAACGGAATTGGGAGGGAAAGATACATACAATTTTTTGTGGCAACTCCTGGTAAAAATTCAAATACTCCTTCCTACTAAATTTTCAACTTTTCTATCCACTTACCCCTTTTTTCCACTTAAAATGGGGGTACTTGGGAATGGGAAGAAGGGGTTAAGTACTGTAAAATAATACAAAGATATAATATTATGTAAAAACAGAACTTTATTATTGAAATGTTACCTTATGGAATACCTTTAAGATAAGATTGTTGCACAACAACAAAACTCTTAACAGTGTAAATACTCTTATGAAAAGGTAACTTATCAGTCTTTTCCGTATTGGTAATAAAAACTGTAACTAAAATCTAGTTTTAAAACACAAAAAGGCTCAATATCATTACTATTTAAAAGCTTAAATGAACTTAAATTGGAGAACGCCCTTATCTCAATGATAAACTTTAAACTGTAACTAATAGGCTACTCTTATTAAAAGGTAATATCTAAGTCTTTCTTTTGGTATAAAACGGTAACTAAAATAACTAAAACCTAGTCTCATTCAAAAAGCCACAATACTATTATTGTTTAATTGCTTGAAAGAAGTTAAAAAGAGAACAGAGGTATTTTAAGTCGTCTTTCCTCAGCGATAACTTTACACAGTAAAAAAAAATACTGTTGTTAAAATACAACATCTAAGTATTTATGCCTTCTCCTGTAAGCTATTTTAAAAAACAATAACTAAAGTCTACTTATAAAAAATACAATCTTATTATTATTTTAAAGGGCTTGAAATAGGTTAAGAGATATTAGTCTATTTTATTAATTAATCAGATTTCTCATTGGTTCAATGTAAAACTCTTTGTCACTTTTCTTTACTCTGTTTCTTTCACTGGTCTCATCTTTGTTTATCTGGCCTTCCTCATTTTCTTCTGATTCTTTCTCCCGGGTACCTGTTTTCTTGTTCTTCGATTACTCTCTGATAAAACCACTTATATTCTCCTTTAACATATTTAAGTTGTGTTTTCAAATTGTTGAGTTTCTCTTTGGTTACAGTCCCATACCGTTTTTCCTTACTTTCAATGTAAAACATTCTTAAAAACATTTTTCAGACAATGTTCGATGATCATTCCCCTTCTTATTATTAACTTTTGTGCCTTTTCTTTCCTGCTTTATCAGGGACAACAAACTTTTTAAATGGTGTGTTTTTCATCATAGGTCTCTTTGTAATAAGTAACAACCGAATTCGTTCAACCCTTATCCACTTTATTCCGTCACGGAATCTGACATTCTCTTCCAGAAGGTCCTTTTTACTTTGGTTTTAGGCCGAGTTTGTCAGCAAATCCTTCAAAATCTCTAAAAATGAGATGACATGTCTACAACAAAGTTTTTCTTGGCTGATTTAGATATGATTTCTCGGTACTTGATTTGGCACATATACATTTTCGGTTTTTTCTGAGTTCTTTTTTCGATGCGACCAAAATCACGGTCTGAATTCCAGATAGCTATGGCCAACTTTCCGGAAATTTATGATCGATTATTTTGAACATTTTTTTGGCCACCATGTACTGATAAAAGTAGGATCAGTAAGAAGTTTTTATTTTGCCCTGTGCAAGAATCCGACCATATAATTAAGTGGTCACAATATATTAAGGTTGTTTCTAGTTCGAATTAAGGTGAGCAAGGAGTTTGCCACTTCATTACTGCCCCCGATTCGCAACATCTTCTGTCCAAGTGCAAAAGTCAGTTTTTTCTGTCTCTTTAGTAATAATAATGTTACTCCTAGGTTATAAAACCAAAGCTGTTCCTCAAGTAAAATGCTTTTTTGACGTTGTTAATTTTGGTAGTGGCATGGTTTGCTGCAAGTCAACAGTCATGTAACACACTTTTTCGGTCAACTTTTTGCTATTTCCCTGTCCTTTTTTCTGAAGTGCAAATGCCTCTTTATAGTTTTCTTGATGTTCTTCTGTATTTTTCTCCTGCATCACATGTAGAACAGGTGTCCACTTCGTGGATGACCAAACGACAAAATTAACAATCTCTGTCGAATATTCTTCGGTAGAAAACTGACTTTTACTCTGAAACATTCGGGTTTGTTTTTCAGTTCACATAAATCTATATATACACTTATGCATGTTAGGAATATTAAGCAATGGAGAAAGATACTTTTTGTAGGCGTTAACATTTCGAGAATAGTGCGAGGACTCTGAAGGAAATGATTTTATGTGCTCTTGAATGTATCTTACAACATCAATAGGTACTATTGTGAGGTCGGGGACATATGAAAACCTCTTTTGTCTGGGGGAGCTGCACTGATTCCATTTTTCATTTTTTCTTGTAGTTAATTCAATTTTCTTTTTTCCTATTTGAAAAAAGGGAACATAAGGCTGTTCTTGCAAACTCTTTTTATCTTCATTTGTTCTTACGGACATAAAATTGGTAAGAACTGACTTTTCTTTTTAGAAACGTTTTTGCTTGGACCTATCTACAGGCACAGGTTACGATAGATTTGAACAACAAAAATTATTTTTTTGAATTAGTATCTAGCTTATAAAAAACTAGTGAGGATCTCTTTTCTGTCTTCAATGGAAAAGTTGTCATTACACTTAAACCTACACTTTTCATTGCATAAGATACCTTCATTAACTATCTTTTCTTTTATAACCAATCCTTTATGGGTTACATAGCTTTTTTCCACACTCCCTGGCAAGTTTAGCCTTATTTCTTTTCCAAGTTTCAGGCATAGGAAGTCGCTTTCTAGATTGTTTTTGTGGCAGATTAAATATTTTAGTTCTCTTCTTGTGTGGTTCAATGACGTGTTCTTCACATTGATTGTCAATAACCTCCGGATTTGAGTATCCCGGTTACTTTTGTCACATTGTTCGGCAATTTCAATGCTAAGATTAAGGCATGTAGATGTATTATTTTTTCTTGCCTTTTTTGGAAAAGATAACTAGGCCTATCACTATCACTATCTGTACCTGGAATTGGAATGATATCTTCGTCACTGTTATGTTGAAAAGCACATTTACGTTTTCTCGTTTTTTCTTTATTCTCTATCTTGACTTTCTTTCCGTGTGAAACTTTCATCTTCATCACTGGATGACAGATCGTTTAAGTCAGGTTGATACTCTTCCTGTCCATCACTGCTGAATAATGATCTATCACTACCAGATTCTATGTACTCCTCCTCTAAAATCAAACAAAACAAATTTGCAAAGAAAAGAATAAGCATAGAAAACAAGTTTATTCCGAGAATACATATAGCCTAAAGTTTTTATTGACTACAGTTTTAGAGTGTACTAGTAATATTAATTTACCTGGCCACACACAACAAATGTTGTAGTCTAGCCTAAGTGATTAACAGATCATGAAATATAGATGACAGCTTAGCCTACTTCGAGAATAAAATTTCAGGAGTAATCTGAAAAGTATACAAGAAATTGTTGGCATAGTTCAGTTTAGGATCGTAAAGGTTAAGCCAAACGCTACCTGTAACGAACAATCAATACATTTTACTAAATAGGTTTTATCAAACACTATAATGGGATTACTCCATAACTTTACTTTTCAGAATGGCAATGCTATTCTAGATTTAGGAGTGTTTACTTAGGCCTAGGTCTAAAATTGCTGTTAACCTAAACTGCTTCTGGAAAAGACCTAATAACTTAAAGTAAGTATTATGGTAGAAAATTTAAAAAAATTATATTATTTTAGTAACATTGCTTACCTTCTAATGGCTCAAATAATCCATCTACTTTGTTGTTTTCTACACCAATCTTCTGCACTTCTTAGGTTAGAATCATCATTATTACTGTGACATACTTCATCCTGGGTTTCAGAATCTTTGGATGCACTAGATTTTAGAGCATTAGTAAGCTAATGCAAGTATGATATCCGCCCTGCGTGACATTTCAGCTAAAATACTTCACTGCTTTACAAAAATTGGTGTTTTACATTCACATCTAACCTCAACCACAGATGATGACAAACCAACAATAATCATCTGTTCTTAGTGGATAAAGGAGGCAAGTACATATAGAGTACTGGATAATAAAAGGGGTAAGTGTGCATAGAGTAATGGAAAAAAGGGGCAAGTGCGCAAAGAGTAAGTGGATGAAGGGGGTAAGTGCAATTTTTAAGTGGAAAAAGAAAAGGGGGCAAGTGAAGCACTTACCTCCTTCATCCAGCAAACTTTGAGTTCAGTTTCTGCACTTACCCCCTAAATTCAAATAATATCTCAGCTGTTACTGCAGTTTGGGACAATGGGACCCAGTGTACCAAATACAGAATCACTTTACTCCCTTCATCCATACATCTAACTCAATTTCGACAAAAATGTTACTTACCCCCTTCTTCCACTCAACCCTTTCAATTACGAAGAACAGAGTTTTCCGGACATTTGCCATCGTTCAGTTATGTAAAAAATCAGTAACTCTACGTTTTGAGATCTGCAACCTAATTCCTTCTTCAGGTAAATAACCAAACTAACACGTAATTATAAACTAGGTTAAAATAAACAAATCATACCAGAGCGTTGTGACATGCGTAAGTCAGGAATCACAACCACCGTGTTGTGTGTCAACTTCACTAACTCTCAAACATGCAGTTTATTATGGTTGCAACACTGTCAAACTGAATGTTAGTTATACAAGCAATAATACTTGGGACTAAACATCTTTTGTTTTGATGACATGCTCTAATAATAATTCCACAAACAATATATCCTATTAGTAGTTATTGTTGCAGTGCATAAAGATAATTAGCACATACCACAAATTGTTTTCAATGCCAGAACAGTGATCAAAATTTGTTTTGCATTTGCTTTCAAAGTTATTTTATGAATAAAATGATTTGTAATTTTTGTTATCTCAAAGGATAAATAAACAAATAAAAGTGCATTATGTCGTTTCAGATACACTTAATTAAATTATTCTAGTTCTCTATACTATGTTGCAGCGTAAGCAGCTAGTGTTGTCTTGGCTTTCCAAATTTTTACTTCATTGTTTTAAATTTTAACAATCCAGAAACTAGGTTAGATTCTTAAACTCATACAACCTACAATGTATAATGTGTGACAGCATTTTGGTGTTATCAAACATTGACCTTGTGCATTGTTTTTTAATGATAAGGTTATCATTAGGTGATAACAATAATTAATATCAATTTTCTCCTGTGTTTCCGCATTGTATGTTTTAATAACCTTGCATAGAATGATTATTTTAGCTCATAAATATATGGACTATGGTAAGAACAATTTTTAATTACATTTACTTAGTTATTTACGAATTTTTCATTAATTTAGTTACTGGAATTATTTTAACAAAAATATTTCTAATCTGAGATAAAACTTTTATGACATTTTAAACAATTATTATTAGTTAAAAATAAAAATTTTTATGCTTTTTTACATTTTTATTAAATGAATGATACAAACTCAAAGATCAGTAATTAACATTGTATTGTGACAGCTGACGTTGACTCAGACACTGAATCATGAATCACTGTTGACGTTGGCTTGAGTACACAAGTGGCACAGTAACCTTGAGAGGCAGGCAGCTCTCATGACTTCTAGTATTGCAATTAGCAGATGTCATCATCAAATGCTTGCAATTTTATGGAGTTCAGCAAATCCCAAAAATTAAACCTCTTACTTTGTTTTTTCACACATTTCATTGTGATAACATACAATTCTGAGAATGTGTTGAATGAATTTCTAAGCAAAAATATGTTTTACTTCTGTATAGCTAAAATAAAAAGTCTTTTTCTTTAAAAAATATTCAATACAAAGTCATTTATAGGATATTGCAGTTATTATAAAAACCAACATTTTGTATCTTATATTTTACGTAACAACTTAAAACAAAATTTTGTATATCCACTTTCTTATGGAGAAGGTAAGTCAAATATTACAATAGTTTTAATGCGTATGAACAAAATGAGATTAGGCTAACAAGATAAGAAAGTCTGTAAAGTTTAGTTTACAAATATAAATGAATAGTGTCTATACATGGCACAAACCTTAGTTTTTACAAAATTAACATTTTTCCAACTTAAATAATTTAGTTTCTGTTGTATTTGAAAACAAAATAAAAATAAAACACTTTAGAATACAGAATCTGTAGGTTAATGGGATTTATAAAGTACAATTTTTGAGCTGTGAAACAGAATACTACCAACTATTGGCTTAATACCTGTAGTACCTAGCGTCTGTTGTATAATAGGCTGGCAATGGTAAAACTTTTACTTTATACCAGTCAATATTGAGTTATAAAGTACAATTTTTGAGCTGTGAAACAGAATACTACCAACTATTGGCTTAATACCTGTAGTACCTAGCGTCTGTTGTATAATAGGCTGGCAATGGTAAAACTTTTACTTTATACCAGTCAATATTGAGTTATAAAGTACAATTTTTGAGCTGTGAAACAGAATACTACCAACTATTGGCTTAATACCTGTAGTACCTAGCGTCTGTTGTATAATAGGCTGGCAATGGTAAAACTTTTACTTTATACCAGTCAATATTGAGTTATAAAGTACAATTTTTGAGCTGTGAAACAGAATACTACCAACTATTGGCTTAATACCTGTAGTACCTAGCGTCTGTTGTATAATAGGCTGGCAATGGTAAAACTTTTACTTTATACCAATACTTTACTAGCTACCAGTCAATATTGAGTTATAAAGTACAATTTTTGAGCTGTGAAACAGAATACTACCAACTATTGGCTTAATACCTGTAGTACCTAGCGTCTGTTGTATAATAGGCTGGCAATGGTAAAACTTTTACTTTATACCAATACTTTACTAGCTACCAGTCAATATTGAGTTATAAAGTACAATTTTTGAGCTGTGAAACAGAATACTACCAACTATTGGCTTAATACCTGTAATACCTAGCGTCTGTTGTATAATAGGCTGGCAATGGTAAAACTTTTACTTTATACCAGTCAATATTGAGTTATAAAGTACAATTTTTGAGCTGTGAAACAGAATACTACCAACTATTGGCTTAATACCTGTAATACCTAGCGTCTGTTGTATAATAGGCTGGCAATGGTAAAACTTTTACTTTATACCAGTCAATATTGAGTTATAAAGTACAATTTTTGAGCTGTGAAACAGAATACTACCAACTATTGGCTTAATACCTGTAATACCTAGCGTCTGTTGTATAATAGGCTGGCAATGGTAAAACTTTTACTTTATACCAGTCAATATTGAGTTATAAAGTACAATTTTTGAGCTGTGAAACAGAATACTACCAACTATTGGCTTAATACCTGTAGTACCTAGCGTCTGTTGTATAATAGGCTGGCAATGGTAAAACTTTTACTTTATACCAATACTTTACTAGCTACCAGTCAATATTGAGTTATGAACATCACAGAGAAATATTTATAATTTTATAAAAATCAAAAAATTTATATGGTTTCTGTCAAATTGGATTTACCCAACATTAAAATTTAACCATTTATGTATTAAATAAGAATGTTTAAGTGTAATTTATGCTGTTATTTTTATTTAATAATGATCTATAAATACTAGCCATATTTAAAAATTATTTTTAGAGGTTTTTCAGTTTCCACCTAACACATGGACGTTATTTATCAACATAACTAAAATGTTAATAACTAATATAATGAGAAAAATATATTGCTGTATACAGAAATGTTGAATTGGTTAAAACTGTTCTCTTCTTTAGGTCATGGTCAATTCACACACAGTTGGCCATTTTCCAATAATGTATCTTAGAATTAGTTCCAGTTAACAATGCACTGCAAAATTTAATTTGTTTCACATCACAATACATTTTGAATACATCATCATCACAATACAAAAGTAAAAACAAAACTTACGAGGTGGTTGGTTGGGAAAGGCGGCGACGTTGGGGTTCCATCCGTAATAGCCTCCAGGAGCAGGAGCGTAGGCAGGGGGCGGGGCATCGTACCAGGGACCAGTTGGAGGCATGTAGGCAGGTGGAGAATCGGGAATACCGTTACGGGAGGCTGCAACACACAATACACCAGCACAAGGTCAGGACACGTGTTAGGGTTTGTCCAATCCATCAACAAACAATACAGAGGGGTTATAAATAAATTAGGATGGAAAATAAAGGGAGCATAAAACTAAAATTTGAAAAGTTTATAAACAGAATAACTGGACTATTTCATAAAGATGAACTAATTTATGAAAAAAGATGAAAACATTACTAATTGGTGTTATACTATAAAGAATACATAGATGTGGTGGATTCATATCTTCCTCATACATATATGTTTAGGTTATTACATTTTTTTGCCAAAATAATATTGTAATATAGTTAAATTTTGAAAGTAACATTTAATAATCAAGAATAAAAGAATAATGGAACGGAGAAATAGAAATAAACTCCCACTAAGTAGTGTACAACACTACAAGTATTTTTTTAATATAAAAGCATACAGTTTAAAATTAGTAACAATTAAAAATAAATACAAATTTATTGAGAATACTATTCCAAACTGTTATGATAACATTAAAATTAAAATATTTATAAATTTAACTTAAGTATTGAAACTAGCAATCACTAAATATTTAAATTGTTGCAACATAAAATATTTAAAGCAATAAAATTTAGTTATTTCATTAATTTTAATAATACGTTTACTTAAAATACTTTTTTTTTTAATTACAAATTATGTAGACCTACCAGAACGATATGAAAAGTAGACATGAATATAACTACATTCAATTTACTTTATTTAAAAAAAAAAAACAGATAAATAAATTCAAATAAGATGTAAAATTGATAAAATACTCTCCAAAACTGTGAATAAACTAAAAAGTATGACTTTGATTTTTGTTCTCTTTATACAGCTGTATTTACCCATGAAATATGTTTTTCTAAAAATTGTAGTAAATATAACAAACAATAGGTTTGTACTATATCACAAGAAAGCGACACAGTGACTACACGAGTGAGTAGTTAGCAACTAACTGTGTTACAGTGTCCCACTGACAATATGAAGGTTAGTGTAGTTAATATGACCATCTCTGCCGCTATCTACAAACAATCCAACCTTGAAGCAGTCATTTTATTACTTCTTCCTTGAGCACTCACTCTAGACATTTACTGCGACTCACTCGCTCACTCAGGGACCCTGACCTCACAGGATCCACACCCATTCATAGGTCCCACCGTTAGAACACACAGTTAAAGTTGAAATAAAATTCTGATATTTTGTACCATTATATTTAATGGTACAACTCCCACACGAAAGTGGATACATTTGTAATGGCTCGGCAAAAAAATATACACCAAGCAAAATATTTACATTTAAATTTTAAACATGAAAAGGTTAGTCAACTACTAGTTTTGTTATTTATAGGTCAGGTGATTTTTGTCAGGGGGAAAGTTTGATATAGTAAACCATATTTTATGAAAACAACTGTTATAATTTTATGGGATGATCGGTTTAATCAGAATCAAGGTGGAAAAGAATCACAATTCACGGTGCGGTCCCCACAGCACTTTACAGACATAAGTTGTGAGGTAGACCCATAGAATTGTAACCTCGATCTTTAAATTTCTACAATATGTAATCCAGTACACAAAATTTAAGACTTTCCATTATCATTGAACAATAATAATCAGTGGATTCATGTGTCGTTACCTCCAACACCCAGTGGTCTCCTTGGCTACAAATCGAGTGCGCATTTGCCAGTCTATGGTATTCCTTGGACACTGGTTTCATCCCATAATAGACACAATTTTTCCTTTATCTAAAATTTCGATAAATGCTACAAATTTAGGCGTACATCACTGTCCATTGTAAGTAACACAGGTTTATAGCATAACTTCAAAAGGTCAATGTTGGTGGCTGACCTATATGGGCCCAACAGATTTTCACTTATTACATAATTAATTTCTGTCTGATCTTGAATAAATTAATTGCCTTGTATTCTGATAAATATTTCAATATAATTATAAAAAAAATGTTTAAACATATAAAACATTATATTAAAAAGTATTAACATATACATAAAATAGTTTAATAGTTTGTACTGTTGGAAGCACAGTAACAAAATATTTAGAGATATTAATTGTAAGTGTTTTAAACCACTTAAAGAGAGGTGTTATCATCTGTAGCATTAATTGACTTGACCAAAGTATTTGACTGCATAGATCATGAGTTATTACTTATTACTATCCAAACTTTATAGATATGTTACTAGAGGCAAAGAACTGCAATTAATGATATCCTATCTACAAATTTAAAGCAGATGGTAATGCAAAATAAAGATGCTAAAACCTATTGAAATTGGAGTCCCACAAAGTTCTGTCCTGGGCCCTTTTTTGTTTGTTGTTGCTGTAAATGATTTCTCGTTTAATGTACCATGGTCCTCAGTATTATATGCAGATGACACCACATTCTTGAATTTCAGTAAAAGTTAAGAGAATCTCATTATAGAAAAAAACCGTATGTTAAAATCGGCTATGGAATGGTTAGAGACAAACTACTCAGTAGTAAATGACCAAAAGACAGAAAATACCATTTAATTTAATTAGGAATTATGAAGTTAGTAAACCTGTAAAACTATTAGGAGTATATCTCAACAGCAAATTAAGTTGGGAACATCACATAGATCAATTGTGTAAAAAATTATCTAGAGTAGTCTACCTCTTAAGTAAATTGAAACATTGTAGTACTATGGATATGCTTCTAGCCTCCTATTATGCATTATTCCATTCACATTTAAGTTATGGTATAACTCTATGGGGAAACAGTAGTAGTGCAGTAAGAGTATTGAAATGGCAAAAAAATGCATTAAGTGTTATGAGAAAGGTTTAAAAAAGAAAGACCTGAGTTCCAATTTTTGGAGAGCTAAAAATAATGACTATTTTAATATATATTTTACTGTTTTTTAAGTATAAAGGAACAACTTGAAAAATGTACAACTAGACAGGATACCCATGATTATCCTACTAGAACAAAGCATTTGTTACAATTCTTACCAGTTAAATTAACCAAAACTAAATGTAGTAATCTTTTTATACAAATTAAATTGTTTAATAAGTTATCTGTATCTTTAGTCAAATGTATAACAGTTTTAAAGTGCTGGTTAAAAGTTTGGTTTCAAAAGGCCTTGTCAAAAAAATTATATTGGAAAAGTGTTGTTTTAATAACATTTACTACTATTTTAAAATTTTTCAAACTGCTCTCTGAGAGTCTTTAATAGTTAATTCATACTTTCTGAATTTGATTTAGAGATCCAAGTAGCTACATGATGACCTAAGAATGAATTTATTGTATTATTCAGAAACATTGTAAGAACCATTGACTTGCAGCAATGTTTTTACTTTGTAATTTCTTTAAATTTCAAATGAAAAACAATTGTTTTCTGTTACAAATTTTTTTACCAAATATTTGAATGCTTCACATTTTCAATGTCCTATTCAATATTTTTTCAGTTTAATTAAAAACCATAACCAAAATTCTCCATTAGGATCTCCTGAGTACTACAGGAGATTAGTATTGGCAGAGATATTGAGTGTCTATATCGTATTTGTAGAATGTAGGCAGTAGTGATGTGTTTAAGCCGAATACCGAGTTTCCAATCCTCAATAAAGATTCGGATTCAAGAATCGATCAATGAGATTTGACAATTAAATTCGTGGAGATCTGCCGCATCATTGATTATCGGCTGATTGGCAGTCACACATAAATACTAAATATGGGTTTGCAAATAATACTCTGCATATGTTTGTGTAATGCCTTGTGCCCATTGTGTTTCTGCATGGATGTCAACTGCTGTTTTATAGTTATATAAATATTTAATCTGTAAAATATATTATGGTCAAATTTTATTCCATGACTAGGGACTGTTTGAAATTTTCCAAATAAATTAAATGTTATGTGATATAAATTTAAGTCTATATTTGTTGCACATTAAAAGTATATATCCTGGAAGTCCATATTGTAATCCACGAAAGTATGAGGTAAGGGATATGACTTAGTTCTTAATAAAAAAACTATTTCCCTCAACCTTTGCAAAACTCTTTTATGATGATATTCTTTTATTACATATTATATTATCAGACAGTCTAGAAACGTTTAAGAATGGTAGGAATTGGATTGGTGGTTAAAAAAATCATAGACTAAATTATGCTATTAAGCTTTGGAATTTGAGAACAGAAATATATTTGATTTGGAATTGGATTTGAGATTAGAATATTATGGATTTGCCCATCTCTACAAGCAGCAATCTAAGACGTATTATCGAACATCTCAATTGTTTTTGTGTTGAGATTTTATAAAACTGAACTTCAATCAAAAAAGTTAATCCAGATATCTGTAGTAAACACCAGTTTTAAAGATCGGTTAGTCAGAGATATCACGACATTCTGATCATTAATGTTATATGAAAAATGTAACGTGAAATGAAGAGGGGGGCTGCTGCTGCTGCTGAAGTTAGAAAAAACTAAAGAGGAAATTTAGTTAATTTAGATATATTAAGATTCAGTATTATCTTTGTTTTAAGCCTCTTTATACAAACAACCTTAATTTCTGAAGCATGTTTCATGCCACTTTCCCATAGCAAGTAAAAAATGTGTTTACTTTAGTATCAGGGATTATTTTTACTGTTTTAACCATTTAAACCATACTGTAAAACTTACAAAACAATTACTATAAAACTTTAAACCATTATTAGAGTTAGTTGTATCAAACGATATGGTTTAGTTTGCACGCTTTAAATTAAAACATCTGTGCCCTTCTTATTGTACAATTTACTGATCGATACTAAACTCGAATGGAACAGACATCCAATTAACACTACTGATAGAGGCAGATTGCTGATCAAAGGTAACAACAAATTGAAAAATGCACAGCTGATGTGTGGTGGTTTCTGCAGCAATAAAATGTCATAAGCAGAAATGTCACTTCACTAATGCACTAGCGTCTGTTCTACATCCGCTTGAGGTAATTCGAGTCCGTGTACACTAACACATGCAGTATTGCAAAGCTAATGACAATCTACAATAGCAACTAGGTTCAGCAGTTGTTTACATTTGCGTTTACCCATTTTGGACGCCTTGAGCATCGCCTGGCCAAAGTCGATGGCACCTCCCTTCTTGAACATCAGCTTGAACTTTGCCTCGCCAACCCAATTGCCATTAGGCTGTGCTCGCACCTTTCCCTTGATGTAGTTCGCTCCAAATACAGGCTGTTCTAGTTCCATCTGGAAAGACATTAGATCATATGAGGAAGTAACAACTCTCCAGTAAAAGAATCTCTTACACATTTATTGTGACACAATCAATATAAACAAACTTTAATTATCAATTTCTGTTGAGATGATGATAGAATTCCTGCATGAAGCACATTTGCAAAGTAATAGAACTTTCAGATAAAACAGCAACTATCACTCATAAAAATGGAAGAGCACATTTTGCTGGAGAAAAGAAAGTGTTGTTAGAGGTTTTATATACCGTGTGTTCCAAATTATATGCACACTGAAGGGATCTTGGAAACTATAAGAGATACAACAAAGATTAAATGGATAAAGTTGTGCGTAATAACAAGTCCAACAAATTAATGTCGTCAAGTTGATTATTGGTTGCGTTGTTTACTCGCTGCTCTCAACAAACTGTTTTTGGTCAAAATTTTCAAACTGTCACAGCTCTCTTATTAGTAGCTATATTGAAACGTTTTTACATGAAATCTGAATGAAATTTCATCTAGTTCTAAGTATTATAATGAAAAATTTTATCAAGGTCAGCGAGTCAACCACACAACCAATAATCAATTTGACCACATCAATTCGTTGGAACTTGTTATTACACGTAACTTTGTCCGTTTAATCTTTGCTGTTATCTCATATAGGTTCCAAGATCCCTTCAGTAGGCATAAAATTTGTAACACACAGTATATAAATGCCTGATTTACTAAAAGCTTATTTCTAAAGGCCACACTTACTAAACATCTGTTGTATAGGTTATAAAGGTGATGTTTTATAAAGTCTAGTTAATTGTTTGATAATTAAAACGTCAATTTAGACTGTGATTTTTTTTAATTGATTATAAAACTGGCAATATTATATAATTAGTACATTTTATAAGGAAGTTTAAAAAAATAATAAACTTACTCATATTTATAGCATGTTCATCACAATAGTGCATGTTGTATTATTTCATTGTAGTTGCAGTTTCAAGCACATTTCACTTTTATGAATTAAATTGTCTTGTTCTTTTCCTAAACAAAAAAATACGTAGCACAACAAATGGAGGTCCCACAAAAACTTGCTCTGCAAGGAGAAATTCCTGCAATCAGATCCTAGGCTGGCTCCCGGTGGTTATATAACTGCTGCAAAACATGCATCTCAACCAAGGTCAGCAACATCTTGGTCACAGTTACATTGATCTATATATTCTGTCATCTATAATATCCACACATTGTGTAACATATTCATATTCATTTTCATATATATATATATATATATATATATATATGTAAGTAAATTTTGGGAAAAAAAAGAAATTATGATATTGATGTTTGTCACTTCAATTCCATTAAGTTGTGTACAGTTATAAATAATCTAAGTACATTACTGTCTCTTTTTTTATCAAGTCAATGTTTAGAATTTTATGAAATTTTCTTTTAGTGTACATCATGAACATATATGCAATCTTGATTTAATATTACTTAGTTTGTCCACAACAAAAATTCTACACTCTTATTTAAATAAGAATAAATAATAATAAATATTTATTGAAGATAAAAAGATATTATATTATTTTGTTTGTTACTTAAGAGACTAATTTTGTTTGATAAATGTCAGGTACGTTACATACGGTTATCACCCACTACAAAACACAAACGCGACCGACCGCAATTTATTACAAACAAATTGAAAGTGAAATTGAAGATCACATTAGTAACAGCTGATACCATTCCAGCTGATATTATTTTTAAGCTACTACTGCGACAACAATACTGTACCAAATGTGACTGAGGGCATCCAAGCGCATTCTAGTGGTAAAAACACAAAATAAACAGTAACTGCTAACGGTGAACAAAGGACGATTAGCGCATGACTTTTGGCATTTGGTCCACAGAACGGTCGGATATGTAGAGCACGTCTTTCGCCCAAAACGGGTTAATTCTTAAAAAAAAGGAAAATTCAAAATAATTTTTGTATAAAGTTTTAATTATTTTCCATTCAGAACGTTGTATTCATTCAAGTGAGATTTTACATTAACTTTTTCGAATGATGTTGTGTCAACATTATAATTTTTGTATAAAGTTTTAATTATTTTCCATTCAGAACGTTGTATTCATTCAAGTTAGATTTTACATTAACTTTTTCGAATGATGTGTCAACATTATAATTTTTGTATAAAGTTTTAATTATTTTCCATTCAGAACGTTGTATTCATTCAAGTTAGATTTTACATTAACTTTTTCGAATGATGTTGTGTCAACATTATAATTTTTGTATAAAGTTTTAATTATTTTCCATTCAGAACGTTGTATTCATTCAAGTTAGATTTTACATTAACTTTTTCGAATGATGTTGTGTCAACATTATAATTTTTGTATAAAGTTTTAATTATTTTCCATTCAGAACGTTGTATTCATTCAAGTTAGATTTTACATTAACTTTTTCGAATGATGTTGTGTCAACATTATAATTTTTGTATAAAGTTTTAATTATTTTCCATTCAGAACGTTGTATTCATTCAAGTTAGATTTTACATTAACTTTTTCGAATGATGTTGTGTCAACATTATAATTTTTGTATAAAGTTTTAATTATTTTCCATTCAGAACGTTGTATTCATTCAAGTTAGATTTTACATTAACTTTTTCGAATGATGTTGTGTCAACATTATAATTTTTGTATAAAGTTTTAATTATTTTCCATTCAGAACGTTGTATTCATTCAAGTTAGATTTTACATTAACTTTTTCGAATGATGTTGTGTCAACATTATAATTTTTGTATAAAGTTTTAATTATTTTCCATTCAGAACGTTGTATTCATTCAAGTTAGATTTTACATTAACTTTTTTCGAATGATGTTGTGTCAACATTATAATTTTTGTATAAAGTTTTAATTATTTTCCATTCAGAACGTTGTATTCATTCAAGTTAGATTTTACATTAACTTTTTCGAATGATGTTGTGTCAACATTATAATTTTTGTATAAAGTTTTAATTATTTTCCATTCAGAACGTTGTATTCATTCAAGTTAGATTTTACATTAACTTTTTCGAATGATGTTGTGTCAACATTATAATTTTTGTATAAAGTTTTAATTATTTTCCATTCAGAACGTTGTATTCATTCAAGTTAGATTTTACATTAACTTTTTCGAATGATGTTGTGTCAACATTATAATTTTTTGTATAAAGTTTTAATTATTTTCCATTCAGAACGTTGTATTCATTCAAGTTAGATTTTACATTAACTTTTTCGAATGATGTTGTGTCAACATTATAATTTTTGTATAAAGTTTTAATTATTTTCCATTCAGAACGTTGTATTCATTCAAGTTAGATTTTACATTAACTTTTTCGAATGATGTTGTGTCAACATTATAATTTTTGTATAAAGTTTTAATTATTTTCCATTCAGAACGTTGTATTCATTCAAGTTAGATTTTACATTAACTTTTTCGAATGATGTTGTGTCAACATTATAATTTTTGTATAAAGTTTTAATTATTTTCCATTCAGAACGTTGTATTCATTCAAGTTAGATTTTACATTAACTTTTTCGAATGATGTTGTGTCAACATTATAATTTTTGTATAAAGTTTTAATTATTTTCCATTCAGAACGTTGTATTCATTCAAGTTAGATTTTTACATTAACTTTTTCGAATGATGTTGTGTCAACATTATAATTTTTGTATAAAGTTTTAATTATTTTCCATTCAGAACGTTGTATTCATTCAAGTTAGATTTTACATTAACTTTTTCGAATGATGTTGTGTCAACATTATAATTTTTGTATAAAGTTTTAATTATTTTCCATTCAGAACGTTGTATTCATTCAAGTTAGATTTTACATTAACTTTTTCAAATGATGTTTTGTCAACATTATAATTTTTGTATAAAGTTTTAATTATTTTCCATTCAGAACGTTGTATTCATTCAAGTTAGATTTTACATTAACTTTTTCGAATGATGTTGTGTCAACATTATAATTTTAATTATTTTCCATTCAGAACGTTATATTCATTCAAGTTAGATTTTACATTAACTTTTTCGAATGATGTTGTGTCAACATTATAATTTTTGTATAAAGTTTTAATTATTTTCCATTCAGAACGTTGTATTCATTCAAGTTAGATTTTACATTAACTTTTTCGAATGATGTTGTGTCAACATTATAATTTTTAAAGATTTTTTTATTAGAAATGTAGAAGTTCACACTAAGAGAGTATAATATTCCGGTTAGTTCCCATAGATTCATTTACGGAGATTATAAAACTGATGTTATGTTACCTCCAGTATGTTGTAAATAATTAAAATTTCTTATATATTTATATACAATAAGAGTATCAGTTTTTATTTTTATTTTTTGTAGATTTATTCAAGGTACTTAATTTTTATTTACTTTTGGTTTGTCCAAAAATCAAGTTTGGAACCACCATATATTTTTGTTTGTTTGTTTTTTCTATAAACATTGAATCACAAAAAGTACTTGATCCCACCAGGACTTGAACCCGAATCTCTCACTTGACGGCTGAGTAGACTATCCGGTTATATAAATAAATATATATTTATTTACAATTTTAATACATAATCATAACTGAGCATGGTCTAAATTCCCTAATACTCAACAATGTTTGCTTGACTAACTATGTTCTGGTTGCTGCTTTCTGTAGAGAAAATCATCTCAAAGGGGGCACAGCTATATTCAAGCAAGACAACCTCGCTAATGAAGTTGAAAGTATCCTCTCAGAAAAACACAGTATTGAGTTATTATGTGAAATTGCAGGTATAAAAATACATCTAAGCAAAAAGGAAACCTTATATGTGCTGGGTGTTTACAGACCCCCCTCTGCCTTACTTGAGGAGGCCCTTACACAGATGACTCAAGTGCTGGAAGAAATTCCAAATAACAACAATGGAATTTGTATTCTGGGGGACCTTAACGTTGATAGTCTGACACAATCAAGAGAAAAAACTGCAGTAAGTGAAATGCTTGCCACTTTCAACATAACAAGGATTCCTCTGCCCCCAACCAGAATAACCTCCACCACTGCTACTTCAATAGATGTAGTATGCACCGATCTGGACTTGGGGAATGTTAACGTTGAGGTTATCCATACCTCGCTTTCTGATCATACAGGACAGCTCTGCAAACTTGAAGTAGACTGTGAAGCAAAAAGACCTATTAACATGACCAGACGAATTTTCAACTTTCACAATCTCTCAAACCTATCAAACCTCCTTGCATTAAACTCCTGGGAAAGAGTCGAGTCAGCACCTACAGTAGAAGAGGCATACTCAGTTTTCATTAGTACAATTACAACAGCACTAGACATCACATGCCCCCTTAAAAAATCAAGAATTAACAAAAGAAAACATACGCTTTACAACACAGAAGTAGATGAACTGCGAGCAGACTTCATAAGAGCTAATGAAAAATGTGCACTCAGCAAAAAGGAAGAGGACAAATATATAGCTTTTCAAAAGAAGAAGGAATATGATATGAAGCTGCGAATACTCAGAAAAACAAAGTTTGAACAAAGAATAGCTGAGGCAAGTAACAAAAGTAAGGCTGTATGGGAGATTGTCAACAGTGAAAGGAAAGCGAAAAAAAAGGACTCAGAAACAGTCTGGCAGTTGAATATCAATGGTAATACAGTTGAAGACCTGAAAGAAATTGCAGAATACTTCAATGAATTCTTTGCGACTACAGCGGAGGATATTCTGACCAATAACAATTCTCCCAGAACTTCAGTGATCGAGGAGCCAAGAGATCATTACGAAACAGCACTCAACGAATTCCAATTGGTAACATCAGAGGAGGTACTGAAAGTTATTTCTTCTATGAAATCCAAAACATCCACTGGAGTAGATGGGATAAATTCCAAAATATTAAAGTTCTGCAGAAATGAAGTTTGTATACCAATCGCCAGTATTGTTAACAAATCCCTAACTCAGGGTAGATGTCCTGAGAATCTAAAAACCTCCAAAGTGTACCCTCTGCACAAACAAGGTAATAAAAAGGAAGTGCAGAATTTCAGGCCCATCTCTTTAATTCCTACAGTGTCAAAAGTCATGGAAAAGGTCATACTGACACGTCTCACACAGCATTTGGAGATAAATCGCAACCTACCAGAGAGACAACATGGCTTCATATCGGGAAGATCAACCACCAGTGCCCTCATTGATTTGGTTGAGCACCTCATTGACAACCTTGAGGAGGGAAAAAATGTTTGTAGTGTTTTTCTAGATCTAAGCAAAGCTTTCGATTGCCTTAACCACAGATTATTATTGACAAAACTTAGCTCTTTAGGCATTAAGGGTACAGCACTAAAGTGGTTTGAAAGTTACTTGCAGGGTAGAAGAAACATAGTGGAGATCAGACAGGTTCTTGAGGGAAATATCAGAGTTGAAACATCCGAACCGATGGAAATTAAAAGAGGTGTTCCTCAAGGATCTGTCTTGGGGCCTGTACTGTTTGTGCTTTTCATTGGAGACCTTCAGGTGCACTTGGGGGAGGGTTGCTATCCAGTGTCATACGCGGATGACACTGTCCTCGTCACAAACAACAAGTCGGTGCAGGCACTGGAAATTGACACCTACACATCTATAACTAGAGCTAAGCACTACTGCCTGAACAACAATCTGATTTTCAATGCATCCAAAACCAAATGCATCATATGGGGAAGACATAAAGATTATGTATCTTTGCCACTGGACCTAGAACAAGTGCTCTCTGCAAAGCATTTGGGTGTCACAATTGACAATCGTCTCTCATGGAATCAACATGTAGACATAATGTGTTCAAAACTCAGCACAGCTCTTTTTGTTTTAAAGAGAGTTAAACACATTAGCACACCAGAAGCTACTAGAATCGCTTACTTTGCGCTTTTCGAGACACATGTTCGCTATGGAATAGTGCTTTGGGGGGGCTCTTCTATCACCAACCTTCAGCGAGTCCTAGTTATGCAGAAGCGTGCAGTGCGAATCATGGCTGATTTAAATCCTCAAGAAAGCTGTAGAGATGCTTTTAAGAACTTGGGCATACTCACAGTGGTGTCTATTTACATTACGGAGGTAATATTACTGGCTATCAGACAAAACTGCTTGAGGAACCGTGATATCCATGAACGCCAAACAAGACATGGCAATGACTTCAATCTGCCAGCCCACAGATCAGCTCTATTCGCCAAGAAGCCAACCTATGCAGGTGCCAGGTTATACAACATGCTACCAGGAGAACTTAAGAACCTTGGCCCACAAGTTTTGAAGAGGAAAATGTTCAAGTGGCTAGTGGAAAAGACTGTATACAGCCTAGAAGAATTTATGACCATCAACACCTACTAATAAAAGTTAACAAAAATGTTTTAACTTATACTTTTTAAGATTTGACGCTGTCTCTGTTCTTGATGAATATGAAAATAAAGTCTATTGTCTATTGTCTATTGTAGGGATACAATTATATTGTATTAACATATATAAATATGGAAACAAGATCAAGCAATAACAATAATGTTAAAATAACCACAAAAATAGTTAAAAATATAAAAGCAAGTTGCATGAAATATTTATCATGAATAGAAAATGTTACCACGGAGATCAAAACAAAACAAATTGCTAATAATAACACTCAATAACAACATTAAAACAATTAAAATCTAGCTATTAGAGGTAAGCACAACATGTAGAGCTAATTTATGCACTGCATTCCTGTGGTTGGTACAAATTGACTCTTGGCTTCAGGACTGAAAGATATGTTAAGAACTACTGCAGGACTAATCTCAAGTTACCTCACTGATGGTACAGAAGGGAAAGCTGAAGGAGACCATGGGATCGTTGAGGCTCTTGTTGTTGAAGATCATACGGTGTGTAGTGAGATAGAGACGGCCGGTCTTACTGCCCCGGAACGCAGACGCCTCCTGGCCGTGAAACTCCATCACAACATTGTCCGAGAACAGCAGAATGCTGAGGACAGAGCAACCACACTCGGTCAGTCATAGTGGCAAAATTTTGTCTAGACACTGATTGAGAATTGTTTGGAGCTCCATGATTTCAATTGCATTTTCTCACAAAATTCAAATTAATATCGATTTTGTAAAGAGAGTTTTAAGTAGTTACATTATTAGTGGGGAAAATGTAATAAAAATTGCTAGAATCTCTATAAATAATTTTTTTACAACATAAAACATGACATGTTTAGGTAAAACAATAATTAGGCCAATAACAACAAAATATCAATCACAATTATTAGAACACATATTTTTAAAAATTCTCACGTAAACACCAAATCATCAGCCTCATACAGTAGAACCAATAATATTAAGTAAACCCCTAGATGAAGTGTTGGATAAAACCATAAACAAATATTTCAGAAAATATAAAATTTTAGCATCCAATTATATACATATATATTCCAATCAATAAACAAAAAATTAATTTGAATAAGGGAGTAAAAATAAACAAATATAATTTTTAATTCAATATTATAATGTACCATCACAGTGTTCATGATTGTATTCTTCTCTAGCAATAAGACAGGAATTATATACATGTAGACTAATACCGTGAGGTGACTCACTCAATTTATGATTCATCACCAATGCTATCTTATTGAGCTTGAGCCAATCATCTGTCTAATCTGATTATTCTCTTAGACACAACACTATTTCAATGACACAAGTGTGTCTATTAAAGGTCACCAATTAGTAATGCTCTAATTTTATCAATGAATATACAAATCACAAATCCAAACAAGTACAGAATGTTATATATTTTATAAAATAAGTTCTTTCCCATTTTATCCAAATGTTAAATGGTACTATGTCAATACATTAATACAATGAGAGTTCAGTAAAGAGATGTTAAATGTAGACCTTCAGTGGGTGGGGCTTGCACAGACAGACAGCCAGTTCACTTAGTCTTACACAGCAAAACTCTCAAGACAAACAGGTCAGTGCAAGATGGTCGATCAGTTACAACACCTGCATGATGGTAAAATGAAAAACCCTTGAGATATAGCTAATACTAATACATAATGTACAACCAATATAAGACAAAAATTTTCAGTGGAGTGTTATCTTAAGATATGTTTTAGACTCTCTCACCTACCAAACATCACAGCACAATTAAGTAAATATTAATTAATAAATACTGTAAAGACAAAATTTGTGTTTATGGTAAAGAATATGTACTAAACATCCTGAAGGTAGGAAGGTGAGGGAACGACAAAATTGAATGTCCTACCAAGAACAATGTTAGCGTACAAAGTATTGACATAAAGAATATGTACTAAACATCCTGAAGGTAGGAAGGTGAGGGAACGACAAAATTGAATGTCCTACCAAGAACAATGTTAGCGTACAAAGTATTGACATAAAGAATATGTACTAAACATCCTGAAGGTAGGAAGGTGAAGGAACGACAACATTGAATGTCCTACCAAGAACAATGTTAGCGTACAAAGTATTGACATAAAGAATATGTACTAAACATCCTGAAGGTAGGAAGGTGAAGGAACAACAACATTGAATGTCCAACCAAGAACAATGTTAGCGTACAAAGTATTGACATAAAGAAAATGTACTAAACATCCTGAAGGTAGGAAGGTGGGGGAATGACAACATTGAATGTCCTACCAAGAACAATGTTAGCGTACAAAGTATTGACGTAAAGAATATGTACTAAACATCCTGAAGGTAGGAAGGTGAGGGAACGACAAAATTGAATGTCCTACCAAGAACAATGTTAGCGTACAAAGTATTGACATGAAGAATATGTACTAAACATCCTGAAGGTAGGAAGGTGAAGGAACAACAACATTGAATGGCCAACCAAGAACAATGTTAGCGTACAAAGTATTGACATAAAGAAAATGTACTAAACATCCTGAAGGTAGGAAGGTGAAGGAACAACAACATTGAATGTCCAACCAAAAACAATGTTAGCGTACAAAGTATTGACATAAAGAATATGTACTAAACATCCTGAAGGTAGGAAGGTGAAGGAACGACAACAATGAATGTCCTACCAAGAACAATGTTAGCGTACAAAGTATTGACATAAAGAACTTAGTTTAAATGGTTTGAAGTTTCCTTTAAAACAGCTTATAAAATACAAATTTTATTAGTGTATAAAATATAAGTTTATTTGTTTGTTTAGCTTACATGCTGTGGATATAAGTTTACAAATACCATTATTTCACATTAATTCCCTCAAGATTAATATTCATCTCAACAACTTTATCTATGTATATATAAAAATGAATGTTTGTGTGTCCTTTATGGAATCGTGAACTATTTGAACGATCGTTATGAAAATTTGTATGTGTATGTATTTTTACACGGAGAAGGTTTATAAGCTATGCCCACTGATGTAACTCCACTAGGTGACGCTGCAAAAGATAAAAGTTTCCAAAGTGCCTGCACATTATAAACTGCAATTACGAGACAGTTACGTATATTAAATAGCCAAACATTATTTGAAGGCGCTAAGTTTTGATGTATATTTGTCTTTTAAATAAATTTCTGATTGAGTTTTAAGCTTGAGTGTTAGACTACTCTATAATGAAGTAAAGGTACATGTACAATAGCTATAAATATACAGACACTTTCTTGGTCGTGGCAACAAGGCAAACTCTACATCGGCGTTGGAAATCTAATTGACTCGTACCACAAGTGCACATACACGGGCAAAGCTTACGTAGAGCGTGCGAAGCTGCGGGAATCAGCTAGTAATATATAATTTAACTGGTTAAAATGTAAGTTTATTTGTTTGTTTTGCTTACATGCTGTGGATATAAGTTTACAAATACAATTATTTCACACTTATTCCCTCAAGATTAATATTCATCTCAACAACTTTATAATATATATAATTTAACTAGCAAAAATGTAAATTTTGTTAAAATGTATTAAACCAGTAATAAACATAGCTCTGTGTGTGTGTGTGTGTGTGTTGTGTGTGTGTGTGTGTGTGTGTGTGTGTGTGTGTGTGTGTGAACAGTTCACAGTTCACAACCACCTTTATTCAAAAAATTTCATAATTTCACAATGTATTTTCCCAATGCACCATGCAAGGTGCGCACGGGAACATCTTAAACTATATTATTGTTCATTACTGTTTGGTGCTGGCAGTCCTCATGCAACAGTCCATTCTATATTACAAGTAGAAATTTGTTGATTTTTTTCAGACTGAAATTTAAACTTTCACTGTAAGAATTGAGGTATTTACTGTATAATCCATCGTGCTATGCATTAACAACGCTAAATATTCCACAAAGATACATTGAAACTACACATGAAATTGTTAATCAATTACCTCGCACCGATTCCGCACAATTACCCTATACAATAACTCTAATTTCAACAATGTATAATAATAAATAAGCAACATATGAATCCATAAATACATAACAAATGAACAGTAACAATATAATAAATGTATGAATAACAATAAATAATTAACATTATGATAAATCTATAGATATTATAACAAATAAACAATAACAACAAGATAAATCTATAGATATTATAACAAATAAATAATAACAACGAGATAAATCTATAGATATTATAACAAATAAATAATAACAACGATATAAAACTATAAACTTATAACAAGTACAGTAAAAGTGAATTAGCATAGAACACGTATGCTCTATTCAATAATAAATACAAAAGTATATGATAGAAAAGATAATGAATAACTAAATAAAAAAATGGGGCGATTTAAGCAACTCTGCTCTCAATCTGGCACGCTTTCAGTGACATAAGTTAATGCTTTCATTTTTACTTTAGGCTTTTTCTCAAAAAATAATTCATTGCCATAATAGGCTATGAACTTGTTAAAAAGTGTTGGGCCCATGTAGCAGAACTGGCATCTAGAGGAAACTGAACCAAAAAGAGGCAATTCAAGTTGATAAAACCTGGAACTGTGTGTTGTTCTATTTACGGCTTTGATTTTATGGTGATCTAAATATTTATGTACATGCATTAACAAGCAAAACTTATACAGCTGGTCAAAATTTAATATATTATGTTCTTTAAAAATATGGCTAATTCGGTTTGTTCTTTGTAAACCAAACATTATGCGTAATGCGTGTTTTTGCGTCATTATTATTGGATTTAGAATTGTTTTAAATGTTCCACCGTAGTGTATTAATCCAAATCTTAATATACTCTCAAACCAAGAAAAATACAGTTGCTTCATGTGTTTATCTTTAAGGTGCTGCTTAAGATGGTATAAAGAGTAATTTACTTTCCTTAGCCGTTTCGATAGAAAGTTGATGTGGTGGTCCCATTTCAAATACCTATCAACATATAAGCCCAGATACTTCACACTATCCACAACCTCAATACTGGAACAGGTACACTCATACATACAGCAATGTGAATGACAAACTAAGTTAAAATAATTTCTTAAATAATCTTTATCATTGGATTGATTGAAAAAAACAAGACATTTTGATTTTGAAATATTGATTAAAAGTTTATTTTTAATTAGCCACTCCGACACCGCACTCAGATCCTCTTTAATCCTCAGTTTTAGTGTCTCTTTGTTGAAAGCAGAGCACACTAAGGCAGTATCATCAGCATATGCAAAGACTGATGAATGTAAAGGTAGTTTTAATAGGTCGTTTATGTATATAAGAAAAATAATTGGACCAAGTACACCACCCTGAGCCGTTCCATAAAGCAGTTCTAAAGATTCACTATACGATTTACCAATCTTTACCATCTGTCTTCTTTTAGTACACAGAGACATGAGCCAGTCCAAAGCAGCACCACCTATGCCATTCATTCTTAATTTATTGATGTATATGGTTATCTAGAGTATCAAAAGCTTTTTGAAAATCAAGATACACGGCCAGTACGCATTTACCCTGGTTTCTTGAGTACGTTATACTAGAAATGTGTTTCTCGAGTGCCAAATCTGTCCCCTTGCCCGGCAGAAATCCGTATTGGTGTTCCGAGAGAAGTAACCTAGTGTTAAAATAGTCCAGCAACTTATTTTTAGCGATTGTTTCAAATATCTTTGCTATAGTATTAATAACTGAAATCGGCCGGTACGATGACACCTCTGACGGGTCACCAGACTTTAGGACGGGTGTCACAGAAGCTATCTTGAAATCGTCTGGAACCAATCCTTGGGAAAAAGATTTTCTATAGATATTACAAAGTAAAGGACAAAATACGTTAATATTCTCTTTAATAGTTATAATATTTATTCCGTCAATGCCACAACTTGGTTTATTTTTCATTTTTACTATGGTATTGAATACTTCTTTATCGATTAAATCAAATTTTGAGAAAAAATAGTTATATTCGGACTGATCCTCAAGGAATAGGTCATATCCGAATTCTTTTGATCTTAAATCCAACACAATATTTGTAAAATAGTCGTTAAACTTATTGGCTATCATATGCTCATTGCCCTCTATTTCCAAAAGACTGCCATCTACCATTAATTTACTGAGTTTACTTTTTTTATTTTTCACTATTCTTTTTACAATGTCCCAATATTTCCTTGAATCACCATTTGCCCTATCAACCATAGATGAAAAGTAATCAATCTTTGCCTGCCTTTTGGAAAAGTGTGTGTGTGTGTGTGTGTGTGTGTGTGCGCGCGCGTGCGTGCGTGTGTGTGTGTGTGTGTGTGTGTGTGTGTGTGTGTGTGTGTGTGTCAGAAGTCAGAAATCCTTTATTCGGTAATGTACAATATAATTACATGCAAAGATAACCCAGACACCAGAAATGGCGTGTGTGGGCATTATAACTACTCAGTAATTAAACCAATTTTCATTCTATGTGCCTACTTCCATATTAATATTCCAAATTGCATGCCTAATACTATAACCAATATATACCTATTTATACATTCTCAGTACTCTATATTACATCTATCACTAAAATATATAGAGAAATAGTTTATAAATAAATACTTTATAAACAGCAATAACAATAAATAGAATATTATACCTAAATAACAATAAATAGAATCTTACATCTAAATAACAATAACAATAAAGAAAACAGAACAGTGACAATGCCTGACGAATTCATTATGCAAAAAGAATGTTATAATTAACAAATAAATGGAAAACAAGAATATTACCACTAGAGCACACAACAGCTCTCATGCCTATCACACAGTCAAGACCATGTACCGATTTTTCCCCAGCGTTACTTTCTGTTTGGAAGCAGAAATACTTTCGGCTAAACTTTACTAAACTTAGAATTCCATAATTAATTAAGCAACAGATATACACAATAAATTATATATAATAACTATAAATAAACTATAAAACCGTAAAACAAATATAAACTCTGAATAACATAACAACAATATAAACTCTGACAGAACATCACAACAATATAAACTCTGACAGAACATAACAACAATATAAACTCTGACAGAACATAACAACAATATAAACTCTGATAGAACATAACAACAATATAAACTCTGAAAGAACATAACAACAATATAAACTATGCCATTAATGAACAATAAAATGCAATAGCAACTCAATTCATTACTCTAATAAATATTTCAGCAATAAAAAACAAATAGCACTATTTGGTTTTAACAAGATATTAGACTGTAATATTAACAAATAAATTACGTAGCAACAATAGTACACAATCAAGAATTATATTACATAAATAAATAGCAACAAAAATACATAAATAAAACCACAGAATGAAATGTTTGTTAACTTATTAAAAAAGCTACAATTTTCATTTTAAATTTAGGTTTCTTTTCATATACGATGCTATTACCAAAATGTCTAATTATTTCATTAGACATAAAAATATAATTATGTCTAATTATGTGTGTGTGTGTGTGATGAAAACAGGTTTTTACCTTACCACTAAAAGTTATAAAACTAATCTCAGTTGAAGATGATATCTATGCATCTTATTCCTGAGAAATATGATACCATTGTGATAAAATAAAAAACATTTCCTCTAGGATATATCTTACGATCTCAGATTCAATTTGGTGAAAGTGTTTGTGTTCTGTCATGTGTGTCATCTTCTATGATTAAACATGAGGATAAAACAAATGCAAGTTTAGTTGGAGAATACCACAATATTTTTTCTTAATTTTTGACCTA